>NC_138034.1:34963547-35570214 GCF_964106645.2 Podarcis pityusensis
CACAAATGCCATATATAATCCTAGTGAAATGCGAGCAGATGGGAAATGATCAGGCAAGGGAAATGTAGCTCTAGGGAGGGCACAGCAGGTGGGAAAGCTTCAGACTTCATCTCTTTTTTACTTAATTAATTTAAGCTTTTTATTTAATTCATGAATAACTATTTAATAAACAGGATATGATGACAGTTCTACCTCAGGTGCAATGCCTGCATGCAGAAATATTACTGCAGGACTCACTTCTGGGGTGTTTCCTTCATCATTTGTGCAGGAGGAGGATGTACCCTTGCAGGAATGAGAAGTCTGTGCAGGCCTCCCACATCCCCATCCAGCTCTTCATGAAAATTATCATTAATACTCTGAGAATCATTAAATTCCATTGTGCAGGGAAGCAGAGCTGGATGGGAGCATGGGAGGTGTGATTAAGCAAAATGCTGTATATTAGACAAAAACACATTAAAATGTGTATATTAGGGGAGAGACACACTAAAATTCTGATGAAGTTTCATGAACATATTATTCCAAAGAATAATTTGGAAACAGATGCAGAAATGTGGCAAACTGAGCTAGTCTATAAAAAATGGGACGGTGACAGAAATCAAAATTTACACACTTATCCGTTGCTAAAAGGAAATCTACCCTCCGTCCCTTTAATGCAAATGCTATCCACGTCTTTTAGGCCGTGTTCTACCAGTCTCCATATTGTTTTGCTTTGTCTTGTAGATCTTCTAAGTTCTTGTTCAATCTGTTTGTGTCTTTCTTATGTTTGCTCCAGATCACCATCATATCAACCCTTTGTAGAGATACTACTTTCTGTGCAGACTGTCACGTGCTGGGTTAGAGTTCCTTAGTGTTTCATGCTCTGACTTGAAGATGCTGTGCTTTCCTTTTCTATTATTGGCCATCCAAAAGTGGCACTAAAAAGGACCGCAAAGCCTCTTTCTTAATAACTTTTACAGTCTGTGTTCATGCTGAGCCATCATAAATGTGCACCTGCTCATTTGCCTGTGAGGGTTTTCACGTTCTGTGAGCCAATGGCATACTATTATTTAATATTTATATTTCATACTGCCTTACCAGAAATGTACTTCAGACTAGCCTACTTCTGGCACCATGTGTTCTTCCTAGTGTTATGAAGCAATGCTGGAAACTGTTATATGTTAATAGCAAACACTGTGTTGTGGCTTTGCAGAAGAGCATTCCCTATTTTGCTGTTAAAGAAATCTAGCTGGGAAGAAGCCTTATTGAGTTAAATCGAGCTTGCTCCTAGGTAAAAAGGTATAGGATTGCAGTCTTAGATAACACTCCAGCTTGTTCTCTTCCACTCCCTCTGTCTGCTACTGCCATTATCCTTTCAGTCATTTCTAATATATTTGCATTTGACTGTCCCCTTGTCTCACCACACACAGATGGATACATGAGACCAAACTCAGTTATAGCTGTTAAGACTATGAACTGAAGCCCTCCAGGTGTGCCTGGAGAGCAACACTTTTAACTTTTGCAATTCTTTTCAGTGAGGGGTCTTAGCATACTTTTTTGAGTTTGAAGTATTCAAATCTGCTATTATTTTTGTGGTTAGACAACACTTAGCTTGGTGAATCTACATTTGATTTAAAAGCACATAAACTCTTCTTGGAAAACAAAAGAATTTTAAGTTTGCCTTCTGAAAATGTCAGATAATGCTATAAAAATTGTTTCTCTGCATAAAACATATCCTACTAAGCATATAATATAACCCTGGAATCAAAAAGCAACATTAGAAAGTAACGACATCAGTTAATAAGAAATTTAAACAACAAGTTTCATCATGTTTTGCTTTGTTTCTTTCTTGGACCTCATTTGCCAACTTGCTTCTTGGCCTCTGATGTGGCCCTAACATTTCTCATGCGTATACACCCTGCCTGCTGCCTCTGTGACTTGTTTCACACACCTCTCTATAGCCTGAGCATGACAGGGCCACTGTGACTATTGCATGGGCTCATCAATTAATTTCTTTACTTCTGCTGCAGTATGTTTACATATCAAAGAAGGTTCATATACCCCATCTGACCTGTCTATCAGCTCCAACAGGAACAAAGCCCTGGGGTTGATGGAATGTGTCTTCCTCAATCATACAGGAAAATCTCCTAGTGTCTCATCATCTCCACCCCTCAAGTCAATGTTCTTTTGGATACCAGCTCTCCTCTCATCACTGTCATCTGAACACAAGAGTGTTTTGCTTTGCAGGGGTAGTGCAGACAAACAATGGATTCCACTATCATTCTTACGATGTTGAGGGTTTTGCCTTTAAGTCATGTTTTGAAACTTATATGTGACAAAGCCTGTTTGCTGTTGTTAACCACCTGGAACAGCTCACTAGAACAATTTCAAGAGGAGGTAGATATGTGTGAAGTTTTCTTGTCCTTGTGGCCTGTGTGATCTGATATCTGTATGCTTGAATAGTAGACAAGAACCTTTATGACATTGTCACTTAGTGACGTAAGAGGCTCTTCAGTTGAGAGTTTGGCGAATGAAGGATCAATTTCAAGATCTGAAGCACTGTCTAGTATCTTGCCAATGTTACTTGTTCTGTGATCAAGTGTCACTGAGGTAACTTTTTTGGCATGGAGGACGCCAGATCAGCTTACAACCAAACTTGACCTCTACCCAGAGGCATAGGAAGGTCAGGTGGTACCCAGTGCGGAACATTTCTTGTCAGCCCCCCCCCCCATTGATTTTTTTTTAATGCCTGCTCCTAAGGTCTTATCTTACTAAACTAGGGATTATATAGCTATATCTGAAATTTCATGCATATCAGTTAATATCTTGACCCTACTCCACTGAATTGAAATTTTAGCCTTCACGACATAGGAAAACGGCCAAGTAAACAGCTATTTTCATGGAGGAGGGTCAAGATATTAACTGATATGCATGAAATTTCATATATAGTTATATAATCCCTAGTGTAGTAAGATAAGACCTTTGGAGCGGGCATTTTCAAAAAAAAAGTTTTTTATGAATCGCCCTAGTAGGGCAGTAATTGTTCCTTGATAATTTGTCACCCCCTTCCATGATGGCACCTGGGGAGGACCGCCCCCCGCTCCCCCTTTCCTACACCCTGCCTCTACCTAATGCATGGTACCAGCCTCCCAGCCAGTGTTAACATTCCTAGAATCACTTCCAATGGCCTGTCGGCTCTTATCAATGCCTTTCTTCTTCATGAAATCTACAAGATTATTAGGAATAATTTTAGCAGGTTTTTCTTTCTTTGACCCTTTCTCTTAAGTGGTAAAGATATCTTCCACATGCCTCACTGCACACAGAATAATGCTGTTCTGTGGTGATGCTGTGGAACTGCTTATTGAACTGTCTGCTCTCAGCATAACTTGAGTTGTATCTTCATGGTCGTAAAAGAAGATGCAGTTGATTCAACCCTTCTGACAAAGATCATCCAATTCCTGATCCAGGGATTTCATAACTTTTTCTTGGATCTCCTCTTGTCTCTTGTCTCCTTCATGATCAGGCCAGCATCCATAAAAGCAGTAGTGGTGATAGCACTGTGGCATGCAGGCCAGAACCCACCTGATGCTCTGCATAGCAATATTATCTATTTCTAATGTGTTGTACTCATTTAATTTTATTATCAATGGAAAATGTACTTGCCTTACCTTATGTCAATTCACAACTTCCATCATTTCCATTTGGGCATTAGCCATTTGCTTTTCATTTTAATCAGCAGAGAAAATTATTTCATCTGATATTCTTGAAGCATTCTGCTTACTTCTCTGCTTATATTCAACAAGCCTTCTTTTCTTGTCTTCTTGCCACTTCCACTTTTTGTTATGCTTCAGCATATTAGCTGGCAAATTTTTTAAATGACCTTTATGCAATTTTGCACACATATTTTTCACAAAAAAATTAATAAGACAAGTTTAAAATTGAGAGTTAATAGAAATTACACAAAAATGTAAAAAAGGAAAAAAGTCAACATTTTTATGTAGTTGTTTACCAAGCAAAACTAAATTTAACCAACATATATTTTGAATTCCCATGTCATGTTACAACTTTCTAGCACCCCTCATTTTTGGAGATTGAAAATTGAAAAATTCAACACAACTACTAGTAGGAAAAGTGGAGTTACATAAGGTAAATTTTGTGATAAAAATCAAGGGGTTAACAACAACAACAATGAGCACTCACACTTTACATTGTGGGTGCCCTTTGCAGGATCATGCATGCTGCTACAGTTCCCAGGGAGCTTACTGGCAAACAGGGGCTGGCTTGCCTCTCAGTGTTAATTTTTGGAGGTTCACACCCAGCCTCAGTAATCAAGTTTCTTGCTGGGAGGTGGGGCCAGCCCCATTTATAAATAGGGGGTGGAGCCGACAATAGCCAGGTAGTCGGCTCTAGAGATTCATCCTCCCTTTGTTTAATGTTTCTTGTTTGCAGGTTAACTTTTTATTCCCGTTAAGTTGGTGCTGCTACGGTCTTTGACTGGTTGCTGCTGAAGGACCGGGAAGAAATTTTCCTGCATTGGCAGGTTTTGTCTTCCCCGTTGCAATTTGTCATAACTTTGGGAGTTATGGCCTTGGGTGGAATCCTTTAATATTTTCTTCCCTATATGGTGTGGGGGGGGGCGCGGGTGGCGCTGTGGTCTAAACCACAGAGCCTAGGGCTTGCTGATCAGAAGGTTGGTGCTTCGAATCCCTGTGACGGGGTGAGCTCCTGTTGCTCGGTCCCTGCTCCTGCTAATCTAGCAGTTCGAAGGCACGCAGTGCAAGTAGATAAGTAGGTACCGCTCCGTCGGGAAGGTAAACAGCATTTCCATGTGCTGCTCTGGTTCGTCAGAAGCGGCTTAGTCATGCTGGCCACATGACACGGAAGCTGTCTGTGGACAAACACCAGCTCCCTTGGCCTATAGAGAGAGATGAGCGCTGCAACAACAGAGTCATCAGCGACTGGACCTAATGGTCAGGGGTACCTTTACCTTTATGGTGTGTGTGTGAAGTGGTGACTCATGCCCCTGCATCTTTATTCCTTCCTTATGATCCTTGGGGGATGGGGCTGTCACTGCCTGATCACACAATAACAATTCTAATACGAATATGATGATAAATATATTGTGTGCTTTTTTTAAAAAAGTTTTAATGCTTTTAATTGTCTTTTAATTGCTATTTTTCTTGGAAAAAAAGAGGTGCCGGGACTCACCATGAACACCTCCCTTGTTCTCTTAGAATGGCAATGGTACCCATCTGAGAGGTGCAGAAACTGAGTTCCGGCGAGTTCCTGCTTTTAAAAAAAGCCCTGTAAGTGCCACACTTTTTTAACAACAACAAAAGAGGTGCTGATTCTGTGTACCCTTGATTACCTCCTGGAAAAAGCACTGCTTTTATCTATAATTATGTTTGTACATTGTTTGGAGAGCTTTCTGATCATTTCCTAAATCATCATCATCATCTCTTCCTGCTTTTCTACTAAGTGTACTTAGAGCAGCAAACAATAATAAACCCAAACAGTATACTAAGTAAACCATGCAAAATCATGATAGCAAAGCAAGTGCAAAATAAGATAATTATGTTTTGCAGTAGTCACTGTTGGAAGCCTCATGTATGCAGTCTGTAAAACTTAAAGAACCATTTCAGAGTTCAGACGGATTGAAAATGGCTGGTGTTGGGAAAATTGTTCCCCCTTGTTGTTTTCTTTTTCAGTATTAAAAAGAGAGAAAAAGATCTGTCTGCCGTCCAAAGCAATGGAACCTGCACATTTCCCCCCTTTGTTCTTTCAATAAATTATTAGGCAATTTAAACCAGATAGTGTTCTGGTGCTGCTGAGAATTGCATGTCAAGGCATGTGGTAACTTCTACTTCTTGGTTTTCATCCCTGTAATGATTTTGAAGAACAACACTAGTAAACAAAGCCCTACAGGTAGGAAAATAAGCTTTCTTCAGGTTTGTTGTATTCATGCTGCTCAGTGTGCATTGAAAATCCAATTCAGTGTGTGCTGCAAAAAATGTGCCATGAAGGGTAGTTGCTTTTGTAAAAATGGAAGGTTTCTAAATAAGACATTTACCCACACAATGTTCTCTGCTATTTTAATGGACAAAGTTTAATAAATAGGCATCTTGGAAATGGACAATGATCTTTCTCAAAAAGCACATCTTTCTCCAAGGTGGTTGACCTACAATTTCTTTTATACAATGCAGACTTTATGCAATGCCATTTCAGGAAGGTGGGGAATATTGCTTCTCCCTCCTCATGTTTCTGACCAAATGCAATTATTCTCCAGCGGCACCTATAATTCTGGCCAATTCACAGCTTATAGACATACTGAATAACTACTATTACAAACTAATTGTCCTATAGACTAGGACTATGACGCTTCCTTATGTGGGCACAATATCCATGCATGGAGGGATTCCCCATAGGACTTTCTCCCCCCCCCCCAACTCCTACCCTTGCTCTGTAAACATACAGTGTTCCAGGATAAACTAGGAAATGGGAGCTCTGCATCTTCTATCCCATTCTTTGCTCAGTCAAGCTCTAGAGTAAAGTGTAACTTAACCAAGAGGAGAATGAGGGTTAGGTCAGCTTTGTATGGCTCTCCTATTCCCTACACAGCCCTAATGAACTGGTTGTGTGTTCCTGAATGTGTGGAGTAAAAAATAAATAAATCTGTTTATCCCTCAGCAGATTTCTCTGCGTGCTAGAACAACAGCACACAGAAGATATTTTAGTAGTTCTGTAAACCAAAGACAGAAATCCCTTTGTTGAATTGATTCTATGTGACTATGATAGCATTGCTAGAGTCATTATGAAGTATAACAAAAGCTACAGCAAATTCTTTTAAAATACTTTTTGCCCTTTAAATCTGAACCTATTCCCAGGTGGGCCTTTTAGCATTTCTTCTAATTTCATCTTTTTCCATGAAATGGTACCTCTCATGATAATGAATGGAAACCTGAGTTTTATTTGGTTTCTTTAATAAAAGGAAATTCAGAGTAAAATTGAGCGATCTTCTTCTCTATGTAGAAAGTGAAATGTGAAGAAGCAGGAGAGTTCTGTTCCTTAACTTCCAACTATTAATGAGGGCAATGTTGATAAATACATAAATATTATACTAGTATTTGAATATTTGTGCCTTCTTTCTTTGTACTCTTCTGAAATCCTATTCAGAATTAAATGGAACTGCATTGAACACAGGGATACTTACTTTTGAGTAAGCATGAATAGGATCACATTGTTAATTGCTTGAACTCCATATTGTTTTGAAGATTTTGAGTGTTCCTAATTACTAATTTAGGCAGTATTCTAAGCAGGGGGGAAATGGTGATATGTTATGCCTAACAGGGCTTGAAAAAGAAATGACTACTTCAGTTGGTTCACAAATTTTCAAGGTTATATCCTTTGAGTAAATGATGCATGTGGTCTTGTGAGATCTCTTACATTATAGAGAATAGCTTTTCTGAATTCATCCGCCTCATTGTGAAGCTCTCTAAAGACCCCTTTCCATGTTAGAATGGTCAGTAACAGAAGTGAGTTGACAAGTTACTCCCCTGACTGAAATTATAATGTGGAAAGGGATTATATGTATATATGCCTACTGGGAGCTCAGGCACAGGCCTGCCAAGCTGCTCTCCAAGTCCCAGTTGAGAAAACTTGAGACTTTGTGTGATGCATTTGTATTTGCATTTTGTGAATGCATGGGGCAGGTCTCATCTTTAGCCAAGAAAGCAACATAATCCATGAAGTCCACTAATGTTGTCCACAATTTAGACCTGCTGGGCAGAGATAGGATTGCTCCAAAGTCTTCTTGCATCAAATATGTGTCAGTGAATGGATTCTATGCTGGCATAGCGCCCACTGTTGTGTGCCAGCAGCATCTACCTCCATTGGAAACATCATACTAGAAAAATGCTGTCAGTGCAATGGGGAAGTGGGTGGAGTTCGGATTGTGACAGGGAGGAATTCTGCCGTTCATGATGTAACAATCTCAGGGCAGATCATGACGTTGATAATAGCATGGAAATCATAACTATATCGCATCATCTTGCCTGTGAGTCCTGGGAGATCTGCACTCTGGCTTGCAGGTCTTTTCCCACTTGGTCTCAAAGGGTGAGGCCCTGACTGACTCTGGCTACAAAAGCCAAGGTTGCTGAATAAACTATTGGGCTGGCATATTGAGATTTCCATAGAAAACCAAGGTAGCTAACCTTTAATCAGAATACAATTAATACAAAAGCTGTGTGTGCACTTTGGAATGCCTGGTGGGATGCAAACATTTCAAACTGGTGATGAAAGTCGGGTAATACTGATATCAGGTAAAACTCAGGGGGGAGAGTGATCCACATCTGTGGTTCAACCACCAAGAAGGCCCTGTCACATGTTCCTGGTATGCCAGGCTTTATTTGGTGCCAATGCAACCAGAAGGGTCTTCGTGGAAGACCTTTAATCATGGGAGAGACATTCCTCCAGGTAACTAGGTCCTGAAACTTAATCAGGGGTCTTGATCCCACTCCCACTTACAATGATGGTGCAATGTGAAACCTGAAAAAAAGAGGAAGCATACATAAAAATATGCCCGCGGAAGTTAATGGACAGCCCAGAATGCCTGAAAACAAGCAGCTTTTTGATGGGGATTTGGTGATAGATTGACAAACTGCATACAGTCAGGAAGAACAAAATGAAACGAAGAGCTGATTAATAACGCTTGTCCTCCTATATGTTTTATAGGTACACTAAAGATGACATTCCACTCTGCCTGTTGTTCCTCTCATATTTCCTTGCAGGATATTCATCTTGGAGCTAAATAACCAATAACTTCAGGAAGATCTCACAGAGCCGCCGCCAGTGTAAGTATTGCTACAATGACAACATCATCTCCCCAAATCAGTAGATCAGTGTTTTTCAACAGTGCCTTTTTTGGGCAAAGGCACACTTGTTTCATGAAAAAAAATCACGAGGCACACCACCATTAGAAAATGTTAAATAATTTAACTCTATGCCTATATTGACTATATATAAAGTAATTCTCTTGAATAGGAATCAAATAAACACAAAGAAAGTATTTTATAATTACTTTATTATGAAATAGTAAGTAAACAGAAATATGAAAAATTATAAAATACTTTATTCAGTGCGCAACCTGGGCCTGTTTGGCTGAACACAAAGCTGATATTCTGGCTGGAATCGAAGAAAGACACACATGTAGCTCTTCGTCAACAGCTCTCAGTCTCTCTCTGTATTTAGTTTTTATAGCAATCATGCTTGAAAAGCTCATCTCACACAGACCGACTGGTTCCAGATGACCTCCTCACCTCACGCTGCACTTACAGCCTGGTCTGGATCCGGATGTGGTCTCTCTGCAGTGCCGACTCCCGCCGAGTCCTGGTCTCCGTCCGTCTCCTCCTGCTCTGGTCCTCCTGGTGACTCGAGTCGTGACGTCTTCTTCTCTCCGCTGCTGGGCACACTGTGCTCGGGCGGGAAGGAAGCCGGAAAATGATGTCCTACTGTGATAGGTCCAGGCTGGAGTCTGGAGTCAGAAAAGTGGAGGGTGTTCCCCTGAGGAGCGCCAATCGGCGCCCCTGCTGGCCAAGGGTGGGGTCAGAAACCCCACCCCACCCCATACCCAAGACACAGTCCGGCGCCCGCCTAGTGGGCGAAAATTTGACATTTTTTAAAAAAAATCTTTCGAATTTTTCAATTTTTCCCATGGCACACCAGGCAACATCTCGCGGCACACTAGTGTGCCGCGGAACAGTGGTTGAAAAACACTGCAGTAGATAATGTACTTCCAAATATAGATACCAGGGAGGTTGCAATTTGAAGAATACAGAACTAGCCTGGAATTAATTATAACTGGGGAGAAAGAGGAAAAATTCACTGAGCAATTGCTGGGATTCTGAGTAGTAGGCAAAACTAGTTAGATGAATGAATAGGCTGTAGGCTGATTTGGTATACGGCAGCCACTTATTTACATTCCAGTACTGTACTGAATAAACACTATCCAGTTTTCAATAAATATATGTTCCTGTTGTTATCTATAACTTATTCTAACATAATTTTACTATTTCTGCTCTCTGCATTTTTAAAAAGACATTCATTAAAGCAGTTTCAGCATTATCCTTCCACTTATCTGCTATATGCAGTGCATTGATCTGAAACAAATTATTCATTATATGTTTCAGTTCGGCCCTCCAGATAATACAAATGTAAGGCCACCAGATCCCTTGGCAAATCATATCCCAATATTTCCCTGATTTGTTTTGTAACTTTCCCCCAGAATGTTTGGTGTTTTTTAAAAAATATTTGTTGCAATGCCATCATATATGCATAAAAGCTGTTGGTCTGTTTTATAATTCACATTTCCAGGGTTTTTCCATTGTTGAAATTAGGTTTCTGTTGTTGAAATTACATAGTGTTAAGTGCTGCTGAAACATATTTGAGAGACATATTCCTTCAGGATTATGTATATCAGTTTATAGGATATATTATACCAAATCAATTCTCATGCATCTTGCAATGCAGCAAAACTCCAAGCCTTCCTCCCATTTAGTTTGATATGGGCAAGTTGCCAGGAAATCCTGCCATTATTTCCTTGTTCGATACCTTAATAGATTGTTTAATATTGTTTGTGGCCCAAGTTTCTCAAACTTTGATCTCGCCCTGACGTGTTCCATGATTAATGTGATAACTATGCGCCTTTCAAAATATTGACAGAAAGGCAGTCTTTTCATTTTTATATTGATTGCCACTTCTTGAAACGAAAGTATCTGATCATTACATATCTTGGTGATATTATGGGTGAAATCAAAAGGCCCTCCAATGAAACAGAAACTGTTTGCGGAATGGACTGAGGTTCCCTCTGCAGCCCCCTCACGTCCTCCACATGCCTCCCCCTAATCTGCTTGAGGTGGTTGCCCCCCCCCCCAGGCAGATTTTGGAGTTTGTGTGAGGGCTACTGGAGAAGAAAAGAAAGAGAAATTCTGTTGCAAAAGTGAAAATGTTTTCTGGATTTATCAAGACCTACATTCTTCTATTTATGAAATATTCAAGTTAAAGATTAGAAGTAGAGGCTCAGTTCTGATCTGCACATATCCCAGCTTTCATTTTTAACTTTGTTCCATTTTCTAACAACAAAACATGGAGTTGGATCTGTGGGAAGAGTTCCTCTCATATTAAGGGCATTTCTGGCATCCACTCATGGAAGTTCTGTCTCTTCCAGCCTGATACCCCCTCCCCACCAAATGCTGCAGATGGTTGGGGACCATAATGAAATACATAGGGGAGTTCTTACATTTGCTTACTCTAATACCTAGCTTTATCAAAATAGGCTATTAGGTTTCTCTAATTTAATTGTAACGTGCAAACAAAGTGTCCTATATAAATATTCCTTAGCATATTGACTACATTCTGATTTTCTAAATATACACACATTTAAAAGGCTAACTCCAGGCAAATTGTAGCCATGAAATGATGATGGTGATGACTGATTATTTTATGATCAGGACAAAACACAGAGATTATGTTTTTGACCTCACCACAGATACCCATTGGATATCTTACCCTTTCTTGAAGACAAATTTACTTCTGCTGTGCCTGTCAACAAAACGGACAGGAATCATATTACTTAAAGCATCTACAACTGATATCACAATAACATGTTTGTCATTTGTTGTTTTTTTAAAAAATAATATTTATTAATTTTCAACCATTTAAACACAACAAAACAGAAAGACAAAAAAAGAAAGAACTAAAAAAGAAAAAAAAAGAAAAACATGAAACTAACAAAGCAAGACACAAACCATTTCAAACACAGAACAATTTCAATGTCTTATCTTTCATTCCCTTATTTCCACGACCTCCTCACACGTCCCTTTTTGTTTTCCACTTCTATTAATTATTTCAGCAGTTCCTTTCCATCTTCCTCTGTTTTCTATCCTATAATTATCTTAACATATTCTAACCTTATTTTCCCTATAATACACTATTAATCTATTTATACTTGATTCCTTATAGCATTTCTACTAAAGCCATATAACTTCATTCCAACATTTTTCTAACATTCATTATTTTTACAATATTTCTATAAATAGTCTTAAACGTTTTCCAGTCTTCTTCCACCAGCTCTTCTCCCTGGTCTCGGAGTTCTGCCAGTCGTTTCCGCCAATTCCATATAGTCCATCAACTTCATCTGCCATTCTTCCCGAATGGATAAATCTTGTGTCTTCCAGTACTTCACAATGAGTATTCTTGCTGCTATTGTTGCATACATGAAACAAATTCTATCCTTCTTTAACACCAATTGGCCGACCATGCCCAGGAGAAAGGCCTCTGGTTTCTTCAAAAGGGTATATTTAAATACCTTTTTCATTTCATTATGAATCATCTCCCAGAGTGTCTTAATCCTTGGGCATGTCCACCAAAGGTGAACTCTAATCCTCAAATTCGTCTGTTTTTCTTTAAGTTCAGTCATAGCGAGCGTCAACTTATGTTCCTCAAATTGCCTCTGTAGGGCTGGGGCTCTCTTTCTCTTTCTCTCCAATTGTGTTACTCCACATTCAGCAACAACGGCTTTTTCCCTGGCTTCCTCCGCAGTTTGCCGTATCAAAGTAGGTTCCTGTATCGATTTCTGGGTGGTTTCTGTATTGATATTGTTTATACTTTCTGTATTTAAGTTAATTTTAGTAATTGAAACATCCACTTTCGCATTTATCGTGTCCATTTTCCTGTGAAGCTGATCCAATGAGTCATTTATCTTATATAATGCAGCCACTAAAGCCTCTTCTGTCAACATTCCTCTTAGTTTTAAATATACTAGCACAAAGACAGCAACAGAAAGAACAGGAGGGCCTAATGATAGACCTCTCCTGGATTGTTACCAAGTCCTCCCAGACCTTAATGTTTTGTCCGCAGTTGACTGGTCTGTTTTTCCTCTTCCATTTACCATAACATTTAAAAGATTCAAGGTCAGTCCCAGAGTCTCACGGTTTTTAACTTGCAGCTGGAAATTCCCCTAGTCCAACTCTTGTAAAGCAACCGGTCTCAAAAGCTTCCACTAGGGGGAAACAGTTTCTATTTGTAATAGTCAATAGTATCTTCTTTTAAACAATCCAAAATTAGTTTCAACTTAGTTTCAATTTTCAGTTACTTTTACTCCTTTTTAAAGCAGCCGGAGACAGTAGAAACAATGTATTTCTCTTATTTAACTAGCTGTCAATGAACTTTCTAAGCGCTGTCAATGAACATTCCTAAAGACGTCAGTCCTACTAGCAGCCCATTTCCAGGGTCAGAGCGGCGGTATTTAAAGTCTCTTCGCTCTCTCCCGCAGGCATACTCAATCCGCAACTTCCCCCTCTCTTTTCCTGCCTCCAAGAGGGGGTTTAATGTTCTTTACCGTTGGAACTTTGATCTTTTACAAAAGACCTTCCAGGACTCCAGCTTACAACTTCATTGCCTCAGTCTATTTACAAAAGGGGGAGGCGGACTTCCTGTTTTGAACCTCCCTGTTACGGTACCAAATTAAACATTTAGAAATCCAATTCTTCCGCTCTACTCACGGGTAATTACTTTAAAGTGAAATTGTCCACAGGAAAAGGTCAGCGCTCTCCGGCAACAGCTATGCGGCTTCGCTCCGTGGAAGAAGCAGATGGTTCGATGCACTGCGCCGCTCACCCCACGTCGCTCCGGAGCCCCAAAAACCGAGGTTCCCCGCGAGTGGGGGAGGCGCAAAAGGTGCCCGCCGAATCCCACGTTCACAGGCTTCTCCCGCCAGTGATTTTAACGGGTCTCCGCCTTCGCCATGGCGGTCAGACCCAGATTCCCACGGAGCGGATTCCTCCCGGTCAGAGGAATTCCGCCATTACCGGAGGCGCCTCCCAACATGTTTGTCATTTGGATACACTCAATCAACACTACTTTTCATCATCTGACGAAAAGGATTGCTGTTTATGACTTCCTAAAAATGAAATTATTAGCCTCTAGCTTTGTATGTTCCAACATAGATGCTACTAGGCAAATAGTCCCCAGAAGCATTTGGAGAGGAACATTTCTAACTTTTTTTATTACATCATATTTTACCTTTATGATTTGCTGCTTTGCAGATTGATATTTGAGGGTTTATTTTATTTTACTTTATTCCTGCACAAGGAGAAAGTTTGAAGCATTGTCTGTGCTAGCCATCACCAATGTGGTACCTTCCAGATGTTTTGGCTTATAACCCCCAACAGCCTCAGCTTCCCAGCTGTGGAAGTTGTAATCCCAGACATCTGCAGGGCACCGGGTTGTTGAAGGCTGGTCTATGCTTACATCAGAGTGAGGTAATAAAATGCTGATTGGCAAAATGGACTGTACCACTTCAAACTGCATGTAGGGGATACATTTTTTAAAAAAGAGTTGTTGTTTTAAAAAGAGTTTGACTGCATAACACTTCCCTGCACTTAAAAATCTAGCTTGGCTAGTTTTCTACTTATCAATATTTCTGTTTTGTTTTAAAGGAAGGATCACAATTTCCCCCACCTGCAGGATGAAGTTGTGTTGTCAAGTACCTCAACATTCTGTCTTGTTATTTCCATTTCATTCTGAGGCATATGTTGAACCAGCCTCACACATTCCTTCAGAGGAAATGGAGAAGCAACAGCTTGACTTGAAAGCCTCAGAAGGTTTGTGTACCCATGTTATCATCAGCTGTTATCGGAAATTAAACAATGTCTGTGTTTTGAATTTTCTCTTTACTATTACTCATTATATAGTACAACACAAGAAGTACAAATGCCCACCATCTGTGGTTTCCCTCCCTCATTTAAAATACTGTTTATTGAAAATGATCATGAGTGGACCAGACAGAAGACTTTGCTCTTCCTGGTCGTCTCCGAGGACTCCGAGGAAGGCAGGCCCCATCTGTTCTCCTTTCCTCAGACCATTCCAAGATTTGATTTTCATTAAAAATATTTTATTTATGGGAAATGATTCGGACTTGGTTCAAATGAGCAACTTGATCATAAATAACTTAAACAAATTATATGCTCCGAAAATAGCAGCTTATGTCTTGATCAACCCCATTGCCTATCCCTCAACTGCCCTGATTAAATTGAGACATCCCATCGTGAGGTCACAATCTCATGTGTTTTGCCCCAAAATATGTGTTTTTGGGGCTCAGTGATCTCATGCAGGTCATGTGAGTCATGTGGGAGTGCAGCTGGGAAGGTGCACATTCCAGTTTTTGGCCTCAATATGTTGGAGTGCAGGATCAGCAGCATACACTCTTTGCTATGCCTTAGGCATGAAGTCCAGCGTTGACATAAAGATGTGATTCTGTGTTCTTGGGATACACAGAGAGGTTGCACAGAGGGAGAAGACTTGACAGCAACTAAGGCTAAAACTTGGGCTTAGATAGGCATGTAGTAGATCCAAAAGTGTGTTTAGGTGAGCCGGCATGATGACCAATGAGAGGAGGTTAAAATGAGGAAATGAAAGGGGATTGGATAAATTCCAGCTAGGTGTGCCTGGGCATTGGGGAGGGGTTACAGGAGAGAAGACCCAGTAATATGGCAGGGAAGGTTCTGCTAAGATGTAGATTGGGGCATGTAAACAAGGATGATTCAACTGGAAGATTTCTCTTATAATGCTCTTTCTGAATGTATTTATCTTTCAAGAACAATAACTATACCAAGTGTCGTCCTGGTGACTCATGCTGTTTTTCTTGCATATGCCTAGTGTTCATCAGTATGCGGATGATACCCAGCTCTACCTCTCTTTCAAATCAGAACCAGTGAAGGCGGTGAGGGTCCTATGTGAGTGTCTGGAGGCGGTTGGGGGATGGTTGGCGGCTAACAGATTGAGGTTGAATCCTGACAAGACAGAAGTACTGTTTTGGGGGGGGGGGGACAGGAGGCGGGCAGGTGTGGAGGACTCCATGGTCCTGAATGGGGTAACTGTGCCCCTGAAGGACCAGGTGTGCAGCCTGGGAGTCATTTTGGACTCACAGCTGTCCATGGAGGCACAGGTCAATTCTGTGTCCAGGGCAGCTGTTTGCCAGCTCCATCTGGTACGCAGGCTGAGACCTTATCTGCCTGCAGACTGTCTCGCCAGAGTGGTGCATGCTCTAGTTGTCTCTCACTTGGACTAATGCAATGCAGTCTATGTGGGAACCTGGACTCCTCACAGCTGCCCTCATTGCTGAAGCCTCACTTACTGGGGTTGAGTTGTGGGAGCTTCCAGCAAGTTCTCATGAGAACTTTCTGGAAGCCGCTGCCATGACACCCTAGTGAAAGGAGTGGGTGGGGTAATGTGGGATTCTGTCACCTGAGGCAGCTGCTTCCGCATGCCTAATGGGTAGGCCATTTCTATCTGCATCTATATTTGTGTAAAATTTCTGGTTTATGGAGACAGTTTGTCTCTGGAGCTCAATGCAGGGGCTTTTAGATGCATAAACCATCATTTGGTGACCTTTTGATTACCAATCATTTTGCCTTATTATCGTTATTGCAACCTAGCTCCCTGGTAGTCCATCAGTCAACTTCCTGGATACTCTGACCTCACTGACAAGAAGGCCAAGCATAGAGAAATCAACTACAAGACTGGATGTAACATCAAGAAAGAATGGTCATTCCCATGTTCCTGTGCTTTAGCCAAAGCAATCTTTGGTTCGCCCCAAACACAAAATGGAAGCTAACAGCAAAAGCCTTGTAACAGCATTTCCAGTCAGGAAGGTTGGTTTTGTGTGTTATTTTACTGGTACATCCATGCATGAGTGAAAAATAGTAAAACACCACACACAAAAGGATCTTGATGCAGTCACATGTATGTACAATTGCTTTTGCTTTTCCTTTTGCAGTGTTTTATCACAGCAAAATAGACGAGGAAAGATTCACAAATGCATGATAGGAACTCAAAGAGGCAGCAAATTCCACATGTACTGCATTCAATACAGAATTTAAAGGGGGGAAAAGAACAATGAAGGATTCCTAATGCATCAGTTCCACTTTGGAAACAAGATGAGATAATTCAGAACTACAGGGAAACACCTGAATGAGAAGATCGCTGAAAGCATCACAAGTTACTAGCAGCCTCTCTTGCCAAAGTGTTCATAATTCAGATTATTCATAATGCATCACAGCTCTTGTGCATAAGGACTCTTTTGTAAGTCAAAGCAGTTAGCCATACAAGTTCTCTGGAGAAATGTTAAGGCACCAAGAGAGAAAGCAAACAGGTAAGTAGTCTAGGTTTATTCTATGTCCTTTAGCTGGTTGTGATGGTTTTTCCCCCTCCCTCCACTGTAGTCAGAATCAGCAGTTGGTTGCTTCTGAAGTTAGAGAAGTAGATATATTCAGCATTCAGAGGAGAAGCATGGAGAGAGGATGTAATGCAGTTGACAAGTAAGGAATCTGTTTTTGCAGAAGCTGCCTAGATACTTTTAAAAGAACTTTTGGACACCAGAGAGAATATCTCACGCTGGGCTTTCACATCATTAATCATGCTAGAGGTGGCTATTGGTAATGACAAGCTGCAAATCTGTCCCGCTGATTATTCTTCTATCTCCAAGTTTTAAAAGTAGAGTTTGACTGACATTCGTAATAGCCTCTCCTCCTTGCTCATATACACTGCTTTTTAGTCTCTGGTACTAAGCACACTCTATTTTTGGCCTCCCTAATCCCAATTTCCATTTTTCCTCCATCTGCCTCAAAAAGCACTAGCTGAAGACCAGAGATTTTTACAGAAGGAGTGAAAGGCACCTCTTACCCAATGAATGCATGAAACGGCTGGCTCTCCGAGCTGGCTGTAACTACCTTGGCGGTGGGAAACAATGTTCTACATAACTGCACAGGCAGCAAAGTGAATAATGAAATCCACAGCTTTTATGAAAACCTCAAGGACGGAGATAGGATTTTCTCCCTCCACTCTATCATCATTCCAGATGAACTATCAGCTTATGGAGTTAATATGGTAAAATCTGTAATTATCTAATTGCTTCTAAGGCTGGAGAAGCAAGCTGGCTCACACTTTGCTTTGAACTAGTTAAGCGTGAGGCCTGCTTCCGCTTGCAATTGCCTGCCTGGCATCTCTTTTCATCCTCTACATTTGCAAATAAATCAAACATGGGAAAATAATGCCTTACAGCCTGAGGGCCACATTTCCTTCTGAGCAACTTTCCAGGGCCACATGCCAATGATGGGCAGGACCAGAGGCAAAAGTGGGCTGGGCAATGAATGTAAAGTTTGTCTTTGTACAATAGGGCAGGTTCTACACATGCTCACTTGCCCATCTCTACCATCCATCCAGGGAAGCAAGAGGCATGATTATAGTTCAAGGACACATTCCAGCCTAGCAAAAGCACACAAGGAGGGCATGCAGCAAGACCAGTCAGTGGTGCAGGGTCTGACTGAGGAGAATCCTGACCACCAGATACAGAGGCTTGAGTGAGGGACACATTTGGCCCCTGGCTCTGAGGTTCTCCATCGTGGAAACAGAAGGTGCCACTGGAGCTATGAGGAAAGGAGTGGACAAAGAACTGCTGTGCTCTTCTGTGTCCCAGTAGTAGTTGCGACTTTTTTGCTTACCATAAGTCTTTCCTGCCCATAAAAGCAACTGCTGGAGAAATGGCCCAGAAGTTGGCTTTTCAGAAAGGAAGGCACAGTATCATTAGACTTCTCTCCTTCAAATAATAATAATAATAATATTTTTTTATTTATACCCCGCCCTTCCCAGTTCAGAAAACCGGGCTCAGGGCAGCTAACAACAAATTTAAAACACTTAATTTTGATACAACAAAAACCAGCATAAAGTATAGTATAAAAGCGTGAATAACAATAAATTCAAAGTTCTAAAAACAATTTAGGGGAAATCCATCCAATAAACATTAGATGATCACCAGAGCTAGCTGGCTAAATTAGTCCTATTTGGGCCAGCAAAGAGGCCAGGGGAGAATTAGCTGTGGCATCCCAGAGCTGGTAATCCTCAAAAAAGGGGAGGGGGAGGGAAGGAAGGGGAATAAAAGATCAGGTTAAATTCAGATTGAAAGCAAGGCGGAATAGCTCTGTCTTACAGGCCCTGCGGAAGGAGGTTAAATCCTGCAGGGCCCTGGTCTCATGGGACAGAGCATTCCACCAGGTTGGAGCCATCACTGAGAAGGCCCTGGCCCTGGTGGAGGATAATCTGACTTCCTTAGGGCCCGGGACCTCTAAACTATGATTATTCATAGACCTTAAGGTTCTCTGCGGGGCATACCAGGAGAGGAGGTCCTATAAATGAAAGACAATCTTATGTTCCTTACTGAAAGAAAAACTATACTTGACATTATCTCATGATAATGACAGCATCAGAAATAATTGGGATTGAGTAGAAATAATTGGGATGAAACTCAGTCTACATGTATAATGTCCCAAGCTTTCAAATGCTTTCTACAACCTGAACTCTTTAGCTCACTCATTATGAATGCTACCAAATTTTCATTTGTTTGAATGTGAGTCTCTGTGAAGCTTTCAGAAACCCATGTACCTGTTGTCTCTAGTACCACTTGGAGCAAGTCCTTTAACATCTTCAGATGAGGGGATATACTTTCATCTATTTACCAATATTAATGTTTTTTTCATTATTCAGAGGCATCTTTGTAGCCAATGGAGTTTGCCTCAAGAGAAATTTTGGAAGGTTTTACAAAATAAATTTCCTCCTTCAATGTGAGTTTAGAAGGGTTGACAACTGAACTATAAAGAGATTTTCAGATCTGAGTGAGTGTCCAGAGGCACCAACAATATTTTCACACTTAAAAGCAGCAATGTATTTGATACACATTCCTCATACTGAAAAGGAGCAATGTATTTGAGGCAGATTCCTTACATGCTGTTACACCATATTTCCCTCTCTCTGTTTTAAAGTGAGGTCTCTTATTACTGCACATTTTGTAAATCAGTTGACTCCTTCTAACACCCCACTCCCACACACAGACACAAACTTTGTCCATTATTTTTGGTAGCCTTGGATATGGCTATGTTGTTACTGCCCAATGATCATTTGTGCACAAAATGCAGGAAGCTCTTTCCTTCAAATGCTAAAAATTCTCTTTCAGAAACCACTTGCCTCCAGCCAAGAATCAGAAAAGAAAGAGATCTGGGTTTCTTTTTATTGTGCTTCTTCCCTTGAAAGACTCTGAATAGCCTGCATTGAAATATATTCTATTGAAACTATTTAGGTTTCCGTGGTGGAAATGTTCACTCAATCTCCTCCACAGAATATTGATAGTCTTTCTCTTTTTTTTATTTTGTGAAAGGGAGGCAGCAACTAAAGAATATATTTCAATTTCCCAGATGGAATACATAATTTCAAAAGGTTTCTTGTGGCACTTTTCCCCCTCAGTATTCACATTGCTCTTTTTAAAGTTTTGATTAAGGGGCACACCTTTTACAGTAGGAGGCAAAATGTACACTTGAGAAGCTACAGCTTTTGAATTGCACTTGGAAAGAAAGGGCAGCTAAGACGAATGAATTAGACGCCTTTTAAAGTATATTTTGTGTGAGTGCCTATCTAAAGTCTTTCAGGGACCACATACCAATCCATGGAAACAACCTGTGAGTAAGAGCTGCCCTATGTGTGAATGACTCTCATTGAGTGGAGAGATTTTGCTCACCACCAGTTGCTTCTGGTGACAGACTGTAGCACGGAAAAATCTCTGTCAAGAGTCTGTGCTCTCCATTAGGTATGGAGAAACTTTTTTGGGCTGACGTCCTCATGACCTGACTGGAAAACTGATGGGTGTTGCATTACAGTAATGCATAAGGCCAAACCCACATACAACCACCCTCAACACACACAAAGCTATTTTTCATGAAATAGATTTATTTCTTAGGAGCTTCACACTGATTTCACCTTCTATTTTCTCCTCATGCTTGAAAAAAATAAAAATCTCCCCAAACTCAAATGTTAACATACTGTTACAAAAATTGGAAGCCACCCCCCACAGGGCCATAGGCATCTCAAGAGAGGCTTGTTCCTCATAGCACTGCAGCACTGGAGCCCAAAGCATCTCATCCAACCTGCCTTCAGCCAGCCTGCCTGAGATGGATCTCTTTTCCCTCCTCCTCCTCCTCCTCCTCCACCTCCTCCTCCTCCTCCTCCTCCTCCTCCTCCTCCTCCTTTTTCTTCTTTCCCCTCCTAGCACACCTTGTTCAAGACTCTCTTTCCCTGTCACCTCACCCCCTCCCCATCACCTTGGCAACCCCTGTCTTAGATGGGCCATCAGCACCCTTTGTCATGTTAATGGATTTGCTCTTCACTAGGCTGGCCAGGTTGGTTTACATAAGCCAGCTCAGGGATTCCTTGTCTAGCACAGTTCTGCAGTGAGTATTTTCATGCATATCCCAAATAATCAAAATTCTACCATTTATTAATTTCTTGGGTTTAGCAGGGTCCTCCCTATAACACCATGCAGTTGCAAAATTCATGATTCAGCTATGTGTGCTGTAAAACATCTGCTATGGTTCTTGTGGTGGCAGTTAACAGTTGCCATCCAAGTTTGCTGAATGGAAAAATGGATACAATTTTTGTGGGTCCTGGCAAGCTCCTGCTCAGGCAAAACACTATAGGAAATGGAAATCAGAGATACTACTCAGCAATGTGCATGGTCATGTCTAGGTTGCCATCAAATCTGGAGTGTCCTTCTCAAGTAGAACATACATTATATAGTCTAAAGTAGGTGTCGTTAAATCTTCCAGTTTTGGATTCTCTCAATTTCTCATTTTCCCAGTCTAAAGTGCAGTTCTCCACATTTCCAAATCAGTTTGAAGTGCTTTTTAAAGTTCTCTTGAAAATTCATCAGTATCTTAGTGCAAATTTCTCTTAATACACCAATGTTTCAATGCAATTCAGTAAACATATATATGCACACTTTACCCTGAGGTATGCATTTTTTTTCATTCAAATTGCTTGACTGGAGAACTTCACTGCAAAATTCAGAGAAGTGCAGATGTCAAAGTATGATTGTGCTTTGGTTCATGTATTGTTTCAGAAAAACTGAATTAGGTGGATTCGCCTTCAAATGCAAATTAAATCAAATTTCTCCCCCACCCAAGTCTAAATCTGGGGCAGCCAAAGTGGTGCCCTCCATATCTTGATAGATGACAACTTCCATCACCCCTGAACATTGACCATGATGGAACTGATAGCAGTTGGAGCGCAGCTGCATCAGGTGGACACCCTGTTGGTCTACTCTAGTTTCGAGAATTTTGATGTGATTACTGGATATTTTCTATAGGGCTTCTTACATCCTTATGCAGAATCCTAGGAACTGCTGAAGTGCAGTAGTTGGGGGTTTTTTTTGCATGGCCTGTTAGCCTCTAGATATACTAAGAAATAAATTATAAAGAAATTAATGGCATATACTTCCAAATTAATCCCTTTAAGACGAATATGTAAAATTGAAAGTTAGCTTAACTGAGAGTAAACCCGACTGAATTCAGTAGGATTTGCTTCTGAGTACACACAGTTAGGATTGTGGCCTAAGTCTGAATAAGTGGAGGTCTCTAGATTTCAGGAGAGGTCTAAAATGTGATTAATGTACTATTTCCTGGGTAAACTGTTCTTTTTGGCATTTTTTTTCTAAATAGTGTATATAAAACTACAAGTTATCCTATCATCTGTTTTAAAATGACAAATCTGATGCTTTTTTTAAAAAAAAAAGATGGAGAGGTGCCAGCTGTGGTGGGAAACTTTCTACTTCACAATGAAATCTCCTTCCCAGTCACGGGGGATCTTTCTAGTCTTACTCGCTATGTAAGAACTCACTATTGAAAGAACAGTCTGTCTATTACAAGGGATATATTACTAAAATGTGATTTATATGTAAATGCCAGTGACCTGATTTTCTTCTTGAAATAGTCTATATAGCTGCTTTTGGATGGGTGAGGTGTGCCTGTGTGTTTTGTGCTTTGCAACCCTAGCCATTGCTATCAAGCTAAGATGTCCTCTAGTGGCAGTCCATGGGTTTGGTTGAACAAGGCTTGTGGAGTTATATATTTGAATCAAAGTTGGGAGTTTAACTTGGGGTCCATACTCTTGGGATTCAAAAAAAGCTCCATCGAGAGCTCTTTTTCTTTTATCTGTTTTCATCTTGCCTTCCTTGAAACCTTGCATCACAGAGAGACTGCGAGGAAAGGAAAGGACGGGTCTCCTGGCGGATCCTGTCTTATGTATTCAGCCAGAGGGCTTACTTTAAGTTACATGAGTCAAGAGATATTCTGTCTCCATAAGAAGTTAAGTGAGTTGTCAGGCCTGACCCCTGCTGACTGGGGAATGGGGGACCAACATCAGAATCATACAAGAAAGCTTTATTTCTGACATGTTTGGTGCAAGAAAGAGATTCATTAGAACAAAAATCCTCCCCCAGAAGCACTTACCTCAAGCAGGTACTTTTATACTCTAGCACCTATTTGCTTGTGCTCCCTCTTGGTATAACTTGTCCAATTTTTTAAAATAAAAAATACCAATTCCTTGCTGTAGAATAATAGAATTGTAGCGTTGTAAAGGACCCCGAGAATCATTTAGCAGGCACCTCAACCATTGATATGAAGACTGAAAAGACTTTCCAAGGAAAAGTCAAACAGATTAGTGGAACAATGAAACACACATTACCTTTGTTTGTGGTTGTACTTATGCTGACACTGTATCACTATCAGGGGTGTGAAGCGGATTTGGATTAATCCTAACACCTGAGCCAGAGTGGTGCATCAGAAAAATTCTGGGCCTGTCCAAGGTGAAGCAAGATCTGTATGAGGTGCCAATAATGGAAGTGGGGAACCTCCCCTCTTCCCAAGTTTCAGTGAGTTGGACAGCCAAAACATGCTACAGACATTAAATCACCTGTGTGTATGCTTTGAATATATCTCTTTTGGGCAGGGGGAGTTATTCATTAATCTCTTCAACAGTAACAAAAGACACGACTTTTTTCTTAAGCATATCTTATATTTCATCACAGCAGCTTGTAGCATTCTGAATGTTGACCCCCCCCCCCCCCACGAAGCTCCTTTAACTTGAACTGAGCTGTGAACTGAAAAGGGGATAAATGTGAACTGGATTCATTCCTTTAGGGACATGTTGCAATTGAACAAAACCTAATTTATTTTTAAAATGAACTTTCCAAGTTCTGGTTGGCGCTAAACCCTAGTCTTTTTAGGCTTGTACTGCAGGTGATTGTGAAGCGTTTCCATCTGAATTTTAGCTGCCTGTAATAAGATTCTTGCAGCGCTTTTTGAGAAAAACATTGTTTCATGTCTTGTGAATCCTTAACTGATGTGCCCACACAAACTCAGGAAGGTCCCTTAAGATAAAAATCAGCCTGACAGTTTGATGGCTCTCGTTCTTGTTGATGTCTAAAAAAAACTACCTCAGGGGCTTATTTCTTGTGCTGACACCTAAATATTATCTAAGTTATGATGGACACTCTTAAATACTCTGTGGAGCCATCCACTTAACTCCCTTTTATCATAGTACTCCATCATGGCCCTATAATACATAATTTTGTTGCCGCTGGAGAGCCCTATATTAATTATGCTTCATGGCTATTAAAACCCAATCTTGTTCTGAGTCAGACAGTGGTCAAGGCTCATAAGCTTCACTGTCCTACATAACAAAAGGTGCTAGCCACCCGTTTAGGAAGGAGTAGGGATTGAAGGCTGATCGCCAAAGAATTGATGCTTTTGAATTATGGTGCTGGAGGAGACTCTTGAGAGTCCCATGGACTGCAAGAAGATCAAACACATCCATTCTTAAGGAAATTAGCCCTGAGTGCTCACTGGAAGGACAGATCCTGAAGCTGAGGCTCCAATACTTTGGCCACCTCATGAGAAGAGAAGACTCCCTGGAAAAGACCCTGATGTTGGGCACAAGGAGAAGGGGACGACAGAGGACGAGATGGTTGGACAGTGTTCTCGAAGCTACAAACATGAGTCTGACCAAACTGCGGGAGGCAGTGGAAGACAGGAGTGCCTGGGGTGCTCTGGTCCATGGGGTCACGAAGAGTCGGACACAACTAAACGACTAAACAAACAGGGATTGAATGCCGTCCCTTCCTGAACAGGACTGCACACTTGGTTTCTAATCCAGCAACAAGAGGCAGATGTACAGGCACAGATAGTTAGAAATATGACCAAGCATTAGGGATTATTATACACCAGCACCTCTTGCCCAAATGTGTGTCCTGATTCAGTAGGGGAAATGAATAAGAAAATTTGAGTACTTGGGGCAGTATTCTGTCATACAGTTCTTTTCTGCCACTTTCATGAGTAAATCACAAGGAAACAAAGGGGGCGGGGTTGATATGTCAAATGACATCCACAGTTGTGTTATACCATGTCCTCTGGCAGGAGTGAAATTTACACAAGTGAAATTCATGACACAGCAGTATCTTGACAGTTCCATTATGCAACAGATAATGCAGTGTGAACTGAACATTAGAAACTAGAACAGAAGTGCTGACATTCTAAGCAGGAAGCCTAATGCAATAACTCCCACTTCTGAATGCACTCTTAGTCAGATGGACTTTGTCAAAAGCTTTTTGGAAGTCCAGATATAATATGTATTTTATTCCAAGAATGGGGGATTTCATGATCTTGTAATGACAGGCTCCTGCTTAAAAAATAAAGACAGGGAATTAGAAATAATTTGCTTGTGCCATCATTTTAATAATGTTATACTTTTTTAATAAAAAAAAATCAAATTGTGAATAATTGAACTTTTTACACAGTCTGAGTTCACTTATAAAATCAAAGCTGTTAAACCTTTTAGCTTTATGACTTCTTGATAAATGTAGGCAGTCTTTGGGGTAATGTTTTCCTCCCCTCTTGCCTGAAACAAATTAATTCCAGGGCTAGGGCTGCAGATAAATTGTATGATATTTAGCTTTCAGAAAATACTCTTTTTCCAAATGGAAAATATTTGGCAGGCAGTTAAAGCTAAATGTAAAAAATATGATTCCCTGTTAGTTCCAAGATGCCATAAATCAAAACATAAAGCCCGAAACACCACAGTTGTGCGCTAGCATCTATTAGAACAACAGGACAGTACTGCAAATTATTTAAGAAAAATGAAACATTACAAGGCTTTTAAGTGTGGCAGGAGAAAGTTTTGTCCCTGATAACAGTTACGGACAGTTAAACTAGGGAATCTGGTGAAGTAGAGGGTGTAGCTGTGCCAACACATAGGGAGTTTTTTAAACAGTGGCAATAGAATTCCTGCTGTCATTTCCATCTTTACAGTTAAAGACTCTAGTATTGAGCATAGAATATTGAAGAAGAGTTCTGTTAAGTATTGATCTGCAGTAGAGCATGTCATTTGATCCTGGACCTCTTTGGCTGCCAGAACAATTTTTGGAATGGTATGAGGCTATCTCCCTTTGGCGGATTCTGAGCCTGGGTTGGGGCACTTGTTAGATGGGGATGCAGCTTCCTGAACGTGTTTGTGCAATGAGAACATTGTCAAGCTCCTACCCAGGCAATGATAAATGGTGAGTACACTTGGGGTAGCATTGAAAAAATGAGCCCCACTCTTGGCTTGGCTCAGAACTTAGCATCTCAGAATGAGGAAATGAGATGGCAAAGCATCCAAGGTGGCAGACCACTAGGGATGCCAGAGGATTCTGACAAAAGCAGAAACAGGAGCAGAAATGGCAGATCTTTGCTTATCTGCCACTTGTCTGGAATGGAAGTCAATGCCACTGAATATGATTGGCATTCACTAATGTTGTTGCTTTCAGTCCGCAAATGATTTGCATTGTGCTTCCTTTGCACTGGAATGAATGGAGTGATGTAATGACAACATAATTTTGCCACAGTGGACAGTGAGATGCTGGAAGATGAACTGCAGCGGAATGGAAACAATGGAGAATGATGCCTTCTTTCATCCCTACAGATCACACAATAGGTTTGTGGTGGTAGTGAGATGAGTGAAGTCACAGGGGTCATTAGCTCACACGTGCCACCTGCTTCCATCTATACCTACCTCATATTTCAGGTCTTTCATAAATTCAAAAGGCGGTAAATAAAGTGTCTCTCCTCATGCCAAGAAAATCAGAGGCCCATAGAATACGGGTTTTTATTTCTTTAATAAAGGGAGCTACTGTTTAATAATATAAAATGAGTATAAAGGAAATCACACTGAAAGGCAGCAAGTGTATACAAGGATGCTGTTCACTTGAGACTCTAAAGCATTATAAGCTTTGGGATTTTCTGCACACAGAGAAGTATAAATTATGGCTGACCAAAGCAAGTCTGCAAACATCTCACTGTGCTGAAACAACAAGCTGTTGAGAGAGGAGGGAGGAAATCCAATAAAAGAATGGAGTAACTTTTAGCAGGCAATAAGTTATGATTTGATTCCTCACAAAATGTTTAAGGAAACCTGTTTTTGTGGCATTCTGCAGATTTGCCTTTCTTTTGCTAACTCTCAATGTGTGAACTTTTCCATTTAATCTGTCAACTCTGCTGTTCGTTCTGTAAAGTAAATACCTTTCTATAGAACCAAGGGCAAGATGTGAGAAGTTAAAAAGATAATATCTTTCTGTGCCATGGAATCAAAACCATTTGCATGGCAACAAGAAGTGTCCTGGCATTTGTTGTTGGGTTTTTGCTGGGGGGGGGGGTTGGGGGGGCAGTGGCTGTTCCTAGCTCCTGCTCTTTCAGTTCAATAATACACAAACAGAAACAGGGTGCCGAATATGTAAAAATATCACAGTCTTCAAATGGAAGGTGCAGTGCTCTGTTGTTGAATGATCAGTCTCTTTCATTGCTGTTAGCCTACTGCAAGGCACTCTCTGTGTGGTTCCACAATTATTTGATACATGGCAGCCCACAATCTCTGTATTCATTTTTAAAAGCCTTGACATCCATTTGTATTTCTCAAACAGAAAATGAAATAATAATTTTATATACAAGGTAAAAAATAGTTATTTTGTTGAAATATCCCAACAATTATCTGTCTGCATAAAACAAAACAAAACATGAGATGAACTCAACTACTTCACCTTGCATTTACCTCAGGCTAATGTTGCTTAATCACGCGAAAGGCTGGGCTGGATGAATCCCTAGCCGGAATTAAGATTGCCGGAAGAAATATCAACAACCTCAGATATGCAGATGACACAACCTTGATAGCAGAAAGTGAGGAGGAATCAAAGAACCTTTTAATGAGGGTGAAAGAGGAGAGCGCAAAATATGGTCTGAAGCTCAACATCAAAAAAACGAAGATCATGGCCACTGGGCCCATCACCTCCTGGCAAATAGAAGGGGAAGAAATGGAGGCAGTGAGAGATTTTACTTTCTTGGGCTCCATGATCACTGCAGATGGTGACAGCAGCCACAAAATTAAAAAACGCCTGCTTCTTGGGAGAAAAGCAATGACAAACCTAGACAGCATCTTAAAAAGCAGAGACATCACCTTGCCAACAAAGGTCCGTATAGTTAAAGCTATGGTTTTCCCAGTAGTGATGTATGGAAGTGAGAGCTGGACCATAAAGAAGGCTGATCGCTGAAGAATTGATGCTTTTGAATTCTGGTGCTGGAGGAGACTCTTGAGAGTCCCATGGACTGCAAGAAGATCAAACCTATCCATTCTTAAGGAAATCAGCCCTGAGTGCTCACTGGAAGGACAGATCCTGAAGCTGAGACTCCAATACTTTGGCCACCTCATGAGAAGAGAAGACTCCCTGGAAAAGACCCTGTTGTTGGGAAAGATGGGGGGCGCAAGGAGAAGGGGACGACAGAGGATGAGATGGTTGGATAGTGTTCTCAAAGCTACCAGCATGAGTTTGACTAAATTGCGGGAGGCAGTGGAAGACAGAAGTGCCTGGGGTGCTCTGGTCCATGGGCTCACGAAGAGTCGGACACGACTAAACGACTAAACAACAAATGTTGCTTATGTTGAAACTACTAAAGTCATGTTTTGAATTTCCTGGTTGGGCAAAACATGAAAGAAGGGAAACAGTAATTGTTTTGATGAAGCCTAGCAAAAATTTCTTACAGGGGTTCTGAAGAGTCCCATATCAAACATTCCTCTCCATTGTATACCACCACCTGCTTATAAAGCTTTCACAACAGTACAACATTTTATGGCAGGTTTAAGATGTGTGGTGTAACATCTTCCCCCTGGAGACTTAGTGACCTACTTCACTCCAGTATGTATGATAGCACAATACTTCAGATAAATTCTGTCACAGCTGCCAAGACTCCGCTGCCAACATAGTGGTGGGAGGGATGCTCCTGTCGAGGTCACCCATTGCCAGGTGAGGAATCTCTTCAGGGGATTTCTTGTGCTAGCTTCCTGGGACTATACAATGTAAGAAGATATAATGGCAATTGAAAACTACTGTTAGCTCAGTAAAAACTGAACCAGACTCCATTTAATTGAAATAACTGCCGTGCGTTCACACACTTCCTGAAACATCAAAGTGTGAGGAACAGATGGGCTGTAAGAGAGAGAAATCCTTTTGGATAAAGAGTCCCAAAACATGCTATAATTAGTAGAAGCATCAGGGAAAATTATTAACACAAGACAAGTAAATTGATCAAAGTTTTCTAAAAGATTGTGAGATTAGTGCAATGTGACAGTCCTAATTTGAATTCATTTTCAGTCTCCCTCCTAATCCCTGAAACAAAATATTGCAAAATACCATCTGACAAAATATCAACAATAAGAAAGCAGATTGGCATTCTACCCTTCAGTCTTACTAAACCAGTGGGGTTCCCCCCTCCATACTCACATTTTGTTTATGCATCTTCTAAATTATAGAAACGGCCTGCAATTCCAGTTGCAATCCAGAACTGCACAGCACTAAAGGCCAAATTCAGACAAACAAAGTGAAACTGTGCATTCTCTTTGTCAAGGGGGGAAGAGATGAAAAATGTTTATGTTGTGATGGGATCAAATTAAGGATTAGGAAAGTGATGGTGTGGTGTGAGATGAATAAATGATTAATGGGAAGACGTATATACACCCTGCAAGCAAATGAAGATGAATGCTCAATAAAGACTGGACATAGTCTAACTGCTGCATAGGCTTTGTGCACACAAATCAAGATGAATGCTCAATGTACAAGTAATCTGGAGAAGCACCTCAAAGGAGGATACCATAGATAAAGGGTTATAGCCAACACTAGTCATACTCAGAGTGCACCCATGGAAAGCAATGGATTTAAATGCTTTTATTATCACTCAAGAGGTCAATATGTTTATTACAGGTGTATCCCATCATTCCTCGCAGAGCATGGGGCAGCTAACAGAGTCTTAATCCACTTTATCTCCCTGGATTCCTTTTGAAGTGTGTTCATGTATTTAGTTATGGAAAAGTTATATGCAAGAACCAGTCTTCATGGAGATGCACTTACTTTATTTCTTCAAAGAAGTGATGGAATCTGCCCCGATCCATGAATTTTGTGTTGATGCTTAATGATGTCTAAGGGACACACACTTTTATTTATTGAAGGTAGGTGTCTGTTACAAGCATGCATAATACTATAAAAGGAGGGTTATCCATAAAAACAACTTTAAGAAGCTATCAGTAGCAATCCTATATGTTACAGTCAATAACACCATACTCCTTGCAACTTTAACCAAGATGAAAACAGAACCTAAAGCAGCTGGGGTGGAGAAGGGTCCATTATGCTGAATTGATTTCTATGCAAAAGCTGGTGAAGAAAGCCAGGTCCAAATCAACTCACATGCAGTTCTAACAGCATTCATGTTGTGCTTGATTTATCTAATCAACAACATTATACACCCTCTGGACCTAAATGTAACTCAGACTGCTCCTAGGTGAGCATGACCTACAGAGTTCTCCAGATAGATCTCCTAATGAGTTTAGAGCAAATAATGATGAAAATCTAACCAGAAGAGAAAGGTAGCGGTGCAAAGGGCATGGTCAATAAAATGTTCACAGAGCTATACAAACAATGCAATTTCTTCTTCCACAACTTAACCTGAGGACTAGAGTGAAGGGAATTTTAGTTTAATTTGTGCCTGATTTACTTTTGACCTTTCTTTTTAAAAGTAATACAAAAGGAACTGGATTGCTTAACAAGAGGAACAATAAATAATCCTGCATGATTTATTTACTCATTTACGATTAAGAAAGTAAAGGTCAGATAATCAGGCACTGCTTTTCTTTTCTTTCCTTTTCCTTTCTCAGTCACTTGTTTTGGAACAAATAATTGCATGCTTCAATTTGCATCTCTGTTTAGACAACTTCACTTACTTCAGTCCATAGATAACTTATGGAACCAAAACCTCACAAACAAACAAAAATGTGCAGAAAGCAAGCCAGGTATCAAAGGTCTACCTGTATCATTCATGTTCTGTTGAATAAGATAAACGTATTATGCACAGAACTGTTGTGAGCTACCTGAAATGCAAAAATTAAATATTCATATCTCTATTTATCTCCACACAAAACCACTCCTCCTTCAAGAAATCTTGAGAACTATTTTTATAAACATGATCCTCAGCCTGCATCTAAAGGCAGGTATGGGGAGCCTCTTGTTCTGCCTCCTGAATATTGCTGAACTACAACTTCCATCTTGGTCATGCCTGCTGAGGCCGGTATAAGTTGGAGTCCAACAACATCTGGAGAGTTGCAAGGTCACCATCTTTGATCTAAGGTGATAGAAGCTAGAGAGAGAGAGAGAACTGGTCCTTGAAATACATTCACCTTACAGATCAGCATCCACACAGATAGTTCCCTACCACCATTTCCCACTATCTCATTTGGTACAGCTTAATGTGTGGACTGCAGCTATTATGTGGTAGTGATTTCCATCCCTTCCTGGTGAATACCATTGACATGGATTATGACCAGACCAAGGAATGAAGAGACAAGATACATAAAACAGGTTGCACAAGTTCACATTTATTAACATAACATCTGCAGGGTGAATGGAAAAGTGTGGGAAACTAATGTCAATTGACTGCCATGGGCAAGCCAAAACCTCTTGATGGCATGGGGCATGACAATGCATAGCTCCAATGAATCCTAGAATCCTAGAATCCTAGAATCATAGAATCATAGAATCATAGAGTTGGAAGAGACCACAAGGGCAATCGAGTCCAACCCCCTGCCAAGCAGGAAACACCATCAGAACACTCCTGACATTTGGTTGTCAAGCCTCTGCTTAAAGACCTCCAAAGAAGGAGACTCCACCACACTCCTTGGCAGCAAATTCCACTGTCGAACAGCTCTTACTGTCAGGAAGTTCTTCCTAATGTTTAGGTGGAATCTTCTTTCTTGTAGTTTGGATCCATTGCTCCGTGTCCGCTTCTCTGGAGCAGCAGAAAACAACCTTTCTCCCTCCTCTATGTGACATCCTTTTATATATTTGAACATGGCTATCATATCACCCCTTAACCTCCTCTTCTCCAGGCTAAACATGCCCAGCTCCCTTAGCCATTCCTCATAAGGCATCGTTTCCAGGCCTTTGACCATTTTGGTTGCCCTCCTTTGGACACGTTCCAGTTTGTCAGTGTCCTTCTTGAACTGTGGTGCCCAGAACTGGACACAGTACTCCAGGTGAGGTCTGACCAGAGCAGAATACAGTGGCACTATTACTTCCCTTGATCTAGATGCTATACTCCTATTGATGCAGCCCAGAATTGCATTGGCGTTTTTAGCTGCCGCGTCACACTGTTGGCTCATGTCAAGTTTGTGGTCAACCAAGACTCCTAGATCCTTTTCACATGTACTGCTCTCAAGCCAGGTGTCACCCATCTTGTATTTGTGCCTCTCATTTTTTTTGCCCAAGTGCAATACTTTACATTTCTCCCTGTTAAAATTCATCTTGTTTCTTTTTTGCCCAGTTCTCTAATCTGTCAAGGTCGTTTTGAAGTGTGATCCTGTCCTCTGGGGTGTTAGCCACCCCTCCCAGTTTGGTGTCATCTGCAAATTTGATCAGGATGCCCTTGAGTCCATCATCCAAGTCGTTGATAAAGATGTTGAATAAGACCGGGCCCAAGACAGAACCCTGTGGCACCCCACTAGTCACTCTTCTCCAGGATGAAGAGGAACCATTGATGAGCACCCTTTGGGTTCAGTCAGTCAGCCAGTTACAAATCCACTGAGTGGTAGCATAGTCAAGACCGCATTTTACCAGCTTCTTTACAAGAATATCATGGGGCACCTTGTCAAATGCCTTGCTGAAATCAAGCTAGGCTACATCCACTGCGTTCCCTTCATCTACCAGGCTTGTAATTCTGTCAAAAAACAAGATCAGGTTAGTCTGACATGACTTATTTTTCAGAAATCCATGCTGACTATTGGTGATCACAGCATTCCTTTCTAGGTGCTCACAGACTGTTTGCTTAATGATCTGCTCCAGAATCTTCCCTGGTATTGATGTCAGACTGACTGGGCTGCAATTATTTGGGTCCTCTCTTTTCCCCTTTTTGAAAATAGGGACAACATTTGCCCTCCTCCAGTCTGCTGGGACTTCGCCTGTTCTCCAGGAATTCTCAAAGATGACTGCCAGTGGTTCTGAGATCACATCTGCCAGTTCTTTTAATACTCTTGGATGCAGTTCATCTGGCCCTGGAGACTTGAATACATCTAAACTAGCCAAGTATTCTTGTACTATCTCCTTAGTTATTCTGGGCTGTGTTTCCTTTGCTGAATCATTTGCTTCAAATTCTTCAGGTCGCGCATTGTTTTCTTTATCGGAGAAGACTGAGGCAAAGAAGGCATTGAGGAGTTCAGCTCTTTCTGTGTCCCCTGTTTGCATTTCACCATCTTCTCCTCTGAGTGACCCCACTGTTTCTTTGTTCTTCCTTTTGCTACGAACATACCCATAAAAGCCTTTTTTGTTGCTTTTAACCTGTCTAGCAAGCCTGAGTTCATTCTGTGCTTTAGCTTTTCTGACTTTGTGTCTACACGTGCTGGCTATTTGTTTGAATTCCTCTTTGGTGGTTTCCCCCCTTTTCCATTTTTTGTACACATCCTTTTTTAATCTTAACTCAGTTAAAAGTTCTTTAGATAGCCACCCTGGCTTCTTTAGGCACCTTCCATGTTTCCGTCTCATTGGTATTGCCTGATGTTGTGCTTTTACTATCTCCCTCTTAACAAACTCCCAGCCATCATGAACTCCCCTTCCTTTTAGTATTACTGTCCATGGGATCTCACCCAGCACTTCCCTAAGTTTTATGAAGTTGGCTTTCTTAAAGTCAAGAAATTGAGTCCTAGTATGCTTGGCTGCTCCTTTCTGCTGTATAGTAAACTTCAGAAGAGCATGATCACTCACGCCTAATGATCCTTCCACTTCTACCCCACTAACCAGGTCATCAACATTGGTTAGGACCAGATCTAAAATGGCTGTTCCTCTTGTTGCTTCTCCCACTTTCTGGACAATGAAGTTGTCTGCAAGGCCAGTGAGGAATCTGTTTGACCTTATGCTCTTGGCTGAGTTTGACATCCAACAAATATCCGAGTAATTGAAGTCCCCCATTACTACTATCTCCCTTCCTTTTGCATGCTTGGCCATCTGTTCCAGGAAGGCATCATCTATGTCCTCCGTTTGGCTTGGGGATCTATAGTAAACTCCCACAATGAGGTCACTGTTATTCTTCTCTCCCTTAATTTTGACCCAAATGCTCTCACTTTGGCTTTGAGGTTCTAAATCTTGGATCTCTTCACAGGTATACACATCCCTGACATATAACGCCACTCCTCCTCCTTTCTTGTCTGGTCTGTTTCTCTGAAATAGATTATATCCCCCCATTATTACATTCCAATCGTGGGACTTATCCCACCAGGTTTCAGTGATGCCTATTATGTCATATTTAGTTTGCTGTACCAAGAGCTCAAGCTCATCTTGTTTATTTCCCATGCTTTGCGCATTAGTGTACAGACATTGAAGTCCATTAATCATTCCCCCGTGTCTCTTATTTAAGGATTTTTTTCCTCCCACCACTAGGTCTGCGTGCTGTTTGCTCCATTTGGTCTATGATATTTGGATGATCATCTTCATCAATTGATAGGCTCCTACCTTCAGGAGCACTGTCTCCCTCCCCCACATTAGTCAGTTTAAAGCCCTCCTGATGAGGTTTCTGAGATTTTTGGCAAAAACATTCCTCCCAACCGTTGTGAGGTGCAGCCCATCGCTTGCCAGAAGCCCATCTTCAAGAAACTGCAGTCCGTGATCTAAGAATCCAAACCGTTCCTGTTTACACCATTTGCGAAGCCAGCTGTTCACTTCCACTATTTTTCCCTCTCTCCCTGGGCCACGTCGTTCAACTGGGAGGACAGATGAGATGACAATTTGTGCATTTAATTGCTTCAATTTCCTGCCCAGAGCCTCGTAGTCTCTTTTGATCTTCTGGAGGCTATTGCTTGCAGTGTCATTGGTTCCCACATGAACCAAGAGGAAGGGTTACAGATAGGTAGCCGTGTTGGTCTGCCATAGTCAAAATAAAAAATATTCCTTCTAGTAGCACCTTAAAGACCAACTGTTTGCTCCATTTGGTCTATGACTCATACCAATGAGCATACATTTGGTCTATGCTCATACCAAGAACTAACTTAGTTGGTCTTTAAGGTGCTACTAGAAGGAATATTTTTTATTTTGACAAGAGGAAGGGGTATTTGTCAGTGGGTTTTATGATTTTATGATTCAATGACTGGTCCTCACCCTCTGGTGTGGAGGGAGGCCCCACAGTACCAGGCAGATGAGGTAGATTGGCAACAAGAACATTCCATTTTCATGATTTATTTCTTCTTCTTTGGGAAGATACCTGTGTAGAAAATAAGGCTGGGGCAGGATTCAAGGAGAAATAAATTTGGGAAAATCTGTGGGAAATCAATTTTTGGTGAGTGTAGGAGGATCTGTTTGGGAAGTGATTCTGTACTACACTTGTGGTAGAAAAATGGTGATTTGGAAATTGTACAATTAAGTAAATTTCTCCTGGATCACACCACTGTCCATATTGATCTGTTTTCAACAGCAGCCAGCCAGATCCCCATGGGAGCTGATAAGCAGGTCATGTAATTGTTGGACTTCTTTTGTCCTTTGGTTCTTTGGAGAGGTATGCTATTTTGAATAAAGATGTTTCATTGAGATTCTCCAAATTGTTCTCCAGCTGATTGGCCCAATTCTAGCTCATCACTGTAAACCTTGAGATGTATCTTCTTGTCAGAGCTGCCCAAAGATCATTCTCTCATCTCAGCTAGATGGAATTCCATGTTATCTATTCTGAAAGAATCTAAGTTCGGCCAATAATGTGTTGGATTCCAAATCCAACACTAATGTGTTTCACAATCTATATTATCTATTTATAAGTATTAATTCTGGACTTCGTTAGAATAAAATTCGCACAGTAGGGGGATTCCTCTGCTGTTGCCAGATGGTATTTGTGTCACTTCCACATCACTTGCAAATCCATCCAGTGTGTTAGATATCCCCTCCCCTCCCACTAAATCTGAACTCGTAATATCAAATCTGGCTTGATACATATGAAATGTTCAAAAAGAATGCTATATTGAAGACATTTATTTCTATTGAATCTAGATTCTTGACCTTTATCATTTATGTTGTGCATTAGCTTAGCTTTGATTTAATAGTTTAATATAATCCTTTAAAGGCTTCCTCTTGATGCTTTTCTTGTTCAAAATGTGTAACTGCTTGAAAGATTTAAAAGAAAAGAAATAAGGTGAACACTTGACTAATAGACTCAATTTTCCTGAATCATGTCTCCTCTATGTTTCCTCTTTTCCAGGCTAAATATACCCAGCTCCCTCAACTATTCCTCACAAGGCCTGGTTTCCAGATCCTTGATCATCTTGGTCACCCTCCTCTGCACAAGTTCCAGCTTGTCAATATCCTTCGTAAATTGTGATGCCCAGAACTGGACACAGTAGTTCAGGTATGGTCTGGAATACAATTTTCATGTCATGGGGGACATGGGTGGCGCTGTGGTCTAAACCACTGAGTCTCTTGGGCTTGCTGATCAGAAGGTTGGCAGTTCAAATATGCGTGATGGGGTGAGCACCCATTGCTCTGTCCCAGCTTCTGCCAACCTAGAATTTCGAAAGCACACCAGAGCAAGTAGATAAATAGGTATCGTTGCAGCAGGAAGGTAAACTGTGTTTCCATGCACTCTGGCTTCCATCACAGTGTCCTGTTGCACCAGAAGCGGTTTCCTCATGCTGGCCACATGACTCGGAAAGCTGTCTGTGGACAAATGCTGGCTCCCTTGGCCTGAAAAGCGAGATGAGCGCTGCAACCCCATAGTCAAGTATGACTGGACTTAAACATCCAGGGTTCCTTTACCTACCATGTCACCACTTTGGGTGATGGCAGGTCATGGAGCTAGAGAAGTGATGATAATGGGCAGAGATGTACTGGTGTATAAGTAGAGTGTGTTGAATTTTTCAGAAATATACTTTTATGGAGCTACCGATTCTCTAATATTACATACTGAGAAACCTCCCTTCCCTCATAAGATCTTTGGATTTTATTTTGTCCTTTCATCCTCTTTCTACCAACCAATTGCTTGTGTGAAATAGGAACATGACTGTTTGTGCAGGTGAAACATGGTTGCAAGGGACTAAACCTGATGATTTTATGGGAGACTTGCCATTTAAACGGTATGTCTGTTATTTGCACAGTACAATGAAAAATCAAACCAGCACAATACTGGTACAAGACACTGGAAAATCAGATTGAAAAACTGAAATGAAAGCCTTGGGGGCAAAGTTCCATTTGCAGAGTGTTTGATAGGTGTCCACTTTCATTTCTAACAGGACAAATAGATTACACTTTTGCAATAACTGGATGATGCAATCTAGAGCAAGGAATAGTTCAGACATGAAATTTGGAGCCTATCCAGGTATGCAGAAAGAGATTCAATTAGATGCCTCTTCAGCATACAAACTATTATTGTAGGTATTTTTTTTTAAAATAGCCTATACTCCTTTTTTCACAACCTCAAAGTGCCTTACAAAAATCAACTCAAAGAGTAAAAACTAGGGATAAGTATATTCACTCATTTCTATGAAATTTATTCTACCATTCAGTTATGACTTAGTTACAAGGTGTTTATCTTTTTTTGGGGGATGGAAAGATTTATTTTAGAATATTGTTAATGGATTTTGTGTGCATTCAAGACAACAACAGCAATTCCATCATACAAAAAAGTTTGTTCCTTTGAGGTTTTTTGCATGTGTATGCTGCCTTTCTGCTGGAGTGTGCCAGGTGTGATCCTGCGGGCTGCTGATTCTGATAAGCATGAGAGCTGATACACGGAGGGATGCTTTCTAAAGTCCAAGCGTCCCAGGACATGAATGGTATTCAGTGTTAAAACTAATTCCTTGAATTGGGCTTGGGAGCAAATAGGTAGTGGGAAATATTAATTAAATCAAAACACCAGAGTTGTGAGGGTTGGTTTTTGTTTTGTTTTGTTTTTTGGTAAATATTTATCTCTGTACTAGTTCTTAGACATCTTGGCAACCTCTAATATAGATGTAGCCAATGTGGTGACCTCCAGATTTTGATGGACTGCAGTTCCCATCACCCCTGACCAGAGCCCATGTTGGCTGAGGCTGGTAGAAGCTGCAGTCCAATAATATCTGGAGGTCAGCATGCTGCCAACCCCTGGATTAATAATGCACAAAGAAGATCTCCCCAATGAAACTTTTATTTTCAGCATGCATTGGCTTTATACCTTATATGGAAATGCTTGCCAATGCAATGTGAGTTTGAATTCCAAACAATACCTCATACATAATCGAAATAAGGTTTCATTTATTTCAGTAATCCATCTGTGATGGGACGATGAGCTGCTTGTGTGTAAAATCCTAGTCCCTCAGAGTTTGGTCAAGTTTGCAAACCTCTGTCTGTAACGGAGCCCCTTAAACATGGCTCCGTCAGTCGCTGGCAGATTCCGACAGTGGTTGCTTTCGGAATCGCTTCCAACATAAAAGCTCCTTAACGGAAACACGTCTTCTGGACTCTCTGCGTGACAGTTTCCGGCGAGGAGTGGGTGTCCCTACAGGAGGTCCTGAAACCTCCCCACTGTTTTCGCTGGAAGTGTCTCTGAGCCATCCCTCCAGCTCCCTTTCCCTCAGCTCAGCTCCTCTCCCCCTACTGGTTCCCTCTTCAGCTGCTGAGTCTCTCCCAACCTGTGTGAGCCCTTTCACTTCCCTTCCTTCCGATGGCAGTTCCCTGACATCCACCTCCCCTCCAGGGCCCCCTTCATCCCCTCTCGCCCCCTCCTCTACGGGCGGTGAGGAGGCAAAACCCCGGAATGAACTTCCTTCATCTTCCGATGTCCCGAACACTTCTCTCCACCTGTTGCGGTTCCTGGTCTCGAAGTACTCCTCCTCCTCAGAGTCCATCTCCCCTTCCCCTTCCGATTCCGAGAATCCTTCCAACTCCTCCTCCTCATCGGTGGTCCCAAAGTATTCCCTCCGGAACCTCTCCACAGGCTGAGGTTTCCTTGGGAACCTTTGATGGAACGTTTCTATCAATACCTCGTCATTGATATCTTCTGCCATTACCCAAGTGTTTTCTGACTCCGGTTCTCCTTCCCACGCTACCAAATACTCCACCTGATCCCCCTTCCATCTGGCGTCGAGGATTTCTGCCACATGGCTGCTGCATTCCCTTTCTTCTATGACCGGTCCCCGAGTGGCCATCCCTTCTCGTCCCCCCTCATACGGTGACAGTAACGACCTGTGAAATACTGGGTGCAGTTTCATGTGGTTGGGTAACCGGAGCCTGAAAGCCACTGGGTTGACCTGTTGAATGACCTCAAAGGGACCCAATCTCCTGGGTCTTAATTTCTTACAACCTCCTTTGAACGGCAACCCTTGGGTTGACAGCCACACCCTATCTCCCACCCTTATGGTTTCACCTTCCCTTCGGTTCTTGTCTGCCTGCCTCTTGTATTCTTCCTTCGCCCTTTCTAAGTTGAGTTGGAGCTGACGATGGATTGCTTCCATTTCTTCTACAAAATGCTCGGCTGCCGGGACACCCCATCTCTCCCCTTCTCCCCCTGGGAAAGCCCTGGGATGACACCCATAATTAGCCAAGAAGGGGCTCATCCCTGTGGACACATTCTCGGCATTGTTGTAGGCAAATTCCGCCAGCGCCAACTTTTCTACCCAGTCATTCTCTCTGTCATTGACATAACACCTCAGGTATTGCTGGAGGACCCCGTTTGCTCTTTCCGCCTGCCCGTTGGTTTCAGGGTGCCGGGCAGTCGAAAAGTTGACCTCCACCTGCAGTAAGCTCATGAGCTTCCTCCAGAACCTGGAAGTAAATTGTTTTCCTCGGTCTGAGACCACCCTCAATGGCACCCCGTGCAACCTAAAAATGTGTTCTACAAATAACTTCGCTGTCTCTTCCGCCGTGACTGCATGCGAGCAGGCTACAAAGTGGCACATCTTTGTTAGTAGGTCTACCACCACCATGATGGCTGTTTTCCCCTTGGACTTCGGCAGATCAGTCATAAAATCTATCGACACTGCCTCCCAAGGTCGTTCTGGGGTTGGTAAGGGTTCTAATAGCCCCGCCGGTGCCCGCCTCTCCCCTTTGGCTCGCTGGCATTGCTCACACCCTCTTACATACTCCCGTACATCTTCCCTCACCTTAGGCCACCAAAATTCCCTGGTGACCAACCACATGGTTTTGTGTTGTCCAAAATGCCCCGCCGTGGGGCTGTCGTGCAACTGCTTGAGTACCCTCCCCCTTAAGTCTCCTTCAGGGATATACAGTGCCCCTTTGTAATACAAAGCTCCATTTCTTTCCTCGAAACCCCCTGGTTCCTCTCCCTCACCCCTAAGACCTCTGAGCTTATTCTGGGCGTATTCATCATTCTCTGTTTCCTCTACCAGTTCTCTTTGTCCCACCAATGCCGCCCCACACACCCAGCGGTCCTCTGGAATGACATGTCTCTCTTCGGGTGCTCCCTCCCCCTCCAAATATTCAGGTTTGCGTGAGAGAGCGTCCGCCCTAATGTTCTCTGGGCCTGGCACGTAACAAATCTCAAAGTTAAATTTGGAGAACTCCTGGGCCCATCTCACTTGCCGTTGGTTGAGCACTCGTGCCGTCCTCCAATACTCTAGGTTCTTGTGGTCAGTGCACACTTGCACCTTATGTTGTGCGCCAATTAGCAGGTGCCTCCATCTCCGGAACGCCTCATGAATGGCTAGTAGTTCTCGGTCATACACCATGTAGTTCCTCTCGGATTTGTTCAGCTTTCGCGAAAAAAAGGCACACGGTCTCCACTCTGACTCCTCCTTCCCTGGCTGCAGAAGCACCGCCCCAATAGCTCTGTCTGATGCGTCAGTTTCCACTCTCATCGGTTTTTGTAAATCCACATGCAGGAGTTGTTGTTCCGAGGCGAAGGCCCTTTTTAGTTCCTCAAATGCTCGCTCCGCCTCCTCAGTCCAAACGAACTTCTTCTTACTGCTGAGACAGTCCGTAATGGGCGCCGTCAGGTGGGCAAAGTTTCGGATGAACTTACGATAGAAGTTCCCAAATCCTAGGAACCTCTGCACATCCTTCCTTGTTTTGGGTGTTTTCCATTCCAGCACCGCCTGGACCTTGCCGGGATCCATGGCCAATCCCTTGTCTGACAGGCGATACCCCAGGAATTCCACCTCCTTGGTATGAAACTGACACTTCTCCAGTTTCACCCACAGCTGGTTGGCTTGCAGCCTGCTCAACACTTCTCTGACGTCTCTCACATGCTGCTCCTCATTCTCAGAATACACCAACACGTCGTCTAAGAAGGCCACACAATTCTTGTAAAGCAAAGGCCCCAGGACGTGGTTCATAAACGATTGAAAGCACGCGGAGCCTCCTTGTAGGCCGAAGGGCATAACTAAATATTCAAATGCCCCCAAAGGGGTGAACATGGTGGTTTTCCATTCATCCCCCTTCCTTATTCGTATCAGGTTGTACGCCCCCCTTAGGTCCAGTTTAGTAAAAATCTTTCCCTTCCTGACCCTTGTCAAAATGTCGTCAATCCTGGGCATAGGGAAAGCCACTGGTTCTGACACTGCATTTAAGGCCCTGAAGTCACACACAAGCCTCGGCTTGTTCGTGTTTTTTTTATCCACAAAAAATACTGGGCTGCCCCCCACCGCCCTGGACTCTCTGATGAACCCTCTCTTCAGGTTCTTGTCAATGAACTCTCTTAGCTCCTGCATCTCTCTGTCTGACATGGCGTACAGCTTGCCTACAGGGAGCTGTGCCCCAGGGAGTAAATTGATTTGACAGTCAAAGGGTCTATGCGGGGGTAGTTGGTCAGCTTCCCTTTCGCTGAAGACGTCGCGGAGATCTGCGTATTGTCGTGGTACCTTCACGTTCTCCGTTACTTCAGTCCCTGCTAGGGTGGCTTGGGCCCCTGCCAAACCCTTTCCCTCTTTGCAGTGTTCTAAGCAATGTGCTGAACCAAAAGAAACCACTCTCTGATGCCAGCCCACCAGCGGATCATGTAACGCTAGCCAGCTCATCCCCAATATAATGGGAGCTCCTCCCAAGGTGGCCACATTAAACGCTATCAGTTCGGTGTGCCTTGCCACCTTCATTATCATTGGGACGGTCTGCAAGCTGACTTCTCCTCCCAACAGCTCCCTGCCATCGATCGTGGTCACCTGCAGGGGGTTGCTTAAAGGGATCGTCTGTATCTGGTGTTCAGCTGCAAACTCTTTGCTCATGAAATTGCAGGAGCTGCCTGAGTCCAACAGCGCCTTTATCTTTAGAGGGTGTCCGTTTGGCAGCTCTAGCGCCACTTCTATCACTAGGGCGGGTTTAGGAGGTTCTGGCGTGGGCACTTTCACTGCTCTTTGGCCTGGCTGCTGTGCCCCGACGGTGGCAGCCAGGCGTTGGCTTTTACTTGCTTCGGTATTTCTTCCTCTCTTCCCTCCACAGCTCCTACCATCCCTTGCCATTCCTTCCTCTGGGGGCAGACTCTGGCAAAGTGACCTGGCTGTTGGCAGAGATAGCATTTCCGGGCGCCTTTTCCCTCCTTCTTTCCCCCCTCACTGGGCTTTGAAACTGCGCGCGCGCGCGCTGTTCCGATTTCCATCGGCTCTGCCGGCGGGAAAGTTGGCTCTGGAATGTCTGGAATGCGGAACTCCTTCCAACGTTCCCCCTTCCCTTCCCGCCTCTCCAATGCTCTCGCCTCCTGGCGCGCTCCTATGGTCAGCGCTGATTTGGTCAGCTGGTCCATAGACTCCGCCCTGGGCGCCCGGGAAAGTTCGTCTTTCACAGCCGAAGAAAGCCCTTCTTCAAAGAGCATTTGAATGGGTTCCGCCGATAGATCCCACCCCAATTTATGGATCAACATGGTGAACTCAGTCCAGTACTCACGGACAGATCGGCTCCCCTGTTTGCAAGCCATTAACTGTCTGCGGACCACTCCCTGTTCAATATCGCTGGAAAACATCAGATCCATGGCGCGAAAGAACTTCATCGTGTCCTTTAGGACGTCACTATTCGCTGCCATCAGGGGTCTAACCCAGTCTCTCGCCCCCTTTTCAAGATGCCCAATCACGAAAGCCACTCGTGATTCCTCGTCAGGGAATTCATCAAACTGCAGATTGAGGGCATATTGCATCTCTGTCCGAAAGCCATGATAGTCTTTGGGCTCCCCCCCAAACTTCTGCACCAATCCTGGTACCTTTCTGACGAGCTGGGTGTCTTTCCCCTTTTTGTCTGCATCCTGAGCCCTCCTCTCCTCAAGCCTCGCCGTCTGCAGCGCTAGCTGGACCTCCAACACCCGGTACCTTTCTTCCAGGCTTGGACCCGCTCCAGCTCCTGCTTCTCCGGTTCCGGCTGGGTTGCTCATGATGCCTTCTCCTGCACAAGCTGCTCACGAAGACTGTCGGAATGCTGTGATGGGACGATGAGCTGCTTGTGTGTAAAATCCTAGTCCCTCAGAGTTTGGTCAAGTTTGCAAACCTCTGTCTGTAACGGAGCCCCTTAAACATGGCTCCGTCAGTCGCTGGCAGATTCCGACAGTGGTTGCTTTCGGAATCGCTTCCAACATAAAAGCTCCTTAACGGAAACACGTCTTCTGGACTCTCTGCGTGACAGTTTCCGGCGAGGAGTGGGTGTCCCTACAGGAGGTCCTGAAACCTCCCCACTGTTTTCGCTGGAAGTGTCTCTGAGCCATCCCTCCAGCTCCCTTTCCCTCAGCTCAGCTCCTCTCCCCCTACTGGTTCCCTCTTCAGCTGCTGAGTCTCTCCCAACCTGTGTGAGCCCTTTCACTTCCCTTCCTTCCGATGGCAGTTCCCTGACACCATCCAAATCCATTTTTAAATGGGAAAACAATCTGCTAGAAGTTAGTGTATTGTGATAAACAAGCTAGTAAGTATAGCATTTCTGTGTGTGTCTTGCAACCATTTCCCTTGAACTATGTGACCAAGGATTTGAAAGCATAAGTGGATTTATTATAGGAAATGGGTTGTATCCAACCAAGTTATACTCAGAGTAGACCCATTGCAATGGAGCTAAGCTGTGTTCATTAATTTTAATTGGTCTACTTTGAATATATCTAATTTAGATGTAACTCAGTATCTGGAAACTCAATGCATTTCTTGAATGTGCATTGAGACCATCTTGGTGGTCTTTACCTTTTTCTGTGGCAGGGTGCTTCCTTTACATTGTTGTGTGGTATGTGGCAATGCAACAGTAGAAATTTAAAACTGAATCTCCCCAATGGGAAAAGGACTATCTGCGTATTATGTAGCTATGAAAGCATAGGAGTCCTTCCAGAAAAAAGTGCTCAGCTTTCATACGCACATTATTTTATGAGGTGCATGGGGTGCTAGGGAAGGTGTAGTACCTCTGGTGGAGGACACATTGTGCTCCTTCTGGGATAGTACATCTGCCTTTGGTCCCTACCCTCTGGGAAATGGCTTTGAATGGCTGGCTAAACCAGGTGAGGGTAGCCAATGGGTCTCAAATCCTCAGTGTGTTAGGGACTTCCTCTGCATGTAAAGACAAGCTCTGGCAAATTGAGCAAACACAACCAACAATGGGTTCTACAGTCAAGAAGGTGGTTTCTGTACAAGCAGTAGAGGGAAGTGAGGGGCTTGTCAACCTGGGAAGGTAGCCCATCTAGGAGAAGGGAAACCCTGGTCTAAAGAGCAAACTGTACACAAATCCAGAGTGGAGTCTGTAAGACGGTTGGATGGTGCCTTGTACGCCTCCTTCCGGCAACTCCTGCAGTCAAGCTGGTGCCAAACATATTCCTCTGCTTTCTTCTGGACCATTATCACCAAGGCTGAGGGGAGGTCTTGTTGTCTAGGCAGCCCAGGACCTCCATACACACTGCCTGCATTTCTACCCCAGGGAGGTCACTTTGGCACTGCTACTGCAGTGGTTTGACTTCACCTCCGGAGGTGCACTCCATTGTCTCTTGAGACAGATGGATGCCAACAATATATTTATTTATACCCTGTCTTTTTCCCTGACAGAGACTCATGGAAGCTTACAGATAAAAATAAGAACAGCTAAAAAAAGAAAGAAAAAATTCCTTAAGAACAATTATTGATTGAATTAAATTTATGTATGTATATGTACATGTATAAATATATATATTAAAACACAAAAGCGTGAGAGAGAAATGTAGGGACCTTACAGTGTTGGGGTTTTAAATGAACATTTGAAGGTTCATCATGAATGAAGAAGAAACTGAAATAGCACAAGATGAATCTATATCACATATAGCTGCATGAAAAGAGATCAAATAGGATTTCTCAGTTTGATTATGTGAACGAGTTTTCTTGATCCTCAAGCTTCTGTACTCCCTACTCCTCCAGCACCATATGAGCCAGAATTGGCAATATCTTCTTCCCATTTAGTAGTAGCAGTGGCTTACTGTTATGACCCTAAAAGGAGTGTGGTTTGTGTAAGGTACAGTTTAGTGAGACAAGCCAGACTCAGACCATGGTTTATGGTCCTGGTATATTAATAAATCATATTTTACACTAATCTACAATTTGTCATTTTGGGAGATACAATAAACTGCAGCTACTGCTAAACAGGAAGTGGATTCATCCAGTCTCCTTCTTGTTGTTGTACCAGGGTTGGGGTATGGAGTGGGAGACTAGGGCTTCAGCAGGCTCATTTATATATCACAGAATGGTTTAGCAGTACAGTCATACCTCTACTTACATATCCCTCTGGATACGGAATCTTTGGGTTTCGGCCACGGCAACCCGCATGCGCAGAAGCGTGCCTCTATTTACGTAATTTTTGGGGTGCCAACGGAACCCTGGAACGAATTTGTATCCAGAGGGTCCACTGTATATCCAATCTGGGTGTGAAAACTAGCAGGTTAAAAGCAAGTTTAGTAGTTTTGTTGTTGTTTTTACCTTGTGAGCAGAATGCACTATAGCAAAATGTTGCAAGCCTTTGAGTGTCTCAGAAGGAATAAAAGCCACATTTGCTATTTATTTGAGACATACACTGTTGGACAACAAGCGATGTTAGTGCAGGGGAAAAAGAAGCATTTATATTTGAGTCAGAATGGGACAGCAGTGTTCATTAAACAGCAAATACAAAAAGCTTACGTGTTTACCTTTTAAGCCCATGGATTCTGTTCTGATTAGTCTGAATGGCAACTGAAAATCATGCAAGCAGTGTAATAGCAAGTGATACACAGGAGGAACATCCTACAAGAATGACATTGGTAGGATTTCTGCCCACGTAAATGTTAACTGGAGTTATTGAATTTTAGGAAGAGGTAGGACAGAACAAGCAAAAATGTCTATTTGGAATAATAAAATAATCAGTATAGACAGTTGCTGCTGCCTGCATTAGAAATAAATTAAAAAAAACCAAAATCCATACAAAATAAGCATATGTCAGGTGGCTGTAAGCAACTCCCACAGCCAGTTGCCAGGAACATACAAAAACAAGGAAAAGTTCTTACCATCTGCTTTTTATTCAATATTTACAGAGAGAGGCTTGGAACATTCCCCAACCCCTTCTCTCCCATTTCCTCATTTGTCATCAGCATCACCTTCTCTATGGGTACCACTTAGTGCCATCTGTCTTTGAGCTCTTTGCTCTCCTACTTTTAAGGCTCGCCAGGTTCTGGGAGATGGTGGATCCAGAATGCTTTCTAGTGACGTGTCAGCCAGCTGCTGCTCCAGCTCTGCCTGCTCCTCCTCTTCCATTATTTCCCAACTTTCCCCCTCGTCTTCCTCTGAGCTGTGACCTCCCTCAAACCCCTGTTGTGATTCTGAACTGTCTTCTGCTTCTCTGGAAGGGTCAGGCTGGGGAGGCGGTCTCCACCATTCCTCCTCTGCCCAGTCCCTGACAGCAGGTCATGATTTCTTCACCATCCAGAAGTTGCTGAACTCAAACTCCTATTGTTCCTATTGGCCATACAGCCGCTGAGAATTGTAGTTCAGCAACATTTGGAGGGCCAAAGGTTCCTCACACCTGTTTTATTGGATCAGTTCCTTCCTGCTTCACATTTCCACAGAATTCACAGTACAGGTTGTTAAGGCTGGAGAAGGAGGGAGGGAGTGATTACATTTCAATCTTCTACTGCAGTTCTTGTGCTGTGTCCCACCCAGGTATATAAAGCAGATACCTTGCCAGAGATATTAATCCTTCACATGAGCTGAAGGGCAAGAACCAAAGGGCTCTCATCCTCTGGCTTGTCACCTGTACCACAAAGACTGCTGCAAATAATCAAGACACACAGGGCACAGAGTTGTTGAGATTTGCAGGGTTTTTTTCTGGAGAAGATCCACAAAACAGCTTTGATCCTGGTCAGGACTTCCTTATTGTGCCTGCAGCTTATGTGACTCCACCCTCTTTATTACTTCCAAAGAAAACTTGCACAGGAGAGCAAGGAACGGCCTTCATTTGAAATCCTTTGGGATTCTGTTTTTGCTGCAGCAGCTGTGCGTTCAGAGATAATCTAAGCCTTAAGGCTTATCTGAAGTTTCTACAAGAGTGGTGGTTGGCAGTTTAAACTGCAGTATGGGGATTAGGCGGTGCTCCCTTTGTTGAGTTCTCTGGGTTCCATTTATACTTTCTTGAATTCTCTTTTTTTAATTATGTGGATTTATTTTTAAACTTCTTTGGATGACCGTGGCTAGAATATTTAAAGTTTTATTTTTTCATACCATTTTACATTTTAATGCTATATATTTTTTAAAATTTTTATTTTTATTTTTAATGGGTATTTTTCTTTAAAAAAATGCTCAGGTTACATTTCCACCACAACCCAATGACAAATAATTTAAAGTGGGTAAACTTTAGAGGCAGAACATACATTCACAATACCAGACTCTAATAGATTTCATCTCCTAGAGAAGGAAGAGGCACAAGAGTCTCCAGAGAAGAAATTCCAAGACTAAGAAGGAAAACTCATAAAGGTTTCAGACAAAAGCAAATAGGTTTTCATTCAGTAGCCAAACAATTCTTTCTTGATGCAGAAAGGGCAACTAAAATTGAAACTAGCTGAAGCAGATATCTCTGTTCAGCTGCTTTAATTCAGAAAGAAAATACTAATAATGATTTTCCAGTTAAACATGTAGTGACAAGACCCAGGGATACATTTGTACAGTGGTGGCTGGTGTGGAAGACAAGGGGCTAATGGTAGGTGGCACTAGAGCAAGTAACAGGCAGAGACAGAGCAATGATCATTGGAGCCAACTAATTCTAGTTCCCCCCCAATCCTTCTGCTGAGGTCTGTGAGGGCAAAACTGCAGCCAAGGAGAAGGAAGCTGACAGCCAGGGCCACATCCTGAACTGCTGGTAAGCAAGATGGCAAATGTAGGTTGGCTGAGGGCAAATGGTGGTTGGTGGGATAGTGCCACACTTGCCCCAATGGACCAATCTCCCCTGCATTTATAGTTGTAGTAGTCACCTCATGAAGCAGCTTTAACTGTTCTGAGACTCTCTGTGGTCTGTCTGCTTTGACTCACACTCCTGTTTCGGTGGTTATTCAGCCTCTGCTTAAAAACCTCTCCTGATAGAGAGTCTACCACCTTCTGAGGCAATTTGTCCCACTGTCAGACAGCTCATACCATCTGGAAGTTCTTCCTAATGTTCAGTCTTAAGTTCTTTTTCTTATCATCATTTGAACAAGTTGGTTTGGGTCCTGCTTCTGAAGCAAGAGAAAATAATGTTACTCCATCATCTATGTGATAGCCCTTAAAATATTTGAGGAGAGCTCTTCTCAAGGCTAAACATATCCAGCTCCTATAACTTTTGTTTATCGGTTTCCAGACTCCTCACCATGTTTGGCACTGCATTCCAGTTCACTGTTATCGTTCTTAAGCTGTGATTTCCAGAATCTGCAGCACTGCAGGTGACCAAAGCAGCATAAAGTACTACCATAATTTCTCATGGCCTGGAGACAATACTTCTGTTGATGCAGCTAGAATTGCTTTTGCCTCCCCCTTCCCATTTGCTGCCACATCACACTGCTGACTCTTGTTGAGCTTGTGGTCTGCTAAAATCCCTAGATCAGTTTTTTTTGACATGTATTGTTGTCAGGCTAGATGTCACCTATCTGACTCTGACTCTTGCATCTGACTCTTCCTACCTACATGCTCAACTTTACATTAATCTCTGTTGAAATTATTTGTTGTCGTTGATAGTTTTGGCTACTAGTAATCCATCTTCCAATATAATCTTGAATCTTCTTTCTGTCCTCTAATGTATTAGCTTCCATACTTTGGTGTCACAACCATGTTTCATGAGCATCCCCTCGGCTTCTTCTTCCAAACAATTTATAAAGATGTTAAACAACATCAGGGCCACACCACTAGTCACTTCTCTTACTGGTGAGGAGCTGTTCATTATCATTGTTGGATATGAGCTATCAACGTTTTATCAGCTACCCAGCAAAAAATATCACAGGGACCTTGTCAAAAGCCTTGCTGAAATCAAGATAAACTACGTCCATAATATACTCCTGATAAGTTTTTAAATTGATCAGGAAAGGAGGTACAGTTAGTCTGGTGTGGGTAGTTCTTAAGAGACCTGTGTTGACATTTTGTAATCACAGTATTCTCCTACTCCTATGTTCACAGGTAACAGAGACTACTTAAGGAATAGCACATGATAGTTTGCAACTCATCTTCAGATGACAGGGCCATTTTGCAGGTGCAACTGGGAAAAAAAGAGCTATTGGGGGTCCAAAAGGGGCTTCAGGATATTTAATGCAGCAGACTAACATGCTAGAGACATAATGTTAGCTACAGGGGGCCATTCTGGCAGAATAAAAGGGGAATTATGTAATGGGCCTAAATTAGCCAGTCAGCTATTTATTTATTTTTTAATGCTCTGGCTATATTGTTTCTCTCATTCTAATTGGCTGGATAGAGATAATTTGTTACAAAAAAACCCAACAAGATCACATTCTACAGTACTTTGGCAGAGCCAAATCAAAGCAGCCGTCACAGGTAGTAATGAGGACTTCAGCATAACGATATTTTCTATGAAGCATTTCTAAGATGTTCCCTGCAGTACTTTAAATACTAGTCTTTCAGAGAAAAGAAAGCTATGCCACGGCTTTTAGTTGTTGTAATAAAGCACTCACCAGCTGTTCAGCCCATTTGCATTGCTCCAGGGTTTGCTCCTCCTTGGGTTGTTGATGCAATCTGAAGTTGATTTCATTTTTCACAAGAGCAGTGAGATGCATACCTTCAAGAGCACTGGGACAGGGTGGAATAATTTCCATTCTGAATTCAGAAGTGAAACTTCCAAAGGACACAGGGCTGAATCATTCTTAGCTTACCCTCAAGACAGTTTGGATAATGTCAAGTGGTTTGGGTAATGTTTTGTATGGTATCTGCTTAGTATTTTCTACCCAACATAGTTTCATTGTCATCATGTGTGAAAATCATAAAGATCCATGAGGAACTGTACCCGGGGTCAATGTTTTTGAGGTGCTTGCAAGCTTTGGATCTCTACTTCACAGTGCACCAATATAAGCTTTCATTTTATAGTGGCTTGTGGGGACGGGATCCATGTAAAACCATGCAAATCCAAAAGATCTATTTTAATTTTTTTGGATCCACGTTTTAATCAGATCTCTGTGTGTGGAAGAGAGAGAGAAAGAGAGAAAGAGAGAAAGAGAGAAAGAGAGAAAGAGAGAAAGAGAAAGCTTTGTGTTCTTTTACCTGTTGAGGGGAAACATAAATGGGGGTAGGGTTGGGCAAATCTGTCAATTTTGATTTTTCACTTTTCCAATATTAAATTCATTATTCACATTTTCAATTTCTCTCTCTCTCTCTAAATAAAAAGGTCCTCATGAAAATTCAACATTTTGGTAGGAAATTCCAGGGAAGACTGAATGTGGTTCCGAGTGCTCGACCACTGCAAATGGTACCTTCACCACTGTTAAATGTTCCTGGAAAGCTCTCCATGGCCCTTGTCGACACTCTCTGGTGGACTGGTGTAAAGCATCCCAGACCTTTAGAAATCTAAGGGATATGTGAGTTTGCAGTGGTAGTTGTGTTGACATATTTTCCCAGCACAACTTTTTCTATTTCCTTGTGGCTTCCTACTGCTTTGAAAGACAGCCAGTTCTTGTCTTGAAAACTCTAGCACATTAAATTGAAATCCTTTTATTTCCCATCAACATTTCTACAGATTCTGCAAAATTGCAACAGAGGTCTCACCTTGTTTCCTTTCAAATTTCAGAATTTTGGTGGGAATCCAAAATGATATTGCCTAAAATAAGGAGTCGCTTCTTTCTCAAGGTTAACCAAAGAACACCCTTTGGGGCCATGGAAGAATTTTATATTTTAACTAGCATTATGTAATAAATAATGTAATAAAATAAGCAAGATCTTTTCAGAACAAGCATATTTTCAAAGTATCTTATAATCCAAATTTTATCTCTCGTGTTTTTTGTTTGTTTTATTTTTCTGACTTAGAGTAGTTTCTACATTTAAATTAATAAATTCCAAAATTAAAAGTCAGAAATTATTTAATTGTGCTACATTTGAGAATGAATGGCAGTATTTCTCTCTCTCTCACCACTCTCTCTCATATAGATAGATAGAAATATAGAGAGAGAACCATTATACATTGTACCTTAAATTGTGATTGATGACAAATCTTTGGAAATGGTGTCAGTCCAATTAAGTGGCTTTGTGACATGCTTGAAGCATTGATTGTTATAAATTGAATAAGAAAAATCAGCATTAATAGTTTAAAGCATTCAGGCAAAAGGGAAAAATACAATTATTCTGAGACAGAGAACACAACATAATCTAATATGCAAACAAATAAAGGGTTTTTTCTTATAGTTATTGGGGATTTTACCAAGTTTTAAATTTTTCATGGTTGCTCACTCCCAGCTCTACACACTACTCCTCTGACTCCTATTTGTCCTCTCATTTAAGTGTTGTGGCTCAGTCTCAGACTTGGTGATTATTATTTAATGAGCAAATGTCCGCATTCAATTCCAGCTATTTGCTGGATAGCGCAGTTATTATGTGTTCACTTGCAAATTTCCTCTTCTGTATCTATGATCTTCCACTGTGGATTCCATTATCCAGACAGCTATCTAGACTGCTATAGATCTTATTAAAGTATAAGTGTTTTGAGCTGTTACATATTGTTGCTAATAGATAGGACTAAACTTCAGTGCTCATCTTCTGAGTTATCGATTCAAGGGGGCTGCATTGTTAACAATGGAGAAAACTTTTTGTTACAATTTTACTTCAGTGTTGTGGCATTTAACCCATACTCTGTTAATACGCTTCACTTTGCAACTTCAAGTGCTTTGTATGTGTGTGTGACCACATATCTGCACCCCTGTTTTCTGTTCTCCAACCCACAGCACCCACAGTGGCACCTCCATATCTCACAGTGTCTCTCAGCTATCACATTTTTTTCCTCTCCACAGCTGTCTCTATACCCCCACATTACCCCTTTCCTATTATTAAACAATTACCTACTCTTTTCTCTCTGTACTTTCACTGCCCACTTCACTCCTTTTCTTTCTACAGTCTCTCTGTGTGGTTGTGTGTTGCATGCTCTGATCTGTCCACCCATTCTATTCCTCTTCATGCAATTCATCAGCGACACCAAGTATTCCTCACACCAACTAAACACCAGAAAAAGACGGGGTGTGCACCATTGCTATCTGACTTCAACAGGATGGAAAAGAATCATCCTCAATTCCACTCCATATCTCTGAATCCAGAAAGGAGGAGCAATGCAGGTACTTCTTCCTTCTATAGCCCCCAGCCTTAAGCTTGGAGTGGGCCTTAGATAAACTTAAGTGTATAAATACACAAAACTAAATAATAGATATTGCATGTGTTGAGTTGGGACACTCTGAGAACTTCACCCCTCTGGTTCTGCAATAGCAATGGATGCTTCTGATCATCTGACTATTATCAGTAGAATCTAGTAGACCAGGAATGGGGAACCTGGAGCCCTCCAAGTATTGCTGGGCTATAACTACCCTCACCCTTGACCATTGGCCATGCTGGCTGGGATGGATAGAATTTGGAATCTAACAACTTCTGGCTTTGCTGAATCCCCTCGCCTCAGCCCCCCTTCCTCCCACTGTCCAGACTCTCACTTGGGAAACTGGGGAGGGTACAACATCAGAGTGGTGGTGGAGCATGCTTGCATCAGAGTAAAATATTAGAGGATGAAAAGCCACAAATGAAGGTTGCAGCAAAACCATATATCTACAGTGCCCTGTACAAAAACAAAAACGCAACAATGGAGAATTCTTAATACACCTGTATTATTAATTCTGTGGTAAATCCTCTCCTCCTCACAGAGGGGAGGCGTTGTGATCGGGAACCATTCCCGCACGGAGCAGGAGGCGTTCCAGCCCCTGCTCCACGTCACCGCTGACGCACCACGCCCCCAATAAGCCTGCCTATCAGCAGCAGGCTTGAGGGCGGGGTTTAGCCATTTAAACACGGCCACGGCAGCCCGTTCCCTCATTGCGCTGCCAGGGTCTTTCTTATCCCAAGCGAAGGGGGCGGGTCCTTGAATCACAATATATCTATATATATCCACAGAATTAATAACTCCAAAATCTAGACAAGGAGAATTTTGAAAGCATCCCCAGTAACACTTCAGCAGCAGCAGATATATAATTAAAGAGGAAAACATGACTTTGAAACTTCTTGTAGTTTTAATTTCAGGTATCCCTATTTGTACATTACTGCTGGGCAGCGTCGTATGTTTTGCCCCCATCTCTTTAAGATCAGCCACACAACTCTAGTTGGAGAAGCAAAGCAACATACATTGCAAAATGAGGTGCTCATATGGCCATAGAAGTTTACATCAAGTTTAGACAGGACCTTATAGCAAGCACCTTTCAGAGTGTTTAAAGAGCTTTACGTACATAATCTCAGTAATCCCTATAACCAAAGGCGGGTCAGTGGTGTTATCCACGCATTGCAGATGAAGAGGCTGAGGCTGACAGAAGTTTCCCTAAAGCCACCTAGTGAGTTCATTACAAAGGTGAGACTGAAGCAGGGACTTTGGGGGTCAGGCTTTAATGTCATACCCATCGCTCTATCTGCAAGCAAAGCATCACATATTACAAAGACAAGGCAACACACTCTGTGCTGCCAGTGTAGTGCACAAAGGGAACCTGCACTTCTCCCTTCGCAGCACGATGCATTTAATCTGTATCTGGCAATGGGACTGTATCTTACTGCTTCTAAGCAATGCATGAAGCTGTTCTAAAGGAGTGGGTCTAACAGCTCCCAGACAACTGAGGGGTTAATGTCTGAGGGTGTTAAACTATTGTAGGAAGATATAAAGCTAGTTATCGCTGTTAAGTTGATGGATTTTGATATCCAGCAGAGCTAGGAATTATAGTTCTAGGCCATTTTTTTGGAAGGCGTAAAGATTTCTTTTTGAAGGGGAAGAAAGGATTGAGTGATCAGAAATAGAGTACTTCTATTTGACTATTCACCCAGGGATAAAGGACTGTTTGCTACAGTAGAATTTTGCATGTGAACTAATTAGTGATTCCAGCTATTGCTTAGCTTAGGTAGCTTAGTTGCTCACAAATGCATGTGATGCATTGAGATGAAGGAGCATCAGAATCTGCTTTTATCTGATTATTTAATGAGCAACATGTGCATTTGTTTGCAATAAAAAATGAAACAAAAATAACAACTGGCTTGGGCTATTGTGCTTAATATCTATGTATTGATTTTCAGGCATTGTTGCAGGTAATAATGAAAGGGACATTATATATATAATGCAGTTGGCTCCTTACCTCTCTCGCCCTGACCTAGCCACTGTGATCCACGACGGTCACCTCCAGATTGGATTATTGTAACTCGCTCTACGTGGGGCTGCCCTTGAGACTGACCCAGAAACTCCAGCGGGTGCAGAATGCCGCAGCAAGACTCCTTACTGGGTCCTCGCTGCGAGATCACATTCACCCAGTGCTATACCAGCTGCACTGGCTCCCGGTGGGGTATAGGATCAGGTTTAAGGTGCTGGTTTTAACCTTCAAAGCCATATACGGCCTAGGACCCTCGTACCTACGGGACCGCCTCTCCTGGTATGTCCCACAGAGGAACTTACGGTCTTCAAACAAAAACATCTTGAAGGTCCCAGGCCACAGAGAGGTTAGGCTAGCCTCAACCAGAGCCAGGGCCTTTTCGGCGGTAGCTCCAATCTGGTGGAATGCTCTGTCACAAGAGACTAGGGCCCTGCAGGACTTGACATCTTTCTGCAGGGCCTGCAAAACAGAGCTGTTCCACTAGGCCTTTGGCCAGGGCACAGCCTGACTCCCTCCTTTGGCAATCCTCACAGAACTTCTAGCCCAAATGGTTGCCATTAATTTGATTGGAATTAATTTTATAATGAAATGATTTTAGAATGTTTTATTATTTTACTGTTGTTAGCCACTCTGAGCCCAGCTTTGGCTGGGGGGGGGATATAAATAAAATTATTTATTATTATTATTATTATTATTATTATTATTATTATTATAAGACGAGCATTATGATTCACGTGTTACAGAGAGTTGAGAGGATCTGGTTTACCTAAGGCCTTCAGATGAGTTTAAGGCTGATGTGATTCTTACACTAAGGATGAGGAACCTGTGGCCATCCAGATGTTGTTGGACTATAGCTCCCGTCATTCCTGAGCATAAACCATGTTGAATAGAGCTGATGGGATGTCCGCTCTTCTTCAATGGCGGGCAGTTAGGCATTGGGTAGGACTTTGTCTTGGCTGGAGGGGAGGTTGTAGCCTCTGCTTGCCCCTCCTTGGTTAAGGGTATCTCGTTAAAGGGATCTGGGAGGAGTAGCTTCTGTCTGATGCCCAGATGGGGCCCAGGGCCATAGCACTCCCCCCAATGGGGACCCCTGAGTAGGGTCCCTCTACTTGATGTAGGTCATAAGCCCACCCCCCAAGTTGTGGTTTACACTTAGATGCACTCTCAGAAGATGGACTGGAATGGTATAATTTGGCTTCACCCAATGCCTATGTCAAACCGTTCACATCTGTAACCAATAAATATTGTGGCCTATTTGAAGCCATAAACGATATGCTGTTGTCTTGTCTGGGTAGTCACTCCTTAGGAAACTGTGGGGTCACAGGGTCTTGGCCCACAATTGAGTTCCAACAATATCTGCCGGGGCACAGGTTCTCCATATACCTCTGCTCATACACAACTCTACACACATCCACTCAGAACTAAGCCCTGTGGAACTCAATGTGGCTTACATTTGAGTAGATGTGCAGGATTAACCTGTTAGCCACTGTGTACCAAAACTGGCATATCACATTTATGTTAACACAGTCCTATTGAACTAGTTTATGAGATGCCTTGATAGAAGTATGCACTATGTTATTTGTGGATCCCAGTCCCCAAGTGGCATGAACTTTTAAGCACCATCAGAGATCCCCATTTTTCCCTGGTGCTATGTCAGGTTTTCCTTAAGTTCAGATTGCATACAAAGGAATCACAGCCATCACTCCAGTCATTCTCAAAAGTCCAGCTTATGCAATTTACAATTCTCTCATGATGCATTGTTCTCAGATGATCCCTGGAGATTTATTCATTCATGCAGGGAATGTATTGTAAGAACCATAAAGCTGCTGCTTTTTGGCAGCAATTTCTTTTATTGCAGCTGCAATCATAGAAATAGCCCACCCAAGAATGGTGGTTGTATTAATAGAGAGCTAGTTTATAAAATAAATTATCTACATGGATGGGTCCTCAGGGGCATCTAGAGAGCACTAGGAGGAGAGAAAATAGAATGATAGTATCAACTGGAAGAGACATCAAAGATAATTTAGTCCAACCCCCTGCCATTGTAGGAAACACGTTCAAAGAAAGCTATGTGAATGTGTTGTAAGCATCAGGTGGGTTTTGCCATGTTGTGCCAAGCAACATGAAAGGTAGAATCTTGAGTTACTCTGTTGACATGGAAGTCAATAGGTGTCTAATCTCTTATTAATATTTTTATCAGAAATACATGCACACACACTGCCAATTGAGATCTCATTTCTAATCAATGGGGGGTAGAAGGCTGCTTAATTTCTTGAATACAAAGCAAAATAAATACTCAAGTTTATTCATAAATTCAATTATTCTAATAAAAGCAAACTAATTATCCTTGTCTATGGTTACTAAGGCTTCTTTCTCCCAAATAGCTTTCAAAAGAGTAGCACTGTTATGCTGTTTTTCAGAATGCTAACAAAGCTAAACACCTTGGATGTCCTCCACGACAACAATCTTCTAGCTTTCTTTGAAACTTCCTGAAACATATGTGGATAATTTCTGGTACTTTTGGATTGGAGCTGTGCCATATTCTCTTGGGCTGATTCTTCTTCCAGGCTGTTTCAAGTTCTTGACCACATCATGATTGCATGCATGTTGCTTTTGCCTCATTTTGCCACAAACAGTTTATTTATTAGTAAAATACTACACAAAAAGAACCTTGGTGCAACCAGTTATCACACCAATACTCATTTTTTTCAGTGTATTATCAAAGTGCAAATTCACTTTGATATTGTGGGATGGAGGGAAAGGCATGAATATACTGAAAGCTGAGCCAAACTATACATGAGCATCACTCTACAGAATTCAGAAGTATATAATTTGAACAATTGAGGGCTTGCAACATTTCCTTTTACTAAAGAAAGTAGAAGACTAAGGAATTCAGATCTTGGAATTCCAGTTATGGAAAGTTCTCCCCAGTGAGGCTCACTGGCTGCCTTCTTTAGATATATTTAGGCATCTGGAAAAAACATCCCTCTTTTCCCAGGCCTTTGGCTAATTAAACAATATATGGCCTTTCAAACTGGGGGGAGGGGAGTTAATGTTTTTGTTTGCTATTATGTTTGTATTTTTGTGTTTTTATATTGTAAACCATCCTTGATCTTTGGATGAAGGGAGGTACAGAAATTTGATGATGATGATGATGAATTTCAGAAGCTTTTCTAATCTTTGGCCATTTCTTTCTTTCCCTAAGATTACTATCATTTCATTGGCACTTTTACATTGTACAGGACCATTATCAGCCTTCACTTATCTCATTCCACTTGAATGCTAATCTTTTATACCCCTCTGTAATGTAGCAATAGACCACAATTTTTCAAAGGGACAAATGAAATACTCCAATTCACACTCCATCGCTTGGTAGATTTAATGGTAGGTATATCTTCTATGCATTTGTCTATATCAATCAATAGCTTAATGGAGTATCCATGTTTAGAGCCAGTATACTTTTAAATACCAGATAATGTTGTCCAAAAAAAATGAAAAATGACAACCTATCCCATTGACTATTGGTGGAACCATGACATCTCCACTGGAGGAGAATTCTTATTCTAATCTAGGGCTATACTTATATTATTCTGATTTTCTGCTTTTGCATGAAATCCAATGCAGGAAAAACAACTCTCACATGCTTACAAATAATGACCATATATATGGAGAGTCTTAGTGCCTGCACAGACATTGATTGGTTTAATGAGACGTGGTAGGAAGAGCTAGCTTTAATAGCTATTATTTTCTCCCATAAACACCTGTTTCACTCTCTTTCTATTATGTAGTTCATCTTCTCCTTTTTGCTAACGTACTGCAATGTTGCATGTGTTTACTTCGTTTTAGCTTTTGTCAGCTGGGCAATTTGCAGTGTAAACTAGAAACATGGGCTGGGTTCTGTCGTTGATTTTCACTCCCAAATCTTGTAGCCACATAATTATAGCATTTCTGATAAGGATTACATTCTCTCTCTTAAATTTAGCAATCTAAAAGTCATGTATTGAGCTTTATAAATTCAGAACACTTCACAACAATTTGGTCATCCAGTTTGCATAGTCTGTTTCTAATGATCATTTATAAATGTATGGTGCATTTTTAGTGTTATTACTAGTAATGAAGAGAATTCCCCTAGTCAGGCTCAGTACTGGCAAGGGAGGAAAATGAACCATTTGTTTCATTGCTCGCATTCATTTTTGTCCTGTTTTTTCTTCTAAACTTTTGGTTTTGCTGCTGCTTGTGGTAGTTCACAACACTGGAACACACCTCTGCAGCTGCCTCCTGAAAGCCACCATATTATTTTCCCAGAAAGCGTGTTCTCCAATAAATGAGAGCACGTGTTGCGGTGTGGGCCGCTGGGCCAGGCCTCTTGTTGCCAGGCATTATAATTGGGTTGCCAGGTTAAGAGTTGTTGCCTGGCATTATGATTGGGTAACCGGGTTGCTGGGGCAAATTGTATGTTGCAAATTGGGTGGGTGGGACCATAGTCTTTAAATATTGGTGCACTCTGGTTTCTCTTTCTCTTTGCAGAGTGCATCGGATCACCCGCCCACCCGCCCTCTTTTCCGGTTGACCTTGCTTTGCCTGTCATGGGGTCGTCTGCTTTGGAGCAGGGGCCTAGTAGGAATTTTGCCATTTGGTGATTGGCTGTGCCATTTGGTTTTTGCCTACTACTCAGCAATTCGTCACAACTTGTAAGGTTGCGGTTAGGCATTGGTTATAATATGCTGGTGGTGGAGGGGTCAGGATAGGCTGTGCCTGCCCCTCCTATTGTGCTGAAGGGAATTCCGTTAAAGGAATCCTGGGGCTTTCCACGATTTTGTCCAATCCCTGTCATGGGACCAGGGCCGCCCAATCCCTGTCATGGGACCAGGGCCGCCCAATCCCTGTCATGGGAATCCCTGTCATGGGACCAGGGCTGGCAAGCTTTTGGGGAGCTGCTGGGGTGAGCGGCGTGGGTCAGACGCTTAGCTCAAATGACTCCCAAGTTTGACTTTCCCTTCTACTGGCTACTGATCGGACCTTGGGATGTCAGTTCTGTCCCAGGCGGGGGGGACAGATAGTCATAACCAATGTCTAAACAACCACTCACTGATTTTGTATTTTAATAAAGTTGTGACCAAAATAGTGCCCAAAAACCAAAACTAAAATTACGTGTTATGTGTGAAGTTATTTGAGGGGTGGCCTAGGGACCTGCACATGCAATGCTCTACCTATTGCATTATTTTGGGGCAAAAACTGGTAGCTGCCACAAAAAGAATAGCTGACTGTCTGGCAGCCACCATTTTTGGGGGAACCAATGTCATTTTCCTTCCACCTTCCCAAATGTCCCAGAATGTTACACAAAAAGCATTCTGGAGAAAGAAAATGGCAACTCAATAGAGGCAGGCAAGAAGATCGTAGATATTGTAATCCCATTAACATATGTGGAGTAGTGAATGGATACAAAGGCATTATGAGAGAGAGAGAGAGAGAGAGAGAGAGAGAGAGAGAGAGAGAAATGAATCCTATTCATAATCTTGGTTTTATTTTTGTGACAAATGAAAATTGAACTCCATTCAGTTCATTTTGTATTCGTTATGAAATAAAACCATACCCTTTCTTTAGTATACAGAAAATAATGTCTCTATATAATCCAGAAAGCAGATTGCACCTATATTGCAAGGCACCGGCAATCCACTAACCATTCCTTTCCATAGGAATTCAGAATTTACCAAACCCATTTGGAATAGTACTCCATTTTTTCTGCTTGTAAATCATAAAACTTTATAACATAGATCTTTCAAATGCCTGTGTAAAAAACCAGAGATAACATTAAAATGTGATGAGAACAGAAGCTACCTCTTCATTTTTAATTACCTTTCTTGTCAATAAACATAGGAAAGCATGGAGATAAAATGCCTGCTGGAATCGAGGAAATTATATGTGAAAATGTGAATAAAACAATCACAAGGTATTTCATGCTGTGGGATACAGTGGCTGCCACACACATTATATGACACACCTTGTCTAAGGACACAACTTGTTAAAACACTATCTGAGAAAATAATTCATTTAAGATCAAAGGAAGAATACATGCAATGGAATACAATAGATCAGGGATGAAGAGTCTGTGACCTTCCATGTTTCAAGAGTCCAAGGGGGTCACGGGTGGCGCTGTAGTCTAAACTACCAAGCTTCTTGGGCTTGCCAATCGTAAAGCCAGCAGTTCAAATCTGCGCAACAGGGTGAGCTCCCATTGCTTTGTCCCACCTCCTGCCAACCTAGCAGTTGAAAAGCATACCAGCACGAGTAGATAAATGGGTACCACTATGACGGAAAGGTAAACAGCATTTCAGTGCGCTCTGGCACTCATCATGGTGCTCTGTGTACCATTAGCAGTGTGGGCATGCTGGCCACATGACGTGGAAAAGCTATCTGTGGACAAACACCAGCTCCATTAGAATTCCTGCTCCATGGTTGCAGTCTTGGGATTTTTGTCTATCACATGATGGTATATGCTTTGACTCCACAAAGTGGGAAGTGACGGAGACAGGATGTTTGTGTTACTGTGTTCCGTGAAGTGGGACTATTGTCCTTTGTTCTTTCTCTTTGTTGTCTGATGCTAGAGGGAGAGGGAGTCATGTTGTAGTGCTCCGTGTGTGTTTATATGTAAATAAAGTAGATTAGCCAAAATGCTGAGTTGCTGAGGTCTGTTATGCAAGCTGCAAAGACTCTGCAGATCCCTAAGTGTGCCGGTGTCTGTTGGCATCAGTCGCTGTGATGTTCGGGCTGAAGAAAGCTTTTGACACTCCCGAACGATCAACCAGGAGGAAGAGAACATGCCAGTTGGGCATGTGTCTCTGCCAGGGTCTTACTCAAGTGTAGGGTGAGCTTGTGACACACCCCATAGTCGCCTTTGACTAGACTTAACCATCCAGGGGTCCTTTACCTTACCTTTCCTCAAGAATCCAGCTCCCATCAGTCCCAGCCACCATGGCCAACACCTTTACAAAATGGTGCCTCCCATCCACTGCAAAAGAAGGGGTGAGTGAATACCTACATCAGGAACAAGGAGGGGGAATAAAGATGTACATCAGGAACACAGGGGGAGTGAAGATCTACTCTGGGGACAAGGGGTGAGTGCAGTTTCAGCAACAGCAGACAATGTACTTCTTGGAGGCTGGATCTGCTGCCCAGTACCTGCAGAGCCAAAGGTTCCCCTTCCCTACTTTAGAAGATGTAGTGGTTAAAAGATATTTTGAAAATAAATCATAATCTAGCCACACACTTTTAGGCCACTGTTAGCCAAATACTACAACTAGGTTATAGAATTTCACGTTGTTCTTAACTGGCCATATCATGGATCAAGGCTGAGGTAGGGTGAAGGGACCTGCAAATTTTACACGTCTATATGCTCCAATATATCAAGGTAACAGAAGTATGGTTGAAAGTGGTTGTTCCAGCAATACTCTGTCATTGTTTGATAAGTGGGCTATAGAAATTAATCAGTACTCCACTGATGATTAGTTTGTAGGAAGCTCAGTCTCTTTACCCATTATTTACTGTGGTAGCAATGCTTATGTGGGAAAAATGTCATTGCGACAAAAGAAATATGAATATGAAGAGTATTGTAGGAAAGGTCATTAAAAACCCAGAGCTAAATGGAATCGTATTTAAATTATACTTTATGAATATATGAGTGGCAAGAATGTACCTAGTTAGAGGAGAAAATGAAGATGATATATTAAGGCAGCAAGCTACCTGACTTATGAACAGAAATAAGCCTTATAAGACAAAGTTCTACTGTACACGATAGAAGTTAATAACCAGAAACATGATCTAGTAAGTCTTTTTTTAAAAGTCAAGAGATGAAAGGTTAATGTGGTAATTAAAAACCAAAAGAGATGGATACTAGTGACTTTTGAAAGTATAAAAGTCAACAATTGCCAACAGTTCACACTCTAGGGTACATTGCATCTTCTAAGAACATCCCCCTTTGAGTTTAATGAAGCTGCACATTGGTCTCTTGGGGTGTGCTGCTTTGATGAGTAGATATTCTGCCTTGGGCCTGCTACTGAGCTCCATACAGTTTCCCATCTTTTGCATGGCCGTTATGGGCTGTCTAACTCCACTAGCCAAAGGCAGAGAATTTGAACATGCACAGACATAACATCAGCCAATGAGTTAGCACTATATAAAAAGCTGAAAATAGCTGTGTTCAGGCACTTGCTTGAACATGCAAAAACAGTTAACACACATGGGGCAAGGGTGCACACATCCAACATCCTCAGGCACTTGAGTTGCTCTTCATATTTTCATGAAATTATCACACAGGACTGAAGACGGTTTTTAAGCACATTCAGTTGAACATACTTAGAAAGATTCCCCATTATCATAAACCCTAATAAGTCAGTGGTGGGTCTTAGGGTGTGGGTGCACCCCTTCCCCATCTACTGTTTTACGCTGCGAATGCCTGAACACTGTGTTCAAGCAGACACTCATACATAATGGGTCTTTATAGCTACCAGTAGGTCATCCTAATCTTCAGGCTTTTGGGTGAAGTGGTTCATCACCCTATCCTGAATCATCAGTGTATACAGGGGACTCAGCTACATTAGTGAAGAAACAGCGATTTGAATGCACTATAAACATGGGCACCAGATGGCACCAGAGAGCAGGAAATTTTAAAACGCGGTTTTCCATAGGGATTTCTTTCTTTTGTTAAAGGTAAGGTAAAGGGACCCCTGACCATTAGGTCCAGTTGTCACCGACTCTGGGGTTGCGGCACTCATCTCGCTTTATTGGCCGAGGGAGCTGGCGTACAGTTTCTGGGTCATGTGGCCAGCATGACTAAGCCGCTTCTGGCGAACTAGAGCAGCGCACGGAAATGCCGTTTACCTTCCCGCCGGAGCGGTACCTATTTATCTACTTGCACTTTGACGTGCTTTTGAACTGCTAGGTTGGCAGGAGCAGGGACCGAGCAACAGGAGCTCACCCCGTTGCGGGGATTCGAACCGCCGACCTTCTGATCGGCAAGTCCTAGGCTCAGTGGTTTAACCCACAGCGCCACCCGCGTTCCTTTTTCTTTTGTTATAACAATCTAATTTCTGATTTATTTATAGCATCCCCGCCCCCCGTGTCTATATCCACCCCAAGCACCCCATTAGAGGAGTTGCCAACAGGTCATCCACAGGTGTCAGTTTGCCTGCCAGTACCCCTATAGCACTAGTGAAAGGTCTCAGTAAATATTCATTCTGCATTACACCATGCCCTCATGGCATCCAATTTGTAATATACCATGCTCCACAGCAGCTATTTTGTGACTGGGACCCAAAACTCCAAATGTAACCACTATATCCTCAAGTGTAGATTCACTGAGCAAGGGAAAACCATGGAGTCTTGCTCAAGGGCCCTCCCAAACTTGTCTGTGACTCACCTCAGACTGCCAGCCATCCCTCAGCCTTGACCATCAATCCACAAGTCTTCAGGCTACCTGAAACTCTACATGAAAATTTCACAAAATTATAGAATTGCAAGGCAACCAAGGGCCATCTAGTCCAACCCTCTGCATTGCAGGAATCACAGCTAATCATGTTCATGTATGACACAGAACAGCTGGAGGGAAACAAGACAGAGGCTGCATACACACCATACAATTAAAGTACACCCCCTCACAAAGAATTGTGGAAATTCTAGTTTTTGGCTCACAGACCTGCAATTCCCGGCACCCTTAAGCTACAGTTCCCCTATTCTTTGGCAGGGTGTGGAACGGGCTTTGACTGTGCCTTAAATGTGTGTACGCAGCCAGAGTAAGATCAGAGCAGGGACCCATGCACAGTGGCGGAGCAAGCTGATTGGACACCTGGGGCGTCGTGTGTGCCTTGCGCCCAAGGGTGAGGCCAGCTGCTGCAGGGGTGGGGCCAGCCACCTGCGGTGCGGGGCGAGCCAGGGCACGATGCTCCACGGAGCATCTGACGACTCTGCCTGCCTCCTCCCACTCAGCCGCCCTACGGCTCGGGCGCACTGCTGGCCCCACGGTGAGTGCCGCCTGGCATTTTGTCACCCCCCTCAGTGGTGACACCCGGGGCATACCGCCCCCACTGCCCTCCTTCCTCTGCCCTCTGCCCATGTAACATGGAAGAGGTCTTGTTGCTGCCATTTCTGTGGTTCCTTCTGCACCATGGCTGGCAATGTCTACCCTTTCTGCCCATTTAACTATGTGGTTATATGCCACATAAGCAGCATCTGGGTAGATCGCTGCTCCGAGTCATGGAACCTGAGAATTCCTCTGTTGTGATTCTTGCTTGCTTGCTTTTTCTTTTTTCTTTCACAAAGCACAGTACAGGAATGTAGCTGCTCTAATCTTAGATGGGAAAGTTATTATGACAGTATAGCATCTGACATCCTCAAGCCTTCAGATACGGACCATTAAGTAGGCTTTAGTGTCTGTTTAGTGATATACATAAAGCTTTCAGCCACAGGAATCATCTGTGCTCATGAGGAATGAAATATACAGGCTTTTTTCATAAGCGACTTGTATGGATAGATCCATGTTTCAAGAAAGTACAAGGATTCCATCCACCCCCAGCAGAGATTATCCTTGGGGAAAGAAAAAAAAAAAAACCTTAAAATGATGACTCCACCAGGGATACGCCATACTGTGGATTTTTTCCCCTTTCAATTTTATGAACTATCCATCTAAACTATTATAGATGCCACACGCTTCTCTTTTCAGATGAAATGTGTAGTACTTTGGTGATAAACGAAGCATATCTTTAAAGTTATGTGAAATATACAGCTGGGAACTGAGAATATTTGCAGTTTGGAAAACAACCCATCATAGAGTCTTTTGTAATTGTTGCATAAATGTGATTTTTCATTGAACCTGAATATTGCATTTTCTAGGCCCCCTGAATTTTTATCTAAGGTGGTAGGAACTAGTTGCAGTACGCAAACTATGGCCATCATACTTCCTGTCCAGTTACAGGTAGTCTGCAATCACATGTATCTTATAAAGTGCTTTATTTATTACATGGGGATCTTTCCCAGTTTCAGCTGATGCATAGGGCTGCTGTTCAACATTATGCTTTCTACTACAGTGGTACCTCGGGTTAAGAACTTAATTCGTTCTGGAGGTCTGTTCTTAACCTGAAACTGTTCTTGACCTGAGGTACCACTTTAGCTAATGAGGCCTCCCGCCGCTGCCGTGCCACTGCCACGTGATTTCTGTTCTCATCCTGAAGCAAAGTTCTTAACCCAAGGTACTATTTCTGGGTTAGCGGAGTCTGTAACCTGAAGCATTAACCTGAAGCGTATGTAACCCGAGGTACCACTGTACAGGGAAATTCTGTGCCAGCTACCCAGAAGTGAGATGCATTAAGAAGTTCAAAGGGACTTATTCCATGTATAGGACTGCAGCTTAAACGTCACTCCAGCTAGCTTGGGAGAAGATACTACCTCATTTGACTCTTTTGGGTACTTCCCTGTGATTAAACTGATGCAATACCATGCGTACAGTTCTATTTCTCTCTACAAGGAAAAAAAATGTTACACACACACACACACACACAATATCATCCTATTCTTCCTCCAAGAAGACCAATGGTTATCCCCTTGTCCTGGGAGCCTGCATTTCTTTCTTAAGCATAACTGCACCTCCATTCAGTCGAAATTCAGGCAAACACAAATGATGATGTTGATGATGACTTTGTTATATCTCACTCATTTGGCTGGGTTGCCCCAGCCACTCTGGGCAGCTTCCAACACATATAAAAACATAATAAAGCATCAAACGTTAAAAGCTTCCCGAAACATAAAGCAACTTGAGTCATGATGCTTTTATTGTTACCAGATTAAATTATATGATGGAAATATAACAGTGAAGTTTTCAAATTTAGTAAAAAAAAAAAAAAAAATTCAATAACTTTACTCAAGCTGTGATTGAGGTTATTCTCCCAGTACAATCATATCTGCAGAAAACTGTAGAGAGGGAATATAGGTTTTGTGCAAAGTACAGAACATGTTGCTAAAGTGATACTTGTGTTCTGGAACGCAACCTGTGTTTTTGGAAAAAAATGTATATTATGTACATTATGAGAAAATCTCCAACTTTAAAAACAAAAACAAAAAAACCCCCCCAAAACAATCCTGATTCTTTCTTTCTTTCTTTCTTTCTTTCTTTCTTTCTTTCTCTCTCTCTTTCTCTCTTTCTTTCTTTCTAGGCTCCACTCATGGAGGGAAATTGAAACAGGCATTGTGGTCTCAGTTGAGCTTCGGTTAGATGGTTGCATGAATAAACCCCTTTAACTGTTTGGCACAGTGCTCCGTCTTTGCTAAGATGAGAATGGGGACTCAATTACTCTGTTATCCCTAGAAAAGATGGCCTTTTCAGGTCTGGATTGTGGTGTGATGGAGCAGAACAGGGAATATCTACTAATGGAATAATAAAAGGATTTCTCCTACTCTCTATCCCCGCTTCTCCTTTCGGCTAATGAAACTCCTTGTGGGATTTTCATGGACTGAATAGCTGACATTAAAATGTGAAATCTTGAATGGGGAAGGATCATTAATAGGCATGGCAAATACATTCTCCCCCCTCCCCTGTCCAAATGTTTAGAAGCTAAAGAGCTAATTCTTTACCCTTTGCTGCATCTGTGCTTTGAAAATGGCAATGTGAATTCAAGTAGCTGTTGAAATGTCTAAACGGGTTACGAAATATTTCCAGCTGTGGGTCTACTTTGTCAGAAATAACTTTTAGCTTATGTGCTCTGTCCCATTGTTCAGTTCCCTTTAGGTAATTAAACTCAAAATTAGATAGCATTAGAGCTAAATTATGTTGGTAATTATAGTACAATGATAAAACCCCAGGCTATTGATCCTAGTGATATTTGTACTTATCTTTTATTCAGTGCACTGTTTGAAAATGATTTATTACTGCCTTAGGCCATAGTTAGTGAAACGAAAGCTCTGAATTTAGAATATCTATTAATACCCATTGGGGACCCAAAAGGCTCTGTCTTCTATCTTTGTCCTAAGATCATAGTTACATATGTGATTGAATGGAGTAGGAAAGACTCTTTAGCCGCACTTTTTAACAAATAACCAAGGTGTCATCAGATTCTTTTTATGCACCATCTGTGCAGTTACAAAATTAGCGGCTCCAGACGGCGAAGAAAGAAAGCTATTTAAAATGGTCAGCAGCATTTTCTGTTATTGCATTCGTTTCAGACTAGTTAGATACGCCGTGCTGGTGGCGACATGTGCCATTTTGTAGAGCTGGAATCCAATACACAGACAGAGCTTTGCACAAGCAGAAACTTCAGTGTTAGGATACATGTGTATCCTTACCATGTCCTTTGTGGGATGTTCAAGCAATTAGTCCTCTTCACACGCCAGCCACAGGCACCAACGTGTTTGGTGGTTTTGCCCTTTTATATTGTTTTGATTCCTGCATTGTGCTTTTATTGTATGTTTCTTTTGTATTAGGAAAAGTGTTAAAGTTTTGCTACTGTTGTGAGCAGCATGGAGCTCAACGTAGACCCCATCTGCAGTACAGTCGTACCTCGGAAGTCGAACAGAATCCCTTCTGGAAATCCGTTCGACTTCCAAAACATTTGACTTCCAAATCGTGGCTTCTGATTGGCTGCAGAAAGCTCCTGCAGCCAATCGGAAGCTGTGGAAGCCCCGTTGGACGTTCGGCTTCCAAAAGAATGTTCAAAAACCAGAACACTCATTTCCGGTTTTCAATTGTTTGGGAGCAGGAAGGTTTGACTCCCAAGGCATTCAGGAGCCGGGGTACGACTATATACTTTTAAAGCAGAATCATTATACATTTAAAGCAGAACAGGCATGGCTCCCCGCAAAGAATTTCCCTTTCAGTGTGGTTAAACGGATAATCCCTCTTCACTGGGAACTCTGGGAATTGTAGCTGTGTGAAGGGAATCAAAGTCTCTCCTAACCTCTCTCAGCACCCTTTACAAACTGCATTTCCCAGGATTCTTTGCAGGAAGCCATGACCGTTTAAAGTGGCATGATACAGATTTAAATGTATAGTGCAGATAGGTGCCACAGTTGCTGGAAAGCTGTCATATTAAATCAAAATCAACATGGAGCGGCTCTCTGCAAGGGGAATCTTGGGCAAAGATGAATTATGTGCGGGTTGATAGCAGGAGGCATGGTTCTTGGGCTGAGTGACAGAGGGCAGGACTACACGAATCGCCTCAAGTATTCACCTTAAAACGTGTCTAAAAATGGATGAATCTGTCCATTTCAGTTCGTGGTTTATTTATTTAAAAAGACCGCATGAAAATCCATTGGCATTTTAGTGCGTCCCTCCCTAAAATTTTGCCCAATATACTAATTTCTGCAGAACAGTTTCCCATAACATTATGCCTTGGACAGGTTGTTCTTTACATTAATATCCACATTTGTGTGCACAGTTTGACCCAGTACATGCATATATATTTTTACACATTACTTGGCTGGAGAATAGCAACATTTGGAAAATCTTGGAGAATGGCCGTATCTTTGTTCTTATATTGTTTTGGGAAGTGCTAATGAAGAGCGTTTGCTTTTAAATATAAACTGAATCAAAATTCTTGCCCAGCCCTATGTATTGAAAGGGTTCATCTGACCGCACCCTCTTAGTATATTTCCTAATGTTGAAGAAAATATTGCCCTTCCTTCTCCTGTAGAATTCTCCCACAGTGGAGAAGTTCTTAATTGTGCACTGGGTATGCTGCATAAAGAAATGTTTTATTTCTAGTGATACCAAAAGTTAATAAATCTTCAAGACAGGCAAGGCAAGCTCTCCTTCATGCCACACATAATTTACGGAACTCTCTACCAGAATATATGGTAATGACTACTAGCTTTGATGACTCTAAAAGATAAGTTCACCATGGGAAACCACCATCTGGTGAGGCAACTGGAGGAAGACAATGTCTTCTGTTCATTCCCCTGTTTGTGGTCTTTGCAGAGGCAGCCTGTGGGAAATGGGATACTGGGTAGAAGGACCTTTGATCTGATGCAGTAGCAAACACGTTGTCAGTCAGAAAAAGAAATTGGGTGCACTATCAATATTCCCAGTGTTATTTTTCTAGAGAAAGAGGTGATGGAGCTCACCACGAACTTCTCCCTTGCTTTCTTAGAATGGCAGTGGAGCCCACCTAAGAGGTGCCAGAGCTGAGCTCCAGTAAGCTCTGGCTGGGGGCGGGGGAGCCCTGAATAGTCCTCTGTTTGTTAACAAAAACCAGCATTCCCTTGTGTAAACTACAGGGTAGCGACAACTTTTAGTGAACATCTTGAAATCCTGTTAAGTTCCTTTTTGACTTGAAAAGTCTTCAAGAAATGTTTTGACATGAATCAGGTCAATAATTTTGTTCCAAGTCAAGCAGACATACAAGTGCACCGATGAGTTATGTTGACAAACTACATTTTGTATTTTATGGTTTTGCAATGGCAGTCAAGGATAAGAAACATGTTGCCCACTGTAGCAGAAGCAGAAAGAGAGAGCATGGGAGATTTGAGGACATGGATGCTGCATTCTGCTGATTTAGCCCCTCAATCCATCTAGCTTTGTATTATTGACATAGGCTGGCCACTGTGAGCATGGGGTGCTAGACTAGATGGGCCACTGGCCTCATCCAGCAGATTATTCTCATGCTCTTACAACCCTGACCAGCAGTGGGTCGCCAGAGTGTCAGAAAGGTATCATTCCCATTCCTATCTGGAGATACCAGGGTTTGAGCCTGGGGCCTTTTTCACACAAAGCAGGTACTCAGTTGCTGAGCTCCTCCTCCTTCCCTGTTAGAAGAGTGACTGTTTAATGCTTTGATAACTAGCACAGGAAGGCCTCACCCATAAGGCTGTGAGTGGGCTTCCTGAATTGCTGCATGGCCAGAGCAGTAACAGCAGCACTGAAGGCATTTCGGAACAACTGCGGGGATTACTCTGGAACTCCAATGGAGATGTAAGATTCAGCGTACAAACAAAATCAGGTATGCTCAAATGTAGTTAGAACTGCCTGAATGAGCTAGCCTTCTTTAATAACTTCATAATATTTGATAGTTGATGATAACATGGTGATATTTAATTGGGTAATGGCTGACTGTTGCAGTTCATAGATTACGAGCAGCACACTTATTAGCCCTGTTTCCCACTGTCAGTGCTGGGCTACCTATAACCACTTGACACAATATGTTAATGGTTTCAGAACTCACAGAGTTAAAGAGTTCTGGTGACGTCTCTTTCCTGAGGCGTGGTTAGAAACACTTAAGGGAGGGGTTTGACTCCGTATGTTTCAGTCTGACTCTCGGACGCGATGCGAGAGGGAGAATGTGTCAGTTCTCGCCAGGTCTGAATTTATGGTGTTATTCTTCATGATTAAAGACAAGAGTAGATAAGGACTGCCTTGTGTCTGCTCTGATTTATTCCACACGTGCTGCACTTTGCTTCTCACCGCTGTGTTTCGCTCTGCTACCGGCAAGAGAAAGAGGCCTGAGGAGGACTTTTGCAGGAGGCACGGATAGCTAGCAGAGTTTCGCAACGGAAGTGTGCCAGGCTCCATGTTCAGTCTCTGTGTACACTCTTGTCCGGTGTAATCTCAAGAGGTTATGGATGCTCGCCAAAGCTTTGAAGCATTGCAGGAACGTCCCACGTGTGGGGGAAGCCAGCAGGAAAGTTGCTGGGGTCCAGCTGGAGCTCTGGAGCTGTGTCTTTGAAGCTGGAAGGAGCTCGCTGGGAGGAGAAGCCGATCTGCCGGAGCCGGGAGACGTGAGTAAGCTTAGCCCCCGGGGAGGAGGAGATGGCTCAGTCCCAGGAACAAGGCTTTGAGCTTAAGCTGCCGTGTGCGAAACTAACTCTTAACTCATGGCTAGAGTGGAGTTATTTAGCAGAGTTGTCCCTAGTTGGAGCCAAGCTCTGGGAAACAGTCACGCCGATGTCTACGTCAGCTTGGGGCGGTTGAAAGCCAACGTGAAGCTGAGGAGCGTGTGCTTACTTTTCTGGCTGAGAACGTCAGTGCTGATTTGAGGCCTATAGTTCTGGATGCAAGGAAGCCTGAGGTCGCTTGGGTAGCTCTCCAGGAAGCGTGTAAAGCTGGGGGCAGAGGCAAGGGCCGGGAGATGGCTGCATCAAGACAGGAAAAAAGGCAAGAAAGCACGGAAAGCCGGTGCACAGCTGGGAAAGGCTGTGGGACCCCTGAGGGGGGTGAAGGGACTGTTGCCACTGCTGCTGCTGCTGCTGGTTTAGCAGAGTCTAAAAGCTGCGTGGGTGATGCAACATGTCTGCGTGAGGAGCCTGGAGAGAGGCAAGCTGCTGGGGGCCCTTTACCCATCACTGGGGGTGCAGGAACGCGTCCTGGGAGCCCTGTGAGCAGTGGGGGGGCGGTGAGCAGTAAAAGCTCAGAGAAGCCTCTTTTTCCAAAGGCTGCCAAAAGTTGTTTGCGTCGTGAGTCGAAGCCTGGGAAACAGAACAGTGCTGAAGGCTTCAAGGCCAGCCATCTGCTGCAGAGGGAGATACGTGCTGCAGAGCTGTCTGGGAACTCTAAGATAAGTCCAGTCTTCAGAGCAACGCAGGAAGTTGTGGTTACGGACGCTGCCAAGGACAGGTGCAGCCAGACGTTTGTTGGCATGGCAACGCTACAGAGCAATGCCAGCAGGGACACAACTGTGAAGTGGGTGTTGGATTCAGGAGCGAGTCATCACCTGATAACGCCATCTGCTGGGGAGCTGCGGAATTGCAGAGCTGTTTTGGCTGGAATGACTTGTAAATTAGCTGACGGGACAAAACGAAATGTATCTAAAGCAGCAAATGTCTATGTTTCTGTTTTGCAGGCGGAGCTGGAGTGCTTCATTGTACCAGGGATGAAGTGTTGCCTGTTATCGGTTTCTGCTCTGGCGAAGCAGGGATACAAAATTTGTTTTGAAAATAATACCTGTTCCATTTTCAGAGGGGGGAGGCAACTTGTCAACGTGGAGAGCAAGGACAATCTCTTTGTTCTGGAAACACCTCTGGAGGGTGGTGGGAATGCAGGGAAAGCACAGGCGCAGTGTGCTAGTGTTCCCAGCCATGATTCATGTGTTCATGTATGGCACAAGAGAATGTCTCATGCTTGTCTGGAGGATGTTAAGAGGCTGCCAGGCTGCACCAAAGGTTGTAAAATCACGCCATGTGAGGGATCCCTAGTGTGCAGGGCATGCAGCAAGGTCAAAAGGTGCAGGTTTCCCGGGGTAAAGAGGGTAACCACAAAACCATTTGAGTTGATTCACACAGACCTTACAGGACCAATGAAGTGTGAGAGTCTGGGTGGGGCCAGGTTTCTGCTATTGTTAGCGGATGATTTTACCCAGAATTTATGGTCTTTTTCTCTCAGGTCGCAGAGAGAGGCGGCGCAACTCATCCAGGATTGGGTTGCGGAGGTGGAACTAAGGTTCTCCACCAAGGTGCAAGAGTTCAGGAGCGACCGTGGGTCACAGTTCACTGGGTCTGCTCTGAAGGAGTTCTTCAAGGAAAAGGGAATTCGTCACCAGGTGACGGGTGCAAAGTCTCCTCAAGAGAGAGGCGTGGCAGAGCACAGGAGTGAAGCACTGGCTGAAGTTGTCAGGGTTTTACTGTGTGACTCTGGGCTGCCTCAGAGCTTTTGGAGTGAGGCTGGGAAGTTTGCCAGCTTTGTTTTTAACAGGTCCTACAATCACGATGTAGGTGACACACCGTATTTTCTGTTGCACAAGAGGAAGCCACAGGTGCATTTCTTCCGTTCGTTTGGTTCCAAGGCTTCAGTGCCAATACCAACAGCGCAACGGAAGGAGGGTGGTCCTAGGTACCAGGACATGATCTTCTGTGGGTATGATCCTGCAACAAATGGGTGGAAGTTTGCATACCCAGAGGGTGATCAGACCACGCTGCTGGTCAGCAAGCATGCTGAGTTCTTTGAGCAGGGTGGTTGGTCACAGCCTAGGTATGGTTCTGATTTTCTCTCAGAATGCCTGTCCGATTCTGAGGGGGAGGAAAGGGAGGAAGAAAGGGAGGAAGGAGAGGCAGAGGCGGAGCCTGTTGCTGAAGACCAGGTTGCTGATGATGGTCAAGCACAGGGGTGGGTTTCTCCACGGGTTAAGAGAGAACCCAAGAGTGAGCCTTCATCTCCTGTTAGCCAAGTGCAGGAAGCCCGAAGACGCAGCAAGTCAGAGGGGGAGTCTTCTGAGCTTGCTGGAGACACACTTGCTGACCCCAGTGGGTCAGGAGGAGCGCCCGAGGTTGTGCTCCGGCGGTCAACTCGGACCACAAAGGGGATTCCACCGGAGAGGTTTCAGGTCACCAGTGCGTGGGTTGGTTTCGCACAGTGTGATTCTGGGAGTGTGGAAGGGATTCAACAATTGCCTGGGATAGATGCCAGTGGGAGGCAAAAGGCAATGGGAGGTGAGTTGAACTCAAATAGGTCTGTAAATAGGGGTTCACAGTTTCCCTCAGGATTCGTGACGAGAGGGGGTGTTAATGGTTTCAGAACTCACAGAGTTAAAGAGTTCTGGTGACGTCTCTTTCCTGAGGCGTGGTTAGAAACACTTAAGGGAGGGGTTTGACTCCGTGTGTTTCAGTCTGACTCTCGGACGCGATGCGAGAGGGAGAATGTGTCAGTTCTCGCCAGGTCTGAATTTATGGTGTTATTCTTCATGATTAAAGACAAGAGTAGATAAGGACTGCCTTGTGTCTGCTCTGATTTATTCCACACGTGCTGCACTTTGCTTCTCACCGCTGTGTTTCGCTCTGCTACCGGCAAGAGAAAGAGGCCTGAGGAGGACTTTTGCAGGAGGCACGGATAGCTAGCAGAGTTTCGCAACGGAAGTGTGCCAGGCTCCATGTTCAGTCTCTGTGTACACTCTTGTCCGGTGTAATCTCAAGACAATAAAGGTTCAGATCAGTTCCATAACTATCTTCTTATGCTTCTTTCTTTGCTATTGGAAGGTGAGCCTGACCTGAACACAAGGTTGGGAGCGCTAGCTCATTTAATCGACGATCAACTTTTTTCTTAGCCTCCTTTGATTTGGCTACAATCACAACTCCACTTACTTGAGAGTGAGCCCCATTGAATTCCGTAGGACTTATGTCTATCTAGATTAAACTGTGAGGGTCCAATCGCATACCCACCAACCTGGCAGAAAGTCCTCAGTGGGACTCACTTCTGCATGGGCATGCATAGGATCACCTTCACTACCAGTCATGTGTGTGGTATGTAGGATAGCCATTCAAGTCTTACAGGACAGGCAGAACATAGGGAGGAAGGACTGAGACCCCCATAGCAACAATAACAAAGCAATATCAGTTCCTCTAATAGCAAAATTTGTTTGTGGGTGTTGATAGGACTAGAGTCAAAAGAGGGGTTACTAAGAAACAGGAGGGAGGCATGCTTGGGGAGACCCCAAGTTTGCAAGAGTACCAAAAATATTTAAAGGGGACCCCCCCCAAATAGCTCAAGGAGAACTGAGCATTCTCAGTTGCCACAGAACACTGATTTTTTGGGTGGGTGGGTGTAAAATAGGTGGGAAGACAGAATGAAATGAAGACCATACTAAACAGTGTGAGGTGGTAATTATCCATAAAATCAGTGCCTCTGTCTGTCAGTAATAGGAAGACAGATATTTAAATATGTACATTGTAAAGTGTTAGTACATTCAGAACAAGAATTCTTGAAACTTGTACCTGCCTTTTGTGGAAATTTCTTGGCTGAATGTAAACAAGGAGATTGACATATTAGACAAAACCTGAATCTTTATTGAGAAGAAAATATTACTCAGTGTAGTTTCCTGGAATAGTCATAAATATTTTGAGCTTCCTTGGTATATCTGCTAGTTTTTCTTATGCAGCCTCCTCATTTTGGGCAATAGAAATCCCAGGAAACAACTTTTCATTACAGAAATCTCAGCGTTATGGAATATTTTCATTAATTTAGCAGTACAGAAACACTCTGTTACCACTAGTCAGTTAATGAAGGGAGTTAATGGTAAGCAAGCATACATTTTATAAATATTTGCTCAACTCCGGGACTTAGCTTCAAAATGAAACTGATGACATACTTTTTGTGACATGCCAGTGAATATATTTCATTGGTCCTTTCTGACAGCTATGAGGAGTAAAATTAAATTTCTCTCCAGGAGTTTTAATGAAGTCTGATGGGACTAGTGCATTACCAACATAGTATTCCTAAGGCTAGCCTTTGGCTCCTAACTATCTATATCAAGAAGATGTTTAATTAGTTAGCTACCTTATACAACTGTGGAGGTTTTATTTTTAAAAAACAACCCACATAACTTTACTGAATCAATATCATTTACATTATTTTGAAAATTATGTGCTTGGTTTTACTACTTTTTAGAATAATGAAAGACACCTCAGAACATGATACGTGACACACTGCTACGTTGTGTGCTGAATATAGTAATAACATTTTAAAATATTATTGGTACTTTAAGGTCAAAGAGTAGACCAGAGGGAGAACAGTCTTTCATCTCATCTGAGCTCTACACACCACCTCCAAGGGGCCAGAGCAGAACACTTTGAAAACACACCACCTTTGTGAGTCCCTTCCTCCCACAGACCAGTACACATTGACACGGAAAATTCATTTTCTGCGGTGTTTACATTTTCCAGTACACAACACAATGTGCATATATTTCCATGTAATGACATTCCATATAGGACAATGACTTTTTCATTTCCTTTCTTGCTTTTAATCATACCAAAAGTTATTATTAATTTCCAGACTTCTCTCAGCCAGTCATTAACAATTAGGTGTGTATTTCTCTCCCCCCCCCCTTTTTGGGCTAGCATTAGTATTGCAGATATTAGGAGGCTGCTAATTAGCAAGAGCTGTCTTAGCAGAACCTGTCTTCTGTTCATGGCTCATTTGTGCTATCCCTACCTGTCAGCATCGCCCTAGAGCCAGTGCACCAACTGGACTCATGCACCTCAACCCTGACTGGGCTAGGCGAGCTGGGTAGCACCGCCAGAGACCTCCTTTCTGACAGGAACAGGTCACAGTGCTGTGGACTCACAGCTTAGAGCTGAGAGCACCGGATTCACTGTCTCAATAATACAGTCGTTGCGCAGCAGAGTTTTGCAGAGTCTTGCAGAGTATAAACCACTCGGAGAGCAGCTCTGTAGAATATCTTCCTTTTATTCTATAACTACAACTATGATACAAAACTATATACAGAGCTGAATATTCTAAGCATAAATCAATGCTACACTGAGAGTCTGCAGCTGCTCTAACAGCAATCTTATCTCTAGGATCTCCAACACTCTCACTCTCTCCAATACACTGACTGACTGACTCTCTCTCTCACACACAGAGATGTTGCTGGGCAGAATAAGTAGATAGGCAGGACACGCCTCCTCTTCTCTCTGGAGAGTCAGCAGAGACCATCAGGAGATGATCAGGAGATTCTTGGGTATGGGAGGGGTGAAATCTCCTCATCCTCCCCCATTTCATCCGACCATTTCAAGAATCTTTAACTTAACTGCAATTTACACAAAATACACATTGTGACAATACGAATGAATAAGCAGCTTCTGGAAAAATCGTCACACACATTTCTTCCTCTCAAATGCAAATTGACATCTCTAATTAGGCAGATTTGAACAAACCATTTTTCAGAACTCAAATACACGCTTTCCTTCAAATATCAGGTAAGGAAATAAATAAAGCGTTTTGTGCTACTACTCTCAGCACACTTCATGCTAGGTTTGAAAACCCCACCAGAGTTGCTCGTGACCGCAGTCTTTGCAAACTCTTCAGAAAACCTTTTCGGTGGTACACCCTTGGTTGTTCTCTCGGACCTGCACAGAACTCTTTGATCCTCTTGTTCTGGTGCTTCCTCCTCTTTGGGAGAATGGGGAGCTAAAGTATATGAAGCGTCAGCGTCAGACTCACCTGAGGCTTTTGTGCTCTGATAATCTGTGCCATCATCTGGAACTACATTGGCATCAGAATTATCACCAACAACAACACTTGCCTCCCTCTTAACTTTCTTTGCCCCTTTTGCACCATCATCACAAATGGGATGATACTGAAAAACACCAACTCTGTCCCATTGTGGATTGTCATCAATACTCCTGGTCAGCCTTATGGTTTTCGTGTCTGTGATCAGAACACGATAAGACCCTTTCTCATATCCTAGGAAAACACCATGTTCTCCACGCTTGCTCAGTTTGTCACCCTGCGAGGTGTGCACCCAAACCTCCGAACCAAAAATTTTAAAATGCTTTACACATGGCTTTCTTCCGTGAAGCATCTCATATGGGGTGCAATTTACACTAGACTGGTACCTCCTGTTATACACGTGACAGAAAAACGAAAGAGCTTCAGCCCAAAAAGGATTGGGCAGCCCCGAATCATGTAACAGCGTTCTGATTCCTTGCTGCAGGGTCTGGTTTACTCTCTCACATAAACCATTCTGCCAGGGTGATCTGGGCGTGGCCGTCCTATGCTCAATGCCCTGTTCAGAAAGAAAACTCTCAAACTCTTCTGAACAAAACTCTCCACCCTTGTCTGTGAAAAGAAAATGTACATTCTCATTATGTACATTTCTGAGCCATTTACAAAACTGGCGAAACTTGGTAAAGGCTTCAGACTTTTTCTGCAGCATATAGACCCAAACATATTTTGAATAGGAGTCTATCAGAACCATGAAAAACCTTGAATTGCCTCTAGAGAGCGCTAGAGGCCCCACTAAGTCTGCATGAATGACTTCATATGGTTTCTTGGCCTCTCTCCCAGACTCTGTACCTTTGGGAGCTTGCCTTGCCTTACTCTCAGCACAAGAAACACATTTCATGTGGTAGGGACATTCTTTCAACTTCATACCCTGAACCATATCAGGCATTTTTGCCACAGCCTGGAAATTCAAATGACCATAAACGCGATGGTAATAATGAATACATTGGTCATGCAACTTCTCATTCTTATCTACAGACAAGTTGCAACACTCTTTCTCAGTTGCTTCTGCAGTGCCTGTACCTGAAACAAAAGGCAATTGGTACAATCCATTTACACATTTTGCATACAAAATGAGCTTGCCATCTCTAAGAATTTCACAGCGAGATTTAGCAAACACCACCTTAAACCCTTGACGATCAAGCTGGGAAACACTCAACAAATTGTCCTGAATATCAGGCGCATACAGGACATTCTTAATAGTTGCATTCAGGCTCTTTAAGAACACAGTTCCCTGAGCCACACTCGTGAGAACTGTCCCATCTGCTTGATGAATTTCTTTCTCTTGCTTCTCAAGCTGAACAAAGAGATTCTTGTCTTTGGCCACGTGGTTTGAACAGCCAGAGTCGACCACGAAGAAACTCCGCCCACGTTGACTGGAACAGCGAGAAATCAAGGCCTTTGAAGTAGCAGGTGCTTGGGGATTTCTTCCTCCTCCCCCTCTGCCTCTGAAGTTTCCCTTCTTCTTTGAAGACTTCTTACACTGGAAACTCAAATGGCCTTGTGCTCCACACGAAAAGCACTGCTTCAATTTCAAAGCTTTAACAGCAGCAGTTTCACTTTCACTTTCCCCTGCTGAAGACTCAGGCACATTTTCAAGCACATTTTTAACAGCACAGTTTTCCCGGCTTTCTCTAACAGCCTGTCTGCGATCCCACTCATTCAAGAGCACGCTAGACACATAATCTTCTGTTAGCCGGTCAGAAGGCATTGTGGAAATCTGGGCAGCCACTCCATCATAAGACTCATCTAGGCTATTGATCATCAGCATTGCAAACACAGCCTCTGAAATAGCCAGGTCTCGCTGAACAAGGTCCTGTCTGAGACGCTTTAATTGAGATAGATGGCTAGGCAAATCACCACCTTTCTCCAACTGCAGCCTGCACAGCTTCTTAAAGAAAATCACACTGGAACCAGCATTTTGTCTAAGATGCATATCTCTCAACTTATGCCAAACAGCTTGTGCAGTCTCTTGACCCTCTAAGTTCACCAGCAAGTGGTCTGAAACACTCAAAATAATTGTCCCTCGGGCTTTCATATCTGCAGCATGCCACTCAGCCCAATCATCATCATCCTTATCTGGAGGGTCATCTTCTATCGTGTGAAATAGCTTTTCCCTCTGTAAAAGCGCTTTCATCTTTACTCGCCAAACTGCATAGGTTTCAGGCGTGAGGAGAGGAAAGGACAGAGCCATCTGGCCAGAATGTGCACAGGCCATGTCTGCTATTGCTTAGAGCAAGACACTTCCCTCGTGCAACACAGATAAAGCCTTGACTCCCTCAGCCACTCTCTCTCCCACTCAGAGCGCAATTAACAGGCAAACAGGGATGCTATCTTCTTCCTTTGGCAGTCAGCAACATACCTCCATAAATCAAGCAGCAGCAACAGCAACAGCGGCAGCTTGAATACTCTGCTCCAAAACAGCTCTGCTTCTGGGCACCGCAAATCAGTCCAGCATGCAGCGTCCATTCCACCGTCCGGCAATCAACAACAGAAACCTCTGGCGACTGGGACGACTGGGACGCCTGGGATGACTGGAACAACGCCAGGTCAGACGACTGGAACAACGACTGGGCCCATAACCGATGTCAGCATCGCCCTAGAGCCAGTGCACCAACTGGACTCATGCACCTCAACCCCGACTGGGCTAGGCGAGCTGGGTAGCACCGCCAGAGACCTCCTTTCTCACAGGAACAGGTCACAGTGCTGTGGACTCGCAGCTTAGAGCTGAGAGCACCGGATTCACTGTCTCAATAATACAGTCGTTGCGCAGCAGAGTTTTGCAGAGTCTTGCAGAGTATAAACCACTCGGAGAGCAGCTCTGTAGAATATCTTCCTTTTATTCTATAACTACAACTATGATACAAAACTATATACAGAGCTGAATATTCTAAGCATAAATCAATGCTACACTGAGAGTCTGCAGCTGCTCTAACAGCAATCTTATCTCTAGGATCTCCAACACTCTCACTCTCTCCAATACACTGACTGACTGACTCTCTCTCACACACACAGAGATGTTGCTGGGCAGAATAAGTAGATAGGCAGGACACGCCTCCTCTTCTCTCTGGAGAGTCAGCAGAGACCATCAGGAGATGATCAGGAGATTCTTGGGTATGGGAGGGGTGAAATCTCCTCACTACCAACAGCATGAAAGGAGACACTGATGGGGAGAACCTCCACTTAGCATTTGGGTTGCAAGCTCAGTGCACCTGCTAAAGATTTAACTGCATCTTGATCTATGTCATTACAGAATAACCTAAGACAGGAAGAATAGTGTGCTGCACTGTTGTTGTTGTTGTTGTTGGACCAGCTTCAACCTGAGTTCACAGGGTGGTGTACAAAAGTACAGTAAAATAAAGCACAAGATCAACAACAAAACGGTAAAGCCATCCTACTTACTATTATTCCTCCTACCATGAACACTCTTTCCAGTTCAAGTCATAACCTGGAGTAACATAGGAAGTTACTCACGCCATTGGTCTATCTGGTTCAGTATTGCCTCTGTCCCAGGCATGAGGAATGTCATCTTGGCAGCCAAATGTGGCCCTGCAGACCTCTGTATTGGGTCCTCCGGACCCTACAGATGCCATAGCCCTTCTTCACGCACACAGACCTTCTCGCTAACCCACACCTTTCCCCAGCTCTGCTTCAAACTCTCCTTGAATGTTTTTGCTTGCCTGAAGTGTGTTCTTGATCTCCAATGATGCTGAAAAGGGTCCTTTCCCCGCTGGCTGGCAGACACTTGCTAGGCTTTCAAAAAGCGGTCTGCACAAGATTGAACCTGAGACCGAACCTGGGAACCTGTTGCCCAGCAGTATCCCTTACTGAGGTGGTCTCTGGCATGGCATTCAGGGAACCCAGGATGATAGTTCTGGGTCACTTCAGTATTCATCCAGAGGCAGCCATGGGATGTCATGGCCTCCATAATAACCGTGGAGCTGTATCAAATGGTGTTGCAGTTTGTCTACATAAGCTTCCAGGGACATGTATCTTGCTTAGTCAAGCGAAACAGGAGGAAAGTGTTTATTCTGAAAGGAGAAGGAAAGTCCAGGCACGGTGTACAGGTACTGTCAGATTTGCTGCAGGTTTTTGTTATTTTGTTATTTTGCTAAAAGGAATGTAGTTCAGGAGGGCAAAATGCCTTAGGGAAGAGTGTTTTCTGAATGCCTTTTGCCTACTCACGGCTAGAGTTGTTTAAGTTGTTTTCTGTGAAATTCTATTCAGAGAACTGAAACCTGTCACTACTCCCTGAAATTTACTATGGCTCCATAGGATATCTTCAGATCCTTCTCCGCTAGAATTCAATAGTCATAAACACTTTGAATGGTAGGCCTGTTTGAGGAGGGGCATGGGGGACAATTGCCTTGGGCCTCACACATGCATGAGGGGGGCTTCACCTCAATACAGACATTGCTACATTGTCAACTCATTTTCTCCCATAATTTTCCTAACTTCTCCCAGAATCCCGGTAATTTCCATAAATTGAATAGGGCGGGCTTTTAAAAAAAAGTTTTAGATGATGACATGGTGAAATTGGCTGAGAAGGTATGTGTCATCTGGAACATGAGACCACAACATCCACAGGCCTATTCTGTGTACCAACCACTCTGTAATTGTTGTGATTTCTCTGCCCCACTTTGTTCATTTTTCTCCTGTTACAATTTCAGAAATGATGGTACACCTAGCATTGATAAAAGAGCCAAGCAGCAATCCTATACCTATTTACCTGGGTGAAAGCACACAACTTAGTAGGACTTGCTTTTCACTAGACATGTATAGGATTACACTGTCAGAGGATAATTTGCAATTTATCTATGGCTACATCACTAATGTTTCCTATTTCTCTGTTTGAATGCTGAATCTGCCCCTCCTCTACACTCTAGGCGAAAATGAATACAAAGAGGTAGCAATTAGAAGCAAAATGATGAGAAGTAGGTTCATATGCTCTCTACAAATTAATTGTGAATATTTATAATCTGATATTATGAAGCTATAACTATTTTCCCAGTAATTTATGCACTTGGATAAAAGCTCCCTGGGAGAGAGCACACTGAAATCTATAATGTTTTTCTTAAAAAAAATATTTTACAGACATATGTTGTATAATGAAGTTCATATAACACCTTGGTGATTAAATAAAGCATCAGCCCCTTCATTCTTTTTTTCACCTCATTAAGCATTTTACAGCTGCAGCTAATGAGAGAAAATAATCAATAATTCTGAGACAATTGAAATGGACTCTTGTTAAGCTCGGGTCATAGACTGAATCTACAAATTCTGCTTTCAAATTATAATTTAGATTTTCCTCTCACATCAGGGGCATATGTAATGTAACACCTTAGCATAGCTGAAATAAAGATTTAACAAAATCACTTCATTAGAGTACATCCAGACCACATTGAAAATTGTGTTGTATTTTCACAGAATGAATTTCAGAAACTGACAGAAGTGTTTTAAACAAGAGGAAATATACTATCTCTGCAAGACTGTTTATTTTTCCAACCAGAAGCTGTCCTCAAAAGCTTTAGAGAGCTTTTAGGAGGAGCAGAAGCAGAGGCTATAAACCTGCCAGGCAGTTTGGGATGGGAGATCATCATGGAAGCCTTCCCAATGCCATTGGAATTAGCCATGCAGCCTCTGGTACCTGTACCAGGAAACACTGACCCATTAATTAATGTTGTCCCTCCACCTGCACAACTATTCTCTTTCGCGGTGTGTGTGTTTATATTCTTCCCTTATATATTGTTCTCAAGTATGTGTCATGTCAGCTCATCAACATGAAATAGTTGTTTTTAGCAGAGTCGTTTTACTTGGCACACACACTCTAGATTTACACAAAGGTTTCTCTCTCTCTGAGCCCAGTGAGGGGTCTTTGCTTCCAAGTCCTTGCTGTGTTTAAGCCTTCAGCCACGTTCTAAGTTCAGTTGTTTTGAAAACCCATGGTACTATCCAGTGCTGTATCCTCTGCTGATGGAATGCATTCTTCAGTAGAATAGGGAGAGAGGCAATTTCCAGTGATTCCTTCTCCAACCTGCAGCTTTCTGTGTCACCCCCCTAAAAAAGCTGAAGGGTTGGGAGACACAGGGGGCAGCAGGAAGGAAAAGGAAGTAGCAAAATTTGCTTCCCTCCAGGTTCTGTTGATAGATGTCTTCTGCAAACTAAGAAGGTAGTGTTGGATATTGTGTGCTTGTTTAACTGTTACTTTACTGGTTTATCACTATTTTATTTACTATTCCTTTATAACAAATGAATTTTAAATCAATTATAAATAATAACTCATTCATTGTAATACATGTTATGTTAACAATGATACGCAAGTAGCCATATTCATTATAAAAATATATTTACAAATAAACATCAACACCATTATCTTATTGATTTACTTGTTCTATTGTCCACATACACCTTCTTCTTCCTTCTCATTCTTATTGTCACTTTTAAATTAGAATTGTACATATAAAAATAAAGGGAGGTGTGGACTAAGTTTTATCTAAAACAATCAGATCTTGTTTGCTGTTGGGGAACACCACGATTCTCAAGGGGAAATTGTATAAAGGGACACCAAATTTCCAAAAATGCATTTCTTCTCCCATTTGAAGCTTATGTTCTTAAATAAGATGCCAATTTAACCAACACAACAAAGTCTAATGTATTATTAAATCAATATTTCTAGTGAGGTAGTACTAAAACTATCAATTTTGGGGGAAGCAACACTGTTGCTTGTGCTTTTATAGTTCTTTATGCTCCCCTTTTCCGTGATATGATATTTTGTAAACCACTTGGAGGTTTTGTTTTGCTTTTTACCATCAAGCAGCATAAAATTTTTAATAAATACATAAATAGTAACAACGGAGGGTCTTGCAGTACATTGTTAAAATAATGACCACAATTTTGAATTATAATCTTATTCCACTAGTTTTGTGCATGTGAACAAGTCCAGCACATTGGAAAATATGTTTCACATTCTTTTTTTACACCTCCAACACATTTTTAGCATATCTTATCCATCACACCAATACTTACAGGAGTTAGGTACCAACTTGATGTGGTTGAAAGCAATTCTCTCTTATGTTCCCGTTTACACAGACTTTATATCTCTCCCCCCCCCCCATAGCTTTCCCCATGTTTCTATAGGGATATTACTGCCAATATCTTGAGCTCATTTTTTCATGTACTCCACTTGTTCTCGTTCACAAACTTTTTCACAAAAGATGATATATCTTAGATAGCCGTTGTTTCTTTATAAATTTTAGAACTATTTCCCATACTTGAAAATACTCAAACGGTTGTGTTCTTCAGAAACATAAAATGTTCGGACTTCCAGGGTGGCGCCATCAGCAATGGCGGACTCCCTCTGAACTGGAGGGACCAGCTCCGCATGAAACGGGTCTTTTCCGCTACGGCGAAGCGGGGACCCTTCTGGAAATCACAGGCGGATGAAGCCTGTGACCGTGGGACTCGGCGGGCACCCTTAGCGCCCCCCCAACCCGCAAAGGAACCCACTAATGGGCTCCGAAGCGAAGAGGGGGAAGTGGTGCGGTGCTGTGAGTCAATTGCTTTTTCTGCGGAGCGAAGCCGCATAGCCGTTGCCGGAGAGCGCTGCCTTTTTCCTGGGACAATTTGGCATCTAAAATAACCACCCGTGAGTACTGGAACATTGAACATTTGGACGTTAAATAAGAACTGGCGAAACAGAAAGGAATTTGGACTTAAAAATTTACCTTAATTTGGTACTGAAACGGGAAGGTCTAAACAGGAAGTCAGCCTTCCGTTTCCTTGTAGCCAGAATAAAGCAAAGACAACGTAAACTAGAGCTTTAAAAATCACTTTCAAAGGATTGGCTTTCATAATTTAAAATCGCTGAACCCCCTTCGGCAGTAGGAGAAGAAGGGGGATCTTTTTTGGGCTGTTTAAACCTGCAGAAGTGAGTTTAAAGCAAAGTAATTTTCCACCGTCCTGATCCTGGAGCGGGGTGTCAGAATTGACGTTTGAAGCTCATTGACCAGAAACAAATGTCTTTGACAGATAGTTAAAAGAAGAGAAACATAGTGATTCCATTGTTTCCTTTCGCATTTTAAAAAGAACAAATATGGACAAAATACCTTAAAAAAGAAACTTTGTTGCTATTGTTTTTAAAAGAAAGAACAACCAGAAGATTTCCCCCTAGAGGGGGACTGTGAAATTGTAACTAATTCCTGGGAGCTTGCAGCTGCCACAGATTACAACCGTGGGAAAGGATTTGTGACCTTGCAGGACAATGTCTTCAGAAGCACTGTTGGGTGCTCTCTGCAAAATAAATGCCCTATTGGATCAGTTAAGCCAGAAGACGGATTTGATGACTAATGCGGCCAGAACCTTTGAACAGGTAGTGGGAAATTATATGGAGCCCACCCAGGAGCTAAAACAGGAGTGTGCCATGACAGAACAGTTGAGAGAAGAGGATGCTGCTGAATCTTGGGCGCCAGAGACGGAGGGAGCTGCGGCCCAGCAGGAACATAAATTTTTGGATTTGATAAATGAACTTGGAAAAAACCAGACTTGGAAAGACAAAGTTTGGTTTGGTTTGGAAATGGGGGGTTGGACAGACCCCCCTATACAGGGAGATTTGGACTTTTCGAGTCTGGCAATGGGCCGCCAGATGTTTGGAGCTGTGGGGGCTCTTAATTTTGGAGGGAATCTGAAACATGTTTTTAAATACCACATGGAGTCTAGTCTGGACTATGGAAAAGGGGCTGATTTGTTGAAAAGGGTCAAAAACATTACCAAGCTGGAGTTCCCACGAATGAAAGGAAAATATGAAGAAGAGCTGCGGAAGGGACATGGAAGAGACTTGAGGGCTTCGGATATAAGATTACCAGGTTAATGTGCTAGATTAATAAGATAAAAAGGACTGACAAAACCCGGGACCAGGAGGAAGGGATGCTGGATGAAGATTGGATTGTTTATTTCTTTTTTTTATCATTAGGATTGTTCTATAAAATTGATGAATGCTAGAAAAATGTTGAAATGAAATTACTTGGCTCTTGTAAAAATGTTTAAAGAATTTGGTAAGAATGTTATGGCTAGGAGAAGTTGGTAAAAATAAGATTTAAGTTTTAAACTTTAAGGTTTTCTATAAGATAAGATGAAAATAGATTAAGGTAATGTAATGACAGAATACTATGAAATATGGAAAGGATTTGCTGCGATTATTATTAATCAGGATACAAGAAAAGGGAGGAGGAGGAGGTCAAAGAAAGAAGGTATTGAAAGTGGAGAACTTGAGAATGATGGTTTTATTTTTATTTTTTTCTGTCTTGTCTTTTTTTGTGTAATTTAAAAAAAAAATTTATTTTTTTCAATAAATATCATTTTTTTAAAAAAACAGAAACATAAAATGTTCAGTCATATTCCCACTTCTTATGAAATCCTTGCAATCTAAACAAATTAATTAATTCTCCAGTTTTTAATGCTGTAATTTGACTGCAACTCATCTGATACTGATTGCAGAGGCGAGATGGTTGGGTTTACCAGACATTCATACTAATCTTTAGTCAATTGGATATGAGAAATTATTTTTAACTGCTGTTATCAATTAACTATATCCCTCCACAACATTTTATGTAGTGGTTTTGTCAATATTTTCCCCTTATATTTCCGTTTTTCTGAAGGCATTTCAATTGTCAGCAAATTAAGTGAATATTTTATTTATTTTGAAAAAGCCAACACTATATCCCAGACAAGTTATGCTAAATTTTGTTTTGTGCTCACTATGACATTACTTTCTTTGATGCTTTCTAAACTGTTGATCATTTAACCCATATCGCTAACAGGATAATGGTTAGGATACTGAAAGTCTAAGTGAAACAACATTGTAAAGTGTGAACTTTGTGACAGATTCTCAGATTCAATACTTAGAGAGAGAGAGAGAGAGAGAGAGAGAGAGAGAGAGAAGATATGCCTGAAGTCAGACATTTGAGACTAGGCATTTCGAGACAATTTGGTTTTATGGGTTAGATAGGGGCACAAATGTTCAAATGGAGGGGAGGTCCTCTAAGGAATGTTGGCAAATGACAGTTCAGATTCACCAGCATTTATAGCATTAATGTTATATAGCATGTTATATAGTGGATTGACCTTTTCTGCAACAAATGGCACTAAAATTGATGGTCCTGATCTGTGTAATGTGTGTATGCTTTGTGTTTCATAGTGATAATGCTGATTTACGTTTAGATCTAAAAGGAATGTAACAAAAGTGATAGCTTCAGGGGGAAACTATAGCCAATGTGGTGAACTCTGTGTATAATAATAGACTGGGTTACCATAGTAAACTAACTCATATGCTTTAGTTGACTAGTTTTAATTAACACTTTAATTCATAGGGAAGCTTTTTAAGGTTTAATGTTTTACTATGTCTTTATATTTGCTGGAAGCTGCCCAGAGTAGCTGGGACACCCAGTCAGATGGGCGGGGTACTTGAAGAGAGATACTCCATCCTAATATCTGATGAGCCTCGAAACATGGATATTGCTCGGTTTGTCAATCTATCTTAAATTACGACATCTGCAATAATTTATTTATTTTATCTCATTCCAGCACAAATTATATAAAAGAAGCATATGTCCCTGGTGTGCAGCTGTAGATTCCACACATGTTGGTCTCCATTAGAATTTCCAGGTATACACATATGCGCTGTCAATCAGTCAGTCAATCTTTCTGCTTGTCTTTCTTCTTATTTATTTATTTAGAGCAAAATCAAAACTCAGACACCAATTTCTACACAGGGATCAGCAAACTTTTTCAGCAGGGGGCCGGTCCACTGTCCCTCAGACCTTGTGGGGAGCCGGACTATATTTTGAAAAAAATATATGAATGAATTCCTATGCCCCACAAATAACCCAGAGATGCATTTTAAATAAAAGCACACATTCTAGTCATGTAAAAACACGCTGATTCCCGGACCATCCGCGGGCTAGATTTAGAAGGCAATTGGGCTAGATCTGGCCCCCGGCCCTTAGTTTGCCTACTCATGTTCTACACTGTTGTTACTGTGCTGACCAGCTGGCACAGTTTAGGGGCAGGAGGTGCCCGATGCAACTGATCCTCCAGCAAAGCTCATGAAATGAGCCCTGTTTCCTATATCTCTGGCTGACACAGATTGAAGGAATGGCTGTTCCCAAATGCCAGCTGTTGGGAGAAAATGCCTGATGGAACTGGCTTATCACAACAGAACTGATGGAGTGAGCCTGGCTTGCTCCTCCTCCTGCTCCTCCTCCTCTTCTGTGCCTGATGGCATGTTGGATAAAATGCAGAGAGCGAGCATGGCAAACATGAGGTTAGATGCAGTCTTGGTCATGCTTTGTGTAGATGCATTGAAATTGTCAAGACTTAGATTAGTTATATGTTATATTAGCATCTGAGTAAGTGTGCATGCACACGAAAGCTCATACCAATGACAAACTTAGTTGGTATCTAAGGTGCTACTGGAAGGAATCTTTTTATTTTGTTTCGACTACGGCAGACCAACACGGCTACCTACCTGTAATTAGTTATATGAGTTACTTTAGTCCCACTGATTTCTGTTCCAGGAGATGACGTCATGGTGACTTCAGCTACCAGTGTGACTGTCATTGCCTCCTATGGTGCCCACAAAAGATCTCGATAAATGCTCCTCCATAATCCATGACCTTCACTTAGTAGTTTACAATTTATCACATTGGATAAATCAGATTTGATTTAAAAAACCCATTAAAACCATATAACATAATCGAAACAGACAAAATATTACTAAACCAAGTGCTAAGCAAACAAAATATCTAACATGACATATTCAAATATAGCAATTTTAGCTGGATGTATGGATGTACAGTATGCCATATAATTTTTCTGGTGTGCAGTGAGACTTGAACATATTGTGGAGACCACACACTGGTATGGTTTCTCTCTCACACAGATTCACTTTTTCCCAATAAGACCTGAGTTGCATGTGAAGCTCCTCCCACAATCTACCACTTTTGGGACCAGCCCATCTATGAGGCCAGGTGAGGCGACTGCCTCAGGCGGCAAGGTCCACTGGGGCAGCAGATCTCAATGTTGATCTTTCTCCCCCCCCCTTCTTTTCTTGATATCTTCCATCAATCCTTCTTCTTGACTGGGGAGGGGGGGCACTATTTTGGGTTCTGCCTCAGATGTCAAAATGTCATGGGCCGGCGTCAACTTCTTTGGGTTTTTTGTGTGAGTGGTGATAACCCTGACTGTAGCTTTTCCAACATCTTAAGCATGTAAGGCCTCTCTCCAGTATGGAGCCTCTGATCTGCAATGAGATACAGTGGTACCTCGGGTTAAGTACTTAATTCGTTCCGGAGGTCCGTTCTTAACCTGAAACTGTTCTTAACCTGAAGCACCACTTTAGCTAATGGGGTCTCCTGCTGCTGCCACGCCGCCGGAGCACGATTTCTGTTCTCATCCTGAAGCAAAGTTCTTAACCCAAGGTAATATCTCTGGGTTAGCGGAGTCTGTAACCTGAAGTGTATGTAACCTGAAGCGTATGTAACCCGAGGTACCACTGTATTCCAGTTGCCTGAAGCATCACCCACAATTAGTGCCATTGTCCTATGCAGATTCTTCCAAAGCCTTGTTGAGCTATCTCTCCAAATATCTGAAGTCAATTGAAATTTTACCACAGCCTGTCTGTACACAGATCCTGATTTTTCTTGTGCATGCATTTCTCAGTAACAGTAGGGCTACAACTGTGCCAATGCTTTCCCCCATAGACTGGGCACTGAAGTGGCTTCTGGCTTCTGGATTCTGCATGGATATCACTGTCTTCAAATGATTAGAAATAAATAAATAAATTTAAAAATGCAAGTCTGCACAGCCCCAAATGCCTTGCATAAGTGATTTGACAGAAATGAAATTCAGGCTGTGCTGCATTTGTTCAAATTTATTTTGGCTAAAGAGTCGAAAGGGAGAATTCACCTTCAAGAGCACAAGTCAAAAGATCAATAGAGTCAGCATTTCAATTTACACTTTCCTTCCCAGCTCTAGAAATCCCTGATCACAAAGAGATGTTGTATGGTATTTTCTTGTACATTAAGAAAGGCATTTAAAATATACAACACAGGCTTTGGGGAAATTGTTTAGACTCCCTTTTGCAATCCACCTGACTAAGCTTCTAAAACTGCATTTAATCTTTGTTTTAAAGCATCAAGTAGCTTGTCATCCCACCCCTTTACAACTCAAGGCATAGTTCAACGAACTCCTGACACAGAAAAAAGAATTGCACCATATCCATGGAACCTAAGGCTGAACTGTTGTTGTTGTTTTAAAAATGCATTGGGAACCATACATCTCTCCCTCTCTCTTGATTCCAGTGGTATATTTGTTTTTGCTCCTTAAGGCAGATTTCCATTATTGATTCCAAGTGGGGAATATTTCACAGATTGACTTATATAATGGCTACAGAAAGATGATTTCAAGTTATCTTGGGGCAAGTGTGTTCAAGATCTATCAGCACCAGCCCCCTCTGTGCAATCTATCCACTTCTTTGCCCAATGAACTTCATGAGCAGGGGCCTACGCATATATCCACATGCATATATAAGAAGTTCCAGTTCATGCAAATGGTTCCCTTTGGGTTTGTGGTGCAAAACATGTTCCCAGGGTTGAGAATCTACCAGACAAAAATCTCTGCCAGCCAATTTCAGGAGGTAATCTGTCTTCCCAGATGCTTGAGAGATTCTGTCCTCTACCCAGTTTTCGCATCCATATTTACTGAGCAGCAGCAGCTAAAGTGAAAGTCTGCGCACATCCATCTATGCATGCATGCATTTCCAACCTGTTATGCACATTTTGAAATAGCTGCCCTGCCTAGAGTCGTGGATGTCCTGAACATCAATGAGGAAGAACCAGGCTGGATGCCTTGCTTGCATGCTTTGGGTGCCAATGGGTATGTTGAACATTCTTGCTTCTACAAGGGTAGTGGCATGGATTCATGTCATGTTAGCATGCAAGGTGAAAGAAGGCACAAGGAGGCAATGAGCAAAACATTGCATAAACTGGCTGACTCACCCCAAAGGTTTGCTGCCTGGCACTCCGCTGACACATGGAGAATCCACTGGCTGTCCTGCCTACACAATAATATGAAATGAACTCACCATTTCTTTCTTTTTCCTCAGTACCTGCCTGCCTTCTCTGTTTGACTGCTTAACACCTCTCTTGGATTGGGAAGATAATTGACAAGGAGCATTGCAGTGGTACCTCGGGTTAAGAACTTAGTTCATTCTGGAGGTCTGTTCTTAACCTGAAACTGTTCTTAACCTGAGGTACCACTTTAGCTAATGGGGACTCCCACTGCCGCCGCACCACCGTCGTGCGATTTCTGTTCTCATCCTGAAGCAAAGTTCTTAACCCGAGGTACTATTTCTGGGTTAATGGAGTCTGTAACCTGAAGCGTCTGTTACCCGAGGTACCACTGTACTTAGTATTCTCATTCTCTGGTTCTCTCTGTGTGTTTAAGCTAGAACAAGGATCAGATTTTCTCCAGTATGTGTTTGCCCTATTTAGATGTTTGACCATATAGATCAGTCGATTGACTTAACTAGGATCCTCAGCCCTTGGAACCTGCATTGCCAGGCTATTTGGAGTAAATCACACCCACTTTTCCCACACCTAAAGCTGCTCAAGGGAAGAAGAATCAAGAGTGTACTCTAGACATGGGCCTAATTCTTATTTTTCATCAAAAAGTTTGTACCTTTTCCTGCTGCCCATGAGTTTTCCTGGCTTGAACTGCATCTGCAGAGAAAGATTACTCCTTTGCAGCCATGCCTTGACTTCAAACCAATGACACAAAGGGGTATTTTTTATTTTACAGCCTGTTCTGAACTCATGCTGGACTACAAAGGAACAATCTAAAAAATATCACCCAGTGTTTAGAATAGGTTTGCACTGCAATTTTTCAGAAGACATTCCCCCCCCCCCCGAGATAATTTTGTGATTTCCTCCACCCCAGAAGAAGACAGCACTGCAGAATTTTATATGTACTTTCCCCATCCTTTTTGTATGGTTGCTGTCTTTCTCTCTCACCATGCCTGGAACAATGCAAAATGATTGCCAGGCTGCCAGCGCAAATGCTGTGACAGCCACTTGCAGCAACAGCAACAAAAACCTTAGGGGAAATAATATGTTCTCATGTCACTACCCCTGAGAAACTCCCCCCATCCCCACTTTTCTCAGCCTGCAATAGGGCAGAGAATTTCAAGAGGCCATTTTCACACAACTCTAGGTTTGTTTTGTTTTTTTCTAGTGATGAGCTAGGGTCTGCAATAATTTACTGAAGAATTAGTCCCCTTTTCAACCTTGACAGAGAGTTGCACCCTCAGATGTTAAGGTCAGTAGCCTCTTCTTTCACAAAAGAGCACATTCTTGTTGGAAAGCTGCATGCAAGGATCATAAATCCATCACTGGCAAAGAAATGTGCTCTTCACCACACTAATCTGTGGACCTCATCTTCGGATAAGTACAACCAGTAGGGTTCTTGCAACATCATACCCTTTTTCATTTGTAGAGAATCAGAATTTCATCTCCAGCAATACAAAAGCCTTTTCTGATCTTATGATGGAAAGCTCCTTACAGCTTTATAAATCACTAATAACACACTGAGTCAGGCAGCTCCCACATCCCTTCTTCCATGTACCTAGCAGAGCACTCTAGAAGCTCGGCTGCATCAATCTTCAAAATGTACAAAAATGTACAATTCCTACTGCTTACTCATCCACTGTCTCTAAACTTTCTTTTCAATATAGGCGACACAGTGCACTTGAAGGGGAAATTGTTCAATAAGGTAATAGATCTCTTACTCATATCTAGAGAGGTTTGTGCTTCAACTGTGTACAGTTAAATGCAAAGATTTTGTTCACACTGATAAGTTAAATCTAACTTGCAATTTTCACTTTGAGTATTTTTGTTGTTGTTTGTTGTTGTTGTTGAAATACCTTTGCCTGAGTCAAGTGTTCTAGTAGTTTTCTTTTATGGAAACTGCCAAAGTACAAACCGTCATCCCAAAGTCTCTGCATAATGGATAATTTTCTGCTGTCATTCTCTCTGTCATAACCAAATCAACAGGTTTATGGGTTATTGTTGTTTTAAGTATGTGTAAAACACATACATCTTGGTTCTTGTTACAAATTTATGTTACAGGAAAGATGTATTGATTCCCTAATGGGAAAGTAAAAACATAAGCAACTTCTTGCCCGCATTCCAGGCTGCCAGATGCACCCCTGACTGTATCTGATACCTGCTCTGTCTTACAAGAGGAATAAATCAGAGCCTGCTGGATCAGGCCAATGGTCCATCTAGTCCTGCATCCTTTTCTCACAGTGGCCAATCAGATGCCTATGTGAAACCTGCAAACAGGACCCGACTACAAGAGCTGTGATTTCCAGAATATGGTATTCAGAAGCATTTATACCTCAGACCATGGAGACAGCACATACGTCATCATGGCTTGTAGCTACACATTCAGTCTTAGATGCAAGCAGGAGGATAGTTTGTAGAAGCTCAGCCTACACTTGAGTAGGACCCTGAAAGGGACACATGCCCGATTGGCATGTTCTCTCCCTCCTGGTCAATCATTCGGGAGCTTCACAAGCTTTTTTCCGTCCGAACATCACAGCAACCGATGCCAACCGACACCGGCACACTTAGGGATCCACAGAGTTTGTGCAGTTGTGTAACAGACCTCAGCAACTCAGCATTTTGGCTAATCTACTTTATTTACATATAAACACACACGGAGCACTACAACGTGGCTCCCTCTCTCTCTAGCATCAGACCGCAAAGAGAAAAAGAACAAAGGAAATAGTCCCACTTCATGGAACACAGTAACACAAACATCCTGTCTCCATCACTTCCCACTCTGTGGAGTCAAAACATATACTGTCATGTGAAAGACAACAATCCCATGACTGCAATCATGGAGCAGGAATTCTAACACTTTCCCCTCATTGCAAACTTTCTTCTGGCAGTGCTCTGTCCTGTCCCTGTGCTTCTGACATTCTCAAATGCAGACTGGGTCGTAATTGTGGGGTCTTTCAGAAATTTTGGACTACAATGCCCATCAGTCTTAAGCAGTGGTCAGGGATGATGGGAGTTGTATTCTAAAGGCTGGTGTAAATAGCTGGAACTCCAATGAATGATTTTGTTTGTGAACTTGTACAGTTTGATGGCATTGGGTGAATATGACTTTAAGTTGGTGGTTCTCGCTAACAAGATGATTCTCATCTGTATCATCTCTGTTAATGACAAACTGCATTTTGTATCACATGTAAATTGCTACAATAATTTGTTTGGGAATGAATCCATCACCAACATGGCAGGTGATAATATCACCTTTCAATGAATCATGGCTTCACTGTCTTTTGCTCTCTCCCTTATGCATGATCCTTAACACCTTGATGGTACAGGAAAGGTCAAAATGAAATGCATGCATTGCTTGTTGCATCCTCCTGAAATTTGCTATTGATCTGTCCATTTCTGCCACCAGAAGTTAAAACAAACAAGCACCCTTCACTCACAACTCATCTGAACAGGAAGAGGAATATCAGGGGGTTTTTTACAATGGAAAATGTGATAAATTCGGGTGTTCCCCTACAGATAGTTTAATTAGTTTCCCTTTATTTCCTTTCAGTGCATCAACATGACAGCTGGTGGTTGATCAAGCCTACACTATATTCCAATTCCTTCCAAGGTAAATAGTTCATTTTTACCTTACATTCTTCCATTATCTCAATATAGGTTTTGAAAATCAGAACACATGCATTGTTAGGCTGGCTAAACCTTTCACATATTTGTGAGTAACTTCTAATCATATAACAGCAGTGTTGATCCCTGGATGATGCTGGTTTTATCTTAATGGCCCTTTTATTGATATGTAATAGGGTTATGGAAAAAGATCAATGACTGCATTCACTCTGTTGTTTCATAATGAGGAGAAGAGTTGGGGAGAAAATCGTAAGAAAAATGTTCATTGGTTTAAAAAAATGTAAATTGCTTTCAGATTCGAGCAGACAACTTGAAGACATGATGTAAATACAAAGAGAGGGAAATAAGATGGCAAAATAAATAGAGCAAATGCAATCTACCAGCCAACCTCTACTCATATTGATAATGAGGTTTCAGAGCTGCCTCTTAGCAGAAAAGTTCTCCTTCTTTAGTCTCCAGAGGAAATTATTTGTCAGACACTTCTCTCATTGCCACTGACACATATTCAATTGTGTGGGAGCATTTTGAGTAACTGTAGTTGTTGATCTTCAAATGTATTAATTGTTTAATTGCTATATTTGTGCAGTGCCTTTCAACTAATTAAATGAAATAAAGCTAAGCAGATCACAGTAATCCCTTTGTTTCTCACTGTCTTACTCCTTCCCCACATTTCAGCTGTGGGAATGACATTTGCACCCAGCCCTTTGGGGCCAGTAGCAAATTATTTTTGCCTAGCCTCCTCCAAGGGGAGGCTGGCTCTAGCCAGTTTTGTTTGATATCTCCTCCTCCCACTTTTCAGGTGTGACTTAGCCAATAGTCTGGTCTCTTATTCATCATGGACTGGTTGGACGCCGAGGAATGGTGGAAGGAACCAGCTGGGCAGCCACCAAAGGAAGAAGGTTCAGAGCCTGGGGAGTGCTGGTGGGACAACAGGGAAAAGACTAGAAAGAGAAGGTGTTGAAAACTGAAGAGGTAACAGGGCTTAGTGAGTTGGAAGAGTCTGTGGCAGAGAGAAGTTCAAAATCAGAGAGAGAAGCTGAAGCAGGATAGTGGGAGGAGGGAAGCCAAGAGGCAGAGATGAGTCAGGCTGGTGAAGGGTCACATGTTGAGATAAGCTCTCTTCCCCAGTTGTTTTCCAACACCAGAAGGGGCATAAAAAGGACAGAGAAGAGTTTGGCTTCATAGAGGTGCAGTCTCTGATTGCTTGGGGAAAGCCCTGGAGAGGAGAGGACTTAGATGGCTGTGAGAAGGCAGGGACTTTCAGTCTCAGCAACTGATTTTCATTGAGTAAGACTACTGGAAATGAGCTGCTCTGCTCATTAGGTCTGACACTCAACCAAGTCTGTGGAGATCATGTTTCTGCTAATAACTCCAACTTTGAACTGTGTGTTTACTGTGTGTTTACTGACCAGCACACTACTGTGACAATATTACTTGGCTGCTACTGTGGTCTGAGTTCCCCAGTGCTACGGAAGACTGGGACTAGTCTACCATGTTCTCAGTGGTACCAGTGGTGGCATTTTGAGGGTCTCACCACTTGTTTCTGTATCAGCTCTACTGGCAATGGAGCTGTTTGGGTTTATGTGAGGATTTGCTTTCTTGGAAAGAGAACTTTGGAAGACAGATCTCTTATTGTCTAGCAGCAGAGTTAGCACAATGGTTAGCAACATTTTTAAAAAACTTGGTTATATTTGCATTTGCCCTTATCCACCTTTAAACTAACATTCACCACAAAAATTACTTAGGCTAGAATAAATCACAGATACTTAGCTTTGCAAATAATATTTTATTCACAGAGTTTCCAGAAGTTACAGCAAATAAGTCTCCATCTATTGGAAGTAAAACAAAAAAGAAGGAAGGTTCCAAATGACTAAAAAAGAAAAGAACATGGTTCTTTACAAAAATGATCATGTCAGCTTCAGGTTAGCAGAGATGCATGTTTTAAAATCTTGCTTTTGGAAAGATTCACTTTACTTGTTTTTTCTTGCAGCTGAGAGCTATTGGCCACATGGCTCCTTTTTTGCTTCTTCCAATGACTAGGAAAAGGAAAGAAGATAAAGTGGGGGAGCATGCTAAGCTACACCCACTCTGGTAACCCGAGTTCAGGTTAATCCTTTCATGCACACAAGTGTGAGTCAGTAACTGTATATTACAACAGGCTTTCCCCTCAGTTCTCTTCCCTCCCACCACCCCAGGTATTTTGAGCAGCCGTAGACACTTTAGGCACGCAATTTGTTTTTGTTTATCTCACTGCCCCATTAGTCATTTTGGAGTCATTTTTATATTTTCACTTGAAAATTGTTAAGTTCGGCCCTAAAAGAGAGTCAGTGTGGTGTAGCTGTTAGAATGCTGCACCAGGACTTGGGAGACCAGGTTCAAACCCCGTTCAGACATGAACCTCTCTTGATGACCATTGGCTAGTCACTTTCCCTCAGCCCAAACTACCTCGCAGGTTTGTTGTGGGGATAAAAAGAGGAGGAGATGTCCGTATGCTGCCTTGAGCTCCTTGGCAGAAAGATGGTTCTGTAACAAATGAATGAATGAGCCTTGAAAATATAAAAAAAAATAGTGTCTTGGTCAAGCATCCTCCTCCCAATTGATGTTTGTGTGTAGATCCCCACACAGTCTTTTTTATCCTGGTCTCTTTCTTTGATTTGATAATAGATTGGAGATTACAGACTGAGACTGACTCAGTCTCATGGGCAGTTACGGAGTTACTTGAGCAAGTGGATAATTTCACAATGACAGATCACAACTGGATAATCCTCTTACTGATGCCATCATTTTCTGTTACACATATTGACAACCAAAGATCTGAACACCCAGTAAAATTCTGCTCTTTAAGGGTTTTCTTTTTTATGGTTTGTGTTCATGCTGCTTGTTAAAACAGTATACATTTAAAATACATTTTAATATATTTGATACACATTTTGTTTTATTTTTTAAAATGAAACAATTTTCAGATTAGAAAGGTAAACATGTAAACACCATAACACCTTAATAGCATATCAGTCAGCTGATTTCTTCAAGCTTAGCCCCTGACGCTGGTTTTGGAAATGCTTACTCATACAGTTAGTTATTTTCCCCTTGAAATGTCCCTTTTGGACAGGAATGGGAAACAGTGACTCTCCAGCTGTCATTTGGCTATAGCAGCAATACGGGTTGGACTCAACTTCCAGCATCCTATGCTGTGTTGGGTGGGTGGAAGTCCAGCACCACCCAGAAGGCTATACAATCCCCATGCAAGGTTTAGGGCTTGCACGTGGATTTAATGGTTGGTAGGCTGTCAGACATACCCTACGAAAGAATTCTAATAAGTTGCTTATTTCATTTTATTTATAAAACACCCCATCTCATCCAAGTGACAATATTCAATGTGAAAATTGAACCACCAGAAAATTTTCTCTCTAGAGAGGGTTAAAGCAGGTCAGAACAAATGTAAAGGAAAACTGAAGTACAAATGCAGAATAATAATAAAAAAAAAACCCTGCTGGAATATAAAACATAACTAACTGAAATCACTTTAGGAAACTCTTCCAGCACTTTTTAAATTTAGCCAAACTTACTTGAATGTCCAAGAAAAGTTGTTGTCTAATGGATAGTGCAAAGATCATGACAGGATATAAGGGAAGAATTGGTTTCTAAATAGTTACCTTGTCCTAAGTGTCATAGGAGATGACAGAAAATGTTAAAATTGCAGGGCCAAAGAGCAAAAGTAAGACTGAACTATTGAAGTGCTGACACTGGACTTCCCAATCAGCAATGCATGTTTCATGAAAGCTGAGCTGAAATGGACAAGGGGAGTGATTTTCATGAACACTTTTGTCCCCTTTTGGCAATTTTGGCAAGATTTTCTGTAGGCTTAAAAATGTTAAGGGTGTGACAGTTGTGAAAGCAGCTGGGCTGACACTCTGCCATGAAAATTGCCTCAGTGATGTGATTTCCCACCCCTTCCCCACATGAGTCTTAGAGCAAGGGCAGAGCTTCACACTTTACAGTTGGATTCAAATGTTCATCAAAAGCCCATTAGCTTCCAACTGATTTCTTATTCTTTGCAATGGAGACAAAAATGAGCAAAAATGGCTGATGCAGGCCTTGTAATAAGGCTGATGCTGATTTTCTACAAGTGGTAGGTACATTTGTCCTAAAATACATGATTTTGGAGGAGGTGGAACAGTTATACATGTAAGTTGATGACCAGATATCTAATTCTGGTTAGGCCAATAAATGTTGTTTATTGTTATATGTATATTGTCAGCTCTGTGGAATCTTTTAACTATGTCTAAAATTCTGAGAGTTTCCAAATGGGGCTCTCCAACAGCTTCCAAAAACTGTAGAAATGTCAACATTAACAAAGATTGCGCAAGTAAGTGATGGAAGTGAAATCTTTTAATTAAGTTTGTTAACATTTATTAATTTTTTGTAAATCCATAAATCTGTAAATAGAAGGGAAATGTTGATGTGTTGGCAGCTTTACCATCAGCCATTCCCCGAGTCCATCTGCAGCTCCTTCTGCCCATTCTCTCTGTAAGGAAGAGCCTGACATGCACACAAACCAATACACCCCTAATTATACTTTTGGGTGGCTTTTAATTATATGCTGCTTTACAGAATCAGTCTTGGCTAAAAAAGAAATCAGAATATGCATCTATGTCTACACAAATAAACAGTGCTGCAATTTTCTGTCTATGTGCTTCATAATAGCTAAAATTATAATCATATACCTGTATACTTAGATTTAAGTGCCACTTAGTTCCAGGCAAAGAAGCATAGGGTTGTGGCCACAATATTGTACATCTTTCATAGAATCATAGTTGTAGAGTTGGAAGGGACCACAAGGCTCATCTGTTCCAACCCCCTGCAATGCAGAAATATTTTGCCCAACATGGGGCTTGAACCTAGTCTCATGCTCTGCCAACTAAGCTATCCATAGTCAACATTACTTCTAATTAAGTATATAGTTTATTTCTATGTGACATATTTGTCCTTTTATTTAGTAACATTCTTCATACGCTCTGTGTGTGTGTGTACGCGCGCACACACAATTATGCATTACAGATCGCAGGGTGAATAGCTTGCCAGATGTGAAATTTGCAGATGTTGCCTGTCTCATGGATAGCCTGGTAGATAGTGCTGTGGAAGAGTCAGTGGTCATGGTGCCTGTTGCCACCAGTGACATGGGGCCATGTAGCTATGAGGTCCTAGAAGCAAAATTTAGGTTACTAGGTAGGATACTCCAAGGCAGCTTTCTCTAGAGAGGTCAAAGCAGTACAGGTCAAAATGCAAGTGCCAAAGACACTTGAAAAGAGAGACTGTATACAAATGTTTATATGCTGGTGCCGGATGCCTCCAAGTCAAGATGGGTGAACTGAAGTTCTTGGTCTTAGAGGATGGCACTGAAAGAGTGGGCAAAACTTAAATAGAGAGAACCAGTGGGACATGGGTACTTGTACATCTAAGAGGGCACAGTTTTCCTTTCTGCTCGCAAATCCTTATTTAGAGTCCAATTGTCCAAAACTTAAGTACTCACGGGTGGTTGTTTTAAAAGCCAAATTGTCCCAGGAAAAAGGCAGCGCTCTCAGGCAACGGCTGTGCGGCTTCGCTCCACGGAAGAAGCAGTTGACTCTCAGCACCGCGCCACTTCCCCCTCTTCACTCCGGAGCCCGTTAGTGGGTTCCTTTGCGGGTTGGGGGGGGCGCTAGAGGTGCCCGCCGAGTCCCATGGTCACAGGCTTCATCCGCCTGTGATTTTTAAATGGGTCCCCGCTTTGCCGTAGCGGAAAAGAGCCTTTTCCCGTGGAGCTGGTCCCCCCAGTTCAGAGGGAGTCCGCCATTGCCGATGGCGCCACCCCGGAAGTCCTGTGCTCTGTATTTTCTTTCTCCCTTATTTTCATTTCCCCAAACTTTATTCCCCACCCCCCACCCCGGAGCTCTATGGATTCTGTCAGGGAAATCTGAGACTCTCTGAAGCAGGACCATTTGCTATTTATTTATTTATTTATTTATTCTCTCTCCCTGCCCCCTCCTTAGGGATTAGGAGTCTCTTTTTTCACACTCCCAAGGCTTAAACACTATTGCAGCATACGTTTGAGGTACAATCCATTTCATAGCTTAGTTCCCATGATAGCATGCTTTCTCATTAAGGCAGCACATCATTTTTTCTCTCAGCCATGCATATTAACAGTTTTCATACAATGTGAAAACTCTTTGCAAGAAATCAGGCCATTTTTTGGAATTAAAAAAAAAGTTTTTAATTTAAACATAATAGACACTGCAAATGGTCTGCAAATCCCACATACACATTTTCCCCCTCAACTATTTACTGGATAATTTCCCCATGGATGGATGATGATAATGAGATCTATGGGAGAGAATCTTGCTTGAATTTCCCCACAAAATGTATTGATTTATCTCATGCCTTGGCTGTTGCAATGGCCCAGGAAAGAATTATTCGATTTAAGGGGGGGGGGATGTTTAATGACTATTATGGTACCCTCTTCCCCTCTAATACCTGAAGTCCCATTCAGGAAACGTGATACAGATAGATGAAGGGTAGTTTGGGTCATCAACTTCTATGTGAACACTATCTCAAATTCTTTTCTAGTGACTTTCTAGTAATTAGGTTTCTAATAAATTATCAGCTAACTGCTGCTTACATTGCTTCTGACATGGCAAGTGCTGAGTAACCATTTCAAAGCAACTTATGCTGCAAATATATGGGGAAACATGCAGTACTGAAAAGAAGGCAAAAATTAAACCCACATTCAAATAATATTCTCTGCAAATAGTGGAACCCCACAAGAACTTTCCAGGTGACAACAAACAATTGTCTTTCATCTGCTTATGACTTGGCGGGGATTTATTTATTTGTTGGCCCAGCAGACCTGATTTTTATCTCCCTTCTGCCTTGCAGGCTGACTTTGACAGGTAGAAGAGAGATTCCCCTATCAATCGTCTAATGCCACAGTGATGTCAGGTGACTGACAGATGAGTGGTCCTGCTTATTGTAAAAGTTGGTCCATAGAATGAGGATAGATAGTGACTAAGCAGGATTGACCTTCTCATGCATCAACTGATGGGTGGGGAATTCCATTTTGCTTTCTGTGGGGTTCAGGTGCACAAGTTCAGCTACACAAGAGTAGGTGGCTACCTACTAGGTGCCATGTGTCTTAAGGAGACATCCTGGCAAGGGTAGCCTGAAATGAATGAATGGGATCAGGCTGTGGAACTGGATCCTGGGAAAGAGCCCAGAGATTTGGGAGGTTCTGATGAGGATACTGGGAAGGGGCTGAGTAAGATGTAAGGAAAAATCTCTCTCCTCAGCACCATAAGACATCTCAAGAACTTGACGTGATTCTACCATAGCCCCTCATCATTGAAGTGCTTCCCACCTCCATGGAGGTATCTGAGACTAGATGGGAAAAGTGAGCCAGCTTCAACTCCACCTCTTCTTCAAGGATTTGCTGCTGCATGTGTGAACATGAGCAGATCGAGCCTACTCCCAGGAAGGCCTGCTTGCTGGGATTTGGGAAGCCAACCACATGAGTGATTGTACCTGCCTCAATACTCCCAAGCTGAACATGTTAAGGGGGCATGTTAAGTGTTGGGACAACATCTTAGCTTATATCTAACCATGTGCCTGAAAGCTCTGATATAACAACTGACTTGCATACCTTGTAACCTGACTGATGTTCAGGCCGTGTAATGATTTCTGGAATAAAGTGTTTGGCAATAATCGAGATGAAAGTTCAGGTGCAGCATCCATGAGAGCAAGCCAAATCATTATGAGGATTAATAAAGCCCTCGTTTATTTATCTTCCCCCAGATGATCTCGCTCTGTGTATCCAATTCAGGCTTTGAATAAAGAGACCCGTATGCATGTAATGTTTTGTTTATACCATATATAGCAATGGGAACCATTTTTGTCTCTGGGGATTTGGATGGCAGACACTCATGCACATCTCGTAATTCATTGCAGACATGAGGACTCCGGTTCACACACAAAGCAGACCAATCACAAGTCGACTTCACATACAACAAGCAGAAAGGTCTGGAGATCCTTCAGGCATAAAACTTTATTATTGTGAATTATATTTATAACCTGCCTGTCTTTCATAATTGTACCCAAGGTGCGGGCTCCTGAGTAGCCACCAATCTTGGCACAGAGCAGACCCAGCTTAGTTTCAGCAAGGTGGTGTTTCTGGACTATGAACTAGGTCATGCAATATTTTGTAATATATATTAGAGTCTTATTGAAACCGTAAGTGTCTTGAAAGATCATGGCCTTTTCACTGACCTATTCCTCATTCAAGTAAAGAAATATTTTATTTTTATTTAGCATAGTTCAGTGTTCTCCAGTGCTTCTAGTTGTTTAATCAGGTCATTTAACTCATCAAAGAGAATTCTTAGCAATGGCCATCATTTCCCCTTTCAGTTATGCAATTTTAAAGTCTCCTAATCAGAAAAAAAGATCATTCAAAAACAAATTATGGTAAATTTTCGGTAGGTTCATTACAAGCTTGACATTTTTATTATTTTCATCAAGATGATGAGCGTTCCTATATAAAACCTCAAGGCAGGGAATATTAAATTAAATGGGTAAATTACATTAAAAAATAGTTCATAGACTATGTCTTCATTATGTTGCCCAAAATATGCCCTGTATGCAGCTTGTGAATTAGGCTACTTATGCATTTAAATTGCATAGGTTATGATACATATTTATTACATTTAAACTAGGCAAGGGTTTTGTTTTGGCCCAAGCAACCTATTAAAGGGAAGACTGAGCAATTATATTTCACTAATGTTTGTTAAAAAAAAAAAAAGGATAAGCCTACATTCTGTTATTATTTTCTGATCTCAGCTAACTGGAGTCATTTAATTTAGGTTGAATAAAAGAGCAACTGTGATGGACCTTGCGGTAAGTTTGGGTGGTTTAGCAACCAGTGCTGAGTCTGTGATGGTTTGTATATCATGGCACCTTTTTAGGGTTTTTCCTGCTGATTAGAATTCACACCTGCAGCATACAAGTGCCCAGCCATCCCTTCTAAATTTCCTCACATAAATGGTGGATGCCAGTGAGGGCTGCCTTTTTTCCTTCTTGGTTGTAGCGATAGCCCTCCCTCCCTATTGTTAACAATGGATGGTATCAAACGTTAGTCATACTTGGATTACGATGATTGAAATCAATGGACCTAAGTAACATGTTCATTGATTTCACTGGGTCCCTACTGAGAATGAGCTAGTTGGATATCACCATATGTTTTCCATTGGAGAAAGAACTACCTTAGGGAAGCTCAGCTGCCCCAGTGTCTTGTTATTATCATCCAGTACAAGCAGAGGCACTGGTAGCAATTTATTGCAGACTTTATGAAAAAAATCAGAGTTCTTGGTATCCAAGAACTCAGAAATTATTATTAAAACCATGGAAACATAAACACAAAACAGCTGTGAACTGATTAATCATTTAATTCCCCGCAACCCTTACTAACTTCCCCCCCATCACAGACTCTCTTAACTCGCTCTTTAGTCACTCAATCTAGTTATCTCAGCTCATAATGTACATGAAAGTCTCTGCCTTTTCTAACTGCTATTTAGTTCTGCCATCACTCAAAAGCAGCTGCTCTCAGTGTTCCATAAGGTGTATGACAAGAGTGGGCATGGCTGGCCCAGCCATTAGGCAGCGTGAGGCCACTGCCTCAGGTCACCAAAGCCCCTGAGGCAATATCCCTGTGGGTGCCCTGCCTGTGTCCCCACCTCTGCCAGAGGCAGAGAAAACAGCACTGCCATTGGCACCAGTTTGGAGTTAGATCATGTACATTTTGGTGGCAATTTCACTCAAAACCAAGTGAAATCTTGCAGAGATCCTACCAGTGGCAGCAGTGGGGGTTTTGCCAATGTCAGATGTGGCAGAGCGCAAGGCAGCAGCGGTGTAGGTGGTTGTAGTAGCAGGTATGGTGCGTTGGGGGCAGCGGGAGTGACAGGACAGCACTTCCTGATTCTCCCCGAGCAGCATAATGGGATGTTACACCCCTGAATGTGGACAACCTTTTTTAAATCAGTGAGCATTCCCTCAGAGGAAACACACCACACCACCCCATTCCATATCCATCACCAGCTCTCTTTCTCTCTAAAGATCCTCACCGCCACTGTCCCTCCTTTTCCCCCCTCAAGAAGAGAGACAGACAGGTGGAGGTGGTGGTATCCAGAACCATGTAAGAGACTTGAAATAAAATTGGTCAGCCTAACAATCTATTTTCATGAAATTGGAATGGAAAATTATTAAATAATATGTATTATTGCATTATGCCCAAGAACCACAAGTCACGTGGCTGTCTACAGTAATTTTAATTTTCTTTTTACTTCAGTATTTCAATAATTTGTTTGTGTATATAAACTGCATCTAATTAAAATTAAAAAGAAAGAAAATTTCATATAAAAATGTGCAAAACTATATTATATTAGAGAAGAAACTCTTAGACTTGAAGAAACTCTTATATTAGGGCAAATCCATATGATCAGGCATGAGGACTTTTGTGCAGTCTTTTTTAAAAAATTAAAAAAAAAAAATCTATGAGATATAGAAATGGGGGAAAAAATCCCTAGTCCAAACAAGAAGTGGGTGAAAAAAGAGCCTCAGCATGCACAACTTTTGCTCAGCATAGATGTAAGGTGGCTGGGTAAGCGAATTGCTACCTAAAAGCAAGGTATTTATTTAGTTTTCATGTGAGAAATATTTTGTTTAGTCATTTAGTCATGCCCGACTCTTCATGACCCCATGGACCAGAGCACGCCAGGCACTACCTCTCACAGTTTGGTCAAACTTATGTTAGTAGCTTTGAAAACACTGTCCAACCATCTTGTCCTCTGTTGTCCCCTTCTCCTTCTGCCCTCAATCTTTCCCAACATCAGGGTATTTTCCAGGGAGTCTTCTCATGAGGTGGCCAAAGTATTGGAGCCTCAGCTTCAGCATCTGTCCTTCCATTTCTTAAGAATGGATAGGTTTGATCTTCTTGCAGTCCATGGGACTCTCAAGAGTCTCCCCCAGCACCACAATTCAAAAGCATCAATTCTGGTCCAGCTCTCACTTCCATACATCACTACTGGGAAAACCATAGCTTTAACTATACGGACCTTTGTTGACAAGGTGATGTCTATGCTTTTTAAGATGCTGTCTAGCTTTGCCGTCACTTTTCTCCCAAGAAGCAGGGTCTTTTAATTTTGTGACTGCTGTCACCATCTGCAGTGACCATGGAGCCCAATAAAGTAAAATCTCTCACTGCCTCCATTTCTTCCCCTTCTATTTGCCAGGAGGTGATGGGACCAGTGGCCATGATCTTAGTTTTTTTGATGTTGAACTTCAGACCATATTTTGCGCCTTCCTCTTTCACCCTCATTAAGAGGTTCTTTAATTCCTCCTCACTTTCTGCCATCAAAGTTGTGTCATCTGCATATCTTAGGTTGTTGCTGTTTCTTCCGGCAATCTTAATTCTGGCTTGGGCCAGTCCAGCCTTTTGCATGATGAAGGCGTCCAACATGCTACTGAGGAAGAGTGGAGGACAAGTACAAGTAGATTCAAAGCTGATGAAGCGGCTGGGCCAAAGCCGAAAGGCCGCTCAGTTGCGGATATGCCTGGAAGCGAAAGGAAAGTCCAATGCTGTAAAGAAAATATTGCATAGGAATCTGGAATGTAAGATCCATGAACCATGGTAAGCTGGATGTGGTAAAAAATGAGAAATATACACCCCTTGATGATCGTGAATAATCGGTAGCTTAACAAGCTGGAAACAGAGCTGCAAGGGACAGATAAAACTTGTTGGACAATCAGTTCTGTCACCTTTTCGAAAAAATAAATTGAAGCTGATGTCTTCCCAGTTCCTGTGGAAATACCTCAGGAAATTTGCAAAATTCACACACAATGGTGGAGCAGGCAAACAAAATCTCTCCAAATGAGGAATGATGCTTTGTAGAGCTGAGAAATACATTCAAAATTATTCGGTTTCATCCAACCTTGTAAAAGTTCATAACTTTTCATTATAATTAGTGCACCAATAAAACATGGTTTATATTCAGAGAGTGACTATAATGCATGTGGGAGTCCTTTTGTTGTCTGTAAGCTTTGACCATTCTCTGGCATTCATATTTTCAGATGAACCTCACTCTTTGAATTCAGGTTGTCAGAACATATCTTTGTCATGCCAGATTAGCTTATCTCAAAAGACATGCAAACTTACCTTGATATCAAAAAGCACAGAGTCCACAGCAAATTATTTCCACTCATTCTATCTTCAATGCTATGATCATAAAAGTGAAGTAGTGAATTAATAATGTGTGAGAGAGATACTGATCTGTTTGCTTATGGATAAAAGTTATTTCAAAGTCATATCTTGTTTATCTATGACTATTTTGCCTGGACACTTGCATATTTAGCATCTAAAATAGTGTATTAGAATCCCATTAAATTTATTTCCATAGCTGGCTATCCTCATAGAAATAAATTGCTGGCTTTAGGCTCCCTACTTTAGTAATGTAAAGACTACAGACTTGGTTATATGAAAACCCTGGGAGATATCAATATATGGACAGCAAGGAATTTGTTTAAAGTGGTCTAAATCATACATTAAACATATTTAACTTAAGTTCACATTTGGGACCATTAAGTGAATTCTTTTAATGCAACTTTTGTTTGGAAAATGGCGAGCCCTTTTAATAATAATAATAATAATAATAATAATAATAATAATAATAATTTAATTAATTTTAATGTCAGTAAATATGTATTAATCAACAACAATCCAGAGCATGTTAAACATATTAAACATATTAAAAGAAAACAAAATCAAAGCAATACAAACACATAATCTAGTAAGAACTTATATCAGACAAGAGGGAGTACATTTCTGAAAGGTAGAATGTAAGTTTAAATACAGTTACGTATATAAATTGAATATAAATGATCTAAACATAATCTAACAAGAAAGTATTTTCTTCTAGGAACTGGGGATACACCCATTCCGTTGATGTTGGAACCAAAGTAAAGGGGTGGTTTCAGACTAGCCAGATCCATTTATAAGCAGGCAGTGGAGATTGTCCATGTTTTTCTCATATTTGTATGCTCCACAAAATTGTATCATATATAAATAAACTCACCCCTTTCTCTCTGACCTCTAACAAACATTACCTTTTAAGCTAGTTTCTCTGGAAGAGCTGTTTCCCAAACTATATGATACAAGTAGCTTAGGTTTATATATCTTTCCAGAAACGTGCTATGGTGGACTTTGCAGCTTTAGTAGATGATATTAGTTCCTTAACATGAAGACCCACTCTTTCATGCAAAAACAAGTTCAGGAGAGCCAACCGTGGGGCAACCTATTGTGTTGTTTGGTTCCCAAAGCAGTTTGGCGGGTTTTATCAAAATGTTAGATTTCCAAGGGTAACCCCTTCATATGATCCCCCATTCACACACACACACACACACACACACACACACACAACATTTGTAACTCTACACACATCCTGTTTTCCATCCATTTATTGAGAATGTAATCTGTTTAAAATGTCTTTGCTTAGCAGTGATTCTGAATTTCATGCCCTTGACACAAAATTAAACCTTGACATGTGGATCTGATGCCAAGCATTTCAAGTAGAAGCTTAGAATTATCTCCCTTACTTCACAGCAGGTGACTAATACCTACTGATCCAGAATGTAGATTTTAGTCAAACTGCATGCACACTAACTTAAGAGTCACATATTTAGCAATGCCCTTAATTTCTCTGCTTACCATTGCCGCATGCTGTTTCAAACTGTTGCCATTTAATTAACTGATAAATGAACACAACTAAATTGCTCCAATCTGCAAAATTTATGTGCATACGTTACACACACTGACAGTAGCCCCTAGTGAGGCAAATGCCCTTGCTCATTATATAGAACACGTATGCAAGATTTTGCAGGTTTGGGGCTTAACACTGATACTCGTTCTGTTCAATTACTGCTGGAATAATTACACAGATAGTACAATTCTGTATTACTGGCTGTATGGATAGTCCCTAAAGTGTGAAATGTAAAAAATATAAAAAAATAAGCTGCAATAACAAATAGAAGTACTGCAAAAATATCTAGGCTTTTTATATAAAAGTCTGAAGAAATAATAATTTCACTAAATTAATATTGAGGTATTCTCATTCCTTTTGGCTGTTATTTGGCTGTTATTCAGAAGACATCTGAAGGCAACCCTGTTTAGGGAAGGTTTTAATGTTTGATGCGTTACTGTATTTTAAAATTTTGTTGGAAGCCACCCGGAGTGGCTGGGGAAGTCCAGCCAGATGGGCGGGGTATAAATAATAAATTGTTATTGTTATCCCTTTAATACATTATTTTGCTAGCCTTTGCAGTCATTGAATGTCCAAGAATAATGAAAGCTTGTCAGCTCCACTCCTTGGCCTGCGTGCGTTTGTTGGAATAGGAGCAGAGGAATCTGTGATGCTCCAGATGTTCTTGGAGAGGGGTACCCAGGTAAGCTTCACCCTACATAATCAATCACAAGATGTGGCACACACTAACCACCAAGGTGGGACTGGTAGACAAACGAGGTCTGAGGAAAATACATGGGAAAGTAAAAATAGTCAAAGACAAAAATGGAATTTCATGTGAAATGATATGGGAGGACCTGACTGGTAAAGATGGTACCTTGTGTGAAATGATTTGGGAGGCTCTGACTATGTTAGAGAAGAAACAAGAAGGGAGGTCAAAAGGTTTAAGACGCTACCCTTGATGGATTCTTTGAACGAAAGACTTTGTTCTGATATGCAAGATTGGATTCCAGGACAAGACCAGCCAGCCCCTATGGAAGGAAGAAGCCTTGGCCAAAGAACATAAAGAAGATAAAGAAGAAGATTTGCAAAATAGATTATTGAACGATGCAGGACAAATTATTACAAAAAGGGGCAATTGTTTAAAGCATATTTTCTAAGCTTTGTGTAGAGATTTTTACATTAGTTTAACTTTTAAAAGTTGCTTGTAATAAGATGAAGACGGTTTTAAAAATGGATTGTTAAGTATATAAGGTTTTATGGACGTGAATAAACAAGTATATTATAATGGAACCAAGAGGGAGAGTGGAGGGAAGTCAACCAAAATTTATGGTTCAATTGGGTTATGAATTTTGTCCCCTGTTGTTGTTGTTTTTGTATTGTTATTTTTTGGAAAATCAATAAATTGTTATCAAAGAAGAAGAAGAAGAAGAAGAAGAAGAAGAAGAAGAAGAAGAAGAAGAAGAAGCACACATATCGTTTGAATGGCAATGCCCATTAACTTTGGGGGTGGCGTTCCCCTCAAATATTTTATTGGGGAAGGCAATATTGGCTCCTATGTTGTTGGACTACAACTCTCATTATCCTTAACCATTGTCCATAGCTGACTGGGGCTGATAGGAGTCCAGCAATATCTTGAGGTCCCCTGCATTAGAACAGAGGCGCTCCATCTGTACAGATGTAGGAATGAGTTTCTCTACAGTTGTTCTAATCAATGAATTGGGTCTGATGGGGTGGAGCTTCTTTCTCCATGAATGTGAAATCGCTGGTAAGGGGACCATGCTTTCTCTGCCCCTCTGTAACTTAGGCATCACTGTAGGCATCCCAATAGCATCATTAATTTAGTCCTGAGGTGACGAGGGGGGGAGAGAGAAATATCACAGCTGATTGGAAGTGAAGGGGATTGACAACAATTGAAATTCAGTTCCATTGCAGGAGTTCCTCTCCTGGTCACGGGAAACTTGCTGCCCCCGAGTTGCTGACAGACCACTCCAATATCAACATGTATAGGTTAGTCTTTTAAAAGAGGCCAGTGGAACATGTGTACTCTGTATCGACAGGGCCTCTTTTAAAGGACTCACCTGTAGAATCACTAAGAGGAGGATTGGTTGATGGCCGCTGGCAGCCAGAGAGGCTCCAGTGTCACATAAACCCAGTGCTTTTTTTCCTGGGGGGATGCAGGGGGACACATACCCCTAAACATTTTGTGAGTATAGGTTTGGCCTCACTGAGGGGCAGTATTCCAATATGAGTAGGAAAAGGAGAGTAAAGTACCCCTAAAGATTTTTTTAAAAAGAAAAAAAAGCACTGCATAAACCTAGGCAGAGGGCCTTCTCAGTAGTGGCGCCGCCCTGTGGAACCCCCTCCCATAAGATGTCAAGACAATAAGCAACTATCTTACTTTTAAAAGGCATCTGAAGGCAACCCTGTTTAGGGAAGTTTTTAATGTTTAATGCTGTATTGTGTTTTAATATTTGGTTGGGAGCCTCCCAGAGTGAATGGGAAAACCCAGCCAGATGGGCGGGGTATAATTATTATTATTAATTATTATTATTATTGTTGTTGTTATTATTATTATTATATCATCTATTGTGCTCCCATTCTCCAACAATGATTGAAATAGCATCCAAAAATTATCCACCATGAAAGAAAATTCTTATGGGTGTGGTTCAGGGGTTTTGTTGCACTTATGTTTGTTGTATTGTGTTGCAATTTCAAGGTGGCCAAATTTCATTTTTCTCATTCTAAAAATCATCCCTACAGTGCCTTGGATTCTGCAGCCCACTAGAACGTCCCCATTTCCTAAAAATCTTCATACACACAGAAATGTGGGGAAGCTTCCTACTGTGCATCTTTTTAAAAAAGTGAAGTCGTCTTACTTTTCAAGAAATTGATGTGGGATTATTATGTTAAGAGCTAAATTGATAGACTTCTTTTAAAGACAGAGTCAGGTAATGCCCTGAAGACAAAACAAGATAATTTCTGCCATGGTTTTTTTCCATAACTGATCAGGAAGGCTTCACAGCTCTGGATAAAAGTTTAATCGACAGAAATGCACAAGGTTAACCACAACCTCATAGCAACAACAAAGTAAGCTTAATCCAACATCTACCAAAATTCTAAAAAGCCTTGAGTAAGAATTGGTGTCAGGCAGAGTGGTGGGGGAAGGAAACCTCTTTCTCAGGGAAAGAAACTTTTTGAGGAATTGAATGATAGGTTTTGGCAGTGCACGAGAATAAAGCTAACATGTGAAGCATTTCTTTTTCACACCACGAGAGGCAAGATTTAGCAGTGTAACAGCTGTTCTAGAGAGGTGCAGAATTAGAGACCTGTATAAATAAACTGGCATGCAACTATCATTTAATTTTTTTTCTCCTGAATTCCAGTGAAAGCTCATGGCAAGTCTCTGGAGACATTAACAGATCAGTTTTCAGCATATCAAAATGGATTCCACAGTCACCTTATAGTGTGAGGCTATTGGAGTGAGTGCTGCTGCAGAACCATCATGGTGCAAACCACTCAGCCTACTGGGCAATGTTATCAAATATTTGTTCATCTCATTTTCAATTCTTTGTATGTTTGGGTCAGGAACTGCGACCCATGTTTACCATCATGTTTTGCATATAAGCCTGCCACTGGTCAATACTGCAAAATATTCTGCTTCTGTTTCGTTGGGTGGTGTTGGGGGAGAGATAATATGATTATATGTGTGGATCTGATTGTTCATTTAGTTTGTATGCTAGCTAATAAGGCACACACTTTTGGCAGATTGTGAGAGACTGACTGGCACAGTTTCGTTTCATATTTCACTTGAACTTGAATCCTGAACTCTGGTCCTCAGTATTCATTATGGGAAGTTGAATAATGCTATACATAAACTGGGGTAGGAGTAGCTGATTGCCACATTTCAAGTCTTGACAGACCTTTCTTAAATAATAATTCAGTACACCATATGTGCTTAACCAGAGGCTAAGAGCTACTGAAAAATTGTTTTCAAGATTTAATGGATTAGTCTTGTAATCTATTGTTGATGTTTCAGATCTCAGCTCTGAAATATATTTAATTTAAAGCATTCGTATCCCATTCTTCATCAGGAAAAAAGGATCCAGGAGGTTTTTTTTACAAACAACAATAAGACATGTGTGCGTATTTTTGTGTGTATGTGTGTAGGCATGTTCAGAGCATGTGTCACTGACTATTCAAAAACTGCTGCCAAATTTCAAAAATCAAACAATAAGGAGCAAGGTTTCTATTTCAGAGGATGCGGTTTCCTTTTTTTAAAAAAAAAGGTATTTATTAAAGTTTCAACATATTACAAAAATAAGTGAAAAAAGAAAGAAAAAAAAGAGAAAAAAATAGAAAATGAAAATACAAGATAAAAACAGTTAAAAAACAGATTAATCTTTCCATATCTTATCTTTCATTTGCTTATTTCCCCGACCTCCTCACACCTCCCTTTTTTGTATTCCAGTTCAAATTAGTTAATTCAGCAAATCCTTTCCCTCTTTGATTTTATCTTAATCTTTTATCTTTATATTTTATAACTTTAGATTATCACCTGTTAACAATCCATTTTTACATATTCCTTTATAACATTGCTGCTAAAAACCACTTAACTTCAATCCAACATCATTCTAACATTCATTAATTTTGCAGTATTGCTGTAGATAGTCTTTAAATTTCTTCCAATCTTCTTCCACCAACTCTTCTCCCTGGTCTCGGATTCTGCCAGTCATTTCCGCCAGTTCCATATAGTCCATCACCTTCATCTGCCATTCTTCCAGAGTGGGTAAATCTTGTGTCTTCCAATACTTTGCAATAAGTATTCTTGCTGCTGTTGTAGCATACATAAAGAAAGTTCTATCCTTCTTTAACACCAATTGGCCAACCATGCCCAGGAGAAAGGCCTCTGGTTTCTTCAGAAAGGTATATTTAAATACCCTTTTCATTTCATTATATATCATCTCCGAGAAAGCCTTAATCCTTGGGCACGTCCACCAAAGGTGAAAGAATGTACCTTCAGTTTCTTTACATTTCCAACATTTATTATCGGGCAAATGATAGATTTTTGCAAGCTTGACTGGTGTCATGTACCACCTGTAAATCATTTTCATAATATTCTCTCTTAAGGCATTACATGCCGTAAACCTCATACCTGTGGTCCATAACTGTTCCCAGTCAGCCATCATTATGTTATGTCCAACATCTTGTGCCCATTTAATCATAGCAGATTTCACCATTTCATCCTGAGTATTCCATTTCAACAGCAAGTTATACATCTTTGACAAAATCTTGGTTTTGGAATCTAACAGTTCTGTTTCCAATTTTGATTTTTCCACCTGGAAGCCAATTTTCTTATCCAAATTATATGCCTCCATTATCTGATAATAATGAAGCCAATCTCGCACTTTATTTTTTAGTTTTTCAAAACTCTGCAGTTTCAATTTGTCTCCCTCTTGTTCCAAAATTTCCCAATATTTCGGCCATTTGGCCTCCATATTGAGCTTTTTCTGAGCCTTCGCTTCCATCGGTGACAACCACCTTGGGGTTTTATTTTCAAGTAGGTCCTTGTATCTTATCCAGACATTAAACAATGCTTTCCTGACAATATGATTTTTAAATGCTTTATGTGCTTTGACCTTATCATACCACAAATATGCATGCCACCCAAATACATTATTAAAACCTTCTAAATCCAAAATGTCTGTGTTTTCAAGAAGTAGCCACTCTTTCAGCCAGCAAAAAGCTGCTGATTCATAATAAAGTTTAAGGTCTGGCAGGGCAAATCCACCTCTTTCCTTTGCGTCCGTTAGTATTTTAAATTTTATTCTAGGCTTCTTGCCCTGCCAGACAAATCTAGAAATATCTCTCTGCCACTTCTTGAAACAATCCATTTTATCCAAAATTTGCAATGTTTGAAACAAAAACAACATTCTAGGCAATACATTCATTTTTATCGCAGCAATACGGCCTAGCAGTGAAAGCTTCAAATTTGACCAAATTTCTAAATCTTTTTTTCACTTCAGTCCAGCATTTTTCATAATTGTCTTTAAATAAATTCCCATTTTTAACTGTCATGTTAATCCCCAGGTATTTCACTTTCTTAACCACTGTTAAACCTGTCTCATTCTGAAACCTCTCTCTCTCAATCGCTGTTAAATTTTTCTCTAAGACCTTAGTTTTTAACTTATTCAGTTTAAATCCTGCAACCTGACCAAATTCTTGAATCAGTTCCAAAACTCTTTTAGTACTAGATTCTGGCTCCTGTAATGTCAATACTAAGTCATCTGCAAATGCTCTCAATTTGTACTGTTTAGCTCCGACTTGTATACCTTTAACCAATTGGTCCCTTCTAATCATATTCAACAGGACCTCCAGGACGGATATAAAAAGCAATGGGGAGATTGGGCAACCTTGTCGTGTCCCTTTTTCTATCTTGAATTCCTCCGTCACCACGTTATTGACAATTAATTTAGCATTTTGTTCTGAATAAATTGCACTTATACCATTTCCAAAGCCTTGACCTACCCCCATCCCCTGTAGGTTCTTCTTCAGAGAGGGTGCGGTTTCCAGGCAAATTTACACACCGGGACTACTTTTGGGCAGACAAATCCTATGGCGGACAGAGAGGAAAAAAACAAGCTGTTATTTCCTATGTTCTGCCTGCTTGTGTTGCCATGGCAGGAGGGTTGTGTGTGTGTGTGTGTGTGTGTCTTTCCCCAATTTATTTGATATTTTATGGTTAGTTTCCTGAAGAATGTTCCCTCCCATTGGTGTCAAAGGAATGGGATTCAGCCAATCCACACCCATTCCTGACGCACCTTCCACTTTAGTTGCTGTAGATAATCAAATGGAAACACATTGTGAACCCCAGTCATTGATGTAGACTTTTGGCACTTGAGGACAAATTAGAATTTGTGAAGTACTTATCTTTCAGAGGAATGCAGGATGAGTTTTTCATACTCTTTGAAGGAAAGTACTGTATGCTTCTTTTTACCACAGATTCTCCCCGCCTCTCCAAGCATAGGAAACCAGAAGTTTCAGTGGCATGGCAAGCTCTGAGAATCTTATATCAGTGAAGACACCTTTATCTTTCTTCAAAATTCCTCAGATATTTCACTTAAGGAGGAATTATCAAATTCTTAGAATTTCACTTCTGGAAATGTTTGTCCGGCATCTTGACTACTGCTGAATTCAGCCAAGGATTTGCAGAAAACCTCCAGTTTCTCTTAAAAAAAGCTTTCACCCTTAAGCTATTCACAGAGGGAAAGAACAACTAGCACGCAGCTTCTGAATCTTTATTTTTCCAGGATGTTTCCCCTGGTCCATTTGTTATGATACTTTGGATTGCTCCTAACAAGGCAACTTTTTGCATTATTAATTTTATTGTGTGTTAGCCATGACATCTTGGAGAATACCACATTTGTCAACAATAGGTGTTGTAGTGGGAGGGGATAGGCAGATACAGAAAAGTACAGTGTGCAGTCAGAGGAGTGTTTTAGTGTCTCAGATACAGAAAGGACCAACAATTAAATGTGTGGATCCTTGAGACTAGGCTATTGCTACTCTAATCTCTTCTTCTGCATTATAGCTACATAATTAACACATGTGCTCCCTTTTTCTCATGTCCACAGCTTAGCTCATTGTCAAAATGAAAATGCTGGACATTTGTGCTAATTCTATTAGCCAGATTTTTTGTATGCTGCTGAAACTGCATTCCAATTAAAACTAGTGTTGGGTCATTTGAGGTTATGGTGACCTTTAATTGACTTTCTGAAATTAAACTTTGTATGCACATACTGATCAAATACCCTTCTGCTCATAAGAAATACTTTCCTCCTGCTTTTTCACAGTAAGGAGTGGTTTGAATTCTTTGCAGGAGGCACTGTTGTTTGCAGGTCATTGTGCGCTATAGTGGATGGAATCTTTATCTGGTCACATTTTAAACACCTATTTGAGTTTCACATTTTAAACCAGAGCATTGGATAGCTACATGCATATGCAAATTCCAACCTCCTAGAAGTCAACACGAGGATACACAGCATGAGCAAAGACTGCCCCTCTTCATTTTATGCAAAGGAGAGAAAGGTGAGAAAGGTAAAATATCTAACCCAGTTCTCTCTCCCACTAGCACAGACACAATCAGTCCTTTGTATTGTTCCCATAGTGTGTGCCCCAGCAGGGGGACTCACCATGAATCTGGGCCAGACCTTCAGGATTTCTTAGCTAAGCCAAGAAGTTTTATCTATCTGACATTCTTTCATGAGAATTACTGAATTATGCAAACCTAATACACCCGTTTTGAAAGCAGTATTTTTAATTGCCTCTTTAGTTGTTTGTTTTCCACTTTCTCTTGCTTTCAGATGAATGTGCATCCTCCTAGACCTATTGATGCTTGAAAGCTCATAGAAAGCTTTCCTCCGGCTTATATGTAAAACAAATAGTGCATATTATCCATTTACTTAATATTCTCGAGTCATTACTGAAACTGAGATTTTCTTCCCAACCTCTTTTTTCCCTTGGCCTCTTTCAAGCCATTGTCTTGGGTAGTGATTTTTTTTAGCAACATTGGGCCTAACTTAGTCATGTTGAAGACCACTCACTATATTTGTACCTAATGCTCAGAATACTGTACACTTATTATTATTGTTGTTAGAAGAAGAAGAAGAAGAGGAGTTTGGATTTGATATCCCGCCTTTCACTCCCTTTAAGGAGTCTCAAAGCGGCTAACATTCTCCTTTCCCTTCCTCCCCCACAACAAACACTCTGTGAGGTGAGTGGGGCTGAGAGACTTCAAGGAAGTGTGACTGGCCCAAGGTCACCCAGCAGCTGCACGTGGAGGAGCGGAGACGCAAACCCGGTTCCCCAGATTAGGAGACTACCGCTCTTAACCACTACACCACACTGTTACTATTACTATCATCATCATCATCATCATCATCATCACTGCTATTATATTTATTACTCAACCTTTGCCAGCAGGTCCCAAGGCAGGTTGCAGTTCTAAAATCAGAATTTAAAACAGTGGAAACAGATCAAACTCACAGAAATAGAGTTGGTCCTGAGAACACACATATCAAGTGCCAAAGGGCAGGGTTAAGAGGTACATCTTCAGCATTCACCAAAACTGTGCAGTGAAGAGGCCAGATACACCTCTGTGCGGAGGGAATTCCACAACTTATGGGCTGCCACAGAAAATGTCTGCTCTTGAGCCGCCTCCTTAATTTCTGAGACAGGTGAGACAACCCTATGGTTGTCATAGAAGCCATGAAGGCCCATTTGAAGCATCATCAGCATTGAAGTCCCCTGACACTATTGTGAAAGGATTCTCCAACACCGCCTCTGAGACTCCTTACAAAAGCTCAGTTAGGGAGGTTGCAGTGTGGCTGAATGAAGGGGATAGGACACTAACAACATCCATGTTCCGCTAGGTGACAAAGTCAAACACTCACATCAGGAATGTTCTGTTCTCTCCAAGCATACTGAAGGACTACATTTCCCTGCATCTTGATCATTCTTAAATCACATCCTTCACCTTCTTTCTGATGCATTGGTATGCTAACATGTTTTACTGATTACAGCTACTTGACGCTGCATCATTTTGTCCTGACATCCTGCATTAGACTACATCGTTTTGCCATTCTGTAGTTTCATTTTCTCAGTCTAACGACATGATTAAAAAAAGGAAAAGGTGGTGTTTACTTTCACTTTCTGAAAACTATACTGCACTTAACAGTAGTAATGCCAGGTATTGCTCTCATTCCCAAACTGAAATTACAGAGACCAGGACAATCTGTTTTTCATACTGTATTATTTTCCTGGCGGGTTTTTATTATAGAAAATAGTCTGCCTGCTTGCTAACTTGTCCTAGACTTGTTAGATTGTAGGATCTGTTACACCTGAATTCTGTTGACAGGGTTTTTTTCTACCCGTCCCAGCCCCATCCTTCGGCTGTGTTCTAATCTGTGTTGAGAATTATGAACCAGAAGAATTAAGCAGAGATAACATATGCAAACACTGAATATAAATTAGCAAACACTAGATAATAAAGATTAAATCCAGATAACTCGGGGATGAAAGATCTTCCTCATGCTCATTAATATGTGCTACGTGTGCATTATAATTTCATTCTTTTTTCTTTAGTTGCATATGCACAAAAATGGCAATTTAAGGGGAGCATATTTGGTAAAATAAAAGGCAGTTGAAAAGCTATTTCTGTGCTAAATTATTCCAAAAGGCAAAACCTGCAGGATTCAACCTTATATTAGCAGAATAGTAAGAAAGTAAATATTTACAGTTCCAGTCAAAGTGAGCCTGAGGTTGGAAGGGCTGGGGCACATGTAGTACAAATGGCGTGACAACATCTAGGGATCAAAATGGCCACAACTTTATTGATTACAGATGACAATAGGCTTTGACATAGGCATTGTGTATGTATACTGCATCAACGAGCCCAATTGCTGACTGATTACTTCATCAGGTTCATGTGGCCATTTGGGGAGTTCTATGATCTTTTGGCCTGTCTGGGCATCCAGACAGAAACCTTCACCCTGGGAACTGGGTTACTCCTATAATCCTAGTCATGCTTAAAGAGGGGAAAAAATCCAGACACTGCTACCTGTTTCATTCTAACAGTTAAATGGCTCATAATGCATAAACAAGGTACATAAAATGCTTGAGTCAGGAAGTTTGGAAAGCTTTCTAAACTTTGCTTGTGGTTTTGCTCTTCATAAATTATTGACTCATTGTTCATATGTGTGTAAAATGTAATTTATACTGTGACATTTCTGTATGAGTACAAGAGGAGGCCATCACACACACCAGCTTGCAAGGCTATATAAGCAATTAAATAGTGCTCTTATGGATGATTCCTCCACAGAGCTGAAAAATAGGCCTTTTCACTTCACAAATGCTCAATGTACAAAGGGAAAGTTCAGTATACCCTTAAGGCGCTCTGGTTAATCTGCAAATCATTTGTATCCAGCCATGTCTTGCAATCCATTAGTGCGCCATGTTTTTATGGGAAAGAAGTCCGGCCATTAAGTTGTACTTCTTAGAACAGCCTGCTGATTTTTAGATCATGCATCCTCTGTGTACATTTGTCTTTTATTTGGCTGGAGATATGCCATAGAAATTCTTGGGTGTAGGGGACTCGGTGACAGCATAATCATGCATATTGTATCAGAGTTCCAGCAGGCAAGCACATTACAGAAAAACAAGATTAATTTAGTTTGGCAGCACAGACACAGCAGCATTATATGAATATTCACACTTTGTATTGTTTTATGGACTTTTAAGTTCATTTTTATTTGTTCTGTTCATAGATTTGTAACTTTATGCGTTCTGTCTCAATTATTATGCTATGGCGTACATCTCTGATTGCTTCTTTATGTATAGCACAATTGATTTTGCTATTACCGATGGTAAAAGCAAACAAAACCACAATGGGTTGGAACCAGATTGAATTGGTTGAATTTAGTTCCCACTGCAATCAATGGGACTGAAATCATTATTAACTTTCTTCTGTTGGTCTCAGTGGGCTGTATCCAACGCAGTGCTAAGTAGCACCTTTTGCACATAGAATGACTTCTACTGCTCAATGGGACTCTCCACCCCTCTCTGCCTCCTGTGCGTTCCATAAATTCATTATGTTTTTTTTGTTCCTGTCTTGGGGGAGGGGTATTGGGGATTTTCCACTACCCAGTGGCTCAGAAAGATAGTGTCCATAGACCCAGAAAGGTTGTCAACCCCTGGTCTAATGACAACATAGGTAATAAGTTCAGAAGACAGAAGTGAGAAAGAATGCTGACAATCAGAGCTATTCTATACCTTACTTTTTAGGGTTGAGCTTAAATGAGGGGTGTGTGTAGTGGGGGGGGGATAGTTTGCTCCCATGTCAGGGGTCCTCATTTTAGCAAAATTTGTGTACATATGAGAAAAGGGAAGATTAAACCATCTCCCACTGTACCTTGAATTAGTGGAGTCCCAAAAACAGCCTCCACCTGCTGCTGCATTCTGTGTTGTGGGTTGCTGTTATGTGTAAATAAGTAGAAAAAGAAAAGTCCATAATTTAAAAGGTGTAATGGAAAGAACAGGTTGCTTTCCAATACAAAGCTTCTTTTAAAAAAGAAATGTATTCCTGTTTAATTTGCCTTGACCTTCATGTTACAAAGCAAAGGCATTTATCAGCCAGCCTGGTTTCCTTCCACTGATTTTGTCCGCCACTGCAAAAGTCTGTAATTAGAAACACCTGAACCAGAAATGACATAAGTCAGGTAACTATATAGGGATTTAACATGAGACAGGTTTTTCAAGCCCTTTTGGGAATACTGCCTTTCAGCCTCATCTTAGTATTAAAGAGCAATTATTTTATGCCCTGAATACTTTTGACAATACAAGTTGGAAGGGAACACTCCTGAAATATCAAAATTTTTGAAATGAAATCTTAGAGAAGTGAAGATTCAGAAGCAAATCGACACCTACAGAAAGCTGCAGTGACTTTGCTAATAAGGGTTCTACACAATTGCCAATTTCTGAATTTCTATCCTTTCATGTCACACTCACCCTCTGAATGTTAACTGCATTCTTCACTCCCTCTCCGTCTCCCTCTCCCTCTCTCTTTGGAGAAGACTGTAACCCCCCAGGGCATCATCTAGATGTATATCTTTATTCTGAATCAATTCTATTTACATGGCATACCTCAATCCAGGAGAGTATTAAGAAATATGAAATTAGTGGATACATATCTCTGAAAAAGGATAGTGATTTGCCATTCATTTGTTCATTTCAAATATTTATAACCAGTCTTTCCATAAATTAGTATCTACTTGGTAGCTTTGCAACAATTCATTTAAAAGCATAATAGAGCATTTACATCCTAAGAACGGCAGCAAAAACTATCAGCAGTTGTACTTGCCCTGTCCAACCTTTTGGGCACAACCAAGGAGTCCTTGTCCCAAAGGAAGACGGAAAACCAGTTTGATGAGAATCTAAAAGATTATCAAGGTCAGCCAGGAAAGCCTAGAGCTGGACCACCACTGTATGTTCCAGCACTTTACCCAATAACAGTATGTCTAACATTGAGCAAATAGTTGGTGATTTCCCTTCCTCCACTGACTGGAGCACTGAGTTGTGGGCTGTGTCTATTCTATGCTACACTATCACATGAAGTTGACATGGCCACTAGCTTAGATTGCTTTTAAAGGATTAGGCGGACCAACTGAGGACAGGTTTTTCAATGATAGACATGCTCAGTTAGTATACCTCTGAATAACTAATATGCAGACAGACAACACTTGAAGAACGATGCCTCCCAACCCTGCTTGTGAAATTTGTGGATGAACTTGACCAAAGTTGGAAACAGGGCATCTCCAGATGTGGTAGACTACAACTCCCATCATCTCATACAACAGACCATGCTAGGTGGGGTTGAAGGGAGTTGGCATATAGCAAAATATGGAGACATCAAATTGCCTGCCCCTGCTTTATTGTGAGAAATGAAAAGGGTATGTTTCAATTAGGTCTTCTGCAGGCTGTGTAAATGCCACTGGTTTTAGCTCTTGAATAAGAATGTTCTACAGTGGTACCTCGGGTTACTTACGCTTCAGGTTACATACGCTTCAGGTTACAGACTCCGCTAACCCAGAAATAGTGCTTCAGGTTAAGAACTTTGCTTCAGGATAAGAACAGAAATCGTGCTCCGGCGGCACGGCGGCAGCGGGAGGCCCCATTAGCTAAAGTGGTGCTTCCGGTTAAGAACAGTTTCAGGTTAAGAACGGACCTCCAGAACGAATTAAGTACTTAACCCGAGGTACCACTGTATATCCTAGTGAATCTGTGATTCTTTCGGGATGCATTCATTTGAAGACAGAAAAAAGCCAAGTAAAGCATCTTATAATGTTAAACTATGCAAATAAAATATAAGCCATTTCCCTTCCCTCTCTTCTTCATACATTGTATGTAAGTGCCAACATCTGAACCTAAGGAATAAGACAACCTTTATGACAATTTAATCAATATCATAAGCTTGGTGCAAACTCTGATTGGTGATGCTATTGACTAGTCCCCAGAAACATGATATCAGCTATCAGCCTCATTCTATACAAATCTCTTTCCTAGGTAATATGAGGCAAGTGCTTCCATTTTAAAACATGTCACTCCTGAGTAATTGTTTTTCAGTGCATAAAATAAGGCATTTAACAAGGTTGTCTTTCACTCTGGGTGACGGGCAATAATGAAACGAAGCTATTAACTGTAGATCCTCTATCATGTTTACACTAGTTTAAAAAGGAAGAAAATAATTTTTAATTGGCTTCTTTTTGACAGGTGTAGATTCCATGACAAACATCTATGTATATTCCACGAGATTAAAAAGAAATGAGACCATATTTGCTTTTTCTTATCTGTTTCTAGTCAAACTGCTTTGACAGCTGCAGGTTATCTGGGCTGCTTCAAGCCAAGGAAACTGATATGATGGTTGTACAACAGAAAAATATAACGATGCAGAAGATTTACTCCCAAAGCTTGTCTTAGGAAGAAGCTGTCAATGAAATAATAGTTTTCAAGAGAACTAAAGTAATATCTCTCTATATAAAAAAAGTTAAAGAAAAAGTGCACATATCCTAATAGATAGTTTTACTGCTAAAATTCCAGCTGTTCATCTCCTGCAATTAATCCCATAGATTCTCATCATGTTGCTACTGCTAAAAGTGAAATATCAAAAGTGAAATATACCTTGTAATCGTCCAGTGCCTAAACTCTTTCTCTCTTTACGAAACATAAATATTTGGTTCCTTCCTCGCCATAAATGCATCATATGACAAATAAGGGGCGTATCCTATAAAATGTTTAATTAGTTTGAGGTTAGCAACTGGTGGGGAAAAACTCTGAAACATTATTTGTCGTGTTGCTGGCTTTTTACAGCCTTGGTGTAACTGGTCTCCATATTGATGAAAAATTCTTAAAGAACAGCACAGGCTGGATCTCACACCAATGAAAGAAAAAGAAATTAGCCCAAAGCAAATATTGATCTGCCCCAGTATCCTGCCAACAATAAGCTGAAAACTGATCATAGAAAACAGATAGAGGATTTTGAGCCAATTATTTTTATTCTTTTCTGTGGGAATATTCTTTTCTAGTTTTGATTTTTTTTTGTACCAGTAAAATGGGTTGTTGTTGTTTCTTTCTTTTTTTTAAAAAAAGGTTGTATTTCCTTAACATCATGAGCACAATCCATTTTTAACAATGTTGGCTTCACAACTTCCATTCATTTCTGTTAAATCTGCACACCACTTGCTGGATGGCTCCCTTGTATGATTTGTGAATGTGGAGCATTTAGCAATAAATTTTTGGCATAGCATATGTTTACTTGGTGTTAGTTGCACTATATGCAGAGGGTGTGCACAGGACTGGAGCTTAAAAGATGGAAGTAACTAGAGTAGGTGCTTTTTTCTGGGGGGATGCCCAAGGACACATACCCATGAACATTTTGTGAATCTAAGTTTGGCCTCGTTGGGGGGCAGTATTTCAATATGAATAGGAAAATGAGAGTACCCCTAAACCTTTTTAAAGAAAAAAAGCACTGACTAGAGTGCACCATCACTTCCAAAGCACCATCTGAAAGTATAATATTTGACCAGGGCTAAGGTTTCTTTTTTCTTTCTTTTTAAAAAAAATATGATTTAAAGAGGAAGTCATGAGAAACCATGACAAGTTAGATAAAATGCCAACATTTATTTTTGCTACATCTACATGATATTGTTGACATGTGGGGGAATGACTAAAAAAAAAGTCATCTACATAAAAAACTCTCACTATATCATCAATGAGCACAACAGACAATGTGCAGGGCAAGTACCTTTCAACCTGGTGTGCTAGGGTCTTTGTACCTGTACACGGGAGAGGATTCAAAATTGGTGTCATGGAATTGAACGATTTCCACTTACACAGTGGAATGTCCCTCCCCTTTCCTGACCCTGCACATACTCTTCCCCACCACTATCACAAAATCTGCACCCAAAGTGTGGAGGAAAACCCAGAGAAGATCTGGGGAAACTGCAGGAAATTTCAACTGCATGATCAGAACTCACTCCATTCCTGCAGTGTCAGATTTAGGACGCTGTGGGCAGTTCTGCTACACAGAGCACCAAGCCAAAATTCTGAAGATCCAGAATTGAGAAGATCCGTTTGGGGGCACCAATTTTTGGTCTTGCGCCATATTACCAAAGTCTGCCCCTGACTCATAGCCCATTAGCCAGGCATAGGCAAACTCGGCCCTCCAGATGTTTTGGAACTACAACTCCCATCATCCCTAGCTAACAGGACCAGTGGTCAGGGATGATGGGAATTGTAGTCCCAAAACATATGGAGGGCTGAGTTTGCCTATGCCTGCCCTTAGCTGTAGTCTGAAATAACACATTATCATTTTACCATTTTCATTTCATTATGCTGCTTGTGTAGTCCTGTGGTGTGTGTTTTTTTTTTAAAAAAAACCAATGTGATGATTATATCTGCCACATCTTTTTGCATTTGTTTTAAGTCTAAGACCCTTTTCAATTTTTTAAAGAGCAGCAGGTGTGAATACCAAAAATTACAGTAAACAACAGACACCTCAACAACAAGTTCTTGCTCTGATATTTGCTTTTTCATATATGTTTATTTACTGTATGTTTCAAGAAGTGAATTTTTATCCATGCTCCACTCTGGGAATATGTATCTTATTGAACAGCTTCTCTGTCCTCTTCCCCCTCCTGCAGTGCTCAGTAAGCCATCTGCAAAAAAGAAAAGAAAACTGCTATGTAGCCAAATGCAGACAAGAATCACCAAAAAGCCTAAAGATTAGTTTGGGCTGCGGGAAAGTAGCAGTTCACAGCAACTTTCTCTCCCTCACCCCCTTCTCTTTGCCCTTTTGGTTGAAGGGCACACATGGGTTATTGTAAATTCAACAAACAACTTGGTGTTGCTCACTGTGAATTAAGGTGTCTGAGTCAGACAGTATATCATTTTACAGCCAGGTGAGATAATGTGTAACCCATATAAGTTGCTGGGAGTTTTATGAAGATGTGTTGCTATACTTATATTGGTGTCAGTGGAGAATCACAGGTTTGACCAGTTGGGTAGTGGTAAAAAAGTTTTTAAATGTTTAGAATTATATGTTGTCAGTTTTATTATACATTTTTAGATAACAATTAAGATAAGGTTAACCTTTATTGTGCAATTGGTTTATTTAGTTGATATTGTTATACAGATTTAATAAATATTTTCAAAAATTGTTTTGATCTGGCATCTAAAATGAAGCAAATCTGGAATTAGGCAAATTTCTCAAGGGAGGCACCACCTCAGAAAAGGCCCTTTCTCAGTTAACACTCTTAATGCTAACGCCTCAGTCTTATCATAAACAAATCAATTATACATCTGCTAATCAATCAGACAATGAGGATAGTGTCTATACAACCATGAAATGACATGAGCCAGCAAGACAAGGAACAAATGACCTCCACATTAATGAGAAAACACACATAGAAGTGAGTTTCCAAAGAGTTGGTTATCTTTAAAATGAATTAACGAAATGTTTAGAATTTGCAATTGTTCTTTAGATCTTATGGCAGGGGTAATTGGGTATCTGGTGAAAATGATCACCTCATGGACCTATAGAATTCAACAGAAGCAATCTTTGGTCAAGAAGCTCTGGCTTATGGTTTAAACAGGCCTCAACTTTTTTCATAGGGGCAGAAAGGGCATTCTGTGTCTGGACTCTGGAATGTCGGAAGCAGAAATGTTGACATGATCTCAGCTGAGTTAACCCAGTGTACCAGTGTGGAGATCATGCAGGATTTGTAACCTTTTAAGAGCTAGTGGCTTTGAATGACCTTCGTGGTTCTCACATGCATCTTGATAAAGCTCATGAATGCATGCCAGTCAATCCCCTAAAACAATGGAAAGAAGGGTTTGTTTTGCAGTTTCTTCCTTCTGCTCTAGCATTTATTGATTAATTTTAAATATTTATATGCCACCTGTCATGCAGGCATCTCCAAGCAGGGTCCGACATGAATACATGGTATTATATATAATTTCAAAATACAAACATGGAATACCATAGCATTTAAATTCAGCATTGTGTGTGAATTGTTAGGTAAGATTTATTGCTTTACTCTTGGTGTCCGGCACGCTCCCCTGCACCTCTGCAGGTCGTAAAGCAATTAGCAGAATTGCACAGCGTCCGTGTAGAAAGAGCAGTAAAGAAGTCCCACACGTTTCTTCTTTCCTAGTAGCACTTTATTTGCTCAAAAGTAGCATATTTACAATTCATATACACCATCTGATTGAAGCTGCATTTTGCTCTGCGTCTCTCTCTCAGCTTGCAGCTGCGCAACCAAAGCTGCTTTCACTTTTCACTCAGCTCACAGCATTCCAAGCTGCTTTCGTCACGTCCTGGCTTACTTCCCTTGTAAGCGCCTCCTCTCAGCCTCGAGACACAGAAGGTTAACCCTTCACTACACCCAACACCCCCTCTTGTCTCGCGCCTGAGGGGAGAATCGACCCTTGGTCGTCCCAAACCCAGACCTTCACAAAACTCCCCATGTCTTTGGAAGGTGAGTGGTTTCGTGAACCCATCAGCTAGGTTCTTGGCAGAGGGACAATACTTCAGCGCAACTAATCCCTCCTGAACACTCTGGCACACATTCCGAAAGCGAATGTCTAGGTGTTTAGTTCTGGCCTTGAACTGACCTGACTCTGCCAAACGCAGGCATGGTTGATTGTCCTCGAAAACACGTATCGGTAGACAATCCACTTCGCAGAGTTCCTGCACCAAACAAGCATAGAACTCTACTTCTCTGCACATCTCTGAAAGAGCACTAAACTCAGCCTCAGTGGATGAGAGCGCTATCAGACTTTGCTTCTTGGACCTCCATCCAACTACTGAGTTCCCAAACTTCACCACTAGGCCAGACACAGACTTGCGATCCTCAAGATTAGCCCAATCCGAGTCCACAAAGCAAGTCAGTTTGACTTCTCCTTGTGCTGACAACATAAGACAAAAATCTTTGGTCTCCTGCAAATACCTCAGAACTCTTTTGATGCCATTCCAGGCTTGCACACTAGGGTTTGATGCCTCCCTGCTAAGCAGATTGACAGCAAACGCTATATCGGGTCTGCTCCACTGGGACAAGTACAACAAACTCCCTAGGGCTGACTGAAACACTTCAGTATTTTCGAACGCAGCGCGTTCTGCTTGCTGGCTGTCCTTCACAAAACTAGTCTCCATAGGACTTCTCACTCCTGCACAATCACTCATCCTGAACTTCTGAAGCAATTGCTCAATTTTACCTCTCTGGCTGAGCAAAAAACTTCCACCCTGTGCACGCTCAACATTGACACCTAGATAGGTTTTGACAGCACCAAGCTGTTTAAGCTTGAATCGTTTACCTAGCTCTTTGGCAAACTTCTCCGCCTGTTCATCTGTTTCTGAGACGAAAAGCACGTCATCAACAAAAAACAACACCAGTTCCTGTGAGTCTCCTGATCCTCTAAGGAACAGGCAACTGTCAGCAAGACTCTTCCTGAAACCTAGCTTCTCCAAAGCTTCATTCAGGCACATGTTCCAGTTTCTAGCAGATTGACGTAATCCATAGATGGATTTGTGCAATCTCCACACAACATCCTGCCTTGAGTTCTCAAACCCCGGAGGAGGAATCATGTACAGCTCCTCCTGGAGATCTGAGTTAAGGTAGGCAACATCCACATTAAAGTGGTTTACCTTCCAGCCTCTCTGTGCTGCACAAGCTTAAAAGCGTTCTCAGAGTCTCCGCTCGTGACGTTGGCGAATACACCTCCGTGAAGTGTATTCCCTTCCTCTGAGTAAATCCTCGAGCAACTAACCTGGCTTTATACTGCGGCTCTCCAGCGTCAGTGGGTTTCAAGCGGTAAACCCATCTGGAACTCACAGCCTGCTTACCCGGTGGCAACTCTGTGAGTGAGAACACACCTAGATCTTTCATGGACTTCATCTCTTTGTCCATTGCCCTGTGCCATTTGCCTGCTTCTTCCTCAGGTAAACTCTGAATATCCTCGAAGGATTCAGGTTCACATCTTGCAGAACCTACCCAGACGCTTGAAGCGTCGTACCGATCAGGAGGCCTCCTTGTCCTCGCTGATCTCCTCAGTGTGACTCCTGGTGACCCTGCCGCTTCATTGGGTCCAGCTAAATCATCCTCAACTTCAGTGTCTTCCCCCTCTGACCTGCTGCGCCTCTTGGGCCTTATAGCTGGTCCAGCAGGTGAAGAAGGCTCACTCTTTGGCTCAAACTTGACACTTGCCTGAGGAGGTGTTCTAGGTTCCCCCCTCTGAGGGATCCTGAGCTGTCCCTGCCTTGGACTCTGTCCCTCTGGACCGTGGTCCCCAGCTCCAAGTTCCTCCTCCTCCTCGTCTGAGTCATAGAACTGCTGTGGAAGCACGTCTGGATTAGCGTGCAGACGCTTCCAACCAGCTTGCTCACAGAACTCAGCGCTATTGCTGATAACCAACCTAGACTGGTCTCCACTTGGGTACGCAAACCTCCAGGCCTTTGAGCCAGGCTCATACCCTACAAAGATCATCCTTTTAGATCTTGGCTCACCTTTCTTGCGTAGAGCCTTTGGAATAAGCACCCAAGCCTCACAACCAAACACACGAAGGTAGTGTACCTTAGGCTTATCTCCATGAAGTAAGAAATACGGTGTATTTCCCATACTAGAGTTGTACACTCTGTTCTCAGTATGGACCACATAGCGCCAAGCCTCCGACCAAAATTTCTGGGGTAGCCCTGCGTCCCACAGGATCGCAGACACAGCTTCCTGCACCGTCCTGTTCTTTCTCTCTGCGACCCCATTCTGTTGCGGAGAGTAAGGAGCGGTCAGTCTGTGGCTAATCCCCTTCTCCCTAAAGAAATCCTGTAAAGCAGAACCAGTGAATTCAGCACCTCTGTCACTTTGAAAACCACGAACTTTGGTGGAAAAGGTTACCTCAACTGCGGTGATCCAATCCCTGATCATTTTTGCCGCCTCCCCTTTCGTTTTCAGAGAGAAGGTCCAAGCAGACCTCGAAAAATCATCAATCAAAAGCAAAGAATACTTCGAACCTCCCAGTGACTCAACAGACATGGGTCCACACAAATCTGCATGAATTAATTCAAAGGGTTGTGTGGTCTGCCTCTCTGACTTTGGATATGAGCATGTCACAACTTTCGCCTGTTTACATGCATTGCAATCTAGAAATTTGTCACAAACATTAAATTTGCACCCTTGTGTCAGCTCTGGTGCTTTCTGGAGAAATTTCCAATTCAAATGAGCGAAGCGTCTGTGCCAAATATGTAAACAGCCATTGTGGGGTGCTACATTCACACATTGGCCCTTCGCATCTTCGGTGTCATCCTCTCCTGTGGAAAAAGGCACATTTAGAGCAAACTAATTATCTTTAGACTGCACTGTGTACACGTGTTTCACATCCTTGGAAAATTCACATTTGTCACCTGCAAAAGAAATTTGAAAATTATCAATCAATAGATCATGCACACTTAACAAACAGTTAGTTAAACCGGGCACTGCATAAGCTTTGACTTCATGCTTAAGGAAAGGACAAAAGAACAGTCCTGTTTCTGTTAGCCTTTTTCTGCTCCCATCTGCAAACTTAACAAACTTCTCAGTTTTTACTGTCCTGCAATTCCTCAAAAGATCAGCAGATGGCACTAGCGAATTTGAGGCACCACTGTCAATTATTATAGTGATAAAGTCTTGTTGTTTACATTCCTGGGTCGCCAGGGCAACAATCTCCTCACTACCCCCCTCCTTGGGGCTTCTGCAGATGTCCTCTCTGGTTGTCACAGCAACAGACTCCCCCCGGCAGGAAGACTTGCCCACGACCTTCACAGCTTCCATAGATGCAACTCTCTCAGTTGCCATGGAGACTGGACTTGTCTCGGCATTCCCACACAACTCTGAAGCTCTTATCTCAACTTGCTGCAGGTGGCTGACCTTGAAGCCTCTAGCCCTTTTCAGCTTCCCAGGCTCCGACTCACGACGTAAGCAACTCTTGGCAGCTTTTGGAGAAAGAGGCGTCTCTGAGCTTTCACTGCTCACTGCCCCCCCACTGCTCACGGGGTCTCCAGAACGTTTTTCTGCACCCCCTCTGAAGGGTAAAGGGCTCTCAACACTCGGCCTCTCTCCAGGTTCTTCACACAGACACGTTGCAGCATCCACACAGCTCCCAGGCTCAGCAAAAGAACAAGCAGCATTGCTAGCAACAACAACAGCAACAGCAACAGTCCCTTCGCCCCTCTGTGGGGGCTCACAGCTCTTCCCAGCTGTGTATTGGCACTCAAGGATGTGGCCGGCGCCATCTTGCCTCTCCCTTTCGGATGCAGCCCCTTCTCGGCCCTTGCTTCCCACTCCAGCTCCACAAGCTTCTTGGAGTGCTAGCCAAGCGGCCTCTGGCTTTCTTGCACCCAGGACAACAGGCACCAGATGAGCATCCACACTTTCTGCCAAAAAAGCAAGCACACGCTTCTCCACTTCACTTTGCTCTGCAGCCCTATTAGCCTCTCCTTTCCCAGCTGCATTCTGTGTGGGGTGAATTACATTCCACAGCTGCTCCCCCACTAGCAAAAGCTCCACTTGAAAGCTCCACTGCAGCCAATTTTGGCTAGTCAGTCTCTGACATGGCAGTTTAAACTCAAAGCCATGTTCACAGGGCTGAGCCATTGCCTCCTTCTGTTGGCTTTTCCCAAAGGTACTCACTCAGCCAAACTGGAAACTCCGGACGTCATGGCTCTTGGCTCCCAGCCTCCGTCAGCCTCCTCCGATCTGCCTCTTTGAAGTCTCCGGCAGTCAATCAAGCTGACGACCAGCAGATAAAGCTTCAAAGCCCTTCCTCACCCGCTTCACGTTGACCCATAACCATGTTAGGTAAGATTTATTGCTTTACTCTTGGTGTCCGGCACGCTCCCCTGCACCTCTGCAGGTCGTAAAGCAATTAGCACAGCGTCCGTGTAGAAAGAGCAGTAAAGAAGTCCCACACGTTTCTTCTTTCCTAGTAGCACTTTATTTGCTCAAAAGTAGCATATTTACAATTCATATACACCATCTGATTGAAGCTGCATTTTGCTCTGCGTCTCTCTCTCAGCTTGCAGCTGCGCAACCAAAGCTGCTTTCACTTTTCACTCAGCTCACAGCATTCCAAGCTGCTTTCGTCACGTCCTGGCTTACTTCCCTTGTAAGCGCCTCCTCTCAGCCTCGAGACACAGAAGGTTAACCCTTCACTACACCCAACATGAATCAAGCCCACGCTTACTTGATTGCATTGAGCAACTCACAGATAACACATCTGTATATACTTATACAAAAATGAATGTTAGTGAAATTTTTATTAGAAACATTATTATTATTAATTACATAAATATGTATAGTGCCCTTCACCTGAAGATCCCGGGGAGGTTCACAACCGAAAAATACAAAATGAGAACACAAAATATATAATAAAACAAAAACAAACCAACAACCCCTCTCCCACAAACACATAGAATTTTAATCAGCCAAACGGCTGGTTATAGAGAAACATTTTTGCCTGGTGCCTAATGATATGTAATGAAGGTGCCCGGTGAGCATCCCTGGAGGGAGCATTCCACAAATGGGGAGCCACTGTAGGCCTGTTCTCATCTGGCTGCACACCAGACATCTTGCAGAGGAGGCACATGAGGAAACGCCTCAGATGATAATAACCTAGAACTCTGGGTGAGTGGTCTGTACCACATGGTGTGGCTGTGGTGGTTCATATGGGAAGATGTGGTCCCTGAGGTACTGTGGTCCTGAGCCATTTAAACCTTTATAGGTCAAAACCAGCAATTTGAATTGGACCCAGAAACTAAGTGGCAACAGGTGAAGTCAGGCCAGCATTGGCATTCTATGCTTAGACCACCTTGCCCCTGTGATCAACCTGGCTAGTGAATTCTGCACCAGCTGAAGTTTCTGAACCATCTCCAGAGGCAGCCCACATATAACACATTAGAGCAATCTAACCTAGAACATAGATGTCAGAAAGTAGACTATCTCTGTCCAGATAGGGTCACAGGTGGGCCACCAGCCAAATCTGATGGAAGGCACTCCATGTCACTGAGGCCACCTGAGCCTCAAATGACAGCAATGGGTCCAGAAGTACCCCCAAGCTGTGTAGACGGGTGTAACCCCATCAAGAGCAAGCAACCTTTCATCCATTTGTGTGATTAAAGAACAAATCAGAAGACAAAAGGTTTTGTGGGTGTTGGGAAGATCAAAAAGAGATTGCATGAAAAGAGTCAGTTTGCTTCACTTAGTTTTATTGCTATTGAATAGTGTCACTTTTAATATCAGAGTCCACCATGTCTTTTTTGCCACAAGGGACTTCTTCTTTGAGAATGTTTGGCCTCCTGTTTTGAAGCTGATTGTAGCAACTTCCTCCAACTTTGGGTTGGATATCTGGCTCAGTAACCATTGTGAACAAATCTCAGCTCCTATACACTGGTGGTAAGCAAGTGCAACTTGTGATACCGTACAATGCATTTATTGATATGGAAGTGAAGGCATAAACTTTTACTTACAATTTCCTTTCTCCTTTCCTTTCTTCCTGTGTGCGTATCTATCAATTTGGAGAATTGCAGAATTTGCCTTAGTTTCATTTTGCTTTAACATTGTACAAATAAGTTTCTGTTGGAAACTTGCAAGGAAATGTCTATACAGTGCCACCGGCTTTTTGGCAACCTGTCCATAATCTAGAAATGCACATTCAGAACCATTTCCACGCATTTCAGAAACATTTGTTAACAACTCCAGTCACCATAACGTAACCATAAATGCCAACTGAGAATTCCACAACAGCTTGTTGCCATGGATAACTTCAACAAGAATGTCACACGAAATGACAAGACATTAAATAAATCTGAATGATGATATTTGTGCCTTTAAGATCCTGGGCTTCAGTGTATGTTAGCAAAACTTCACCTGTTTTGAACAAAAGCACTGTGTAAACTCCAAAACTGCAGTGTCGAGTGCAGAAATAGTCCTTCCTAGTATTAATAGAATACATTTGCAAGTGGCAGAAATGTCACGTTTGCCTGGTTTATTGGATTTTCTGATAAAAGATGAAGAAAGGAAAATGTTGTCAGTCATCTAGAATGAAGCAGAGAATGTGGTTAATCAATTTGACATGTCATCTCCTCCCGATATACACACACACACACACACACACACATGCATACATATTTGTGCCTTGTAAACACATGTGAAAAGGCTGGAAAAAATATAGAATATGGCATTATCATTTGTATCTAAATCTGTCTAAATCCAATCACTTCCATACAAAGCAGGAAGACACAACAGCAGCAGCAGCAGCAGCAGCAACAACACTATTTCTGCTGTACTCCGTTAGTCCCTAAACTGCCAAAAGTGACCAAATCAAGAAGATTAACCTATTTAGACAACACAGCAGTCCATCCAGCACTCCGTGTCGCTATTCATTGTGAAGTAGGCAAAAAAACCAATCTGTGATCCAAAATGCAGATTTGGAAATCTTCCTACATGGCCCCCTAGTGGTGACCCCAAAGCACACTGAGCGACTGGTAGGGAGGGCAGGTGCTGCTGCAAATGGAGAGGCTGGAGGAAAGACAGATTGTCCCTTACTTAGGGATCAAGCCCTGCCCACTCAGTCAGACCACCTTAGAAATGCTTCAGTCGGTGCAGGGAATTTACCTGCTCTGCCTCTCTTGCTCAACAGTTCAAAAAGGCATCCAGCCTTCTTGGCTCTGCCTAGGCCTTTTGGTTAAACATTCCTTTGTTCTCAACTAATATACACCAAGAGAACTGAAATCCTCAAGAGATCTGCATAGCACATAAACTACAGAAATTCCCTGTGCTGCAAAAGCTGCCCACACTTCTCTTTCTGTTGAGTAAAATGGGAATATTTTAAGCTCCCAGGTTTAAAATCACACAACACATTTCCACCAAACCAATCATGAAACACTTTATTTTTTTAAAAAAAACCAGTTTATTTTCCTTTTCTTGACACAGTCATAGGAAATAGTGAAAATAACATCTCCTTGCCAAATCTTTAAACTGTGTTTGTTCAGTTATTTCATATTTAATTTGTCTGAAGCATGGAAACATTTTACACATTATGTGCCTTATGAATGAAAGCTCCATACGAAATATTACCACGATAGGATGGATTCTATTAATTTAAGGAGGAATAACAATTGTGTGTTTATACATTTTTGTGTGCTAAAATATGAAGAAGGAGTTGTGTGTAAACTATCAATCTGTTCCTATGGATCTCTCCATATATCAAATAAATAGTAAACTCAGAAAAACGTTTTCAGGAAAAGTTACCTACAGTGAGGGATATCTAGAAATCTAGGCTTTCAAGGCTTTCAAGGCTTTCAACAAATCAGCTTCACTGCTTCTATTTCAAAAATCATTGCATTGGGCAGGATGAGTGGTGGAATCTATGTGAATAGAATCTGGTAAAGTGGAAGACTTATAATGCGTTGTGGCAGGAGAGAAGCCATAGTTCCTGTAGATAAAGCCAACACAAATTTCCAGCAAACCACTTCAGAAAGCATGAACTAATAATGTGCAGAATGGAAGGGAGCATGGGCATCCCATGCTGGCACCCAGTGTAACAGGGCTAACCAGGAGTAGCCAACATGGTGCTTGTGGGCATCAGTGTGCCTGCCAGTATCTCCAGTGATGTGCAGAAAAAGGTCTCAGTAAATGTCATCTTAAAAAAAAAAAAACCAATGCATGAGACAATTTGTTCTTCCTGCCCAGTTCCTGTTTGCACTGGTTCAGCCTCTTCCGCATTGAACATAACCTTGTACACTTGCCCTATTTCAGGGGTTCGCAGACTGTGGCCCAGGGACCACCAGTGGTCTGTTAGCATCATAAGAGGTGGTCTTTGGCATGTATGTGAAGAACACTTGCAGTCTGAATTTTATGGAATTCAAATTGTGCACAATAAAATATAGTATGAGAAATGATAGCAATGGAAATACAGTTAAAAAGCATACAGAATCTGGCACAGCACGCTGCAGATTCTGCAATACAAGTTGGGGGGAGGGAATATTACACGTTTTTCCAAGATCCTCAGCAATTTTCAAGTGGTCCGTTGGGAAAAAGCCCTGTCACACTGGATGCCAGCATGGGATGCCCATGCTGCCTTATATTCTGAACAGAGGAGACATGTGAGGAGGCTCTCTTTGTGTGCTGATGTAGGTGCATTTTTGTAGGGGGAGGGGTGGAGATGTGGAGGTAGACATGCCTACATGTCTCATTATGGCCCTGTCTCATTCTCTATGATTTTAGATGTGTCAGCCATTATGTGTAAAGCTGCTGCCATTTTGTGTAAAGCTGCACACCCATTTTGTGGTGGCCATTTTGTGACTGGCACCCATGGCACTTTCTCAAGATTCCAAATGTGCCCACTGACCCAAAAAGGTTGGCAGCCCCTGGTTTATGCAAGCCAGGGATCTCCATAAAACACAGCCAAGTGAACTAAACCACGGACACCAGAAAAATATTTCACACATGAATGCAGTATAGTGGTTAAAAAGCAACTGAGCAATTATAACCATTTACAAATGCATCTGTTCCCAAAGTTCCAGCAGCAAAGGCTCTGGCCCTTCATTATCAGCTTGTCCTATATATTCCATTTTTTAAATGACAAGATTAGCCCTTGGGTTGGATGAATGAAATACAAAATGAATTCTGTGAGATGTTAAAACAAACGAAGACCTTTTGCAGTCATAACACTGCACATGAGGAAAAATTAAAAATAAAAAATGTTTCCCTTGGATTTAAAAATATACCTGTAGTACTTCAGGTGATTGTTTTCTTACTGACTTCAGATTGTGAGTCACAAAGGGTCTGCAAGTTTCATTTGATGAAGCAGATCCCTCAAGGTCCAATTATAGAGGGTGACATTCAATCAACCACTGCGGGTTTGCTTAGAAATGTTGTTTTCCTAGGACTGATGTGGATAACGAGAGAAAATAAATAAATGAGTGCTCAGAACATAGAAATGCATCTTTCAGTTAAAGCAGCCAAAACTGTAGCAAAATATTTCTGTGAAATCAGTTATTTTATACATACATGCATGCATGCATGCATGCATATATATTGTTTTGCAATACAGGTGCCCTAATGTCTTATCTCTTATATCAACTTTAGATTAAAATGTGTAATTAGTTACCAGCATTGCTTCAGTTTGCTTCCTTATTTTTTTATATAAAATGTAACAGTATTCTCTTTAAGGCAGTTAGAAATCTCACAGCTATTTATTCTGGAATAAAAGCAAAATATATATATATGATAAAAAGAAGTGTGTAGTTCTCTGGTCACTGGGATATCAAATGGAGTTCCCATATAAGAGAAAGAGATCCATCATCTCCACTATTACTGGTTCCTCTGAAGGACTGGCCCAACCAATGTTGTGTAGGGCCAAAAGCAGGTATAGGTGTGTCTGGACCATTCTGGGAAGTGGTTTGGATCCAAAGCCATCCTAGTTCACACACAAACACAAACCCTGAAGAATATTAAGGCATGCTTCTGTTTAAAGTCAAAAGGAGAATGATTCGGCTGAACTGGGAAAGTCAGAGGCTGAGGCTTATAGCTTAGTTATGGGACCCCTACATTTCTTTCCAAAATTTTGAACACCACCCTAAGCAACCCAAAGTTTCACAACATGTTTGGAGTACCAGTGTAGTCTATGACTAAACTAGGTGAAAAATACTGCATCACAGAACTAAGTCTGAGTTGATAATACCAGCTTTCACTAAAATCAAGTTAACTTGTCCTAAGGTTATTGAATATAGGATTCTAATCCTTCTGTCTTCAATGCTTAGAAGCTTCTTCACACCAGTGTTGCACCAGTTAATTAAATGTGAGTTTTGCTGCTTTTATTGACATGCCAGCTTTACCCTGGAAGATGCATTGCATTCTTCTGCATGAAATAGACAGATCTTCTGATAAACTTTAGCACCATTACTAACTAAAATAACATTAACGGCAGTTATTTTAAAGGACTGATAATGATCACACTCCCTGGTGACCTGTCCCAAATATCTTTTGGGGGAAGTGCTTTCATCACTCCATTATTCAGTGTCATGACAGTCCTTTCAGATTCATGGACATTTGGGACAGCTTTAGATAAATTCATCATTTCTAAATCCTTCACTTCTAGCAATGAACTCCTACAGTTGTGTGTTCATGTGTTTTATTTACTGGGAAGTCAAGGAAGCCCATCTTTCAGAAATGTTATTGAATGTGCAATGCTCTACAGCTTTGGATGTGATAAGTAGCATGCATCCAAAACTGTTTTACGTCATTTTGTGTGTACATGTAGTTATTATACCTTTTCTTCTAATAGTGAACTCAGGTAAATTCTCTTTAGATCTTCATGTTCTAGCCATATGGCTATGCCCAGTGACTCCATTCAACAGCATGCCCTTGGACTCCCAAGATTACACCAAATGTGAATTTAAGTACTCACATCATAGCATCACATTTTGGGCAAAGCTGGGGCCCTGTCACAAGCAGTCCATCCCTTTTAATCCCTGAGGAACAGGAGAGGTAGATTGCAGGGTTTTAGCAGCACACAGAGCCCTTTCAAGACACCTGAACTCAGGTAGAGAGTATCAAGAAAAATGGAATCAAAATGGAGCCACTGAAAAACAAGTGGAAGATTTTAGCATACTGTACTTGGAGGGAACCTTAACTTTTCAGAAATACAACCCCCACATACCTCCCCCCTTTTTTTTACAAAACACCCAAAACAGTGAAGAGAGAGAGGACTGAGCATGTTCAGTAACAAAGGGGGTATTAGTATAAAAAGGATAACCAGGGTTATGGAAATGGAATGGAGTGGCTTCCTGTAGGAAGACATGATGAGCTAGCTGGAATTCTTCACAGGAGCACATTGCAATACATTGCAGCATTTTTGCTGCACACTCCACAATTGTATAAAATGCCATTTCAAAACAAACAGCATTGGTTTCTGTGATATACCTTATGTTGTAAATTGAAGGTTTTTTGTGATGCGGTAAAAAGAGAAATCTTTGAGGCAGCCTGATTTCAAATTGTGTCAGGACGTATTTCCACATAAAATGGATCCAACCATGTACTTTGTGACTCACAAAACCCAAACGTGCGTTTGGGGTGGGTGGGGATGTCATCCATCTCTTTTACATTATACATATCATCAAATGCCCCTGAAGCTGAATGATTTATAACACAAATTTGTTGTATAAAAATACGAAGGTTGGAAAATTCTTATGATCATAGCAGATGGTGTGGTGTTGCTATGCTGCTCACCTGATGTTTGTGTCAGGGACCGTGCTGAGGAAGGCTGCACTGAGGAAGAATGGTGGGAGCCTGCCCCTCCCCCTGCTCCTGCTCCTGAATCTTCCTAGGAGCAGGAGGACAGTATAGATTTGGAACAGTGGTTTGCAGAGGGACATAGTTCAGAAGGCAGAACTGGGAAATACTGGATGGGGGACAGCTAGGAGAAGAAACACTGGAAAAGAGAGGGTTAACAGATTCACAGTCTCTGGACAGCATTCCTCTGCTCAGCCCACGGTGAAGAAGAGCTCAAAAAGTGTCAGAACAAAAAGCACAGAGGATACAAGCTCATTTTACAAGACGTAGGAGTGGCGTAGATTAATAGGGACGGAAGGGGGTGTGATCCTTAATTGGGAGCACCGCCATTTCTAGGAGATGTGTTTTTTGTTCTCTCACTGTGATTATTAAAGTTTCTAACTGGTAGGGCATTCCTTTCTTTGATCTTCTTATCTACTGCCACAGGGGGAGGGAGCTGATTTCCTGAAGCCTGACAGTTTGTCTGGCTGAGTCACTGCTGCATATTGGAACAGAGAGGGGCAGGAGCACAGCAGAAGTGAGGTTGGCATGGAGGAAACACACCAGTGGAACCAATCCAGTGCTACTGCTAGTGCATTTGCACCATGCCTACATTGCTGTCCCACTTCCCCATCCCTGTATAATGCAATGCCTCAGCCAGCTGGAGGTCAGGTGAGTGACAGAGCCCCACCACACTGGCCACTGCATGCTATAACTTAAGTAGAACCATGAGTAATTAGATTAAGGATCCATCAAGATTTCTCCAGTAGTCTGTGAGGAAATGTGCATCTTGCACTACCCACCACCACCACCTCCCATCTTCTGACTTTAAGAGATTTTGTGCCCTCTAAGATTATACCGTTGTTGTTATTGTTCTTCATTAAAATCGCCTTCCACATATATGTGTCAAGGTGAGGGACAAGATATAATAAAAACAGCAAAGAAGATAACAGCACCTGAAAAACAATAAAATGAGGCATTCATGGCAGGTCCACATACAATAGCATTGTACTTGCTTGCGGGGATGTAACAGATTGCCTTTCTTCTAGATCACACTGATAGTTCTACTGCCTTTGGGAGATGGTACTGCTGCCATCTATTATAGAAAAGGTAATGGATCTGGTAAATGCAAGAAACAACGGAATAGAATACAGACGTGAATTCCTGGTCTTGGTCATTAAAGGAAGAGAAAGCCACACCTGATTTTAATAGAAGTGCTGAAAACCAGGATCATATGAATGGAGCCAAAGCTAATTGAATTGAACCTAATTCCTCAGACATAAAGTTCTCTAGTTTATTGTAATTGTACATTTTCCCACCAACTACAGTCTACTTAATCTAGAAAATAAGTGGAGCGTATGTGTGATACGGATGGGGGGGGGATGTGTTTAATTTGCATTTTAACACAAACCTATTAAATTCACAGTTCCCCAAACAATAAACAAACCAGAACTCATGATCCATCACAATTCACACTTCCCTGAATTTTGTGGTACAGTTCAACTAAAAATGATGTCTAAAAACACATAATATTGCCTGCAAAAATGTGTATGTTTGGAGATACACACAAAATGCACATAGATATATACATATTCAGAGAGAAACACACATTAAAATGCAGAGAAAGTTTCTGTGTGGTTAAATGGCATGCTTATTTTATAGATTAATTAAAGAAAATGTGAGTAACAAGCTTATTGTGATAAAAAAAAGTGGCTTTTAAAAATCTTGGTTTTTTACAGAATAATGAAGTGGTGCTAAAAAGAATCAGAAAAGACAATGATATAGCATGAAATGGGAAGTGCAATGTTCAGTGGACCAAAAGTAAGAGAAAACTGAAGACTTATTTTCCTTATGAAGAATTTTGCATGTACCTTTGGTCTTGTATAAAACAGCATGCTGAACATCTGCAATTGAAGAAGGAAGGTCACAATTACTGGCGGTAGAGGCTGTGGAATGAGCTTTTAACTGCCAAGAAATGAGTAGCTGGCAGGCAGTTACAAAAATAAAACATTGTGAGGCCACAAACTGCAAAATGTTCTACAAATTCATATTCAGGAGCTATTCTACGCGTGCGAACTCCACTGAGACCACAGAGATTTCAAATTCATTTTAACAGATTAAAGAAGACCAATTTGACGTGCATATCCTTTTGTTCATTCAGATTTGCACCCAACTTTAGTCCTATTCAGAGTTCACACCTCACCTGATGGAAACCACAAGAGGGGAAGAGCAGGACTGCATTTGTACCCCTGCATGCACACGGATGTCACACTAACCTCCACATCCCGGTGTTGTGGCAGGAGATGATTACACAGTGCTAGTTTCCCAAAACATTGTTATTCAAAGGTCCATCATCTGCAGAATCTCATCTGATTCAGAGGATTTGGAGAGAGTGGACAGAACATGGTTGTCATCTACATACTGGTGCCGTTGGGCGCTAAATCCCTGAAACGACATATTCGTGACCTTGTGGTCCAAATTCCCCCAGTGGCTTGATATTGATGTTAAAAGTATAGGCAACAAGATGAAACTCTGATGTACTCCGCAGCACAACTGCCAAGGAGTCAAGCAGCAGTCCTCCAATCACTCTCTCCGGTAACAGTCATGCAAGTCATCAGCCAGTACACCTAGGCTCTTTTGGTTCTGGACTCCACGACCTCGCCCTTCCCCCAGTTTCTTGTAGGTACCTATAGCTCACATACAGTGAGCGAGCCTTCCATCAACTGCAGTGTGGCAAAACAATGCATTTTATAACCAACAGGGCACACCCAATCCATTCTGGAGTAAGGTCTATGTGATTAGGAAGTATCCTTGTAATACAGTGAGTTACTATGACTTTGTTGAATTATTTGGATGGGGTTTTTTTGCTCTTGTTTGCTTTCTTTATATGCTATTGTGATCAGTGCTATTTTTCTAGAAAATAGATAACTTCTGAGACATTCAGTGAGAGACCTAACATCTTTGTATCTCCCACCACCACCACATTTGTAACATGAGCATCTCAGTCAAAGAGCCCAATATTTGAACAGTTCTAAAAGATCCAGAGATCAAACATTCGATGGATGTACAAGGTATTACTGCTGTTGTTATAAAACTTGTCTGATTAAGCTGTTGGGACTGTGGGATTGTTTGCTTTCTTTATATGCTATTGTGATCAGTGCTATTTTTCTAGAAAAAGAGGGGCTGGAAGTCACCATGAACACCTCCATCGTTCTCTTAGAATGGCAATGGTGTCCACCTGAGAGGTGCTGGAACTGAGTTCCGGTGAGTTCTACCTGGAAAAAAAAGCCCTGATTGCAATATTTGCTTTTTTAAAAGTGCTATTGTGATTATTGTGAGCTACTCTGAGCTCAACATTTGTTGTTGGAAAAGCAGAATACAAATATTAAATCAAATCAAATCTCGTGCTAGGATCAGTGGGTGTGGCCCCAGTCTGCCCCTCATGTTATTACCACTGCATGAGGTTTCAATGCCTGAGCAGTGCATTTGAAAGGAAGCATGCACCCTCCAGGCACAAGTGTCCCTTAAGTATACAGCTGCTGTGCTGGAACTGCAGAATCTAGATGCAGTAGCTTCAGAGTAATCAACACAGCCAAGTGAGGGCTCTCTGGTTAAAGCAATATGGTACAGTCATATAAAGCCAACAGTATATTGGATCTAAAACAGCAACTGGGATTAACTGACTTAATATCTCATTTAGATTGGCATGCTGCGCTACAGGTTTGGATGCTATTTTATATGTATCCAAGCTGCCTAATATTATATGCATATATGTAGCCATTATATCACTCTTGTAAGACTGAACTCCAGTGGTGAGAGGTAAAAGATATGGAGCCAAAAGAGAACCACTTAGATCAAAAGGAAATGGAATGCTTTTCCTCTTAAAGGATACTCTAAAAAGCAAATTTTACTGTGAATAAAGCACCTTATTGCCATCTGTGTGTTTGAGGAACTAGCTCTGAAAAGCAAACAGGACACAGGGTCAGGAAATCTGGGATCTGTTACGAAGAAGGTATATAGATAACTTCTGAGACATTCAGTGAGAGACCTAACATCTTTGTATCTCCCACCACCACCACATTTGTAACATGAGCATCTCAGTCAAAGAGCCCAATATTTGAAAAGTTCTAAAAGATCCAGAGATCAAACATTCGATGGATGTACAAGGTATTACTGCTGTTGTTATAAAACTTGTCTGATTAAGCTGTTGGGACCTTTTTATTGAAATGATAACAAAAGAATGCAGACAGTATTAAGCGGCTTTGATTTCAAAAGGGGTTTGAGGCAGCTTCACACAATAGATGTACAATAGAAAAGATTAACAAATAAGGGATAAAAAGCCTCCAACCTTGAATAAATAAAACAGATTAAGTGGCTAAGCACAGCTTGTGGCGGCATATATTTTAGTAGACTGTTAGGGCAGATGAAAATGGAGTAGCACTGGGTGTTTGCAGCTTACTCAAGATTTTTCAATCCAAAAATGTATATGCAGGGATGAAAATTCACATGCAGGGAAATGTTTTCTTCTTGAAAATGAAAACAGGATAAACCAGCAAGCTGAATAAACATGCAAACTAAGTCTTTGAGCTGAAGTTGCAGGATCTGAGGCATGCAGCAAATGGCCTTGAAGGACTGTTTCAGTATTCAAAGCAGTTCTGCATACAGTCTGGCCTCAGATTTAGAGGGTGAAATGATATTTAAGGGAAGCAGGAAGGAAATTGCTTGTGCTGAGCTGAAACAGGTGGGTGAATTTTGTGGCCGTTATGATCATCTTTACCTGAGTTTTGAACACCCCTGTGAAAGGGTGTGAAAGTGTTGACAAGAAAGAAAGCGTCCCCATTTGCTGATGCAATTGGGCAAATGCTCTTCTGTCCCAACTGAAGCAGCTTGCCAGAATGGGAATGTGCTTTGGATACACATCCAAATACAATGCAGTTTAGTTAGACCTCTGAATGTAGATGTCCATCTGTGCTACATTACTTTTAATGGAATGGGAATTGGTGTGCTCATCCAAATGCCTATCCCCATCTACATTCTGCCTCCACAAGGCATGTGTGACCATGTGCAAATAGAAATGGAATTAGGAAAAAGACTTGCCAGCACAGTATGGTAAGATAGGGAACATTGAACCAGTTGCCTGTGTTAAAGTTTAATGCTGTGTTCAAGTACATTGTATTTAGAAATGCTGTATAGGAAGTTTGTTTGTTTTGCCTTAAGCACAGGGCTAGTGTTTTCTGTTGTGAATGAGCTAAACACCTTGTGACCAATATAATGACTAGAAAGTCACAAGACATAACAAAAAATGTAACCTGCGAACCACTTACCTGGAGGTTGATTGCAGCACATAGGTGCAGAAGCAGACAGGCAGATGCAGGGTATTGTTGGAGAGATACACAGAAACTTCATTTTAGTAAATATGATTAATACAGTCGTAATTAAGCTCCTGAACGCCTTGGGAGTCGAACGTTCCAGCTCCCAAACAATTGAAAACCAGAAGTGAGCGTTCTGGTTTTCTAACCTTTTTTTGGAAGCTGAATGTCCAGCGCAGCTTCTGCTATTGTTTCCGGCGCACCTGCGCATTCGGGAACCAATCGGAAGTTGCGCCTTGGTTTCCGAACTTTTCAGAAGTAGAACAGACTTCCGGAACGGATTCCATCTGACTTGCGAGGTATGTCTGTATCTCACTTTGGGAGCAGAGATAGGAACTTTAGGGAACTGAAACTCTTTACAATGTATGACTTTGTTATTTTGTAACTAAGTGTTTAAGACTGTTCTGCAGTAAAGCTTTAAGATTTATTCTTGTCTTGTGTAATTTCTACACAAGATCTAGAACAGGTTTATTTGCCAACAGCCAGGAGAATAGAAATGAATTCACTCTTCCATGTGGCTCTCTGAGTGAAAAGTGTTCTCACCCCTGGATTAAAAAGGTAAAGGGACCCCTGACCATTAGGTCCAGTCGTGACCGACTCTGGGGTTGCGGCGCTCATCTCTCTTTATTGGCCGAGGGAGCTGGCTTACAGCTTCCGGGTCATGTGGCCAGCATGACTAAGCCGCTTCTGGCGAACCAGAGCAGCACACAGAAACGCCGTTTACCTTCCCGCCAGAATGGTACCTATTTATCTACTTGCACTTTGACGTGCTTTCGAACTGCTAGTTTGGCAGGACCAGGGACCGAGCAACGGGAGCTCACTCTGTCGCGGGGATTCGAACCGCCAACCTTCTGATTGGCAAGTCCTAGGCTCTGTGGTTTAACCCACAGCGCCACCTGCGTCCCACTCCCTAGATTACACTATGACAAATAAACAGGAAAAATTGTTCTTAAGCATAGCTATATTACTACTAGAAGGAAGCAGTAAGCCATGTTGGAGTCGTCTGGACAAATAAGATGCAACCAACTGAACAGTGGGGGTGCTTTAAATTGCTACAGAAAAATTAAGAAACAGAACCAGCAGAGTACAAAGTATGTTTATCTTTCTGCAGTGGAATAGCAGAAATAATCAGATTCAGCATTTCGGCTCAATAGGATCTTCAAGTGGTTACTTTTACTCATATGTGATTTAAAGTGTGCTTATCTTTCAACATATACAAACAGCTCAGTCCAGCATTTTAGGCTAAGTGACTTTGGAGAATTTGGTGGATGATGGATAAGATGATCAATCTACCAATTTAAAAGGAGTTAAGCATGCTGAGCTGAAAGGCACAGATTTTCAGGAAGTGAAGCTTTTCAGAAAGAATGCAAAGAAAGAGAAAGTGAAGATGGTGTAGAAAAAGGTGTGGGTAGCGTTGCAGACAGAAGGGCTTGCTTAATGCGTTTCACCAATGACAGAAACTCCATCCAAATCTGAATGTTGTTTTGCTCCAAACAGTTTACAGTTCACTGAGCAAATACACTGGACCAAGCTTTCCTCTTGCTAGAAATTGCTCTGTGAGTTGCAAAACATGTGCAGACACATACCTCATGACGAAAGCCTGGCAGTGCTCATGAAAAGAGGCAGCACAAGAAAAGTGATTGGTATTCTAGCTAAAACAATATCTAAGAAAACAAAATGGAAGAAACTGTGTTGGGGTGTGTGTGTATAGCATTAGAAAAGAATGGTGCAGTTTTCAAATCCAGAGACCAGATTGCAACTAAAGGTAGGCCAAAATGCCAAAGCTCATTTGCCCGGGTATATCCATCCTCTACAAAGATGGATTTGAGCCTATGAGTCCATTCATTCATCATGTAAATGAAACCTAAGTTTCTGCAGTTGTTTTTTTAGGGGGTGGGGTAGCACAGAAAAATGTCTCTGAAATTTTCAGGGTGGGGTGCTTAGATGTAGGCTGTTTTTCAAGTCTAAACCTGCACAGTGGGTAGTGTGAGTGGGGGGGGGGGGGGGACAATGACTCTAAGCTGGGTGGGAAGGGCCCAGGGGCTGTATTTCTCTATCACATAATAAGAATATGTTTTACAAATGTAAAACATTTGTTGAGTATGGGTGACCTTTGTTTCCAGAATATATATGTGATAATAAACTCTCCCTATATATATATTTATCTGCATCTATATCTGCATCTATATATCTAGAGGGAGAAAGGAGACAAAGTGGCATGTCACCAGTGGAAACTGGTGCAACAGTGGTTCATATCTGTCATGCGGACAATTAAGTAGAACTAGTGCTGGCTGAATGGAAGTTGCCTGGCGGTTTGCAAAGAACAAATGCATTGATTTTGAGTATTTTTCCAAAAGCTGTCTCAAGTTTCATTGAGATATATCCAGGGCCATCTTTACCTGGGGGTGCAAGGGGTGTGGAGCACCCGGGTGTCGAATTCTGGGGGGCAGCTAAACTAAATTTTGGGGCACTGGGCAGATATTTGCACCCCAAGGCACATATTCTAAAGACGGCCCTGGATATATCCATGCAATGAAGGGATACCCTATTATTGAACATATTGTACAGTATATCTAGTATGATGATCTTTTCCAGTCCCTGTTTCAGATATCCTACTGAACCTTTAGATTGTGGGCTAGTGATGCAAGAATACATGTACCAATATGTGTTGTTGTTTTTTGCTACAACGATTATGTTTCATCATATTACAAAGCAGCATAGCAGAGGAAAGCAGTCTGCAGGAGTAAGACGGAGCAGGGGAGGTGAATGACACACAGTCTCCTGTGCCAAGAGTGAACTCAATCCAATGGTTTTCCATGACTGAGTGGAGTTTCTCTGGCTCAGGTACCAAATGATGCTGGTTTGCCTCTGAAATTGTCAGCCAATTTAAAATTTATGCCTTTCCCTTTCTCCGCTCTTTTAAGGGTTTCAAGATGAAAATCATATTCTTTGGGCAGGATGCCCTTTTGCTTGGCAGAACACAGAACATAATGAGTTTTTCCTTGTTCCTGTAACTTGTAAACAGTACAAAACACCTGAAATTCCACCCCACCCCTTTCTAATCCCTATTATTTGTCCATACATCACCTTAGTTATTTCGACTAGGGAGAAAAGGTATATGCATACCCAAAGAGCAAATAAGGAGTGGAGAAGTAAAAGCATTTTGGTTTTGGTTTTTCCTTTTTCAGAGATCCAACTGCATGCTGGCTTCACCCACAACAATACAACGAACAGGATGTTACCTTAACAACAACTGTAAGCGACTAGCCTGTGCTTTTCACACACGTTGCTTTCTTTTCTTTTCTATTTTACATTGTCTTGTGCGTGAAATATCCCTCCCCCTCCCCCCGCACTCCCATTTCTCATTTTCACATCTGACTGAACCGCTCTCAAAAGCTGACAGGAAACTAAAACTTGATAAAAGGAGAATCATGATCACACGTTTCACTTGGAACCACTTGCACATATCCCAGACTGACAGAATCCTTGTCAGCTGAGGTGTGCGTATGCTTAGTATGCTTGAAGCATGACTGTGGCATAGTTATCCACAAAAATTGGAGGCTCCGCTCTGCTGTGGGTGTAAATTAGTCAGGCTGTACTGAAGGCCTGGGACTCACTCGCACTGGTTGAATAGCAAGCTCAGAACAGTAAGCTGCCAAGGAGTTCTCACATGAGGTGACTGGTGCTTTAAAGGTGAATATTTAGTTTCTAGCAGAGGTAGAATTCACTCCTCTGATGATATGAGGCACTCATTCCATTACATCAAATTGTGACACCCAGGCCCACAAGCCATACCAACAAAGAAACCTGCAGTATTCTGAAGCCTGCTGTAATAATATGCATGTATTAAGTATCCTGTGTGATTTCTTAACTAAAACATCCCCCCCACCTTATGAAATATTACTGTTTTAGGTTGCAATCCTAAACACAGTGGACCTACTTCCAGTAGCAATGCTAGAGATGCAGTTTGTTTCCTGCTTCAAATACTTTTTCTTAAGACTACAATCCTATACCTATTTACCTGGGAGTAAGCCCCATTGAACTTAGTGGCACTTACTTCATATTCCATGTACAGTGGTACCTCTACTTATGAACCTGATCTGTTTCGGGGTGCCGTTTGCACCCCGAAAAGTCCGTAAGTAGAGCGCCGCTACTGCGCATGCGCAATAGAGCACTTCTGCACATGCGCAAAGTGCACAGATCGCTTCTGCGTGTGAGCGTGCAGCGAAACCCGGAAGTATACACTTCCAGGTTTGCCGTGTTCGCAACCCGAAAATCCACAACATGAGGCGAATGCAACCAGAGGTATGGTTGTATTATCTGCCTCTGGTCTTTGGTCCTTGGCCCATACCATTTTCAGAGGTAGATTTAGAAGAGCGTGACCAGTTTGCCTGCACTGAGTGCCAAGCCACAAGGGTGCTGCAAGGGGCATCACAACAGTGACTTAAACCAGAAAGTGAGAGGTGGGGAAGCAAATATTGGCATTGCACAGGGTGAAATCTGAAATCCTAAAGTCTGCCACTGCCGTTTTCCTGCAGTTTAAAACAACCCAGAAATAGCACATGTATGTGGCTTTCACCCATAAGTTTCCTACACCTGGTTTTTTTAAATAAATAATAATAATTAAACAAAATGGCAGCTTTTTTGTGTGTTTTCAAGGGACTGTGCTTTCCCTTAGGAAAAAAAAACCCATGTGGTTCCCCTCCTTCCATTTTTATGCAGTTATCAATAATATATTCAATCAAATTTATTTCTGAAATTAGAGGGTAATAAAACATTATGCCTTATAGCACATAACTCAGCTATATAGCAGTGGCCAATTCCAAATCAGCGCTCATCAAGCTTTGGAATAAGAGAACCAATCAATAGCTAGTGTAAATCTGCAATGAGCTCCCACTCATTTATGCCATAGCTGAAATTCTGGCATGCTGTGCTCACTAGATATCTACTTAATATGGATTAATACCAGCTAGGTAATAAATTCTTCAACATTAGGATTGAAATGGAAATGCTGACGGAGTGTTAACTACCCTTATACTGATGAATGTTGCTATGACGGTACAGTAGAAATCTTCCATGGTACTTGATGTCTTTAATTTCCAAGATGCATCCTCTCTCATCTTAAACACCTGCTCACAAACAAACATGATTGAACATACTCTCTCCAAGCAGCTATCTTTAGCTTAACACTCTCCCTGCTTAGCTATATATTGTGCACATTTTGATGGGGCAGAAAACACTTAAAAAAAATATATTGTGAGCTTGTCGTGATGTTTGACCAACCATCATTCTATAATGTATTGGCTCTGCTGAAAGGCTGATCATATTTAGCCAGTTTTATATGTTGCTTTGTTGGTTATACCAGTTCATGCAGCTCTTCTAGTTGGTGTATGTGTGTTTGGACTCTGTGCAGTTTGTTGTTTTGGCAGCTGAAGCCCTAAAGCATCCAAATGCACTAATATATCCAATTTCACATCCTCTTACCACTTTGCAATACGACTATATTTCAAAATAAGCCTTTGCAATCTCCCATTAATGCTTGGTGTGTCACCAGATAAGTGCTTAGGAGGATGGGCCTTATTGGCAGCTTGTCAAAGCGTGACTGAGAGATGGTCTCTTTGACTATAGTGCTTTTCTGTTTTTGGCCTGAGAAGGAGTTTATGTTTATCACAAATTATTGTCCGGTGCACAAAACCCAGACTATTCTTTCAGCAAATGCAAAGCTGCTTCTAAGTCTTTGGTACCTTGGCACCTAGTCCTTTAAAGACAATTACAAAGACATCTCTTTCTCAAGCCCAGGAGTGCCCTACCTTTTGGGGCTCATTTGCAAACTGGAGAAATTGATGTGGACAACACACACACACACAGAGAGAGAGAGAGAGAGAGAGAGAGAGTGCAACCAGTTCTATTGGTTACAATATACAGCGAGTGGCGCTGTGGTCTAAACCACTGAGCCTCTTGGGCTTGCTGATTGAAAGGTTGGCGGTTCAAATCTGCATAATGGAGTGAGCTCCCGTTGCTTTGTCCCAGCTCCTGCCAACCTAGCAGTTCGAAAGCATGCCAGTGCAAGTAGATAAATAGGTACTTCTCTGTCGGGAAGATAAATGGCATTTCCATGCACCCTGGCTTCTGGCATGGTGTTCTGTTGTGCCAGAAGCGATTTTAGTCATGCTGGCCACATGACTCAGAAAGCTGTCTGTGGACAAACGCTGGCCCCCCTGGCCTGAAAGTGAGATGAGCACTGCAACACCATAGTCGCCTTTGACTGGACTTAACTGTCTGGGGGTCATTTACATTTTACCCTTTTCCAGCTTTTTTCAAGCCTGATTTTGGTGGGGGAAAAGACCCCCCCCACAGGCACCAGGGAAGGACCTTGTGGGCACACTTGAACCCACAGGTGCTGCATTCGCAACTCTGCTCTATTCTAGTTTTTCCTTCTAGATGATGCATATAACTCTATCATGAGCCTCATCCTAGATAATATTCCACCATACCTTTCCAGGTGGATATCATCACTTTATTCCCTGCAGCCCCAATTATTATATAATTATATAATATATATTATATAATATTATACAAGTACATGAAGAGCTGCATTACTCAAGGAGACAACCAAAGACTCAAGAATGCAGTTACGTATATCCTCTGCTCCAGCACAAAGGTACATAACATGGTGTAGACCAGAGAATATGTCAATGCAACAATAATGATAAAGGGCTTGTTTTCTTAATGGATGCATATTATTCACTTTCCATGCCATACAGCTGGGTTCCTATTTTTGTCATTTTATTAATTCATTTAAGAAATAATATTTCAATTCTACTGCATTCAATACAACGTACAGCCATTATAAATTCAATTTTCTGGAGTCCATACAATTCAGGCAATTTCACCTGGAGAGAAATAGGGAAAGAAAAATGATGGGAGAGCAGAACTAATGTAAAAGAATAAAGTCAAAACAAGATAATTTCTGCTATCTATAGGAAGTGTTTTATATAAAGCACGTATTTAAAGTCATGCTTGAATTTATGGGATACATAAATTTGACTGAATATCACTATGGCCATATGTTGAGTAACAAAACACACTGGAGAGCTGCTGCTAGTGCAAAATGCAGCTGCTTCACTGCTTACTGGGGCAGATCATCACCACCATGTTATGCTGATTTTGACAACATTGTGCCAGGTGCCAATTAGCTACTGAGCTAAGTTCAAGGTGCTGATTCTGGCATGCAAACCCATATAAAGCCATCAGTTGATGATAATCTGTGTGCTGCACTTAGTTAATTCTAGGTGCTTTATAAATGAGTTATTACTATTAAACATTTGGCCACAACTTAGTCTGGATAGCAATTCTAATATGAACTCACCTGATCTGCACATCCTGGACCAATGTGCAGATCCAAACACAGTTATTCTTTGTATTTCACACTTAACAGAATTTTGCGATGCAGTAAGCCACAGGGCGCTGTGGTCTAAACCACTGAGCCTAGGACTTGCCAATTGGAAGGTCAGCGGTTTGAATCCCCGCGACGGGGTGAGCTCCCATTGTTCAGTCCCAGCTCCTGCCAACCTAGCAGTTCAGAAGCACGTCAAAGTGCAAGTACATAAATAGGCACCACTCCGGTGGGAAGGTAAACGGCGTTTCCGTGCACTGCTCTGGTTTTGCCAGAAGTGGCTTAGTCATGCTGGCCACATGACCCAGAAAAACTGCCTGCAGACAAACGTCGGCTCCCTCAGCCAGTAAAGCAAGATGAGTGCCGCAACCCCAAAGTCATTTGCGACTGGACTTAACTGTCAGGGGTCCTTTACCTTTACCTTAAACATGCTGGAAGCATGTTCCTTTAAAGATAATGCCTTTGAAAATCTCTGCCACTAGTACTATTTTTGGAGATGCAAACTTACATTTATGGCAATCTCCTATATTAAGGATGAGACACGTCCCACTTCATTTTGTTTAAATGGTTCCTTCAGTCTGGACATCAGAAATTCAAATGCCATATTGGCCCTCCCTATGGACTCTGATAAGGATGATAAGGGGAAGGAAAGGGTCATGGATCAGAGCCCTCCTGCTCAAGTCAGGACTTTCAACTCTGGATAAGTACGGGCTAGCCAAGCCCTCCCTGGGAGGTCACTTCTCGTGTCAGATATGGGAAAGAGGAGCTCCATTGTGCAGACTGAGCTGTCAGGAGAGGAGGAAAGCCAGACTTTTTCTCTGAGACAATAGTGGCACATTAAGAGGCAGGAAATGGCCTGGGTTCCATGAAACTGGGTTCCACAGTTCTCAGCAAGACAAGCATGTGAGCCAATAGCCGGACTTTCCATGTCTTGTTGAAGAACATGGTGGGTGTGTTCTGTGCATGGAGCTTTGAGCTTATGATCTTGGAATTCTGACCCGTAACTTTGTCCCTTATCTGTATTTAGAGATTCTTGAAGCTCCTCTCCTAAGTTGGTTAGATGGTTGCACATTTTTTTTGTGCCTAAGGGTTTCTGGACTAATTTCTGATCTTCTCATTTTTCTGAGATTGCACTATGCGCCATCTGGAATAAAGCTTGGCTTCTTTATGTATAAGAAAGCCGTTCTTGGACAGGAGCAGCACACCAAGTTCTATTCTCAGAGTCCATCCAATGTACCTGAGAGAACATTTGTTCTGAAAGGTTTTTCTGGGATGTCTTGTTTGGTATGTGTAATGTTCTGCTCAAAGTACTCAAATTCAATGCACATTTCAGTTTTTCCATATAATAGCATAATGGCCATCTGTTAGGCCGGCAGGATGCCTAATCAGAAATTTGTTATGCAAGTATAAACAATGCATAGAAGAACTGTTGATGGAACAGGTTGCTTTTTCTTTAGCCAGAAGGCTCCTTATGCGTGCAACTTGCACTGAGGCGCCCCTTTCTACTTAATCTATTTTGTCTGCTTTCCCAGTGTGATTTGAACAACTGGAAGGCAGCACATGGAGAATGAGATGTGCTTATATTTCAAGCATGAATATAAAAAATATATATGGGAAAAATATTTTGTGAAGTTTGCAAGAAGGCAGGTCCTTGTTTGGAATGTTTTACAATCTGCAAAGATAAAGGACAAGCAGGAGCAAAACAAGAAATACCCTACAACATCCCTTAGTGCAAAACAAGAGGCAACCATTTTGACAATATGCATAGAGAAGGTACATGCACCCAGATCCTGCAAGCTGTTCCAGGATATTCATGAAGCAATCCTTTCTGAATTTTAATTTGAATAAGTTTATATGTACTATTTTTAGTGGCTTAACATGCTGGAATAGGGAGATTTGAATAGCAAAATGATTTTGTGGGTTTCCATGAACTGGGCAGATTTTCAACATATTGAGTGTTGGTTGGTTTTGTAGTAGTATATGACTCCTATCATCACACCTCAAATAAAAATGAACCATTAACTGGCTTGAACTATAGAACCCAGTTCCAAATTTTGGACCCTTTACTGCAGCAGTTTTCTTCATCTCATTCTACATCGTCCGCAGAGATTTCCTAAGGCCCCAGAAAGGCTTTTTGATGGTCACTGGTGGCTTGGCTGCAGGTAGGAGGAGGGGATGTGGAAGTTTCCTTCCATGACCTTTCCCAAGTTAACAGATCTTAAGATTCAACCTAACATTTGTAAGCCTGTCTGAAACAGGAGAACATTTTTTCCTGTCACGTTTCAATAAAACCAGAGAAAGGAAGCATTATTATTTTTATTTGCCATTTTTCAAATGGAATTTGGAATGTATGCATTTGCCTTCAAGCCTGCCACTCCTGAGGGAAAAACCCATTTTTGTATGTGTCTGTAATGAGAATTTGTAGACGTGGGCACAACAGCCCCCAAAGGGAAAGCATTTATCACATGGATATAGATTAGAAAGGTGTCAAGGTTTGAATCCAAAATGGATGTATGAGCAAGGCTTCTTAAACTTAGTTTCTGACTGAAACTGATTTTAAGCATTGAATCTGAAGTGAATGCTGTGCTGATACCTCTCTACTTTGCATAGTACATTTCTGCAACAATAAGAAACAAGCTGAATTCAGCATTCAGATAGCTTGTACTCTTATCAACAATGAAGCCTTCATCGTGACTTTCCTCTGTTTATCTAACCTCTTCTGGTTCAGACTGTTGAATACACTGGCAGCCATAACATACGGTACTTGTGAAAAGAGTTTTGTGGACAAAGGTATCTCTTCCACATTAAACTTGGTTATTTCTCTTGATTTTCCTTTTATATATTCTAATTTGTAAATGACATTATAGACTATTAATGGCTATTATTCTGCCTGTTATGCACTCATCAATATAAAATATTTATCTAATGGATAGGGGAGCCTGTGGCCCTCTAGATGTTGTTGGATTCTAGTTCCCATCAGATCCAGCCAACATAGTCAACGGTGAAGGATGACTGGAAATATAGTTCTGTGACATCTGGAGGGAGACGGCTCCTTACCCCTGCTCTGTCTAAAACTAAGATTGCAGTCCAGCATCTTTTACTTGCCAAGAGCATAAAAGTTCAGGAGAAAGTCTATCTTTTCTATTTCCACAATGCCCATCTCTCAAAGCAGGTGATGATAACAGGAACTGGCTTTCTAAAGTTGACAGACAAACAAAGTAAGGCACCAGAGAAGGGCACCTCCATTCTTTAGCAATATTTATTTGTTTATTTAAAAGAACCCTACAGCACTTTTCAATGACTACTCCCATTGTTCCAAACAGTTTGAACATGACCAAGAAAGAGAAGTTTTAATGAGTAAACATTAGGTCTTCCAATAAAGGTATTTAATGAATTATTCAATGTGTGAATTAATAAATTATTCAATTAGAAAAGGAGTGTGTGTGTGTGTGTGTGTGTGAGAGAGAGAGAGAGAGAGAGAGAGAGAGAGAGAGAGAATATAAAACATTCCACTAAAAAATCACAAACTAAGTAGGTTAACTTCTTTTCAGACCAATTTAAGGGATTGGGTTTGGATTTCGGACCATGCATTGCATGGAAACTACAACTAATCCAGAATGTGGTTGTCAGACTGGTGACTGGGAGCTGCTGCCCAGACCATATAACACCAGACTTAAAGTACACTTAAAGTAAAGCTCCAAGTACATTTCCAAGCACAATTCAAATGTTGGTGCTGACTTTTAAAGCCCCAAATGGCTTTGGCCCTGTATACCTGAAGGAACATCTCCACCCCCATCGTTCAGACAAGGGTGGATCTACTATGAAACTAATGAAGCTTAGCTTCAGGGCCCTTAATCCCAGAGGGGTCCCGGAAGCAACTTTAGTCTACATGGCTTAAAATTTTGGGATCTCATAGACCCAGTTTGAGTGGTACTACTGCAGGGTATTGGAATACTAGATGAGCCTCAGGGTCCCTTCCAACTCTGCTTCTATGATTTTTTGTTGACCCAGTTTGAGTGGTACTACTGCAGGGTATTGGAATACTAGATGAGCCTCAGGGTCCCTTCCAACTCTGCTTCTATGATTTTTTGTTGTTGGTAAGTGTGGTCGACAATCCCATTGCAGAAGATTACTTCTGTGCAGAAGCCCTCCCATGCAGAATTGCAGCTAGCTCCCAGTGAAGGGGTACAGCCAGCTCTCAGGGAAGATTTGCAGACAACTAAAGGAAGCAGCCAGGAACAGAAAGGGTTAACTTTCATGCAGGATGATCAGCAGAGAGAACTAACTCCCCTGCCCCTAGGAATGCCGGGTGATAAGAGAATGATGGGGCGTGGGGGAACCCAGTTGGAGTTCTTAGGAAGTTCAATCAGGCAGGAACAGAGACGGAAACAGTTTGTCAGAAAGGGAGGAAGGGGAAGCTGATCCAATCTCTCCTCAGAGTTGGTTCAGGGGAGGGTTGCTAGACAGGAAACAAAACAAGAGACACCGGGTTCGTAAATTCAATTTTCGGCCTTCTAGGGATTAGAAGGATTAGAGGGACCTATGGTTTGAATGCATATAAACAGCTTCCTGTGTTCCTCTGAAGAGCAGTGCCATACCCTGCTGCTGCATAGGATATATTGCATAGACATGCTATAAAGTGCTGTGCTCCATGTAATAGCAGATATTTGCAAACTGGCCCACAGTTCCCAGACTATGATTATACTGTTTATGACAAGCATATTTTCCATGTAACAGGTGGCTGTGAAACGAGCTAATATTTGCTCCTTTTATGAATGGTAAAAGTCAATGTTTAACAGTGCGGCACATCAAGATAGGAGCTTTGTATAATCCTGTTTTTTGGTGCTGTGGCATGTAATTGTGAGCATGGTAAGAGCCCCAAGAAAAGGGAGACACTTTTCTCTCTCTCGTGCCATTCTGTCCACCACAAAGGAACAGTCATTCAGTCTGCTCCACCTGTGCTTTTCACATTCAAGCTGGTATCAGCAGTGAGAAACAGGAAATGAATAGCACCGGGTGTAAGAGAACAGGTAATTTTCAATATTAGAACTGTCTGAGTATGCCCTGGGAGGACAGCTTAAATAGATACACACAGTCACTGTTTAGGGTCCACCTTTGATGTTTTATGACTGATTTAATTATTCATTGTATTCAAGTATAATCCTACAACTGTCAGGATGTGCCTTTTTGCTTTCATGTTGACTTCTGTTCATATTTTGGCAGCTTCAGGCATTCAGATGATGACAGAGAAAGCATCAGTCACTTCTCTTTGTGTATCCTTTGTAACGTGGATAGTAAAGGATTTGCTCACTCGTATCTCCTGCGGCGAGATGGATGAGCTCCACATGAATCTGAAGATCAGGCATCCACATATTTACTGCCTTCTCAGTCCACTTTCTGGATGAAGTGGGCTCGTGCTTTTGAAATCTCATTCTAGAACAAAATAAAATGTGGCAACTCTCTGTCTCTTAAAAGAAGAATCTCCCTTTGCATCAAAGGATGGACAGACAAATCCATAGGCAGTGACTGCTTTGATCTCTCTCCCATCATAGAAGTAGAGGTGGTGTGAAGTAGGGTGGGGAATGTTTTTTTAATGTTAATTTGAACTGTTAGTTTAGAGAAAAGGCAAGCAAGAGCTGAATGACAGAAGTGTATAAAAGTATGTATGGCTCTCAGGGACTGGGCAGAGGAGGAATGGTGGAGACTGCCTCCCCAGCCTGACCCTTACAGGGAAGAAGAAGACAGTTCAGAATTACAACAGGCGTTTGAGGGAGGTCATAGCTCAGAGGAAGATGAGAGGGAAAGTTGGGAAATAATGGGAGAGGAGGAGGAGGCAGAGCCAGAGCAGCTGGCTGACATGTTATCACTAGAAAGCATTCCAGACCCACCATCTCCCAGAACCCAGCAAGCCTTAAAAAAGGAGACCAAAGGGCTCAGAAGCAAAAGGCCCTCAGTGCCAGCCGCAGAAGGGACGATGAATGAGGAAGTGGGAGAGAAGGGGAGGGGAGACTTACTCGGAGCAACACCATTATTCCAAGACATATCTGTCAACGTTTTCCTTTTTTTAAGAGAAATTCCCTTATTCCAAATAGGATTCCTCGCAAGAAAGGGAAAAGTTGACAGTTATGTTCCAAGAGGCTGCCTTTCTAAGCCTCTCTCTGTGAACAGTGAATAAAAAGCAATTGGTAAGAACTTCCTTGTCTCATCCATTCCTGGCAACTTACTGTGGGGGTTTGATCCTCTAACGCTTGATAATGGCATGGTGAATTTGGATAGAGCAAAGTTTTTCTCCCTTTCTCATAACACTAGAAATTGGATACGTCCAATGAAGCTGAATGTTGTAAGATTCAGCACAGGGAGAAGAAAATACATATTGAAACAGTACATAATTAAACAGTGGAATTTGTTCCCACAAGAGGCAGTTATGGCCATCAACTTGGATGGCAGTAAAAGAGGGTTAGATAAATGCATGGAAGTTAAGGCTATCAGTGGCTGCTCACCCTGATGGCTATGTTCTACCTCCACTGTCAGGTGAATCCAGCAGGCGCTTCTCATGTTTTCGACACTGGATCAGGTGATACAGTTCTAGCCTGCTTTTAAGTTTTGTTTGCCCAGTACCCCTGGGCACTTCACTTTGCTTCACTTTCTGTAATTAAAAAAAGAAAAAAGAAAAGAAGCAACCTCATGCAATTTGCAGACTTTCCCACTCAATTGTAGAAAGGCTTCTTATTTCAGGAGGGTTGGCATGCACATAATTCCTGCCTAGATGTTATTTCCAAAGAAGTAGTCAAAGTACTCGAACCAGAAAAATACTATTGACAAAAGTTTATTATCTACAAATCCAATATTGCTTTCTGCTCCTGCCTATGTAGGGAAAGGCAGAAATTGCTAAGAAGTCCACCAGAGAATGACTGTATTAATGGAAAATGTATATTTTGGTTGACTTGTGATTTCTTGGGAATATTACCAGAGTCGTATATTAAAGGGAATTAAAGACAATCTGTCTGATCTTTGTAGCTGGATTATGCAGTGTTGGAGCAGAGTTTACAAGCGAGCCAAGAAAATCAATGATTAGAAAGTATAAAACATAATTTTAATTTAGAAGAACTAACATGTTACCAAGAATTTATTTTGCACTTGGTTAATTGCTATTTTCCATCACCTGTGAACTAGCCCACTATGAAATGATCTCTGTTTCATTACTTGGACCAGTGGTTCAATCAGATGCAAAAGATCCAGCCATGGATATCACCTATTTTATTTAAATTCATTGTGCAAGGGAGAGAGCAGGGCAACACTGTATCAGAAGAGACTTGAGCTGCATGAATGCATCCATGGGATGCTCTGATGGCATTGTTCCTGGAGATCAAAGTAAAGTCACTGGCTTTCTTGTACTTGTGATTTGTATGTTTTGTCATTTCAAGGACACCTGTATGATTTGGTTTCATATGCCTTTTGTGTGTGTGAAGGATAGCAAAGCAAATGAAGGCAGACAAGCAAGTAGCAGCACTGGTAAAGCCAGTAAAGGAAAAGGTAAGGTAAAGGGCACTGCATCAAATCCCACTGAAATGCTCTATTTGTAACACCATTGCCACCCGCTAATAGTCTTTCTCTGTCCTTACCAGATACTTTTTCAGTCTGAGGGACACATGCTGTCATGCGCAGCCTTCTGAGGGCTGAATGCGAATGTGAGTGCTGAGCCAGAGTTAAAAAGTGGTTGAGATGATAGTTGTAACATTTAGCTTTGTGCAGTAGACTATATATTCCGGCAACACAAAAACCAGAGGTTTGTACATGCATCTGTTCATCCTCAATCCAGGCAAGCAAAAGGAATGATCACAGTTCAGGTACACATGGTGGTCAGCCAGAAGCAGTTGAAGAAGTTACAGAACAGGGCTGGTGAAGAGTTTGGCATGGCGGGGTAGTGTCAAAGATCAGATAGAAAGTCCTGGAGGGTCATATTCAGGGGGTGCTCAAGGGTACACAGTACCAGCACCTCTTTTTTGTTGTTGAAAAGTGTGGCACTTACTGTAACAACTTCATGGTGAGTACTGGGACCTATTTTTCTAGGGGAAAAGCACTGGTCATATCCCACCATGTTCCCTGTTCCTGGTCTATCGAAACACATTGTTGGATGTGACACCATTGCAGTTTGAATGCTACCAGCAGGAGATGAAAAAGTCATAGTGTGATGGCACCATGGCAAGTGGTGAATTTATATAGACATAATGGAGGGTTTGAGAGAACTAGATACAAAGATGTTGTTTTTAAGACAAGTCCCTTGTTCAGTACTGGCTTCACAGTACAGGCTGCACAAGTGACTGCTTGGGGGACATATCCTGCACGAAAGCCATCATTGCATTATTACTATTGCTTGCAACGCTGCCTATGCCTCCATGAACAGGGCTAAGTCTAGGATAAACCTTCAATGGCATCCTTCTGCCTTACCTGAATTAGGCCTTAGGTTTTTTGCCCTCATCCCAAAACTGCTTCAAGACTTCAACAGCTTCCCTAAAACCAGAAGATGGAAATGAGAGATAGAACTGTATTTCATCTACATACTGATGACACTTTAGCCCAAACCTCCTCTCAGTGGATTTATGTAACTGTTACAAAGCACAGGGTTAACCTGAGATGCCCCAGGAAACAAGGACCAGGTATGGTTACTACAAGGTCCAGAGAACTAATAGAGTCTTCCTCACACACACAAACATCCCTAATACATTTCCTGGTGTAAATCAACCACCAGGGTGTTGGGGGTAAGGCTGTTTATGTCCAAACATCAGGTCAGAAACCTGATTGGAATGGTTAGATATCCAAGACATTGTACTATCCTTCTGATAACATTTTTTTCAGAACAGTAGGTCATAAAATAGTAAAACAGCAATAGTCAGTGAAATAGCTTGGTTGTGAATTAATTAGCTAATTATATGGTCTATGCAGAAATATGGAGAAAGTATGGTGCTTGTAGTTAAGTCATCTATTTTTAAATACATACATATGGAATGGTCGCTGGTAGCCTTAAAACATCCTCTTGGTTTTTATTTCATGAACCAATCCTGAAATAATGAAAATGGAGAGAAAGAATGAAAGAGAGAAATTTTGCTTTGTGCCAAATGGAGGAAATTCCTTTCCTTTCATACAATATCTAGTTCTGCTCTAATTTCTGTAGCATTTCTGTAGCTTTCCTTGTTAAAGACCAATTACAACATCAGTGTGGGAGTTGCTTCCATATGCTTTCTTCATAACACACAGCTTGCTGGAACATAGACAGTGTTTGTATAGGAATGAAACTATGTCATAGGTCCTGCCCATGTTGTTCCTTAATCCATATGCTATTAAGGGAGTATGGGAAAGAGTAGACCCAGCCCTACCATTAGGCAGGATAAAGAGGTCCTATCAGGCAGCTAGGTTGTTGTTGTTTTTTACATTTTGGGGTGCTTTTTAATGTTATAAATTATAATAAAAGGAAACAAGCAACATTTAGAGTATAATTCACAGAATTAGATTGTCATTCTACAGTTAAGAAAAGAAAGTTACATTTTGTTCAAGTAGGTTGATCTCTCTCAGAAAATAATGTGTTTGAGACTCTTGGAAGGCAAAGACCACTTGTGCTTTTGCTTATATGAGGCAATAATGGGAATCATATTTCTATAAACTGATCTTTCCAGTCCTCTAACAATGGATCAACTTTTCCCAGCACTCTTCATTAAATTCTATTGTATCAGCCTTGGGTATTATACCCTCTTCAAGATTTTCAGTGTTTTCAGCAATCTCAATAGATGCTTCAGCTAACATGAACTGAATTGTTGCTGGCATCTGCCTCCCTTGAGAGTCAGTGGAGTGCGCCTCCGGCGGGGGGAGAAAAAAACCACTGTGGTAGCAGTACCAAAGTAACTTCTCTGGGATGTACAAGCATAGGCAGAGTGTATGGAGGTCCTGGGCTGCCCAGACAACTAGATCCCACCTCGGCCTCACTAATGTGGTCCAAAAGAAAGCAGAGCAATACTGCGCCTTGGCTGCAAGAGTTGCCAGAAGATCATTCACCCTCTTGGTACAGTGGCATTGCGTTGCAGTGGAGGCTCCTCCAAGGCTTCAATGAGGGAGCTCAGGATCAGCATCCTATATGGATGGGTGGAAGAGCTGTAAGTATTATTTGCTGGGGTCTGTTTGCATTATTTGCTGAGCCCCCTCAGAAATTACATCAGAAAGTCTTCTATAAACTGACTTTACCACATATAAAACAAAGAACCACTACCACCCCACTGTTTAGGTTGCCCCCAAACCCAGATCACAAACTCTTATTTATACAAACTATTATTTTTAGTTTGAGGAGCTCCCTCTATTCATAGACTGAGATACAATCTGTGCGCTACTTTCAGGGTTGTTTCTTGGAGTATAGTTGACGTAAACATGTGTCCAAACAAGTAGACCAACAAAAATCAATGTACATAAATTAGTCAGGACTCTGAGTATGACTTGTTTGAATACAACCCATAGTTTATGGAAATGGTTAGACCAGATATTTTACTAAAATCCATTGATATAATGCAAATTCTCCAAGTCATGATGGGTGTTATGTATATTGACTTGGAAATGTGCACACTTCTCTCTTCATGGATGGATTAAATCTGATGAATTTGCACAATGGCCAGTTATTATGCACATCAACTGCCATCCCCCTTAACGTGTGTGTGTGTGTGTGTGTGTGTGTGTGTGTCAGAGAGAGAGAGAGAGAGAGAGAGAGAGAGAGAGAGAGAGAGAGAGAAGCTATTGCTTCATAAAGTGGGTCTCTCAGAAGTAATGTTCTCATTATTGTATTATGGGCATTTAGAAATGCAATGTGAAACAAACGTACCTGTTTTTCCTCTGTCAAGTGCTGGAGGATTGGGGAGCTTGGATTAATGGTTATTGCCAACTTAATTTGATAATGTGAGTAAATTTTGGATTTTCAATGTGTGGTTTCACATATTCTTTTAATTGGTGATCTAGCTGTACAATAAATGTGTTGAGATATCTCCTTTATATTGTTAGCACTCATTCCCTTTTAATTAGCATCATTTTAAGCAGCATCATTGCTTTCTAATTTGAATCTTTTCCCAGGCCAGGCTTGTAAAATGTTTTATAATAAAAACAGAAACTTTATTTATTTATTTTTGAAAGTTTCCTGCTTGCCAATCGTATCCCATACATCACAGTCTAATTAGAGGCAAAGAGCTTTTTTTCCTTTCTCCTCTCATTTTGGAAGTGATGTTTGAGAATGGGAGGTAGAAGTCCATCTTCAGCTGCCAGATCTACTCTGGACCCTCCCACCTCTCTGATTAAAAGTCTCCTGAGGTCAGCAGCTCATTCGCTTATGCCAGGAAATGACAGTTGCTGACAACCAAAGGCAGACCATGGCTCAGTCAGTCATTGGCTTTATGGTATAAAACATTACCATATTATGATTAGTGGTCTTAAGTAATACACAACACAGCCTGTAATAAATCATCCAGTAAGTCTTTCATCTAGCAAATGGCTTACTGAACAAGAAAAGAAATGACGATGTTCTCCATCGCATTGACAGTGCCTCTCTTTGAAACCTGCCACTGTATCTGGCATTCAGGGACACCAACTCATGGGGGCTGAGCTGCTTTGCACACCCAATATCTTTGGGGAGGCACACACACACACACACCCGTGTTGAGGGGGCAGACGAGGCCGAGTGCAGAGCTAAGCATAGTGCATCTTCATGGAAGGAGGCTGAGTGAGAGAGAGGAGGAGCTGCTGACCACTGAAGCCATACTGCACTCAGCTCAACAATCGGCCTCCTCCCGACAATGCAATGTGTGATGTTACATGTGCGACCCCGGGCTCCCCTCATTCTTTGGCGCAAGTTGGTGCTTCTGCTGGCATCAATCGTCTTATGCTGCCTGACTTGCTTAAAAGATTGTTCATTACAGTGAGCCAGCCATCTGGGCCCACATTGATAATCCTTTAGTCCCTGCCTTCCATGCAGGTGTTCCTTTGGTTGTGCTCTTCTCCCCTAGAGAATTCCAGACAGGGAGACAGGCTGCAATCACAGTGTTTTATCTGGCTTTGACTCCATGATAGCGCCATTACAAGTTTGATGCCTCTTGCACAAATATGATTCCTCCCTTCCAGGATGTCAGAGTGTTTCACCACCCTGAAAGGCGTATTACCGTCGGTACAATCATATAATGTTAGCGCCCTCACAGAGTAGAAATGGATTACAGGATTATAGAAAGACTAACGTTCTTAGGCCTTGCCATATGCTTAGTGAAAGATTGGGGAAGGAATGATTAGGGCTGGTTCAAGGTTTGGGCAATAAGCTTTCCAGTAATAGTGGTTCCCTTGACATCAATGGTGGGCCTCCCCAAAGCTGAATCCTCATGATCTATGGTGCACAACTGCAAACTGGCAGCCATTTTAATTACCCAGCTTTCCCATTGCTGTGCTAGTGGAGCCCCAGCTGCACCACCATCTTGTCCCATCTCCATTTTAGAACCTTTCACATTGTAAATGCTTCTATACAAAGTGTCTTCTCTGTGAAGCTCTTCCAGCTCCTTTGCATGCCAACAAGTTTAAAAACAACAACAGCTAATCAATGCCAAACATTTCTGTGTATGTTGAGAGCAAACAAGTACTCCACAGCTGCACAGTTAGACGGTGGTGTTTTTAGATGCCAGTTCTTATGCAGAAGACTTCACAGTGTACGTCTACCTTAAAAATTCTGCATTACTTTTGGTGAGAAATATACCCCCCAGACCTACTTTATCAGTGCAAAGTTCTTGCAATTTCCCTTTCCACAGTCATAAATTACTGCAATGCTATATGTGTCCCTTAAATATCCGACTTCTGTGTTAACAACCATGACTACACATTTCCACTTCATTGGTTTTCTTTTGAGCTGGCAACAATGCATTAAGTTACCTATAATGGAAGGATTTGGTGGTGGCATGAGGCCACAGCAAACAACTCATTTAATTGTGTCTGAGAGCAGGAAAGCTGGGCTAGTGATATAAAGAATCAAGATAGTACAACTTATTTCTGAAAAAAACTAATAGGCCATGTCTGCTGCCATTTATAATGAGTCAAATCTGATATAACACCATGGATTCCAGAATCTCATTCTGTACTGGGGCTGAATTGTGCCACCTTCCCCCACTTTGTGAATACTATTCACATTTCAAGCCCTTTCTGAAAACATCATGCTCATTATCAGCTCCTTAATCCACCTTTCTTGGTCCTTTCTTTTTTTATACTAGAGCAAACTTTAAATGAGGGGGTTGTGGCAATCAATGAAAGAGCTCTTCTGTTGATAATGCTATGGGTGGAGCAGACAGCAAGGATGTTACCCACGTTTTCTTAAAAAGTATTTAAGATGCTTCAACTTTCCCTTGCCTTCCTTGTTTCTTCTTCTTATATATACACTTACACACACATACATCTAAGTTGATGGCACAACGGTAAAAATGGGGTTTCTCATAAGTGCAACCAACTCGAAATAGGGTAGGCGTAGCCAATGTGCTGCTCTGCCAATATTGTGGACAGTTTCTGCCATACAGCATAGGAGTCGGTGCCTATGCTGCCAGCCAATTCACTCATGCCACCAGCATGCCTGCTTTGCTCATCACAGCACCTGCTGTTGTCACACTGCAGTTCATGTGGCCACCTATCAGGAGCCATGCAAAATGCAGCATGACAACTTTTTTTCTTACAAAAATACGATATACAGTAGTAAGACATTGTTCCATATTTTGTTTAAGAGAATTCACTTTGTTTATTGGAACGTTCTCACTTAGGTATATTTTCTTTTTCTTTTTCTAATAATATTATTATTGAGATTTTATAATTGCAAATATCAAATATCATATACCATTATCCAATCCTACCTTACCTTACATTTACAATCCCCTCCCTCCCCTACTGTCTTCCCTCATCTTTCCCTTCTTGTTTGTTACATTGTTTGTTGTATTCTGCATGTATATATACTGTATATAGATGCATTTTCTGTTCCAAGAAAGCAATGGCATTTGGTTTCATGAACATCTCCAAATCCCACAGTGAATTGGTTGCTTGTCTTTGATCCCAAGCCATCTGTTATCCTCTAATGTAGCTGAGTGTAGTCCAACTTGAATCTCTTGAAAATGGTCACCACTGTACCATAGCTTGCTTAATTAAATGTGTTATTGCTTCTCTATGTGTGTGTCCAGAACCACTCCCAGCCACATCCAGAGGACAGCAGCCAGGTGGAACGGAATGCCCTGTTATCACTGCTGCTTTATATACTTGTGCTATTCCAGTGGAGCAAATCTGGAACCATATCTCGGGACTTGAATATTATTTACGATTTTGCATTCTTATTCATTCTTTTATGAAGATTTTCATTAGTCTGTATTGTAGTATTCCATTTTATTCAATCACATTCCCAAGACTGAAAATAACATACTGCAGAGAACTGCCTCACAGTTTCAGTGGGCAGATTTATTAGATTCAAAGCAATTCATATTGTAAAAAGTGATTTATACATGCAGTGTATTTTAAGAAGTGACGTATCATTTATAAAGTGTCCTGCAAAATTAAATTTTATTTCATTTTTCATATCCTTGTTATACATGGCACACTTGACCATACTTTCTTGTTCAGTTGTATTTCTAACCTATATTCTGCTGCACAGTTGTGGCAGCAGATCAGTTCCAGCAGAAGGTCCCCAGCACGGGTTTATTGTGAATATTTCATATAATTTTGAGAAGGGCTGTAGCTCAATGTTAGAGCATCTGCTTTGCATGCAGAAGGTCCTAGGTTATATCCCTGGCATCTCCATGGAGGACTGGGAAGCCGTAGAGTGTCTCTGCCAATCCATCTAAACAATACTAAGAAGGGGGCTTCCTATGTTCCTAATTTCTTATGGTTATCCTTAGAAAGTCTTCATTTATTTACTCTGGAAGACTGCGAAGTGGGAAGAGCATTGTAGAGCCCAGGAGAGCTAGACTCATTCTCATTTAACTAAGGTGCAAATGGTGGGGAACCCATCTGGACTGCAGGAGGAAGAAGAAGGCGTGGCTTCACCAATACGGACATGAAAACACAAAAAGAGCAAGGCAGGGATTCAATATAATAAGCGACAAATATATTAAGGGACAGTAAAGCAGCAGAATCTAATTGAGGCTAAATCAGCAGCTTAAGTTGACACACATTGGGCATTTACCTATTTCATTTAGTTTTAATGCATCTGGTTCTGCATGTATTCAAGCATGTCTCCAGTTCCACAAGTTTTCTATAATTGCTGCTGCATTAACAATTTCCTATTGGTCTCAGCTGCAGAGCATGTGTGGCACCCAAAAACAAAGAGTGTCCAAGGCCACGCACAAGTATCTGTTTGAGCTGGACGTTACCCTACAGGCTAGCAGTTGAACATTCCTGGGTTGAAGGACTGTTCAGAGGTCAATGAACAGGAAGTCCATGAGAACGGGTTCAATTGCTCTTAAGTTAATTTCCAACCAAATTCCATTCCAGATTGTTGCAACAGTGCCTCTAAGATTCTGCAAGATTCATGAGAATTCCTGTTTCCAGGGAACAAATTATTAATACAGACAGTCCTCAGAAAATAAAAATATTGTGGGCGATGAGAGCATCACTCAGTGTTGTGACAGGTATGGAGAGTGTTCTAACCACAGCAAAACAAATGAGGTTGTGATCGATTTATCAATCTAGTAATTCGCATGTGGTGTCCAAAACTGAATATCTCAAAATCATCGACTCAAGGCAAGGGTGTCTCATCTTACTAATGTCTCTTGGTGGTTGTAAGATGAAAATATACCTATTTTCCATGTCACAAAATATAATAGTTTTGACTTGTAGCTTTCAGTGAAATCTGATTTCATACTGAACACAACAAATATTAGTAAACATTACACATGTGGCGAGGGGAAGAGGGTTAATGGTTTATAGATTTCTTTTCTGGTCTAAGAACATTGAAAGAGCCAATAGTATTTACTCTGTTTAATGAAACCATGTACCCCTGTTAAATGTAATTGTTCTTGTCAGTCTTCTGCTTGAAATTGCACTACTGCTCTTAAGTGGTAAAAAAAAAAATCCTGTCTACAAACACAATAGTACTAATGCTTATAGCATATATATTGTTAATTTCTAGCATTCTGAAAGTCTCTGAAAGGCTGTCCAGAAGGAAACAATAGCTGTGAGCTGAAGAATTAAACTGCCACTCAAATTTGAATTATTTGTTGCTTAGAAAGAACGATAACACAAGTATGGAGAACCAATACTGGTTTCTTTAAAACAAATTTGGGAATTGCTTCCTGTGAGGAAAAGTGTATTAGTAATGGTAAGTGTAATTCTGAGTATTCTAATACCTTAGATATCTGAAAATCAGATTTACCACATCCTCAGCCTGGAGATGGAAAGACCAATCTATTTCAAGGCCATGTTGATTTTGCATTTGTCCATTCAATTCCATTTGTCCATTAATATGTGTGGTTTTTTTAAAAAAAAATCCATGCAAAAATTAGATTTAAATGCATATTTAAATATTTTTAATCACAAAATACATATTTCAATACATATTTTATCTCCATGTATGTATTGCTATACATATTTTATGGGGGTGCCTGGACCGGAAGACGTGGTTCAGTCCCTGATTCAGCACTTTGGAAAACACCCCACTTCATTCCAAAGTTAGCTGACTGATTCAGTTTGGGGTTGATCAAGTCTGCTTCCTCCCTTCCTTCAACTCACTATTAATTTTTCCCCTTTTGACAGAAGTGGATGAAATTTGCAGACATTCTACCTCCTCCAAAGGGGTGAAAGCTTGTCAGATTGGACCTAAGTGGGTTCAGGTACTTTTTTGGGTTTTTTGCTGGGCAACTTTAAAATGTGATTTATTTATTAACAATCATTTTTCTTTTATTTGGGGGCAGAGTTTGATGATATTTGCAAGCAAAGTTGTCCCTTCTGAGGGCATGAATCCCATCAAATTTCAGAAGGACAGCTGTAGTGGTTTCTCCACAAGCAATTACAGTTCAGAAGCAGCAAACAAACAAACCCTTTCAGCTAGTGTTTTGTGACCAATTGGTCGGAAAATTGCAGACATGAGACAGGCACCCCAAGCAAAGAACCTGCCAAATTGCTTGCAAATAATTCCAAGGCCTTCTTTTTTTTTTTTTTAATAAAAATTTATTGGGTTTTACAATAGAAATAAACATAGTAAACAATGTAACATATCTCTTAACATAATTTCACATTTTCTTTGGACTTCCTCACATCTCCCGCTCCCACTTTCATCATTATAACATTTTGTCAGCAATTTATTATCTTATTTGCATTCTTATATCCCTTCTATGTTTCATAATCTTCAAGTTCTCAAAAAGAGTTATATTTTCTCAATCTCACTTATTTTCTTAAAATCATCTAAATTAGTGGTGCTCAGTTATTTTGATCTAGTATCCTGTTTAACATTCACTCAAGTTACAATATTTTTGTAAATAGTTCTTAAATTTCTTCCAATCCTCCTCAATCCTCTCTTCTCCCAGGTCACGAATTCTGCCTGTCATCTCAGCCAATTCCATGTAGTCTATCAGTTGCATCTGCCATTCTTCCAGTGTGGGTAGATCTTGAGCTTTCCAATGCTTTGCGAGTAGTATCCTTGCTGCTGCTGTTGCATACATAAAAAATGTCTGGTCCTTCTTTACCACCCCTTGGCCGACAATGCCCAAAAGAAAGGCCTCTGGTTTCTTAGTGAAGGTATATTTAAATACCTTTTTCAGTTCATTATAAATCATTTCCCAGAACGCCTTCACTTTAGGGCAAGTCCACCAGAGGTGGAAGAATGTTCCTTCACACTCTTTACATTTCCAACACTTATTGTCAGTCAGGTGGTAAATTTTTGCAAGTTTGACTGGGGTCATATACCATCTATATATCATTTTCATTACATTTTCTTTCAAAGCGTTACATGCAGTAAATTTCAATCCAGTACTCCACAACCTTTCCCAGTCCTCAAACATAATGTTGTGCCCAATGTCCTGCGCCCACCTTATCATTGCCGATTTAACCATTTCATCTTGTGTGTTCCATTTTAACAGCAAGTTATACATCCTTGAAAGTACCTTACTCTTAGGTTCTAACAATTCTGTTTCTATTTTCGATTTCTCCACCTGGAACCCTAATTTCTTGTCATTTTTAAAAACTTCTTTAATCTGAGCGTAATGTAACCAGTCTCGCACTTTATCCTTCATTTTCTCCAAACTCTGCAGTTTCCAATTGTCTCCATCTTTTTCTAGAATTTCCCAATATTTTGGCCATTTGGCCTCCATATTGGGTCTTTTTCGGGCCTTAGCTTCCAAAGGTGAGAGCCACCTTGGGGTTTTATTTTCCAGCAAGTCTTTATATTTTGTCCAGACATTAAACAGTGATTTTCTGACAATATGGTTCTTAAAGGCCTTATTTGCTTTAACCTTGTCATACCATAAATATGCATGCCATCCAAAAGCATTGTTAAACCCTTCCAAATCTAACACATCAGTGTCTTCAAGAAGTAGCCAATCTTTTAGCCAGCAGAACGCTGCGGCTTCATAATACAACTTTAAATCTGGCAGGGCAAAGCCCCCTCTTTGTTTTGCATCAGTTAATATCTTAAACTTAATTCTGGGCTTTTTGCCCTGCCAGACAAACTTAGAGATATCTCTCTGCCACTTCTGAAAGCACTCCGTCTTGTCCAAAACCTGAAGTGTTTGAAATAAAAATAGCATCCTTGGCAATACATTCATCTTGATAGCAGCAATTCGGCCTAACAAAGAAAGTTTCAATTTTGACCAACTATCTAAGTCTCTCTTAATTTCTGCCCAACATTTTTCATAATTGTCCTTAAATAGACTTAAGTTTTTCGCTGTTATGTTTACCCCTAGGTATTTTACTTTTTTAACCACATTAAGTTCCGTCTCTTTCTGAAACCGTTCTGACTCTGTATCTGTCAAGTTTTTTCCCAAAACCTTAGTTTTCTGTTTATTTAATTTAAATCCAGCCACCCGACCAAAGTCATTAATCAGTTGTAATACTCTTTTCGTACTAGGCTCTGGCTTCTGCAGGGTCAAAACCAGGTCATCTGCAAAAGCTTTTAATTTATATTGTTTCGGATCCGGTTGGTAGTAGTGTCATGTCCATTTTTACTGCATTATGGTCGGAACAGGTCTTTGGGCAGATTTCCACTTTTCTGACCTTAGGTGCCAGGCCTCTAGATATCCATATTTGGTCGATTCTTGTCCAGGTCAGTTGGGCTTCAGAAAAGAATGTTCCCTCTCTTCCTAGTGGGTTCTTTGTCCTCCAAATGTCAATCAAATCCATATTGTCTGTCATTTCAAAGAAAGTTTTAGGTAGTCTGCCGTCTTTTGTAACATTTTGGCTTTGTGACTTGTCCATGTTAGTTGATACGACCCCATTCATATCTCCCATCATTATGATGTTGTTGTAGTCCAGATAATCCAGCATTGTCTCCTGCAGCTTCTTGTAAAATTCCGATTTCCCTTCATTAGGTGCATAGATTCCTAATATCAACAATTTCTCTCCTTGATGTTGTATCTCAATTGCCAAAATTCTTCCATGTTCATCTTTAAATAAGAATTTAGGTGACAGGCTCTCTTTCGCATATATCACCACACCTCTCTTCTTAACTTTGTCCGACGATATAAATTCCTGGCCCAATCTTTTATTTATTAACACTTTTCTATGGAGCCTCGTCACATGTGTTTCCTGTAGACAAATAATGTCCAATTTGTTCTTTTTTTAATATGTGAAATATTTTCTTCCTTTTTTCCGGAATGTTACAACCATTAATATTCCAGCTCAACAGTTGCAGAGACATCCTGAATTAATCTGGTTATTTCTTAATTCCAAGGCCTTCTGTACTAGACACCTTTAAAATTCATTTTGAGGTTGTAAGAACTAGAATGGATTCAAATTCTGGATATGATCATTCCTTTTGATTTAAACCTGCCCATCAGTGACAATGGAGCTCTCTCTCTCTCCCCTCTCCCGAGTCTGGTACATGTTCTTCCTTCTTGCATCATCCCGAACTGATCTGAATCCTTATATGTTAAGCTAGAGACATTGTTTCACTTTTAGTTGATGCTTTTCTGTAGCATTTATTTAACGTCTACAGCACTGAGCTATCACAAAACATTTCAGGAATTCCCTAACTACACAGATCCTGCATCACTTCTGAAAAGCCTCAAATTCCTTTGAGGCACTTCACTTCAGTTGGGAATTCAAGATTCATCTAAATCCAATGCACACCCTTAACATTTTGACTCAAAACATGCATTTTAGCAGACATTTGTGAGGTTTCTTGAGCTGAGAATTGCCTGGGCTGAAAGATAATTTTGTTGCAATTCACACAGTAGTTTGTGAGATGCAGTTCAGGAACATTCACATTGGTTTTCAGAGAAACTGAATTCTTGAAGTATTCTCTTATATCTGGTACTTTTCTGTGTGCTCCATACAGATCCTTTCATGTTCATCAAGCTATTATCTTCATTTAAATAAATGGGATGACTCATGTGAATGTGGGACATTCTTGTACACATATTTCATGTACTCAGATAAGATTTCCGGACTAGAGCACAGACTTTGATTCAATGCTCAAAATTTACCTCTGAATATGAGACCTCTGCCTACAGTAAAAGCTTAAGATAAACAAATTGGGTAAGTTGGCAACACATTTATAGGACTACACATTTATTGAATGACAGCCAAAAAGGAACACTGTGAATTGCTGTCAGGATATTTTTTATCCTTCGTTGCATATTTTGATCAGCTGAAAGGTCTGGATATTTTTGGTGATGAAAATCCATAGTAAGCAAAGTACTGTACAAATAGAATCTCTATGTCTGCATTTTTACTGACAGCACAATTTTGAGATGCTTTATGCAGTTCAACAAATCTATTGGAGATAAAGAGCAATGGAAAGTAATTTACAATTTCATGGACAACTCAAAAGTTTCAACAAGCAGAAAAGAATCAATCAGATATCCTTGAGATTCAGCTCAATCAACTAAAGGGGGCTTGTGTGTGGACACACCATTCTCAAGCAGGCAAATCAGGACATGGTAGCATTAGCTAGCTGAGACAGGGAAGAAACTGTTATGAAGTCTAAGTCTGGATGCTGTAATGTATCATAGGACATGACTAATGCTCTTGAGACTTGAGTTCCAGCTTCTAAACCATGTCAGGGCTTAATTGAAAAAAAGTACATCTTAACAGGACAGTGAACAAGGACAAATTAATACAAATAGAAGACAACAAAACAATGATTTGGAGCAGGGGATACAAGTTCTAGTAAAGTAGTGGAATTCTCATGGGAGGAAGCATGGGATATAAATTTAGCAAGCTAATAGTAATACTACTAGTAAATCAATCATGTGTTGGGTTTTATTGCACTTTTCTTGCTTTTGAGGTGGGCAGACTCTGAGGTGAGTCCCTTCATTCTGCAAATTATATCTCTGTGGATCTGCATTCTGCAGCGTTCCCAGGTGCCCATGGTTCCTGAAAACCCCAAGGAAACTTCAGCTGGGCTTTCCTGTGTGGGAAGTGTGGGAAGCCAGAGAAGTCAGGAAAGTTGTAAACCATGCTTCCAACAGCTCTATTTTTTTGTTTTGTTTTTAAGGAGAAGCCTTTTTACTTTTAAGGAAATCAGTGTGGATTATTATTGTTCTTGTTGTTATCAAAAGGAATGACTTTGCATAAGAACAACATCGATAAGTGTGTCAACCTCAAGCACTCGCAACTTCCTGTACATTAATTAAAGCCCAAGGGAAGATAGAATGTGATAACTCCTATAGGCTTTTTCAGATCAGGAAACATGGAATCCGGCAAGGCTGTGGAGTAGTGGGGGAAATGTTCCATGTAAAGAAAAAGAAAAAACATTCAGTACCCTTGGCCATCTCACAACAAAAAGGTAAACTCAACCCCTCATCTACTAAAATTATAAATAAATTCTAAATTCATGGGGGAAAGTTTCTTCTTTTAAAGAAGCTGAAGGACCAGTTTTAGCAGAGCTGTCCTCTGAAATCATCTGAAATATACCAGTTACATATGTCTCCTATGCCTGCTGATGACAATACATTCATGGTTTCCTTGTGACATACTTTGTTTTCTCATATTGCATGGTGGAGGGGGTTAGTTTTTTCCTTTTTCTTTTTTGGAGGGGGGCACATAATGAAAGTTTGGAATAATTTTTTTTTTACTTGATGCATTTGCACTGTATAGCTATTTATATAGATATAAATAATTATACAGAAGGCACCCTGACCCCCCTCCCCAGAGATGATTTTTGACTGACACAGGAGACTGCAGCACCAAAGAGTGGACAGGAAACTTTCCTCCCATGAGTTTCCCTAAGGCTGCAATCTTAAGACTTGGGGTGGTGGTGGTGGAAGCAGATGAAAGCAGTTCATCTATCTTATCCCAAACCCTACAAGACTCTTTTCTGTGTATTGTTTTGTTTTTAATGTTTGATGTTTGATGTTTTAGTATGTTTTGATATATGCTGTGAGTTTCCCAGAGATGGGCGGGGTGTTGTTGTTATTTTTTGGTGTTGTTAAAATATGTTTTCTCCCATTGTTCTCAATGGGAGGGAAATAAATGGGAAGAAACTATGCTGGCTCTTTGCCATAGTTTATTCCCTGGTTTGGGGGCATGTTAGGGGACTGGAAAGTCCACTCCCCACATGCCTCCAAACCACCCTGTACATGTGTCCTATTGCTGTTAATGCTCAAAGGGTTGTGAAATTTGCTGCAGCAGTATGGAAGGGAAATCCAACATCTGGTCTCCCTTTCTGAAGTGTATACTCTCCGTTCTCTGTCCCCCTTAGAGAGAGAGAGATTTGATACCTATGTCTCCTTGGGTGTTCTCTCTGGGGCTATAGGATTGCACAGTAGGATCTAAGCTACCAATGTTATTTGCACCCTTTCCTTTTAAGCCTTCTCGTTTCATATTCTTAAAGAACCATTTAAACATTAATACAGATGTGTGGTTTTGTTTTGATTCCCACAGTATAGATTACAAGTAGCTGACTCAGAACTCTTAAAAGCTTCTGAAATGCTGTCAAAGGACAAAGTTTTCTTGAAGTGGTGTTATGATAGCAATCAACCCACCCCATCCTCACCCTGTTATTTACTGCTGAATACTTGATAAGCCTCAGTCAAACCGTTGAGTCAAGTTCCCAGTACCACATTTAAAGATGCACCTCTGCAACCCAGGGGAGATCAAGAAGAGAGAAATAAGAAACATGAAATGTTCATGTGCATGAAATGTACATTTTCAGTTGTGAAATAGAAATGTGCTTTTAAATATTTAGAAGCTTAGGTTAGCATCAGGGATAGTGACAAGGGTGGAGTAGTTGAGCAAACTTTAAGGGGGGGGGGAAACAGTATTTTTATGTAAATATTTACAAGTAAGGAATAGTTGAGAAGATTCTCCTGTGTTGATCCCAAACAACAGAAACATAGAACATATTAAGATGGTGGTTTTGACTGGACCATTTTTCATTACTTTAAAAATATGATATATTTATACTTGTTCACATGACACACTGAACAAAGGTGTAAGCTGTGTCTATGCATGTATAAGTGTCTGTGTGAAAGAGTGTACACTTGTTGATTAGTACAGCTGAACTATTGTGTATACAGGCACACAGCCCTCTACTGCCATTGTACATTGCATGTGGAAAAATTGCAGAAGTGTACAGTTTAACTATTGTGCGCACAGATCATACACCTCTTGAATGTGATGTGCAAACACTCCTTTTCTCATGCTAACCCAGTGATTTGACTCACATTTCCAAAACTTTACATGTCTATATATTTCCGGTCCTGATGGTCAGCTGAGTACGTTAACTCAGCTGATGGATGCATCTACTGCATGGATAGCTAGAACACAGCTCTTGAGTTTTCCTCTGGATGCTGCCTACTAGAGGCTTCATTGTAAAGGGACCAGATCTGTGGCATTCATCCAATATCTTCAGTGGACTGAGTACCACAGATGGAATTGTTCCTGTTTCATTATTGTAAGGTAAATGTTAGAAGGATGCAGCCTAAGCCAAATCAGCCAAACCAGCAGGCTCACCTGTAATGATAGTTTAATGGAGACTCAAGCTGGCCGAGGAATGCAGATACATTTTCCTTTTCCTTTATTCCGCTCACTTACAATTTCCCCTTTTGATAATAGCCTGCGCAGTTTATCCCTCAGAGGTAGCGCAACACGAGGAAAGAAATTGTAGCTCTGCCACTTGCCATGTATTAAGCTATGTCCTCCTGACTCTGAAATATTTAGAAAAACAATCTTGCTGTGACCAGCATTGTATTTCCTCATCCTGATGGCAGCATTTGGAGCTGACGACCACAAGCGCTGCATTAGAAATTGTCTCCATAGTGAGTCACCATGCTGCTCACTAAAATGGTTTAATCTTCTGCCACAGTGCTTTTCTGTACCATTCATTTTGCCGCCTATTACATAAATTAGATACGGAGTCCTGTTATACTTTGCTGAGTGATAATATACCCCTCTCTGAGACATAATTGGCATTACCACAGTACCAGGCCAAGGCAAGCAAGGCTTTTATTTCCTATAAGTGGTAAAAAGTTTTCTCACTCACTTCCCCCCCCCCCCGGCAAAAAAATCCTGTGTTTTTTTAAAGAAAAGAATAGGTAACTACAAAGCACATAACAACCAATTAAGTTTATGCTCAAAAGAAATAGGTTGAACATAGCTAAAGCTCTGCTATTAAATCCACTTGCACACAAGTGGATTCCACTGCAGGCTATGGAATGAAAATTCAGGCACAAATTGTTGTAAGCTCGCAGCATTAAGAAGGATAATGGCTTCATTTGCTTTCATCACAGCTGACAATCAAAGTTACATTTCTCTGCAAAACTGTCCTTTCACCACTCCCCCCACTCCAACTTATCAAAAGGCTTGTGTATCTTTTGCTGCTGTGGCTGAGCAGATCAGGACTGTGCTACCTGCTAACACAACTCTGAGCATGATTAGAGAAAGACACATCAAATGAGCTCAGGGAAGGGATCTCTGGGGAGAGCTGCTGAGGATACAAGTCATTATTGCGGTATCTCTCTCAGGAATCCACACGTTACAGTAGTTTCTTCTCCTCCTCCTCCTCCTCAGGAACCTGCCAATGACAACTCATTTTGAATGACATGGTCAGGGCTTGTGGACAAATTCCACAGTCACTGATGCAATTACAAATTCTGCGGTCATCCGCCACCATCAGGTCTGAAAGTGGAATTTGGCCCATATGCCTAGGGAAGCATCCTTTTGTGATACATGGGTAGAATATAAGGAATCAGGTTTTTTAAAAATCAAATGCAAGCAGCCTACAACCTTTTCCTCTGCGTCAGAGATTCTGGTCACACACAGTTGAAGCAGAATGTGCATTACTGTGTGTCAAGTTTAGGGGTGCAATTTGGCTATATAAAATGTAAGGTTCCCCCGACAGTCCATGTTAGGAATAGTAAAAATATTACTGGAGGGAGTCTTTATAATACTCAATAATGCTATGAATTTAGGAGCGGGTATGCTGAGACATTTCTAATTCCTGGAATAGTCAGACTAGCTTCCTGGTGAGGTAATGGCCATTAAGGTACTAAGGAAGTGGATCTGTGCCAGACAGCAAATGGATGTCCCCACTTCTTCAACTTACTGGTAGTTAGAAGGACAAAGGCCAGAGTTGAGAGTTGAATTATGTAAGCTACAAACTGGAAGCTGGCAGACTGCAGGCTAGGCAGATGAGGGACAGAGCCATGCCTGATTTCTGCTGGAATCCAAGGTGGTGGCTATGGGAGAAGCAAGATGCTATTGGGGTGTTAACGCTGTGAGCCCCTCCATCATAGGCTCAGGTAGTATATATGTGTAAATAAACCATACACCACATTCTGAGGAAACTGAACTCCTGGAAATCTTGCACCACTCGGAGATTGTGGGTGGTGTGCCAGTTTAGTTGAAACTAAAGTCCCATTGATTCCAGTGGAATTTAGGATGCATCCAGATATAGAAATTATTGCATTAGCTTTCCTGATTATAATGCTAATGTTTCTATCCTGGAATATTCTAATATTCCTTTTACACTGCACACTACCTGTTACATTATGGAACTGTGGCTAAGTGACTGATATACAGGCATGTCATGCTACAATTTTAATGGTGGGAATGAATTGTTTGGCAGGATACTGCCACATATCTCATCATGTTAAATTACACTGCAACCTCCTGTGATTTTCCCAGGCTGCAAACAGATATTTGTTTGTTTGTTTATAGAAGAAGAAGAAGAAGAAGAAGAAGAAGAAGAAGAAGAAGAAGAAGAAGACGGGAGATCAGCACTAAACTTCTGTTAAATTCCACTACTTTTCCAGAAGTGCCTTTTATGTTGTGCGAAAGATCACATGAAACAGAGAACTTATCAAGTAAGGAAACATTGGGGAAATGAAATAAAGTGCTTTCTGAATCTTCTTCTTCTTTGGCGATCGCTCATAGCCAAGTAAGATTATCTTCCATAAACACGGTTTTAACAATGAGTCTGTAGGTGACTGTGGAGGCCAATTCTGGATCCACACGTCCTTCCACAGTGGAGACATTGGTTTCCAGGCGGGAGTTGATCATGGTGTGGATTTGCCAAGTGTGCCTTCCTCTTAGCACATTTCTCCCTTGCGTCCTGAGATCGAGTGTTCTCCAACTGAGCACTCACAGGACAGTGTTTCCCAGTTGTCAGTTTATACTACATTTTTTTAAGATTTGCCTTGAGACAGTCTTTAAACCTCTTTTGTTGATCACCTGCATTACGCTTTCCATTTTTAAGTTCGGAATAGAGTAGTTGCTTTGGAAGATGATCATCAGGCATCCGCACAACATGACCAGTCCAATGAAGTTGATGTTGAAGAATCATTGCTTCAACACTGTTGATTTTTGCTTCTTCCAGTACATGGATATTAATCCGCTTGTCTTCCCAAGTGATGTGTAAACATTTTTGGAGACATGCTTTTTGAATACAGCCTTAAACACTGCACTACTTTCCCCTCAAATTGGAGTCATCATGTTCATTAATAAAAATCTAGGTATCATACCATATGTTAGCATTTCCACTCTCATAATTTTAATGAAATGGTTTCAAGAACTTGCATACTTTGAGAACAAAGCATTCACCTGCCACAATCCCTTCTGCAGTGCAGGGAAATTGAATTTCTAAACGAAGCTCACCAAACTGTGTTCCCCTAATGGTCATCTTTTTTTGAAGGAGAAAGACTTGTTTAGTCCTAACTTAGAAAAGCATAACTATCACAAAGTGCACCACTGATGTGCCTTCTCACTGGGTACTTTGTTCCAATAGTTAATCATTCTCACTGTTAAAAATCGGAGACTTCTTCCTAATTCAAATTTGTCCAGCATTAACTTCCAGCCATTAGTTCTTATTATGCTTTCTCCTGCTAAATTAGAGTCCTTTATTACCCCATTACTTTTTCCATGTAAAGGTGCTTATTCAGTGCAATCAAGTCACCGCTTAATCTTTGTTCAATAAACTAAATGGGCCAAGCTTTTTCCTCAGAAACATGGAACTCACTAAGATGTGCACCCTTCTGGGGGCCTTTTCAGTTGGTTATAGACAATTCTTGCCCATTTGTAAGTATACCCAGGACTAAACATACTTGCATTTCAACCCCAAAGATACCTGTCCTCACAGTAAGAAATCAGACAGTAAGGTTTTCTGAAGGCTATGACTGTAATCTTATGCATACTTTCCTGGGATGAGGAATGGGAGCAACATTCGATTCAGTTCACATTTAAATGCAATTCTGAATAATGAACGCTTTATGAAACAATCTGAGAACCAAATCACAGCCATCCTTCAAATTCATCCTTTTCCTAGTTTGGCAACGCACTTCTCTAGGAAAGTTACGTATACAAAAAAATGCATATGCTCAATTCATATACTGGCTGTGCATAAAAAACCATATATTTGTGAAAATACCATACAAAGTCCTGGTTTGCTGCTCTGTCTGCCTCTATACTGGCCGGGGGGGGGGGGCAAATCTGTGGTCTGTTCAGGCCAAGAGAGACAGCCTGTCTGATGCTCCTGAATCAGTCACTTGTGGGGGTAGGGTGGGGGTGGACCATCCTTTTGAGGGTTGGGCAGATGCCTCCCTCCCTCTTCTTTTCTGGGCAGCAGCACCCGTCCTTCCGTCTTGTCTCTCAGTGCAACTTGTTGGCTACTTTGGGGCTGTGTAGGCACCTTTGGCTGATTCACCTCTTAGTGGGCTCATTTCTTCACCTACTCCATCCTGAATATCGGAGTGATGTGCATTAGATGGCCTAGGTAAAGGTAAAGGGACCCCTGACCATTAGGTCCAGTCATGACCGACTCTGGGGTTATGGCGCTCATCTCACTTTATTGGCCGAGGGAGCCGGCGTACAGCTTCTGGGTCATGTGGCCAGCATGACTTAGCCGCTTCTGGCGAACCAGAGCAGCGCACGGAAACGCCGTTTACCTTCCCACCGGAGCGGTACCTATTTATCTACTTGCACTTTTGGGCATGCTTTCAAACTGCTAGGTTGGCAGGAATTAGATGGCCTACTGTACTGTTAATTAGGATAATCTTGTATTTAATTTGGTCACTTTTGGCAGTTCAAGTGCAGGGTGGGCAAACTTTGGCTGTTCGTATATCTGAATCTTCAGCATGTATGGAGAAGTTTGGGCCAGGGGAATTTCAAATTGTCCCACTTTAAAGTGGCCAATCACTTCAGGAGAGTGGAGCTAAGACTCAGATGAAGTCTTCACTCAGGTCCAATCCCATGGCATTTAAATTCTCCAACTTTGTCACCCAGCACCACAGTCACCTTCTGGGTCCCCCTCCCTTGCTTATTTATTTGTGCTGGTATTCACTTGACCTTGCTATGAATTGCCTCATTCATCATAATCGAGGCCAGAGTGAAGTTTTGCCCTCAGGCTAATTGGGCCTAACTGGTGTGTTTTTGCCTTCCTCATCACAATCGTCACAACTTTGGCCATCATGAAATCCTTCCTCTTTGTCAAAGAGGAAGCACAGGCCTCATCCACCCCCCTCTGCAGCAGCAGTGTATCCCGTTAAAGGGATCCCAGGAGAGGTGCACATCTGTCGGATAGTATCAGTTTGGTGTATGTCATAGGACATCCTTTATCAAGTTTGATCACGGATTTGTCCAGCCGGTGGGCTGAACAATGCTGGATGTGCCCAATGCATTTGTCCAATGCCATCCTAAACATAGGTAAAGTTAAAGGGACCCCTGACCATTAGGTCTAGTTGTGGCTGACTCTGGGGTTATGGCGCTCATCTCGCTTTACTGGCCGAGGGAGCCGGCGTACAGCTTCTGGGTCATGTGGCCAGCATGACTAAGCCGCTTCTGGCGAACCAGAGCAGCGTACGGAAACGCCGTTTACCTTCCCGCCAGAGCGGTACCTATTTATCTACTTGCACTTTGACATGCTTTCGAACTGCTAGTTTAGCAGGAGCAGGGACCGAGCAATGGGAGCTCACCCCGTCGCGGGGATTCGAACCACTGACCTTCTGATCAGCAAGTCCTAGGCTCAGTGGTTTAACCCACAGCACCACCCGCATCCCAAACATACATCCCTAATAAATAAAGTTGTGGCTAATTTTGAACCCCAGGTGCTTGTCCAAGCCTTTATTTATTTGTCACATGGGATAAGAGGGTGGCAGGTCACATTGCCTGGGTACGCAACTTTGCTTGTGTTCTAGTAAAATGTATAACACACAGCAATACTTAGTTGGTCTTAAAGGTGCTACTGGAAGGATTTTTTTATTTTAGCAATACTTAGGATTGTCTCATACTTACAGATGCTAAAGTGCATTTGTTTAACTATTCACTATAAGTTCTCATGGTGCAATTTCATTCTCAGCAGAGGTCCTGCAAATCTACACTTGATGTGGTATCCCCCCCCCCCCACTAAGATTGAGTTAACTCTTCTGTGTACCATTTCCTATATAATGGAATGTTGGCTTATATATATTATAATAATGGTGCCCATTCTAAATTCAAATTAAAAGTTAATTTCAAATGTGAAAAGGTTGGCCATGCAGGTTGAAGTTGAAAGCATTGAGCAACTGTCTGTCAGACAAGGGGTTTTTTCCTGAGGCATATGTGAAACTATGATAAAAACCTGGGTGGACTGAATCAAACAGCAGAGAGAACAGCTGGGCCCCAAAGGAGTATAGAACACTGAGAATTCATTGGTGAAATTGCTAGGGAACTGCCTATAAAATGCAGTTCAGGTAAAAGAGATTCATAGTAAAGTCAGACGGTAAAGAGCTGTAGGGCTCAACTGCTATGATTAAGCATGAACAAAGCTCAAATGGGATATCTGGTATTCTGTTGCATGCATTGTATTTGATGGAGCAAAGGAAATGGAATGTTTAATTCTGTATGTTCATTTTCATTACAAGACTTCATGGACCTCTATGACAGACACCACAGAAGGTAAGCAGCTTTTAAAAAAAATTTTTTTAGTAGTGAGCAACACAAAACTGTTTAAGAAAGTCTAGAAAAAATCTTTATATTATCATAAGATTTAGCAATCACTTGTGAGTAATCCTGTACACAATTACCTAGTAGTAAGTACTTTTGACTTACCCCTAAAATAAGTTAATTTAAGGTAGTTAATGGTAGGTAAGTTTTATGTCCTTTTCTACCTCCAGCTAGGAATTAGGGGAGAAATTCGATTTGGTATGAATTTAAATGTGAATTTATCTCATTCACACTTCACGAAATAATCTGAGAACTGTATTGCAACCACTCTTCAAAATGTGCATTACTCCAAATTTGTCATGAAGTTCTTCAGCTTGCAGGGGCTTCCTACCCACTATGCACCTCACTGTGCATTGTTTCTTCTTTTTCCCTGCTGGGACACAATGTACCCATCTCACTTCCTCTCTGAGAAAAGGGAGCGAGTAGGACAGGTTCAAATCACATAGAAAAACATCTTGCATTCTAAGCTTGGAACATCCAACTTAGACCTCCTTACTGGTATGACTCACATGATTGAACAAAAAGAACCAAAGAATTATGTCACACCCCTTAACCTTGGGTGTAAGTGTTACTATGTGAACCCGACCAGTAAGGCTATCTAAGCTGGGTGCTTTAGCAACCTTTATGTTTCTATACAAATAATTTAGAAACGCTTACCATTGTGGAACCTAAATTATACTATCTGGGTTTTTTTCTTGCTGTTGTATGGCAAAGCACATGAATCTGACCTTTGAAGAGTTTGTAAGTAACCCATTTTTAACTTACCAAACGTGTGGTCTGTATGCTAAGGGAAGTGGGGAACTTTGGAAGCAACTTAGAAGGGAATATTTTAAAGCTCTAACAGCCTATATTTCCATGCTTTACTTTGCTGCTCATTTTGTGATTTTAAATTTCTGCTGGGGCTCTCCCACCAAAGAGTACTAGCCCCAAACCTGGATCTAAGCATCCAGATTGTTCTGTTTTTACTCTACCATATCTGTGTTTCCCTTTAACCAAAATGCAACATACCAACAAAATGATGCGCACCCATGTGTGAATCGGCCCTGCCATTCTGAATTAATAGTTTTGAAGTTCGCCATGGTGATTAAACAGCTTTCAGACTAGTTATGCAGCAGCAGCTTCTTTGTGTTGTTCAAGCGGTCGCATCATTCGATAACTAACCACAATCCTTTGCATGTCTGCTCAGGCCTGTTTGAGTGTAATGGGACTTACTCCTAGGTAAGTGGGTGTCAGAGTGGAGCCAAAGAAAAATGATTCAGTATGAGGGTTCATTTTTCATATTGTGTCAAAGTAGTCTTTGTTACTGGAGAGATTTGAGCATTCATTTCTCAGATTTCAAATAATAATAAAAAAAGGCTGCAGCACTTCTAGAGATTGACACACCAGAAGAAAAAGCTTCTGCAAGAAACTGATAAATTAAGCACCATCAGGTGGCTTGTATCCAGAGGTATGAAAATGGATGTAAGAATGAAGTGCCTATGCTGCTAATATAGCTAGCAAAGGCTTTTTTATAAAAACCATGTTATACCAGAGAGTTTAAATGACCCTGGCAACTAAACGGTATTGAACTTCTGGTATTAGGTAAGATGATTAAACCACCAATTAACAGCTTTTCTTCAATGGAACACCATGGGGTTAATTGCCCTGGTTTTGATGTTGTCAAGATGCTTAATTGAATTTGGATATTTTACGAACAAGGTAATAACTGTGTGAATTATCCTGGCCAGTGATGCTCCCTTCCTGTTGCCTCTTATCGAAACAAGCCACCTCTTTATGCCATGGTCCCTACCTTGTGTTAATCAGTTACAAGCTAGTAAAAAGGTAAATGGGCAGTAAGAGAGTAGCTAATGCTTCGCAGCTTAAGACAGTAGTTTGGTAATGTTGTATCTTTAGGCCCAAAATAAAAGTGGCATTTCTGAGATGTATCAACTACAGTATATGCAATACATCCAAGTACAGTGGTACCTCGGGTTACGTACTGTCCCCCTTATGAATGCTTCAGGTTACGCGCTCCGCTAACCCAGAAGTAGATGCCCCTTGTTGCGAACTTTGCTCCAGGATGTGAGAGGACGTCATGCTCCGGCAGTGCAGCAGCAGTGGGAGGCGCCATTAGCAAAAGCACGCCTCATGTTACGGGCAGTTTCCAGTTACGAACAGACCTCCGGAACAGATTAAGTACATAACACGAGGTACCACTGTAAACAAAAGCAGCTACTCACCATGACAGCTATGTTCTACCTCCACTGTCAGGGCCATTTGAAAATACACAACGAAGAAACTTGAATACTAAGAATCCTACTCATATTTTATTCCACAATATATTTTTATTACTTTGTAGACACCCTTCCCTCACTTTTGCTCAGTATGGGAAGAGGGTGTGCCTTAGAGGAAGATGTTGATACATCTGAGCTCCTCAAGAGAGCATCTACTTGGCCTTCTAGATAACCTTGATCTATTCTATTATTTCTGATAAATATTTTATATTTTACTTTTTTCCCAGTGTTGACAGAATAAAATGATTTATTTATAGGGTTAACCTTTACACAGTACCAAAAGCAGCACATTTGATATGTTCAAAGGTTTGGGAAATGAGAAAACAACTTTCATTTCCATATTGACAGGTGCTGTTGATCTCTGCAAGCTGAGCAGATCTGATTTCCAGTTGTTCCAATGCATATGCACAAAACTAACATTAAACTTCAGTGGGGAAGGTATCTTCTGAAGTCCTAGGTTTTCCAAGGTTTCATAGGTCTAAAATTAAAATTCTGCAAAAAGCTTGCCCGTCTCAAAATCAACTATAAAGCAGTAATTATATAGCAGATCAATTATGATTATCCTACAAGCTCCAGCAGAAGACGTGGCATTTTAAAGCCTGCATATTGATTGTGTTTCCTGCATCTGTTTATGGTGACATTTGGATAATATCAGGCTTATATATAACACTACAAAGCCAGAAGCAAATCAAGACGTGTCATTACTGTAGGCTGATGATGTAGAAGAACAAGATGATGATTATAAACTGAGTGTCAAATAAAGGAGAACTTAAGTCAAAATAAATGCCTTCTCTAACATTCCTGAAACCATTTCCTAGCAGTTAGGCATAATGTTCCACATGATTTAATAGCATATTTTACATTTAGCAAGTGTTCTAAAGGACACACCCTGTCACAGAAAGGCACACTCAAGACAATTCTTGTAAGGTAGAAAAAGGTGAAAGACATTTCCTTCTTAAATCCATCACTGCTGCTGCCACATTGATGCTGCATCCATGCCATGAAACTGTAGTTTGGCCCTATAACCTACAATTTCCAGCACCTTTAACAAACTACAGTCCCCAGAATTCTTGGTGTACATACAGCCTAGCTCTACTAATTCTTGGAATCCAAATCTGCAGAGTTTGCTTATAAAGATGATCATATGCATTCATTCTCCTTAAAAGCTTGAAGTATGGACAAGTCCAGAGCGGGCAGAGTACTTAGTCTATTTGAAGGATGTGAGACACAACAAAGGACAAAAATAATGGCTTGCATTAAAAAGAAAACAGTGATTTCCACTGATCCTAAATTGATATTATTATTATTATTATTATTATTATTATTATTATTATTACAGTGGTACCTCGGGTTAAGTACTTAATTCGTTCCGGAGGTCCGTACTTAACCTGAAACCGTTCTTAACCTGAAGCACCACTTTAGCTAATGGGGCCTCCCGCTGCTGCCGCACCGCCGGAGCACAATTTCTGTTCTCATCCTGAAGCAAAGTTCTTAACCTGAAGCACTATTTCTGGGTTAGCAGAGTCTGTAACCTGAAGCGTATGTAACCCGAGGTACCACTGTATTATTATTTCAGTTTATATACCACCCTTCAACACAAGATCTCAGGGCAGTTCACAAGATAAAAATACAAGGAAAAAACACAAATAGCTAAAACAAAAACCATGGAGAGGTTGAGGAGAATTAACAAGGACATATTCCTCCAGGATGTTGAACATTATTGAGGCTCACCTGCCACATCTGCCCAGAGTTGTGGGGCCTTGGAAGAGGCATGAAAGGCTCCCTACCCATATTGTGGGACCCACAGTTTGGGTCTCTGCCTTGTCATATCCCTTGAAATGAGCAGAGTTCAGCTTGCCCAGGGCTGAAGTTATGGTAGCTTCCCACTCTTCTCATTTCCCCTAGAGAGTATTACTAAAAAAGTGACTTTAGTTCAACCCTTCACTGGTGTCTTGCCTCTATATTCCTGGATCTAGCCACATCACAGAACTTTGGTTAGATTGAGAATGACATTTCTTTTTACTTTAATACATAGATATATGTGGGTCCCTTTTAATGCTAATATTTCCTGTTCTGAATTCAGAATTACCTGTGCCTCTGATTAAACTAGGGAGCAGCTGTTCAAGAAGGGGGGAAACATCCCAATTGTAAACTGTAGAAAAAGAAGTGAAAGAAAGGAGGGGATGTGTATAAGATCTGAACTAAGTACTTCAAGGTTGTGGTGAGTGATGTCTTCCCTTGTTTCTAGTAATTATTCAGGTGTGTGCCTTTATGTTAAGCATGAAGATTTATCACTTAGAATGCCCTAGTTGGTCATGAGACCAAATGAATCACTTTTTAGAAATGCATACTTAAAACTTAATGTAAGTCCAGATGAAATTTGGGGGGTGCTTTAAACTAATGTATATATTATTCCTTTTCCCACCCCCTGTTTTATTCTTTCCTGGTTTTAGTGCCTTTTGACTGATACCATACAATGGAAACCTGGATTAGAGCAGTGGTTCCCAAACCTTATTCCCCATGGACCACTTGAAGATTGCTGAGGGTCTTGGTTTTCTGCCTGTTGTAGCAACCATGCTAGATGCTGCTTGATTTTTAATTGTATTTTTATTGCTTCTTTTATTTCTTGCATATTATATTTTATTGTATTACCATTTAAATTCCATAGAATTTATTTACTCATTATAACCTAAAGCGCTAAGTCTATCCCAATACTAACGGAATAAATATATGTATCCTAGATCTTAATTACTTTTTAAATAATGTTAAGTCTTAAGTAAGAGTTCCTATATTGTTTTTACATTTTTACTGCTTTTGCTTTTAAGTTAGCTGGACTGGAGAGTGGGTGTTAGGAAGAGGGCTGCTTTCTTATTTCTTAAACAGCTGATGCAAATAGCTTCATATTACTTCTGTTTAGTGTTTGCAGCATTCTCATTCTCTGAATCCAATGCAGTGCAGTGCACCATTGAATTCAGAGGCATGCTTATGTGTCCAGCCAGCTAGCATGGGTGCTGCCCTTCAGTCCTTGCATGGAATTCTGCCCTCTTCCTCCTCCTTTTCCCCAGCAGCACTTGCAGAAAGCAACTCCTCTCCTTCCACTTGCAGTGTCGCCCCTCTGCTCACCCTGACCACTGCCAGATTTACGTATAAGCTAAACAAGCTATAGCTTAGGGCCCCACTCTCTTGCCCCCCCCATATACTATTTCTTAATTGTATTTCGCTATTAATATACTTTGTTAAGTTGTGGGTGAACATATCAGACGGCACAGCGATTCTTCAAACAGCTCTTGTTTATTCACAGGCCAGAACAGAACTGAACTGAAGGGTTCAGCCAGCCTGCTTATATAGCGCTCCAGTACAACGTAACTGTAACAACTTTCTGTAACTATCCAATCACTGAACGTCACTTTGAATCCCTTATTTGCATATGTGGACCTGAGTGAAAACTATCTACAGTATCCCCCTGCTGGCCCAGGGTGAGAACTTCAGTACATAACATACTTCTTCTTAATTGTACGTGGTACCTCGGGTTAAGAACTTAATTCGTTCTGGAGGTCCGTTCTTAACCTGAAACTGTTCTTAACCTGAGGTACCACTTTAGCTAATGGGGCCTCCCGCTGCTGCCGTGCCGCCAGAGCACGATTTCTGTTCTCATCCTGAAGCAAAGTTCTTAACCTGTGGTACTATTTCTGGGTTAGCCGAGTCCGCAACCTGAAGCGTCTGTAACCTGAGGTACCTCTGTATTTCAGTTCAACAATTACTTTGATAAAATACATATTTTGTTATGTGCAAATCGCTTTAGATACATATAAGGTCCGCAAATTACTATATAGCATATATTCAACACAAAAAACAGTGACCATTTGTTGTTGACAAAGGACAGTTGCTGGGCAGAGAGACTTATGATTTGCCGATGGCTTACCATTATCAAACAAACCAGGCCATTATCAGCCTTTTGCCTCTTCAATGACCTACCCCCAGAAAGCCATTGCCAGGCTGGCCTCATGAGAAAGCTAGTTAGTATTATTTCCAGCCCTTGTTGAATTCATGAATTTATGGGTTTGCTCAAATTCTACACCTTCACTGAATGCAGAGATTATGGGCGGGCCCACAGTAGCTATAATGCAGTCCCCATTTTATATTAAGGAAGCTACAGTAGGCAGCAGGGAAATAGTGAGAAAGCAGTGCTAATGAGTTGCATCAAGTGGATCACAAAATGGCTGCCCCACCCCTCAGTTTTCAATAGACTGATACAAAAGCAGCATTCTAGTTTCTAGTGTTTACTCATGAAGGAGCTATATTCTACAGCACGTATTGACTCAACACAATTGATTCAAATAAACAAGTCTAAAGAAATCAACTCACCCACTGAATATATAAATAAAAGATGCTGAAGTGAGTCCAATACCTGTGAAGGATATCTGATTGTGTATGCAATTTGTCCCTATTGAAGGCAATGAGAATTATGATATACTTTCGCGACATATGATGAAAGTTAAGAGGGTGCTTCTTATACTGCTGTGTGCTCTTTTAAAAGAACAACTGGCTTGGCTTGAAATGCACATGAAAAATAAATTATTCCTGGATCTCCTAATGAGTACCGGTAATTTATATTTTATATGAGGGTGTGGACTGCTTCAGATGTCCAATAAACCATGAGCAATTGTGGTTTAACTGCCCCAACAAACCAGGATTGCAGACTACAATTAAATCATGACCTGGTTTACAGTGGGCACTCAAACCACAGTTTCCTGGTTCGGATGTCAAAGCAAACTGGTTTGACAAACCAGGATATCTTGTATTAATCTGGGGGTATGAAGGGAGAAGAAAAGAGGTGGAGAGAAGTGTGTGATGTAGATTTGTTGAATTGGGAATGTGCCATCAGAAGTGGTCCTGTATGTATGTTTACCTGCCTGATAGTACCATATTGGCCCGGATATAAGCCACACTCGAATATAAGTCACACCTTTAAAATTGATGAGTGGGGAGAAAAAAAAGAAAAAATAACCGAATATAAGCCTGCTCCCTTCCTGGGAGTATGGGTGCATACTGGGCGGGGGGGAGCCACACTGTGTTGCCGGCGGCCTTTCCACTTCCTTACTCTCTCCCTTCCCGGCCTTGGGTGAGAGGATGGGGGACTACGGACAGGGCAGGCACCGCTTTGCCGCACTCCTGGTGCTGTTTGCCTCGCGCTCCTGGCTGCATACCGTAAGGTCATGAATATAAGCCGCATTTTAACTTTTCACAGTTGGAATTTGGGGGGAAAGTGAGGCTTATATTCAGGCCAATACAGTATTTCCTCTAAGTAATTTGAGAATTGTAATCAGTTACAAGAAATGCTAAATGATTTATATAAAAGCCTATGTTTCAAAATAGCCTTTAATGGGTGCTTTGGTGCGTAGGTCAGTGGTGGTTATCATATTACATATTCCGTCCTGCATAAGTCATATATTGCTGTATGATACCTGTAGTTATTTTGTTCATGCTTTGTTGATTAAAACAATAAAAAACATATTCCCCAAATTATTTTAATGGCTGTAATCCTTAATGTCAACACTTGGAAGTAGTGCCATTGATTTTGAAAGGTAGTACATTTTTATTTTGTCATAATAAAATATCTCCGATTCTGAGCATTTAAAAAAGAACAGTAGTTAAACCCCCCCCCCCCACTGGTACACAATATTAATCTTGTAACAAAAATTAATAGATATTCTTAAGCACACATTAAAATATCAGTATTTCCAAAGGTGTATGCATGTTAAATAATTTATTCCAAAAATCCATAAAGCAATTTCTCTTCCACTAATTATGCTACTGCAAAAAGCTGCCGTTTTAAATTCAGAAATAACAAAAAGCCCACTTTTACCTAAGGTGACAAACTGAACATTCTAGTTCTGCTGCCATCATTCTTCCATGCATTTCTTCATCCATATCAGCTCAGGATCATGTCTGTGACAGAAGTTAAATGCATTGCATTTAAAAGATATAGTCCTTTCCAAAGAAGCAGCGATTAAATCACAGTATCTGCACCATGTGGTTGACTTATTCAGACTTGGAAGAGAAGAGTATTTGTACTCTCCTCACATATGAGGAAAGATAAGAGTGTAAAAAAGTAATCTGCTGAACAAACTACATCAGTCATCTGTACCTTCCCAAAAAAATGCTCGTAATTAAGAATACTGCTACCTTGGTCTGTTTTTTAAAATAATAGGGTTTCACATTTTTACAACAACATGGTTTAGTTAGCTATCCTACGCCAACCTTTATCTCTAAGTCTCCTTTCAGATCATATTTTCACTTTGGTTATTTGTTCTTTCAGAAGCTGGCTGGATACATAACTAGGTCTTTAAGTTAATGTTAAGATAATTATGTTACAACATCTTGTCAACCTTAGCCTGTTGTCACTATTTGTTGAGGGCTACGCTACATCCAGAGAAGGACTCTGCACTCCTGTCATCTTGAGTGCCTTTGTCAATGCATCTCCCAGCATGTAGCTGCTTCTGCAAAACACGCTGAGTGCTGCTGTTCATCTCAAATGAGAATTAATGTGCCACTTGGTTCCAAAGGTTGTCTGCCAGTGGGTGTGATGAGCTAGCTATGCGGAATCCACTGCTGTTCATTGTCACACTGATCTTTTAATTTGTGCCCAAGACAACTTTGGCTCATTATTTCTCAGTCTTTAACAGAACGACAGTGTTGTATGTACAAGTGCCATTAAAAAAGCCCCCTCTGTTTTATTAGTCTCACACTCTTTTGGCAACATACAGAAAGTTGTTCTGCAAGGGAACATAGTAAAGTGTGCTGGGCCAGGTTATTACTGAGCTAGTATGGAGCAGATATGGGTGGTCATTATGGAAAAACTAGTTACCGGCAGTTTTTTGACTGGAACCTCAAGATCCACCAAGCAGAACCAGTACAAAATAGTTCTGAGGAGGAGGAGTCAGATACAAAATGGTGGCTCACGTTCACAGCCTACTGCACACCGTGAACCATACACCAGGGTGACTTGCACATACAAGTACAAATCTACATTTGAGTTTTGACCTGACAAGAATTTAAAACTTTGTGGAAGTAATACCTGCAATTCTATCAGTCATACTTGGTTTAAATACATTGTTTATCCATATTAGATCAATTTTATTCTGTCTACTTGTTTTGAAAGTTAAAACTCTTTTGGAGGTAACATTTTCTAGACCCATCAGGGTTTAGCACAGGCTTTGGGACAGAAACTGGTTTGCTTGTCCTATCTGATGACTTCCGTCAGGAGGCAGGAGAAATGTGTGGTGTTACTTCTCAGCAGCTTCCAATACCAATGACCATAGTTTCCTTCTGGAGTAGCTGTCTGAGCTGGGGGTTGACAGCACTGCTTTGCAGTAGTCATTCTCAGAAGGCTTGGGGAGTATGGTTTGGCCCCATGGAGTCTACAATGCAGGGTTCTTCAGGGTTTGATTTTATCCCCCATGCTGTTTAGTATCCACATAAGATTGCTGAATGGGGTCATCTGGAGTTTTGGAATTCATTGGCAACAGTATGTTGATGATGCTCAGTTCTACTTCTCCCTTACATATGCATGTGTGGCAGTGGGTGTACGGGTTTGATGTCTTGCTTTGGTAATGGACCAAATGATAGCCAAGAAACTGAAGCTCAATTCAGATAATACTGAGGCACTGTTAGTGAGTGGTTCCCTAAACCGGATGAATAGGAAGTTGCTTGCTACTGGTGTGGTTACACTCCCTCTGAAAGTGCAGGAATGCAGCTTGAGGGTACTTCTAGATCCATTGCAGTTGTCCGAGGCTCAGGCAGCTTCAGTGATGTGGAGTGCCTTCCATCAGCTTTGGCTAGTGACGCAGCTGTGCCCTGATCTGGACAGGGATAACGACTGTTGTACCACATGGCCTACCTCTGAAGATGGTTCAGAAACTTCAGCTGATGCAGAATTCAGCAGCCAGGTTGCTCAGCACGGCAAAACACTTTGAGCATAGGAACCAACTCCTACAGGCTGAGGTCCTCCATATAATATTTGAGGGAGCTGCCCCCCAAAGTTAATGAGCATTGCCATTCAAATGGTGTGCATGTGCCACATCATGTGATCAATTATGCCTCCCCCTCCCCCACAATATTTTATTCAAGTTGGCATCCCTGAATTTGAGCATATAACACCAATCCTGGCCCAACTGCAGTGGCTGCCACTTGGTTTCTGGGCCCAATTCCAAGTTCTTGTTTGCACCTATAAAGCCTTGAATGGCTCAGGACCACAATGCCTCAAGGGATGCCTCTCCCCATAAGAATTGACTTAGAGCCTAAGACCCTTCCTCATGTTCCCCCTCCACAAGATGTTCTGAGAGTGGCAACATAATAATGGGCCTTTTCTATGTTGGCTCCCCATGGAATGTTCTCCCCAGGGTCATCATTATAGATCTTTAAGTGTCAGATAAAAACATTCCATGATAACCAGGCCCTTTAGCCTTTAGCTATCTGTGGCCTTTTGGAAGTAGGTGAGATATTTTAATGCCCCCTTCCCTTGGTTTTAATGTATTTATGTGGGTGGTGGGTTGCTGGTTTGTTTGGATAGTTGGTTTGTTAGTTGTAAGTAACTTTGGTTTGCCTTGGGCAAGATAAAGTGACTAACAAATTTAATAAACAATAATATTATTTTCTTATGCTTGGAGGTTTTTTCTGATTGTATGTTATATACTCTTGGGAAATATAAATAAATAAATAAATAATGTCCATATTTTACAGATGAGGAACATAAAAGTTGTTGCGATCTACATGAAATCGGTTCATTTCTTTCCTAGTGTGACAGAAGATAACATGTAAAGGTTAATGCAATTAAATTACTGTAATGTGATGAAATGTGATAAAAGCAAGCATAGCACGACTTCTCTGCCCTATCTAGTATTTTTCATCAAACTTAAGAAAATTAATTAAATTGCAACGTGTGTGTGTGTGTGTGTGTGTGTGTTAATAGCCTTTCATTAAAACCTTGCTCTCCAATTCAATTACTGGAGTTTAAACTGTCATATAGTTATGTAACAGAGCACCTATCAGCCCTGTATCATTCCAGCACTTGAACACAACTAGTGGGTGGTTGTATTTAATTTTTGATATTCATTATTCGACCTGGGCAACCATTGTTCCCTAATTAACAACACAAGATAGTATTTGCAATCCAAATTTGCCACATGTTTGCTCTTTCTATTTTTGCAATAGTATTGCAGATGCAATTGCAAGTTGAGAAGAACAGCGTAAAAAGTTGAAGAATGCTGCAGACTGAAATCATAGATCTAAGAAGATCCTTCCTAGATCAGACCAAAGCCTTTCTAGGCCAGAATTCCATTTTGCACAGTGACCAACCAGATGCCCATGGGAAGCTCACAACCCAGACCAGAGTGTGAGAACCCTCTTCCACTGGTGTGCCTCAGCAACTATTGTTCAGAGGCATGCTGGAGGTACTGTATAGACAACATGGCTAATAGCCATTTAAAGTTATTTCCTTCATGAATTTCTCTAATCCCCTTCTAAAGTCATCTAAATTTATGACTACCACTGCATTTTGTTCTAGTGAGTGCCATAGTTTTAACTCCCAGTGAAACAGCCAAATTTGGAAATATAAAGTTGCCACTATCCCAGGCTGAAATCCGATTGATATATCTTTTATCACTATTCTACAATTTATTTATACCTGCCAAATCATGATTTAAAGAAAGCAAGCAAATTCTTCAAAAAATGCATTGTTTCTAAAATGGCCATCCTCAGGGGGGAATGAATAGGTGCATAGGTGTTCGTGATCATTCCCCTGATATTTTCCTAGAATGAAAAAAAGCCAGGCATTTTCTCTTGCTGTGATTTTAAATACCCTGTGGGACGGGAAAGTGAGCTCTTGCCTTGCAATGAGGGATGTAAAAAGGCATCATCTTCCATTTCACCTTGTATTCATTGCACACAACACTATTTGCTGACTGAAACAGTCATAACAAACATACATTTCATAGAATCATAGAACTGTAGTGTTGGAAGGGACTGCGAGGGTCATATAGCCCCTGCAATGCAAGAATCTTTTGTGCAACGTGGTGATCGAATCCATGGCCCTGAGATTAAGGGCCTCATGATCTACCGACTGAGCTATTCGCCTTATCGTATTGTCAAATGCAAGGTGGTTCTTTTAAAATGAGATTCAGAAGTAATACAAAACACAAGTGAGTGAGATTTTATTCTAAACAGCAAGCATTATATACATACCAAGCAAGCACCTCAATCTGCCACTTGGAAACCCTCAAGAAGAGGTGAAGTGACTCTCCAGGTAACCTAAGGTTGCACGGCCCCACAGCCATCAGTCCGTGCATCAGCTTCTCTCTAACACTCTGCCCACAAACATCCGATTTATAGATAGCTAACCTGTGTGGCTTGCAGATCACTAGCTACGTGCAGATTATTCATTATCCACCCTCTCCTGTTGGGTTGAAATCACGATAGACGAGTGGTAGGTGTCATATGAGAGGCGTCTGCCGGGGCAAGCCCCGGGAACTCTCTTTTATTGAATATTACAAACATTGCCACAGGTGTGCTTGTGGCTGATTGGTTGATACAAACACAAAGCATCTTGTTGCTGATTGGTTAACATAGGTACAAGGCGGGAATTACATATAACTATTTATCATTGATAGATCAAAGGCTGAGAAATGGAGCTAGAACTAGACAGGCATGAATCCTCCTAATTAAATTATAACTAAAGATTAATATAACATGACTAAAACAATTACTAATGATTGATCATAACATGAAAGAATATAATAATCAAGTTCCGTAGATGTGGTCAGCTATGCATTAAGAACAGACCATATTGTTTTGGTCATGAACTTGAAATGAACTGAAGAATGAGAGAATGTCTTGGTGTGTTAGGCTTGGTGTGTTTGGAACAGTATGTGCAGAAGCAGAAGCGAGACTTCCCAGAATGCAAGAGAAAAGAAGCAATAGTTCTAATAGCAAGACTTTCCCACAATGCCACAGTTATGTGCAGTAAGAGAACTGCAGAAAGAGAACTTCCCTTTATCTCCCCCTTTCTTTTCTTGTTTGCGAGGCGTTCTGGGTAAATAAGGCAAAAATACTTCGGGATACGTGGTGTGCCAGCGCATGCCCAAAATAAGTTCGCCAGGGTCGATGGGACAAAAATACTTCAGGATACGTGGTTTGCCAGCGCATGCCCAAAATAAGTCCGCCCACATCTCCCCTAAAGTTTACTGTTGGTGTTGCCATTTCGCAAAGTAGGCAGCAAGGAGTTTACTTGGTGGCTGAGGGGGAGAGAGAAGCCGAGAGAAAAGACTTATGAGGCTAGGAACGCATTGAAGGAAGCAGCATAGCAAAATAAGAATACAAATTATGACAATAGCATATTGAAAAAGACTACGAAACCAAGTAAGGTTAGGCAGCCAAGCGGTAAGCCACTGGGTGAAAGAATCCCAGAGGCCAGAAAATCCAACGTCCTGTTTAATGTGATGTGTAAGATTTTGCAAATGAGAGATTTGGCTTTGAATGGCTCTAGAATTGTCAGTAATATTGAAACAACACATGTCATTCACTTGTTCACAGCCATAATGATGAAGCATCAGCAAATAATCTATAGCGGCGCGGTTCTGTAAAAGCCCATGCTGGAGTTCACTTTGCTCTTTATTCAAAAGGTGAAGGGCTTGAGAAGTATAATTCAGCACTTTTGCTGCAGAACAAGCTAGAGAATTAATATTTCTACTATTGCGTACAGCCAATCCAGGAACTCCTAAGAGAGAGACAGCTAAGGAGATATATTTGGACCTACTGGGAAGAGAAATTGAATCATCACAATCGTTAGTTAATTCAATAGAACGTCGATGTCGAGAAGGGGTCAAATGATGCTTTTTGGGTAATACAATGGACAAACGGCTTAAACAACAGGGTGTTCCATGGCTGATGTTTGCTGGAATGTAATTAAATGTATAGCCAGGACACGACCAGAACCAACCCGCAGGTAGTTCTGTGTATTTATATAGATAGGAAATATTTACATAATCAGAGCAGTGGAAATTATCAGTGGCCATTTTCACGCAGTTACTCTCCCAATGCCTCACTTTCTCCAAACAATGTCCAACATCAAAGAAGGTACTCATCACTATCGCTTCCTTCCAACAGATTGGGACATTAAAGGCCATGGGTACTCAAACTAAGGCCCGGGGGCCGGATCCAGCCCAGTCGCCTTCTAAATCCGGCCCGAGGACAGTCCGGGAATCAGCATGTTTTTACATGAGTAGAATGTGTCTTTTTATTTAAAATGCATCTCTGGGTTATTTGTGGGGCCTGCCTGGTGTTTTTACCTGAGTAGAATGTGTGTTTTTATTTAAAATGCATCTCTGGGTTATTTGTGGGGCATAGGAATTTGTTCATTTTTCCCCTTCGAAATATAATTTGCCCCCCCCCCCAAGGTCTGAGGGACAGTGGACCGGCCCCTTGCTGGAAAAGTTTGCTGACCCCTGTTAAAGGCTCTTCTCAGCTATCAAAGAGCTTAACAAAAGTTAGGGGAAAGGAAGGAACAGGGGGCAGGAAAGATAACCATGTCAGATCACTATATCTCCTCGAAATACAAATATCTTCTGGATAGATTGCCCATACACTTATTTATTTATTATTTTTATTTTAATCAGACTAGCAAGTGAATTTGGCTTCAATGGTGGTGGTCCCCTCCACCACTCCTGTGGTCAATATGCTCCTTTAGTGGATCTGGGGTCGAAATAATGATTACCCATAGTTCTTCAATACTCAGCACTGTACCCCACCTTCCAGCATCCATTTATTAAGACAGCTGCCTTTTATTCTAAGGACAGGTCTGGCTCTCCACCATCATTATATCCCTGAATCTTAATTTCTGCTGTTGGAGGCAGGGCAAGAAGACTGAAGGAGTGGTGCAGCAAGTGATGCCACTACCCTTCCTTGCTTCTTGAAACTTTCAAGGAACAGTCCAGCATCTCTGGATTAAACTCTGGCAGCTCTCATGAATATGCAGTACCCACTATTTCAGACCCCTCCCCCCCCCCCCAGTTTTCTTCTCCACTTAGGGCAAAACGAAGAACAGGAGCAGTTTTATCCTCCCGGAAGTCATTGCGTTTAACAGTACAGAAGTGAGACGCTTTACTGCTTTGAGGGGGAGAAGCAAACGGCTGTTCTTTGAAAAGTTAGGTAGGTATAAATTCACCTTCTTACCGCACAACCTCAAGGGACTAACTTAAAGCTCATAATGCCAGCTAGAGGAAGCCAGCCAGCACTTTGAGCAATAGTACGCAAATACAAATAGTCCTAAGTGACTATGTCCTGTGACTCATAAAATCAGCTGGAAACTCATCTTAGTGGCAGCTGCAGGTTTGTTTAATCTTTCTTCCTTCTTTTCTTGCAGTCTCACAGCATCTATCAAGTGTGCGGCTTTTATCACATGAAATACACCTGGGTGACATTTGCTTAATGTCTGGACAAGTGTCGCTTTCCAAGCACACACACACACACACACACACACCCCAGCACCATCTCCTTCCCAATGTATTTGAATTCATTTTTTAAAAAAGGGGGGAGAATATATTTTTAAGCGTTGTAATATTGGACTACAGATTTATTCTGATGGTATTAGAAGTCACATTTCCTTCCTTTCTTCAGATCAAACATATATAAATGGAAGTAATAGGATTCCTCCAAGCTTCTACAAGAAAATAACACAGACAGCCAAATATAAGAATGCCTACTTCAATAACACACTTGGTCAGGAAGGTAGTACTGTTGAATGAAACCATTAGGATTTATTGATTAAAAAAAAATGCTGTTTTAGAAAAGTTTTATTCTGCTATTATTGCATAGAAGTTACTACAGTTATTGTTTTTTCTGGTCCCTATGTTACTGTGTGTGTGGTAGTATTAGCTCAAATGTTTGCTGCACGCCACCCCCAATATCTGTGTGGTACAATATTTCAAGGGCGTTTCAGACATGCTTACTCAGGGTTCATGTTTCCTTTTGGGAATGAAGCACAGTGGAGACTGTGGCGTCTTTATGATGCATGGTTTATTTACACGTATATACAACCTGAAGCTATGATGGAGGAGCTCACAACAGTAACATCCCTAGTGGGCCTTGATTTTCCCATAGCCAAAGTCCTGGATTCAAACAGACATCAGACATCGTGCTTCTTCCAGCCATATATCCTCCAACATTTGTCTGATGAAATTAGGGACTTCCTAAGGAAAAGCAGAGGGCTGGCAGGTGGCGCTTTGTGGTCTAAACCACAAAGCCTAGGGCTTGCCGATCAGAAGGTCGGTGGTTCAAATCCGCACCTCAGGGTGAGCTCCCATTGCTCGGTCCCTGCTCCTGCCAACCTAGCAATTTGAAAGCATGTCAAAGTGCAAGTAGATAAATAGGTACCCCTCCGGCGGGAAGGTAAACGGCGTTTCCGTGCGCTGCTCTGGTTAGCCAGAAGTGGCTTGGTCATGCTGGCCACATGACCCGGAAGCTGTACCCTTGGCCAGTAAAGCGAGATGAGCGCCACAACCCCAGAGTCATCCGTGACTGGACCTAACGGTCAGGGGTCCCTTTAGCTTTAGCTTTAAGGAAAAGCAGGACATTCTGGGATCAAATAAGAAACTGGAATGGCTTCTGTAAATCTGGAACTATCCCTGGAAAATAGGAACACTTGCAGTGTCTGCAGTCACAAAACTCTAACCTCTGTCACTTAAGCTGCGGCTTTATCTATTGAGCGTCAGGCACCAAACATTTGCTGTCTCGCACCAAGTTTCTTTGATCTTAATGGACCCTCTTCCAGGCTATCACCTCAACAATCAGTGCTAGCCTAGCTTAATTAGCATTTAACACTTGCTAATTACAGGATTTAGAAGTGTCTAGCACACTTCTAAATACACACCCAGTTTTAACACCTCATGCTTTAATTAATTCTAACAGTAGCTCACTCTGAAGATTATAGTGGTCTGGCACCCACAAACTCATAACAAATATATGTATGGAGGTGGGACAAGAAACTCCTATTCATAGTGCCCAATTATTAGGGCACATGGTGCCTCTTCATTGTGTAAAGGTAAAGGGACCCCTGACCATTAGGTCCAGTTGCAGACGACTCTGGGGTTGTGGCGCTCATCTCGCTTTAGTGGCCGAGGGAGCTGGCGTACAGCTTCCGGGTCATGTGGCCAGCATGACTAAGCCACTTCTGGTGAACCAGAGCAGCGTACGGAAACGCCGTTTACTTTCCCGCCAGAGCAGTACCTATTTAGCTACTTGCACTTTGATGTGCTTTCAAACTGCTAGGTTGGCAGGAGCAGGGACCAAGCAACAGGAGCTCACCCTGTCATGGGGATTCAAACCACCGACCTTCTGATCAGCAAATCCTAGGCTCTGTGGTTTAACCCACAGCACCACCCGCGTCCCCTTCATTGTGTAACTATACCTTAAACTCAGGTGCTCCCCACCAAACACTAAGTCATCAGAAATAAAAATACACCCAATTCTGAATGTAGGACATCTAAACATCATTGATGGTCATTGACATGAAGGCCACACATATGTTTGCCTTCACATATATACCAAATGCGTGGGTGTAGAAGTGGAACCATGGCTGCTGGCCACGCCCCTGATGTTGCAGGCACATCTTTGATATCACAGCATTTGGCATTGTCTTTCAAAAAAAAGAAGTCTATGTGCACAGTCAGAATTCTTAAATATTTTTAAACCTACACATTCAGGCTCTCATTTTCAGAAGCTGGGGGTTGGTTTGTTTTTGGCAAAGCACAAAAAGCATCAGCATTACCCTGCACCCTTAATCCAAGAGCATACATATGCAAGCAAATTATCTCTACAGTCCTATAACGATTCTAGAAGGTGGCAAATCATAAGGCTGTTCATATACATTCTTCCAAGACAACAGGGCATATCATCCACAACAGGATATGCCCTTGATGACTATGTAATCCCTACAAGATGTTCAATAACTTTGGTTGTGCATGTGTTATAGATAGAACCAAAGTGAGTAGTCAGCACCACGGCGAGGCGGAGACCCATTAAAAACCACAGGCGGGAGAAGCCTGTGGACGTGGGATTCGGCTGGCACCTTTGCAGCTCCCCTACTCGCGGGGAAACCCTGTTTTGGGGATCCAGAGCGACGTGGGGTGAGTGGCGCGGTGCTTTGAATTGACTGCTTCTTTCACGGAGTGAAGCCGCATTGCTGTTGCCGGAGAGCGCTGACTTTTTCCTGTGGACAATTGGATTTTAAACAACTACTCGTGAGTAAAACGGAAAATTGGATTCTTAAATACTTCAATTTGGCACTGAAACGGGAAGGTTATAAACAGGAAGTACGCCTCCCGTTTTTGTAAATAGACTGAAGCAAAGACGTTACAAGTAAAGCCTTTGAAAGCTTTTGGCAAAGGATTAAATTTTCACCAGTTTAAAAATACAAAACCCCCCTTGGAAGCAGGAGAAGAGGGGGAAAATTTTGGATCTAGTGAGCCTGCAGGAGAGAGTGAAAAAATCAAATTACCACTGCTCTGAACCTGGGAACGGGCTGCCAGATGACGTTTGGAGAGAGTGCTTTTGACAGAAAGGATTTGACAGCTAGCTAAACAAGAGTAAGATAATGTTTCCATTGTCCCTTTCTGCGTTTAAGAAAAAAGAGGAAAAGTAACTGAAATTTTATCTTTAATGTTTGAAATTGTGCTTGAAAGAACTGATACAAGTGGAGACTGTTTCCCTCTAGAGGGAGCTTTAGAAACTGTAACAGGACTGTAACTGGGGGATTTCCAGCTGCAGAAAAGGAGTTTGGGAACCAGAGAGCGACCTTGGACTATTTCAAAATGTTGACAGGAGAGGCCATTGTGACTGTTTTATGTAAGATAAGCTGTTCGCTGGGACAGCTTCACAAGAAGATGGATGATATGACTCTCAAAGTTGATAATTTGGAACAGAAAGTGACCAACTTGAGTCAAAAAGCGAACACTAACACAGAAATAATTCAGGACTTGGTACAGGAACCCACTTTGGCAGGACAAATGGTGAAGGAGAAGGAGGAGAAGGAGAATGCAGCTGTTGTTGAACATAAAATAATACAAGTGAGATCTGGGGATTTACAGAAGCAAATTGGAGATTATAAATTGAGGCCTTCTATGATTGAATCTAGGAAAAGCCATGGCAGAATCCGAGACCAGGGAGAAGAGTCAGTGGAAGAAGATTGGAAGAAATTTAAAGACTATCTACAGAAATATTGTAAAATTAATGAATGTTAGAATGATGTTGGATAGAAATTAAGTGGTTTTCAGCTGTAATACTATAAGGGAATATGAAAAATGGATTATTAATAGGTAAAAATTTAACGTTACAATATTTTAAGATTAAAGACTAGGATAAACAAAGAGGGTAAGGATTTGCTGAACCAACAAACTGAACTGGAATACAAAAAAGGGAGGCGTGAGGAGGTCCGGGAAACAAGCTAATGAAAAATAAGTAATGGAAAGATTGAGTTGTTTTTAACCATTTTTATTTTGTATTTTCTTCTTTTTTATTTTTATTTTGTAATATTTTGAAAATCTTAATAAATATCTTATATATAAAAAAAAGAATCTAGGAAAAGCCAAACTTTGGATTAAAGAAGGAAAATTGGAAAGAGCCCTCCATGCAGGGACTAACGGACTTTTGGGACATGGACTCGGGTCTGGAGGAGATTGAAGTTTGGGGGGCCTTTGGAATTGGAGGAATTTTGAAATATACCCGGAAATACTTTATGGACTGTAGTTTTAACTATGGAAATTCAGCTGATCTGTTCAGAAGGAAGAAAAGGATTGACAGGTTGGAATTTCCCCGAGATTGGCTATTTAGCGTTAAAGAAAATGAAGAAGACCTGCAGAAGGGACTTGGAAAAGAGTTAAGAGCCTCGGATATAAGATCACCAGGTTGATGGACTTTACGGAATTGACGGAAAGGACTGGCAGAATCCGAAACCTGGGAGAGGAGATGGTGGAAGAAGATTGGAAAATTTAAAGTTTATATATAGACTTATGGTAAAACTAATGAGTGATAGAAAAATGGTGGAATGATTTTTTATTTTTTATTATTTATGGGCTTAACAGAAATGTTATAAGGAGTTAAGCACATATAAGTAATTTAGTTTTAATGGAAAATAAGGTTAAAATAATACGTTATTTACAATATCACAGAAAATGGAGAAAGATGGAAAGGATTTGCTGAAACAATTAATAGAAGTGCAACACAAAAAGGGAGGTGTGAGGAGGTCGAGGAAACAAGGGAATGAAAGATAGAGTATGGAAAAGAGATGATGTATGTTTTTAAATTGTTTTTGTTTTGGGAGTGGGGTTTGTTTAGTTCAGCTTAATGTGTTTAGTTTTGAGTTTAGGTTGTGTTTTGTATTGTTTATATATTGTATTGTATTGTGTTTTTCTTTTTGTTTTTTTTTCCTTTGTTCTTTTTTCTCTTTTTTCTCTTTTTTCTCTCTTTTTGTAATCTATAAAAGTAATAAATATTATATTTTTTTTTTTAAAGTGTGTAGTCAGAGGCTTATCATCCTGTAATGAAAACTGTTCAGTTATGCAAGTGAATGCAGACAATGAAATTTGTGTGGTTGTTATCCTCCAATACAATGGAGATGCAAATAGTCCCCTTTTAACTTTGGCTTCAGCACACCCTATATGAATCCAGGGCAACTCCTCCTCTTTAATTATCTCCTCAAACCTTTCTTTAAGCACTTTAAGTGAGGTGAGATGGATGCCAAGAAGGGAAAGAGCTTTTCCCCCCTTCCCCTTCCCCTTTTTTTGCTTTGGTGCCCCAGTTATGAGAACCAGCTCAATTATTGTATTATCATTGTTCAGTTGCCAGGCGTTTTATTCACCCAGGTATTTTAAATTACATAGGTTGCTACTGATAATTCTTCATGCGTTTCTGTCCTTTTGGTTGCTGTATGACATTGTATTACTATGCTTTTATGCTGTTGCAAAGCATCTTGAACTCTAGTAAATAAACAAATACATCTTGCCAGTGGTTCCCAAACTCCCCCCCCCCCACCGCCATCGCTGCCACCAAGACTACTTGAAAATTGCTGAGGGTCTTAGTGTACCACTTAATGATTTTTCTGCCTCTTGTAGCAATTGCAGTGCACCTTGCTAGACAGGGATAGCCTAACCTCTTTCATCTATGCTCTGGTAGCCTATAGGTTAGATTACTGCAATGCATTATACATAGGGCTGCCTCTGTAGGATGGTTTAGAAACTTTGGCTGTTGCAGACTTGGTAACCAGGTTGTTCACCGGGACAAAACAGTTTGAGCGTATTACACCAATTCTGGCCTGATTGTACTGGCTTTGCCTGGCGCCTTCATTACATATCTTTTGACACCAGGCAAAAATGTTTCTCTACAACCAGGTCTTTGGCCAATTGACATTTTGTGGGCTTTTAGATGTTTTTTGTTGGAAGGGGGTTATTGGTTTTGTTTGTTTGTTTTATTGTGTATTTTGTTGTGAACCACCCTAAGATCTTAAAAATTGAATGAATGAATGAATGAATGACAACACAAATTGTATAAAATTCTGGGACATATCCTGGAGTGCAGTTTTAGTACAGTACATTGGCCAATATGCCAGGCCTGAACACAGTTCAACTTTTTGTTTCTGTTGTTAGTCATGAGATTTCTTCCAAGTGCGTTTTTCTCACAGATGCAATTCTTTCTTTCCAAAATAGCTTCTCAATTAAATTAACATCTAGTATATCTCTAACGCTTCAGTCGGTTCACACTCAGCCATATAATCTTTGCAGAGTGATAAGTTATGATTGCTGATTCGGAACTTATATCATTCTTGTGCTTATTCTCTCTTGCCATATATTATTAACGAAGTTGCAGGAGTCTTTAATTCGGCTCTTGATAACATTAATGACCCTCTATGGATCGCAGTGTTACAGTGTGTGTTTTAGGTCACTTTGATGCATAGCTGATATTACAAAGTGAGCAGGGTTGGAGGCTTTTATGGCAATAAAAGGCTTTATAAGACCTTTTCAGAGACATAATTCCAGTGATTTTCATGGGGCTTGCAACTGGAGCCTGAATTTTAATTGTGTTTCCTATATTGACTGTTTTAGTTCAGAGACATATTCCTTTGATAGATTGCAGCAGCAAAGCTAGTCAGTTTGCTGAGGGTCTGAGTTTAAATTAGAGAAGGGTGATCAACATGGTGCCTTCCAGGTTTCATTGGAGTCTAATTCCTAGCATGCCTAATCTTGGGCCATGCTGGCTGGGGCTGCTGGAAGCCACAGCTAGAGATTGTCACAGATCATTTTTGATGCTCAAGTATCTTAACTAAGATCCCCACACCACCACCATAGCGTTATATTCCTTCTCAGTCTTCCAACACTCCCCTGTCCTTAAAGTGAGGAGTATCTGTATACTATGCCAGCCCTGGATCTGTCAGTCACTTTTGTTTCTGTTATGTACTGAGCTGAATCCTAGAACAATAGGATCCAGAATGCAGCAGTCTGATTGGTCCACAGGAGTCACCCAATCCAGCTCCAGGTGGAAGTGAACCAGCAACCTGACTGGCCTGCAGGAGCAGCCAATCAGGCTTCTGGAAGAAGTGAATCCGCAACCTGATTGGCCTACAGGAGCAGTCTGGAATTAGCCAATCACGTGGGGCCCATTGTGTAAATAATGTATATATAGCTAGACGTTTTGGGGAAAGTTTCATTCATTGCTACTATGACCTGACTAAAGAGCATGAAATTCACACCTGACACCGAGTATATTTCACTTTCCTTCCCGTTGTCTCTGTTCTTGGGGACACAGTTAAGAAAAGGATGGAGAAGGAATGCACAAGTTCATTTCCACTCTCCCTTCTGCCCTGCTGGTGAGAGCCTAGCTGGGTGTGACGTGTTATGGGCACTTCACATGCCTTTGCCAAACCCACCCCACCCTCCCATAGAACTTCAACCAGGGCCAGGCCATCCATGAGGCAGGCTGAGGCAGCTGCCTTGAGTGGCAGAATCCTACGGGGCAGCACCTCCACTTGCCCCCCCCCCACCTGCCAGTGCCAGAGAAGCAAGGAGATGGGGCAGCAGATTCGGGGGGGGGGGGCACCTACCCATTTCACCTCAGGCAGTGAAATAGGATTGGCCACCCTAATTGCAGCCTTAGCAAGTTTGGGGTTGGGTTTTTTTTCCTCCTTAGGAAAGTTAAGAGGAATTATTGCTCTTTGATTTTTCTGGCCTGCGTTAGAAGCTGTTTGCTTTTCAGAGGTTACACGAGGAAAGTTGGAAGGAGTGCACAGAATGTTAAGTGGATCTCCAGGGCAAAAGGCAGGATTTTACATGGCTTTAATTAAGTACACTAACACCATAGGGCACAAATAACTTTTCCCAGCAGATGGTTTATTTCTGTTTATTTTGAACTATATTTCAGCATTTTATGTAATTAAAAGGTACGAGCTGCTGTGGATTATTTGCCTTAAAGGTTGCTTAACTTCATAACATGCAATATTTTAAAAGGCACTCGCAACTGAGTGATGGGAAAAATATAAGTCAATTACTGAGGAAATGGAGGTCGTTGTGGATTTCTTGTGGATATTTGTTTTCATCTAAATAGACCCAGGGCCAGTTCTTGGAATCATCTTGATGTGATGAGACATCTGGTAAATGCTTGCCTTTTTCGCCGAATGTATTTTTTCACCATGCACCCTGTTTTGTTCCTTTAAGTTTGCTGACAGCCCAATAGCTGGCATGGCTGGCCTATTTTAAAGTTAGGATTTTTTGTGTTCTAGGCAGCCACTCAAGTGTCATTCCAGCTTGTTGAAGACTCCAACAGAGGGCATATTTGCCTACTATCACACATTCCCAAGGATCACACAAACACACATATGCACACACTTGAAACTGTCTAATACTTAATCATTCTATTGGTCCATGTAGCTTGGTATTGTCTCCACAAATTGGCAGAAGCTCTCCAGGGTTTTAGGCAGACAGATCTCCTGCCCTTCATTGGGACTGAACCTGGGATCTTCTGCATGCAAGGCAGATGTTCTTCCACCACAGCCCTTCCCTGAAAAGGGCAAAAGTTCATGTCATATGGCTTTATGTACATTCTTTAGTACATAGCCTCTAACTTCATACTCCACCCAGATCTGCCTCTGGACAACACCACTGCTTGACCACCTCACAGATTGCTCTCCATTCTCCATTTTGAGTTCAACCCTTCCTTAAAAGTTCACACCACTAATTCTGCTGTTTCGTGGATTTCTGAAGTACATATAAAGAGGGGCCAAACTAGATATTTTAGAAGCAAACCCATAGATCTTAGAACCTTGAAAGAAAAAAAGGGGAAAGCTAAGCCAACCTGAGTAAGCGCAGGAATATTATGAGTACAAATCTAGCTTCATGTCACTTCCCTAATGGAAGAAATTATCTTCATCATAGCTGCACAGCTCTCAAAGTCATTTTCTCTGAGTTCTGTCACAGGATGGGCCATTGACATTACTTTGGACTAACTAACAGATGTGTTCCATTTCTTTTAGGAAACAAAATGTTTTTCAAAATATTTATAGATGGCTGAACATAACCAAATATCATAGCTAGGTACTACTACAACAAAATGAAATAAATGGGGAAATGATTCCCCCCCCCCCCCGAGGGAATCTGATATTACCTGGATTTATCCATCTGGAAAGGCCTGCAGACAAAGGAGTTTTTACCATCTGGCCAAGAAGGGTTAGTCCAACTTCAGTCAACAGTGTGCTCTGCAAAGCAAGGACAGAATATATTGTAGGACTATGAATTCTAGGTCTACCCGTGTGCTAATATAGCACAATAAAACAGGCTTAGGTTTTGAACAAAAACAAGTGCTGGGGTCAGTCACAAGTATGAGCCATACAGAGAGGACTAAACAGAACTTGTAATTTTAGTTCTAAAACATAAAATGAACACAGCCATAATAAAATCTTCAGACAGCTCAGGTGCATTTCCATTTGTGTTGTTGTTGTCGCAGTGTATAATTTCAGGGTCATAAAGCTGATCTTTGTGTCAATGCCATGGAAACCTGGCAATGTTTCAGTTTTTTACTTCCTAACCCAATAAATGGTAAATAAACATCTCAGCTGCAATTCTCAAACCACTCTTTTATTATTTTGCAATCCCATTCTAGTGATTTTGCTATGAATCACACTGGAGAAAGTGCTCTGAGCCTTTGGATTTCATCCTGATGATCTTCACTGCAAAGGTAGTGCAAACAGCATTTATTTCAATCTGATGCAGAGAAATACAGATTCACCTGCTGGTCAAATTAATAGGGAGCAAGAGTTCCTTTCTTGGTTGTGTGGTGTATATCAGGGATGGGAAACCTTTAGCCCTCCAGATTTTGTTGGATTCTTGATTCCATCAGCCCCAAGGCCAATCTCAAGGATCGTGGGAATCCAACAACCTCTAGAGGCCCATAGGTTCCCCATCCCTGATGTAAATGAAACACCAATGGCAACATGTATTCTTTGCACCAGTGGTTTGATTGTGCAGGATTCTAAATCATGCAAAGAGACAACTCCCTGCTGCAGACATTTATTGTCAAATGTGTGCAGGGATATGGGGATGTAACGTTAAGAAGGTGATAGAGGAAGTAGGACCAGTGAGAGCATTTCTTCTGCTACCCAGTCACATGGTTGGATTTGCAAAAGTGGGGATGTCTAAATAGTGATACAGTGATACCTCTGGTTAAGAACTTAATTTGTTCTAGAGGTCTGTTCTTAACCTGAAACTGTTCTTAACCTGAGATACCACTTTAGCTAATGGGGCCTCCTGCTGCCGCCATGCAGCCGCCGCATGATTTCTGTTCTTATCCTGAAGCAAAGTTCTTAACCCGAGGTACTATTTCTGGGTCAGCGGAGTCTGTAACCTGAAGCGACTGTAACCTGAAGCATCTGTAACCCGAGGTACCACTGTATTGCTAACTGTCTGACTGAGATTGTTATAGAGTTTGGGGGTGCAAGGGCACTTATAACTGCTAGTTAGTGCATATTAGAAATTGATACACGGTAGAATTCAGATAACATGTGAAGTATTGAATGGAATATGCCAGAACAGTGAAAAATACAGGCCTCACCTGGGATTGAAGTCATTAAGAATGATAGAAGGTGTTGGAAGCAAGCCATTAACTCATCAATGAAAACTATCATCAAGCCAAGAGATTCTCTGCTGGTGAACAGAGGGGTGGTGGAGTTCCCATGGTTCCCATGGCCAAAGAAAGGTTTAGGAATGTAGATTCCATGATGTAGGAAAACTCGGGAGGGGGGCAGCTGTGCCCACAAGAAAAAAAAAGGTGTCATTGAGTTTTTTCTGGCATGGGTCTTTGAGGAGGAGAAGGATGGAGCCAGAACTCCAGGCTAAGGCCATGTGGGGCAGATATATCTTGGCACGCTGGGAAAAGAGCCACGGAGATGGCATACCTTGCACTCCAATGCTGTGCTGCTATGGGGAACAAGCTGCTCTGGAGATCTAATGCTCTGAACTCTCTCCATTGAAGGCTGTAGGTGTAGATATCTGTAAATAACCAGATTTCTTAAAGACACTAGTCTCCACTGTGATTTGATTTTCCAACAGAAATGCAACCCTGGGTGAGGGCCTGGAACCCCTGGAATCTCATTATCTGCTCAGCAGAGATTGGAGTTTGTGCTCATTTCAAATCACGGGCAACCAAGGTAGCATCCTCCAGATATATTGAACTACAATTCCCATCAGCCTGCGCCAACATGATCAATGGTCAAGGTTCTTTTAATGCACTGTTAATTGTTGAATTATCAACAATTAAACTGTATGGTGTTGTGGTAGGTCTGTTGTTACAGGACAGTGGTGGTGAACCTTTTAGAGACCGAGTGCCCAAACTGCAAACCAAAACCCACTTATTTATCGCAAAGTGCCCAGAGTTGTTGAGCTTTTCATTTAGTTTCAGGGGGTGGGGGTGGGAGAGAGAACAGAAATAAATGACGAATAATACCTTTGCTGGAACTAACATGCAGCACCGACATCATCGTCTGCCAAAGTGCCAAAAATACTAGCACAATAAGGGTTAAAAAACGAGGGCTGTTACGCCCAATCAGAAACAGCCACTGATGCAGCAAATTGAAAAACAGACCAATCACAGAACACAATCTCCGGCTAACAGAAGTGGGGGGGGGGGGGAGGTTAGTGTTTCTACAGCAGACACAAGCTGTAGCATGGGTGGGGGGAGTGGGAGAACAAATGGGGGGGAAACAACAACAGCACTGATGGGCTGATGGCACACGTGCCAGCAGTGAGGGCTCTGTGTGCCAAGTCTGGCACATGTGCCATAGGTTCGCCACCGCTGTTATAGGGCCTGGGAGACTTGGGTTCAACTCTCCATTTAGTCATAAAGGCGAGCCTAACCTACCACACAGGGTGGTTGTAAGGATTAGAATGAGGAGGAGGAGATAAATTAAACAAATAATTTAAAATACTGAATTTTTAAATCACATTGTCTGTTCTGTGAACTGCTTTGGAAAATGTACTATATAAATTAACAACTGACTCACACCAATCTATTTAGCAGTTCAGATAGTTATTATGTGGGCACAATGTTGAGATTATTGGAATTAGAGATTGTTCATTAAACTGTTGCATTCTTTCTGTTTATTAAAGCTTTGGCTTGTTAAACAATAAATTGCTAAACTGTCAATTGTATGTTAATGCATTAATTTATTGTAATGCATAAGATTTTTTTATTATGTATTGTGATTACGATGGTTAGCAAAATTCACTGTTATTGTATTTAGTTTACTGTCACTTTATTTTTCTATTGTGTGAAATGTGGTATACATAAAGAATCCCCACTTACCTAGGAACTTGCCACACTGAATTCAACAGGACTTCTGAATGTGCATGGTTTGGATTGTGTTGTATGTCCACGAAAGGAGGCCTAGGATTCATTTTCAACAACTGTCATTCTGTTGTGTCGGACAAAGCAAATAGATTTCAGTCTAAGACCACAGATGGGACTAGCACTAGCGGCCAAGCAGTAGTTTCAGTTCCCACCACAGTCATATCCTTGAGTGCACTCCTTTACTTTGCTTCACATAAATGAATGCTTTCTTATGGTTTACCACTATAGGGAAAAGCAAAGTAGGGCATTGTTACAGTGAGGACAGAACCTGTCCTTCAGTTGTGATGCTGTGTAGTCTGGTCCCTGTTAAGAGGAGCCCTGGAGGTGAGTGCAATACACCCTGAATTTAATTCCCAGAGGCCATTGAATATACAGATGTTCATCCCAAACATCATAATAACAAATATTTTGATGGCTGTTTCTTTGATGTATCACTGAATTCTTTTTAAAGACAAATAGCATTGCTTTCCTTTGGACCACATCAGCAAGGCTGGGAGCAGGAACTCTGGACCTCTATACACACTGCTCAAGCATGTGGTGCCAGGGAGGTTACTTCAGTGCTGCTTATGCAGTGGTTTGACTTCACCCCTGGAGGCGCACTCCATTGTCTCTTGATAATAATAATAATAATTTATTATTTGTACCCCGCCCATCTGGCTGGGTTTCCCCAGCCACTCTGGGCGGCCTCCATAGAAACCAAAAATACAGTAAAATATCACAGATTAAAAACTTCCCTGAACAGGGCTGCCTTAAGATGTCTTCTAAATGTCAGGTAGTTATTTATCGCTTTGACATCTGATGGGAGGGCGTTCCACAGGGTGGGCGCCACTACCGAGAAGCCCCTCTGCCTGGTTCCCTGTAGCTTTGCTTCTCGCAATGAGGGAACCGCCAGAAGGCCCTCGGCATGCAACTTGACCAGACAGAGCTCTAGCACTCTCCCGCCCTGGCCCTGCTCCCACGGTGGTGTCTAGCTCCTTCCGAATATGAGTGATTTTATCTGCAAAAAACTTTGCAAAATCGTTGCAGGAGATCTTGGGGTCTTTACAAGGCCCCGGTGGTAAAGGTGGTTCCGTTAAATTGTGAACCACCTGAAAGAGTCTCCTGCTACTATTTTCTGCAGATGCAATAGAGGCGGTGAAGAAAATCTTCTTCGCCGTCACTATCGCCACTTGGTAGGCTCAACGTTGAGCTCTAACCTGTGTCCGGTCAGATTCAGAGTGAGTTTTCTGCCACCGACGCTCTAGCCGTCTCAGCGATTGTTTCATCGCCCTCAGCTCCGAAGAAAACCACGGGGCTGTCCGGGCTCCATGCAATCGGAGAGGGCGCTTCGGAGCCAGACAGTCGATAGCCCCGGTTAACTCCGCATTCCAGCGGGCCACCAGGGAATCAGCTGAAAGGCCATCAACATGGGCTAAAGCATCCCCAACCACTCTCTGGAAACCATTTGGATCCATTAAGTGGCGGGGGTGGACCATCTGAATTGGTCCCACCCCCCTGCAGAGGGGAAGGGTCGCGGAGAAGTCCAGTTGCACCAGGAAGTGATCTGACCATGGCACTTCTTTTGTTTCACTTTTACTTAGTGTCAGATCACCCACATCACTAGAGGTGAACACCAGGTCTAAGGCATGTCCATGACTATGAGTTGGGCCAAACTTATTCAGGGACAGCCCCATGGAGGCCATGCTTTCCACGAAGTCCCGAGCAGCCCCTTGTAAGGTCGTGTCGGCATGGATGTTAAAATCCCCTAGGACAACCAAACTAGGTGTCTCCAGGAGAAAATCCGCCACGACCTGAAGCAGCTCGGACAGGGAATCCTTGGTGCAGCGGGGAGGTCGGTACACCAAAAGGAATCCTGTACTGCCCCTATTGCCCAACTTCCAGAACATGCACTCAGAGAACTGGATCTTCCCAGTAGGACGCCTGGTGCAAGCTAGTGACTTCCTAAAAATCACTGCAACCCCCCCTCCCCGCCCACATGACCTGGGTTGCTGTGCGTAAGAGAAACCTGGTGGGCAAGCAGCGGCAAGGACAGGCCCATCTGCTTCCTCCAACCAGGTCTCTGTCACACATGCCAGGTCAAATCCTCCATCCAAAATCAAGTCGTGGATGGCAGTGGTTTTATTCATCATTGACCTGGCATTGCACAGCAACACTTTCAGGTCATGTGGGTTTCCCCTGTTGATTCCAGTATCCATCCGGTCAAGGCCAGGCCCGGAGGCAGGGATAGTCTTCAAACAACGACTAAACCTGCCTCCTCAATAATGACATGGCCTGGTCTTAGCATAACTCTGCCTCCTGCCCATGATCACCGAGATCGGATGTCCCAGTGCTTCCCCCCCTGTGGAACTTGTCCCAGCCATCGTGTTGAGACAGACAGATGTGAACAACAAAGCATATGACACATCATATGTTCTCAGTGTGTCATCAGTTTTATGGGAGTGTTTAATGCATGGCGTAAAGTTACCTTAACATCAGAAAAAAGCAAGCCTTGATTAAAACAAAAACAAAAAGCAGTCCCCAATCCAAATGGTGCTTTTGCATGGCTTCCATTGTTGAAGTCAAACACCTAATTATGCTTGGTTTCTTTAGTCCAACTCATAGATTGCTGCTTGTAAGCAAAGAAATTTGTTTTCCTTATCCCATCTGGAATTAAGTAACATATGTTTCAGTCTGTTTCTCAAAAAGATGATTGGTTGGGCAGTTACTTTACTGACAGCTGTTACCTGAGGCTATATATGAACTAATTATCCTCCAACAAATGATAACCGCAAGCATCAAGTATATCTGGTAGTGTCTTCAGTAAGTTCTCCAAAGGCACACTATACTGAAGAATAAAGGAAAAGTACTGCACTGTGGTATTTTTACACTTGGACATTGTGATGCAGGGACAGGAAGACATGCACAACTGACTTGAACATCTGTGTTTCACTTCAGGTGTAAATGTCCCCAGAGCTAAGGCAGATTCTGTGTTTGTCCACAGAGATATACAGTATATAGATTTTACAAGCATCACATGCTCATTTGTGAAAAAGCAAGGGTCTCAAATGTGTGGGGAAGCCACAGTTGTACAGATAAGGACTCTTTCTGGATCTTCTTATGAGCCAGTGGAAGTGGAGTGTGCATTATGCTGCTCCCCCACTGCAGTCGTAAAGTCTCTGAAAGAGGCTAGGCCTTTTCTATATGCCACCTAATAATAAAGCTTACCTGCAGCTTACAGCAGGCTGGTGGCCCAAGACGGTGCATATTTACTCAGGATTCAAATGCCTTAGTGACAGGAACCTATAGGTTTGCTTGTGAAATTTGGCAGAATGTCATGTATATTTCTGGAGCTGAATAAATAAAGTCTCACTGGATTCAGAGATGCTAATTCCCTATGAAGAGGAAGGGTCCTAGCTGAGTGGTAAAGCATGATTTGCCTGCAGGTGGCCCCACACTCAGTTGCTGGCCTGTGCAGTCAGGGCTAAGAGAAACTCATACCAGGCACCCTGAAGAGCATTTCCCAGTCACTGACCAATGACTAATATGGTATAAGGGCTGTTTAAAATGACCTGTTTGTTGGGCATTCATCCTGATTTGTTTGCACAAAATTTATGCCAAGGTTCAACTATGTCTGGGCTTTGTTCAGCATTCATTCTGATGTTTTTGTGGGGGTTCTGCAACAATGCTCATTCATAATGCTTTGCTTGTGCTGTGTTTATACATCGTCCTGTTAATCATTCATTCATCCCACATTTTTGATGCATTCCCTCATCACATTACTAGATATAAAAAAAGAAAAGAAAAAAAGGCCAATTTTAAAAGTGCATTTATTGCATTAGACCAGGCTTCCCCAACCTCGGCCCTCCAGATGTTTTTGGCCTACAACTCCCATGATCCCTAGCTAGCAGGACCAGTGGTCAGGGATGATGGGAATTGTAGTCTCAAAACACCTGGAGGGCTGAGGTTGAGGAAGCCTGAATTAAACAGAGCACTTTAAGTCACTTTACGTGTGCAAACCTAAATGTCTGGTATGTGATTGAATCCCTTCCCCAAGTAGTGACAGTCTGAAGGCGACAAAAGGTAGCATCCGGTGTCCCTATGTTCTGAGTGTGCATAGGGTTTCAGCCTGAGGATGCAGTCCTGAACTGGACACAGTGGGCCTTTCTTCAATGTAAGAAAGATGCACAAAATTTCAGCCCCACATGGCAATCATATAATTAAATTATGTCAGCTGGATAAGGCAATTAGGAGTTACAGTGCCATAACTTGATCTGTGCCAATAAATGTGCAAGTTGAAGTGGAAAGAAATGTGTGGAGTTGGAACATGATGTAGGAAGACTGGAGGAAAGTCCAGTTTAGTCCAGATCCTATGGTGTTGGAGATCCATATAGGCCATCTTGGGCTCATTGGCAGAAAGGTGAGATATGAATGTAATAAATCATCATCACACTTATGAAAGAATAAGCTGTCATGGCTAAACAATTGCCGCTGTTTCTTTAATGCTTAAAAAGCTGGGTCAGCATGAGTCAGCGGCCTGCACCGGGTTGTATATATAGAGTGAGAAAGGTTGGTTGGTTAGTGAAAGCTGGTAGTGTTGATGTGGTCAGTCGCTTTTGCAGAAAGACTTTTAAGAATAAAAGCAGAAAGTACTCTGCAAGGATACTCTTCTCGTGGACTCCTTTATGCCGACAAGGATCTGAGGACCAGGCTGAGGCAACAAAGGGAGGTCAGAACCTTTTTTTTTCTTCCAAACACTGATGTAGGAAGACTGGAGGAAAGTCCAATTTAGTCCAGATCCTATGGTGTTGGAGATCCATATAGACCATCTTGGGCTCTATGGTGAGATATAAATGTAATAAATCATCATCACACTTATGAAAGAGTAAGCCCCTTTGGATTGCGATGGTACTCGTTTCTAAATAGATGTGCACAGCAAATTTTTGAGCATCAGATACTTTTAGGATCCAGATGAAAGAAGTATTCAGAGGTGCATTAGCAGGGTAGATGGCCATATCATATAAATAGTAATGATGTTTTTTAAAGTAAAGAAAGGCGATGTTTACCAGAATATTGATAGCTTATTAATCATCCACTATTTGCTGCCAGCATTGCTCCCTACAGATCATATAAGGTTTTCTCATCTGCTGTTAGATACAGGGCCATCTGTTTCTGAGCATGTACAGTTTTAATTATCTCAAGGCTTGGCTACTTGGCAAATGCATCTATCTTGTGGGGCTCCTGCGGTTTACAGATTGATGCTTGGATACCATATGGGAGTTGTGACTTGAACTTTCATTTATAAGAGCCCACAGGTGTGTAAATACATTTATTCTGGTTGTTCAGGATTCCCAATCACATGGAGTGCCTAGGAACACACAGCCATATGTGCATGGGTTTAGTTTTCAGAATGCACAAACACTGGAGATGGCTCAATGGGGTACGTGATGATTGGGGCGAGACAGTGGGTGTGGTCCCATTTCTCCCCACATTCATTAGATGAATGCATAGGGGAGGATCGTGAGTATAGTCCTCAGGGTAGTAACACAAGTTTAGATCTCAGCTATGTGAGAAAGACTGGAACAAAAACATCAGAAAATGTGAATTTTACAACTAGTGGTCTAAAACAGTCAAATTATGCAATGGGTGGTCTCTGCGGCTGCTGCAACAATTTAAAGAAACACTTTTGGTTGTGAAAAATAACCAGATAACCATGTTCCTTAACTACACCACATATTCCTGACCTAAGAGGGGAAAGAACCATTAAGTATTATGGGAAGGAACGTGGTTAAAATTGTTCTTGTTGTCAACTCTGATGCAGTAATATAAGGTTAAATAGGCTCTTCTAAGGCAATTGTTTAGATTTTTCACCTCTTAAAGCACATTATTATATGTATATGTATAATAATGTGTGTATGAGTGCATATAATAGGCAGAAAGCATTCATTTTAGCAGAACTAGTATTTTATTTTTTTTAAATGCTTCTCAGTGAGATCAAGGAGATGAGAATTAGAGGGAAAATCAGTGTAGATAAGCCCACCAATGAGATCTGCCAAAAAAAAAAAAAAAAAATTATTCCATCCTTAGGCAATACAATATTGGAAGTTTTATTTTCCAACTATTTCCTAAGGATCCCTAACTTGGATTCCCTGTCCCCCATATCTGCCATACACTAGTCAATGTTTTAATTATGCTATCTACCATGACCACGAGACCCCTTTTCTGGTCAGCAACTGTTAGCTCAGACCCAGCTCGGACATCCTGAGAAACTCCTGATGAGGTGATCTAGAAGTTCTAGCTCAGTGTTTCTTCAAGGTTCTGCCTATTTGATCTTTAGATATTGGGCTGCATGACATCATATTAAGATCCAACTGGTCCTTTTTAATGGAGCAAGCACATGGTCCCATTCTGTCATGAACCTCTGAACTATCCCTTTTTTTAGTAGTGCCCCAACACCACAGAAAAATGAACATATGACCTGGATCTTTAACTAGATACGGGTCTCTAACTAGACAGATTTGCAAAGCCTTTAGCTGCCATATCTATTTAGAATATAGAAAAAGGTCAGCATAGATTGAAGCCTTAAATGTAACCAAAAGCGACAATTTTCTGCGTTTTATTGAAAGCAGTGTGCCAGGGCCCTAGCAATGCACGATGCTGTAACAATTATGCCTTTTAATGGGAATGAAATTAACTCCTGTCACCGGTACTGCTGAAAACTGGGAGATTTGCACACTGCTAATGTAAGTGGAACAGTAACCTCTGAAAAGAGACATTGTTATTAGCTGTACATCAGGTTTCACATAGATACAATGAAACAAAGAGAAAAAGATCAATGAGGCAAACTGCTGAGATACACCTTGACAGCCAGGGCATAACAATAGAATTCTACACTTAAAGTGTGTGTGTGTGTGTGTGTGTGTGTGTGTGTGTTTGGTGGGGAGGTTTAATATATTAAAGGCTTCCTCCTATGCTATTCACAGGTTCTCAAAAAGGTACAAAGACTTGAAATTAGTTGGGCGGGGGGGAGAGAGAAATAACTGAAAGAACAGGGCTGAATGTATATAAGTGAAGCTGAAAACCCAGAGTTCTATTTAGTAAATGAAATCAACTGCACACAGATTTTGCATATGCCAAAGGAGAAATATATTGTTTCACAGGTTGGCTTGCTCAAATACAGTCTAATATTATATTTGTTGCTTTGTTTTTAAGAATCTTTTAAGAAGGAGGTGAGTCCTCAGTGTTGAAGAGGCGTAAAAGTGCAAATGGATGCAGAAAATGTCTCATGTCTCAACTCTTGGCACCCCAGTCTATAGATAAATGATAGGACTATGCACTAGGATGGAGGAGAAGTTTATTTTGTTCATATCTTAATGTGAACCTGCCTTATTGACAGTTCCTGGACTGGAAGAGCTTGACCCCAGTGGTTCAGGCACTGATGGTTTCTAGATTAGACTACTGTAGTGCACTGTATGTGGTGTTTCCCTTGCATTTGATCTAGTGCAGAATGCTGCAGCACAGTTGCTGACAGGCGTGAGACCCTGTCAGGATATAACATCTATGCTCAGAGATCAGCATTGGTTGCCCATTTGCTACTGGGTCAAGTGAGCTATGGACCATTAAGCATTCAGATCTATGTACGGATTAGTGGCTTAAAATGCAGCAAGGTCTCGCCCTCCCCAGCTGCCTTGCAAATCACATTTGCACATTGCTGTACACACCAGAAAGCGGGCAGAGGGCTCTTCACTCGGTGTGCATTTCCCACTTGGTTTTCCTGTGCCTGCAACTCCTCTAGCGCCCATTCATCTGCACATGCACAATGGCTTCCTCAAATGCGCACATCACCGTGGATGTGGCTTACGTTTTCAAATCAGAAAGAAGCTAGTTTGAGGGGAAACACATCAAACAACAGTATTTCTCAAGAAACTACAGGATAAATATGGATTGTGGTTAGCATCTTGTCTACATGGCTTCAAACACCTGCGGTGGAAGCACGCTGCAGCCACAATGAACAGTAATGTGCACACAACTTTTGCCTCCACTGCCTGGGGGTACTGTGCTTGTTCACATCAGCCTCAGGAGAGGCCATGCATTCCTCTGTACAACAGAAAATGGATTCTACTTCATGTATGTTACTGAGCTAATTCAAAGACCATGTTAGCAAATTGTTTGGTTGGAAAATTATATTCTTTTTATGCAATTTCTAATATTGCTTTCTCTTTCACCTTTACTCCTTTAATGAAAGTATCTTGAATTAGATATCTGTGGTTGCATGGGCAATGAAAGTAGATCCTGCAAGTCTTCATGGTTGCAAAGAGACTTAAACTTCAAGGCAGGAAGGATAAACTCTTACCATCTATTACTCAGTGATCTGAAGATCTCACTTCTCTTTCTGAATTTCAAAACACATCTTATAATTGTAAATCTCATTTGGATATCTATTTGGGCATATGGACTGCTTCTGCTAATATATGTGTTAAGTAAGTATTAATGGATTGTTTTTATTGTTAAAGTGACCTGACCATGTTTCTTTTTCTCTCTCTCTCACACACACACCTAGAGTTGATAAAATATCTGACTGCTCTTGTTAAACACTGTTTGATTACTAGGAGGTGCCTCAGGTCTGCCTCTTCCTCATAAGTCTGAATTTCCATGTGTTCAAATTAAAGGTAAAAAAATGTGGTGGTGGCAGCCCTCATGTTCAAATAACCAGAAAGGTGTCTTCCAGTTGTGTGGGAATAATTACAGCCACACATTAGGTGCTGTAACTCTCTCTCTTTTTTTAGAATGATATTTATTGAAAATTTTAAGATTACAAAAAAAAAACAAAGAAGAAAAGAAGAAAAAAACAGATAACAATTAAGCAATACAAATCGATAAAAGTCAAAATCAAAAAGCAAAAGCAAAACACATAATACATCAAAATCAAAAAGCAGGAATAAACAAAAAAAAATTAAAAGCAGATCCAGTATCCTCAAATCCTTGACTGTCATTACCTTATTTCATTGACCTCCTCACACCTCCCTTTTTTGTATTCTAGTTGTTAATTATCTCAGCAAATCCTTTCCATTTTTCATAATATTCTGTCATTAAATTACCTTAATCTATTTTAGCCTTATCTTACCATAAAAAACCCTAGAACTTAAAACTTAAATCTTATTTATACCAATTTCTCATAACCATAGCATATTCTTACATAGTTCTTTTTAACATTTCTGCTAAAGACAAATAATTTCGTTCCAACAATTTTCTAATACTCATTAATTTTACAAAACATTCCTAAATACAATTTTTAAAACGTTCTTCCAATCTTCATCCAACGTCTCTTCCTCCTGGTCTCGGGTTTTGTCAGTCCTTTCTGTCCCATCCATCTAGTTCATTAACCTGGTAACCTTATGTCCGAGGCCCTTAAGTCTCTTCCATGTCCCTTCCGCAGATCTTCTTCATATTTATACCTGTACTTTACTTTGTCTTCTGCTCCTTTCACTCGTGGAGACTCCAGCTTGACAATATTTTTGTCCCTTCTCGACAGATCAGCCCCTTTTCCATAGTCCACACTGAACTCCATGTGATATTTAAAAGCATGTTTCAAGGTCCCTCCAAGGTTGAGGACCCCCACAACTCCAAACTCCTCCCGGCCCAACGCCAGATTTGAAAATTCAAAACATCCCTGCATAGGCGGGTCTATCCAGCCCCCCATCTCCAAGCCGATCAAGACTCTATCTCTCCAAATCTGGCTTTTTCCAGGTTCATTCGTCAGATCCAACAACTCATGTTCCTGCTGGGCCACAGTTCCCTCCATCTCTGCCTCCCGAGGTCCAGCCACAACCTCCTCCCTCATCTGATCTGTCAGAGCACACTCCTGAATTGATTCCTGAGTGGGTTCTATATAGATGCCCACTACCTGTCCAAAATTTCTGATCGCATCAGTCATCAAATCCGTCTTCTCATGTAACTGTTCCAAGAAAGCACTTGTTTTGCAGAAAGCATGCACCAAAGCCTCCGAGTACATTGTTGTGCAAGGTCAAAGTCTGATCCCACAATCTTAATCTATTGCAGCTGCAAAACTCCCCAGTTCAGATTAATAACAGTTTCACAAGCTCCCTCTAGGGGAAGAACTTCTATTTGTATCCATCTCTCTCTCTTTTTTTAAAAAAGCAGATCTAACAACAAAGTTTCCTTTTTCAGATATTTTGTCAATATTTTGTTCCTTTTAACTGCAAAGGGGAACAATGGAATCACTATGTTTCTCTTCTTTTAACTATCTGTCAAAAACGTTTGTCTGTAGTCAATGAACTTCCCGAAAGCGTCTGTCCTGACACCCCGCTCCCAGGTTCAAGACGGTGGAAAATTGCTTTTCTTTACACTCTCTTCTACAGGTTTAAACAGTCCAGAAAAAATCCCCCCTCTTCTCCTGCTTCCAAAGGGGGTTCAGTAATTTTAAATGATGAAATTTGATCCTTTACAAACGATTTTCTAAACTCTAGCTTGCCATGTCTTTGCTTTAATCTTTCTACAAAAAGCGGAAGGCTGACTTCCTGTTTAGACCTTCCCGCTTCAGTGCCAAATTAAAAGGAATTTCTTAGTCCAATTTTCCGTTCTACTCACGGGTCGTTATTTAGAGTCCAATTGTCCAAATTTAACCTACTCACGGGTAGTTGTTTTTGTAGCCAGATTGTCACAGGAAAAAGGTAGCGCTCTCCGGTAACGGCTGTGCGGCTTCACTCCACGGAAGAAGCAGTTGACTCTCAGCACCGCGCCGCTTGCCCCGCTTCGCTCCGGAGCCCATAATTGGGATCCTTTACGAATTGGGGGGGGCGCGAAAGGTGCCCGCCGAGTCCCACCGTCACAGGCTTCACCCGCCTGTGATTTTTTAAAGGGTCCCCACTTCGCCGTAGCGGAACAGACCCGATTTCCTTAGAGCCAGTCCCTCCGGATCAGAGGGAGTCCGCCATTACCGATGGCACCACCCCGGAAGTCCCCTAGGTGCTGTAACTCTCAAATGGTTTGACTTCATCCCCAAAGTCACACTCCTCCATTGTCTCCTATGACAGATGGATGCCAGTCAACCATCTTCCATTCTGTTGTTCCTTGTAAGGTAGGTGGGAAAGAGTGTCATTGATTTACACATTTTCATTTTAAAAAAAACCCCTTTCCTCTAAAAACAATAATTAGAATGGTATTCTCTTTTTCTGTTTGATTGATTTTTCCGTATTTCACCTTTTCCATTCATTTCAGTTTCCCAATGAGTCCAATAAGAGAATCAGGAATTCCTCCACCTAAAACTTCAGAATTTTTCAATTGGAATAACATTTACAGGCATTTACTACCCCTTCATTCAAGCATACCACCCACATTTCCGACAGATGGGGGAAAGAATCATGGAACTCAAAGGTACTTGAAGATCCCCACTGTCTCAATCCACTGCCTAAAGAAAGCATGGGGGGACACACACACACACAACAATTCAAAAAATGGGCAATAGTACAGAAAATGGCCTAATGTGGACCTAGACCAGAGTCCAGATTGGGTTGAGGATAAGGGTATTTCTACTCAGACTTACATTAAAGGTCTAGAATTCAAATACAGTGGTACCTTGGGTTACAGGCGCTTCAGGTTACAGACGCTTCAGGTTACAGACTCCACTAACCCAGGAATATTACTTCGGGTTAAGAACTTTGCTTCAGGATGAGAATAGAAATGGTGCAGCGGCGGCGGGGCGGCGGCAGCGGGAGGCCCCATTAGCTAAAGTGGTACCTCAGGTTAAGAACCGTTTCAGGTTAAGAACGGACCTCCAGAATGAATTAAGTTCTTAACCCGAGGTACCAGTGTAATGGGTTGAATCAAATGAAGTCATCCCATTTACCCAAGGACTTCCAGTGAGCAATGGAGCTTCCTTCCCTCTCCTTTTTGTGTATTTTCCCTGCATCCTCTATTCCCCCACCCCTCTACAAACCCCAGAACAGAGGAGAGGAGAGGGGGCAGAAGGTTCTTTTCTTCAAGCAGAACACCTTGACTGAGAAGGATGACACAACCTTATATCCTCTTTAAAAATGGCATTAAATTGATTAAATTAAAAGGATTGCAGAATGCATTAATGACTTCCCTTACATCTTCCTAGAGTGATATTATTTCTGCTGAATTTCCTTCATTTGAACTGCTCTCTCTGGAACGTCTCTCTAGTCAGTTACCTGGCAACCTTGACACATTCAGGCTTTAGCTGCCATCTGCGTCATTTTCCTCACCTTTAGCAAAAAAAAAAACCAAAAAAGGCCCTCATATATGAGAACAGGCTTAAGGTGGGTTTTCTTTTTTGAAATGCAGTTACTCAAATGCTATTCAGAAGGTTTCTGTGTCCTCTGGGCCCACAAGATTAACCAAGGTTCAGATCAGACAAATTTCCTTACCACAGGTTTATCACTGTGTGTCACAGTGGCAAACAAGGTATTGTTATGTTTAATATTCCATCAAATCATTCCCAGCTGTCTCCACTGCTTTATTTCATTGTGTGAAATATAGACATTGGGTGGAATTTGAACTGAGTTGATTGGCTTGAGGCCCAGTTTAAATCATTGTGAAAAGTTAATCATGAGTGGAGTCCCATTGATTTCAATGGGAATCAAGTGCAACTAACTTAGACTGCAATCCTAACTGTGTCTATTCAGAGGTAAGACCCTTTACATTTAGTGGATCTTACTCCCAAGTAAGTGGCGTTAGGCTTGCAACCTTAGTCTGGATTCAACTCACGATGTCTCAGGAAAAGCACTGGAACTCCAGCTTCTATCAAAATCAAGAAATAGTTCTGTTCCAATGTGTTCCTGTGTTCATTTTTGTTGCAACAAAAATAGGTTCATTGCAAATTATACTGAGGCATCAATAATTTATGAAAACAAATTTCCAATTAAAATCTCTAAATATTTTAAATACAGACTGGAGCAATAGTTACCGGAATCTATATTCCTGCATAAATCAAAATGAACTTGGGCCAGACAGATCAAAACAGTGTAATGTTATCTATACTCCCTTATTATGTTTAATTCAAATGGTTTGGGTGGGGTGGAGTATACAATCTGTCCTTTTCTCATGCAGCTTACCACTGCCTACACAAACACAAGCACGCACGCACGCAAACACACACACACACACACACACACACACACACGTAGTTGCATATCATGTTACTGTCTCAAGAAAAGTAAATAATTTGATTTTAGCACTAAGATAAAAACATTTTATTTCAATCTCAATAATTAAGTCATGTTCCATTGCCTTTTATTTGGATCTACTATCCAAATGAGGATAGAATGTCCTACAATATCCATATAACATTGAGAAGATCAAAACACAGTCTGTCTTTTTCTTTTTTTTCTTTTTTTCCTTTGCTTTCTGAAGCATGAGAGAAAATTGTAATTTACTGACTTTAATTAAGCGCATCCCTCCTAGCTTTTCAAATTCCATCATGTTTACAAAATATGTAAACTTATATTCAGTACAATGCACTGAATTTTCTGGGCCACAGTGTACCCTTGAACTTGGCAATACAAGGACAGGATAGGGAGAAAGAATACGTAATCTCTACAAGCAGCAGTAACAACTAACTGCCCACTCCTTCTTATGCTGTTGTTTAAAGGCTATAAACCACTGCAGCATGCTTGCTGAGGTTCCATCCTATAACAAAGACACACTAGATGATGGGCTATAGCAGCCTTTCTCAACCTGTGGGTCCCCAGATGTTTAACTACAACTCCCATCACCCCTAGCTAGCAAGACCAGAGCTCATGGATTATGGGAGTTGTAGTCCAACAACATCTGGGGACCCACAGGTTGAGAACCACTGGGCTATAGGATTCATCAGAAGCTCTGCAGTGCTGGCTCATTTCAAGGTGTGGAATGAAACATAAGCTATCATTGTAATAATACCACCACTGGTGAGACATCTCAGATATGCTGGCAGAGCATTCCACTGGAAGACCATACCACCTGGAGATGTAGTCAAATAACCCTTGGAGGGCTATAGGTTCCCCTCTCCGTTTAACAAAGAACATCTTTGGGGCAATTTGGTTTTCTCTTCACTCCTCAAAACTGGCAAAATGCCCCGCACTAACTCATCCCCTGCAAATGGGACAGTGAATTGGGGGAACGCATCCACAATATCTCTAGAAAGCTTAGGAATATATTTAATTGGATGTCACAGTGCTTCTTTTGTGTGTGACTAATTTTGCTTATCCCCTTCTGCTGTGGAAAATCATAGTTTGTTATGTGGAAGCAGACCGTTTCTCCCCACTTCTCACAAAAAAAGAAAACAGCAAATATATTTTATGTCAGTGGAAAAGAGCAGGCATTTGAAATGTTTGCTTGAGAATAGACAAAGGTGATATCCATTGTTAAATCTCTTTTACAAGTTCATGCCTGTTCATTGCAATTCAATATAGTATTCAGTTGGAAAGCAATACTTTATTCAAGATTGTTTTCCTTATGATTGTATTCCACATATTAATCAGAAAGCTGCTTATGCCTATAGGTTATTATCATTGGCACTGATTTGTTTTCCCCAGAGCATCTTCATAGGAAAGTGGCATGGTGCAGATGGGTGCCCATCAATTTCTTCCAGCCTACCAATTATTCCATAATAGACATGAAAATTAATTCTTGATTAATTAACCTCCAGCATTAATTTTTAAAAAGAAAAAATATATATATAAACTGTGCTGCTTATCAACATGTCCACTTTGAATCCTTCAGATCATCCTTGAGCACTCAACACCTTGGAAAGAAAGAAAGGATGGAAGAAAGTACATTTGTAGCACCATATGGTTCCAATCATTATCAGTTCAACCATGCAGACAAGTAGGAATGCAATCTGAAGGTTTTACTCAGCCCAGCTCACTGCATATTTTTAGCTTAATATTCAATGGGAACACGGTTGAGAAAAAGTTGAATATTTTGTTGTGAGACCTTTTTCATATTAGAAAAAAAACTGTTTACTCAGAGTAGACCTATTGAAATTAATGGACCTAACTAAACCATGTTCATTAATTTCAATGGATCTACTCTGAGTAACCTTAGTTGCTGAGTAAACTTACAGGGAAATGGCACAATTCATTCAGGCCAGCCATCTTTGAGATAGACTGGGGTTTTTTTAGGATTGGCTAAAACAGGGTAGCCAACATGGTGCTTTCCAGATGTTTTGGGGTAGAACTCCAGTACCATGATTTTCTTGCCCCAGCCAGCATGGCCAATAGTCAGGGATGATGGGAGTTGTAGCTTGAAAACATCTGGAAGACATCATATTTGCAACTCCTGGGCTAAGAGTTGCTCAAACTGAGGGACTAACAATGGAGTAGCACCTATATATTGCCAGAAGGGCCCTTATTGGTTCCTTGAGTTACGTGGTTTGGATAGGCAGACAAAGTCACAGTATGGTCTTTGGCCATTACAGGCCAAAGCACAGCACAGATTGGTAGGGATGACTGCCTGACAGCTGCTCCAGTGATGCAGAGAATAAGACACCATTGCCCTGCTCCTAGAGTCACCAGTTCACTAGCCTTTACGGTGGTTTATGCAATGATTGGGCTGATAGAAGGTTTTGTAGACAAAGGGTGTAAAAAGGATTCTGCCTAAGGTGTAGGTAAACTAGCAAGGATCCTTTTCTGGAGCCTTAAAAATCAGTCTTTGGAGGCGTTAAATGAGCTGTATTAAACATTCCATCACCTTGACAAACACTAGATAAATATTTCTGGTTTTTTTAGAAGTTTTCATGCATGTTCAACCTTAAACATGTAAACTGAAACTCATTAGTTCAGCTTTGTTCGTATTAGACCAATGCCAAATCATAACCACACACATTAATTCTCATTTGCCACCCATCTGTGAAAACTGTATCAAAACTAGGAATGGTACATTGATTGTATGCTGGTCAGCCCAATCAGCAGTCATATGGTTGTCATGTGTCCCTCTATGCTGAAGTTGTTTAGTCAGTCATGATGCTGCTGCTTGGGGAAACAGAGATGACCCTACGCCATGTGCAAACTTATCACAGCATGTATGCAATCAGTTGGTGAGGCAGGTAGTTCCCTTACTTCATCTTGCCAGGTAAGGAATATATTATCAGTCCATCACTTCCTAGGATTTCTGGTGGGTGTCAACTATGTTAGCATTGTCCTCAGCACCTGACAAGATGGTAGCTTACATAGATCCATGTTGTTATCACTTAGCCAACACCTTGCATCCCCCAGATGTTGGACTTGACTTTCATGAACCCTAGACATCATGGAACAAGACAGTGGGAATTGTAGTTCAGCAACATCAAGGGGCCATCATGTTGATCCACACCTTGCTTAGCTTATTATTGTTTGTATTCACCCCTTGCTTCCATATTACAAAGTTCAGGTTATGAGACGTAGGAGACAATTCAGAATGAGACATAAATATAACAAAAAATATTATCCTTTCTGAATTTAGACAGCAATATTATGAAGGCATTGTTTGTTTTCAAGACCTCAGGGGATCATATTCTACCCACTCTTTTTAGACTATTTATGGATTGTTGATTCCATTATAATCCCTTCCAGAACGCATGACCCTTTAATAGCAACCACTAAAGCTCTGTGAGAGATGGACACTCTCAGCACCTTTAAAGCTATTTAACATTGCTCCTTGAGAATTGAAATCCTTCCAGACAAAATCTGGCAAGTTAATTATCTAATATTTATTGCTAGAAATAAAAGAATGCAGTGTAATAAAAGGTAATTGGGGGATTCCCTTTGAGTCAATAATTTTTGCTCAAAATAAAGTGTTGTAAAATAGCAAGAATAATAACAAGATTATTCTAGTCCGATTCTTTATCTATGGTGTGCTAAAATTTGTCAGAGCTTGTTGGTTTATACACTTAAGCAGATGCAACATTGAATTTCAGGAATGCAACTAATAGTATTATCCAAGCCACACAGAATTCATAAGAGAAGATATCAATGAAAGTAGGCAGGATCAGTCTTATAGGTGGTGTGGTGAGATACATTGCTTCCAGATCTCCAACTTAAAAGGACTAAGCAGGCAAAGTGACTGAAGCTCAGTAAATGTCTACAGACATCAGAACATAGGAAAAGTTATTCTGGGTTAGACCAAAGGTCCTCCTAATCCAGGATCTTTTCCCCTACCTTAGCTGACCAGATTTTTGAGAAAGCCCACAAGCAGGGCCTGTGCATGTAGACCTTTCTGATACTGCCAAGAACTGGTATTCAGTTGAACACTTCTTATCTGGACGTTCTTTACTATCATCCTTTGACAGACCTATTCCTCAGGGGGTTGTCTAATCCCCTGTCAAATATTCTCTAAGTGACATAGTATCTTACTTCCATATCACGTAGTAAATTCCACCAACAGAAAAGTATGTACTCTGCAGATACCAGTTGCTATCAACATGCTAGTGTATAGGCCCAGGCTGGTTGAAGGGCCCAGTGGCAAACCTTAGGATCTCAAATTTCAGCGGTGTCCTGCAAACCACCAAAATTTGGTGCCCCTCAGCTTATCGCACTCCATTCTAAATCAAAGTTGTGGTGTCCCCTGTGGTGCCCCCAAGGCTCAGCTCCCAGACTCTGGTGTAAAGCATATTGTACTCCAAAGATCTTTCTGCCCATTTTAAAAGAAGAAAACCTGAAGTGTTGGTCTGGGAGCTGAAGGTCAGCTAGGAATAGCCCACAGACCAGAAGCAATGACACAGGAAATATTGAAAGAAAGGAAGACCATTTTCTTTTTTTATTTGCCATTTATTGAAAAGCATTACTGTTTAAAATTGCATGAAGTTAGCTTGACCATAATTATGTGACCTTCAATGATAGCAGAAATTTCTCTTGAGTTGCAGATGTGCTTCTGATTAGCTGAATGTAATGTGGATAGTTTCTATGTAATAACATTTACTAGCAAAATAAATTCAAATGTCAACCCTTTAACATATTTTTAATACAGATTTGATAGCGGCTTTCACAAGGCATGGTATTCTATGCCTATTGCCACGGGAAAATATTATGGGCTGTCCCATAGCAGTCAAAAATCATTTTATTGATTTAATATACTTGATACATTTTTTTAAAAAGTCAAGAACTGCACTCAAACTTTTAGGAAGTACTAAATGTGGTGAATGACTAACTTCCCATCAGTAGATTCCTCCAGGATGTGTGGATCAGGCCTGTTTATATCAGAATTTGCAAACATCTAATTCCTCAAGCATCCCTGGAGGTAATCTCATGTCTCTTTAACTGATGAATGGAAGTTGATAAAGTGAGTCTCATATCGCCTGGCTGTGCCCAAGATTTTTAAATTGTTCTTCCACCTCTACATCTAACATCTCTGAAACTGAGTTTAGTCATCATCGCCTATGGCAGTGCATTGAAATGATGACACATCAGCGAGATCTATAGCGAAACATTAAAAAAAAATACTAAGGAACAAATAGGTAAAAAGGGTTTGTTTTCCTGACTTCTCTCATGGCAATGCTGCAACAAGTCCAATAAATTATCAAGTGCAATGTTATTGTTGCATGATAGTGATAGCTATAATAATGTCATCTTTCCCACTTGACCAGTATAGCTCAAAATACTCTTCTGTTGCCTGGTATTCAAAAATAGACAGTAAACTTTTATTTTCAAATATGAATGCTGCAACTCTTAAAGCACTTCAGAGGGGTTCTGATAACCATTGTTTGCCACAGATAACTAGTAGGGCTGTGCACAGAAACACACACCCAGGTGGCCCTGTAGTCCCAATCCGTGGGTCCTGGATGGAGCCTATTCACCCTAAACTGCCCTGAGGGACTCACTTGCAGGGAAGCCACTTGCGAAGGAACAGCACCATGCTGGATAGAATCCTCCCATTTAGCAGCTGTTGAGTGGGAGGATCAGATCCTGCACAGTGATGCTTTGGGGGCAGGAAGGAGGAGAGGCCTGATGGAAAAGGCACTCCCGTACTTCCTTCCATGAAGATACAGCTACTTATTAGGTCCCTCCTTTTCACGGTTTCTCCTTCTCACTCATATTTGCTTCTCCCGCCTGCCTGCCACCCTGCTGCTTGACTCTGGGCAGGTCTAGATCAACTTTGGACAACAGCTCCCAGCATCCCTGACTATTGGTCATGTGGGCTGAGGCTGATGGGAGCTGTAAACCAAAACATGTGGGGAGCACCAGGTTAGGGAAGGCTGGTCTACAGATTCCGTTTAAATGGATCCTGTTCTACTTTAGACTTGCCATAAATCAGTCAGAGACGTGACTAGGCAGAAAGGTTCCCTTAATCAAACAGCCTTACCTGCTTAATATTTTGAAAGGAATCGTGCTTAATATTTTGAAAGGAAGATTACAATCTCTAAGCTTTGGACAATTAAAATTATTGTCATTTTAAATCACTTTTCTATTATTTTTGATACAGAGTAGTCATTTAATACACATCTTCATTTTCCCTAGAATCTATTCTAATGTCAAACCATAAATCAACATTTGCTAGTCTTGGTTCCCAGTTGGGGAACTGTATCTAAATCTCTCACTCTGAGAAACAATGCATTATGGGGAAATTCATAATTTCTCACATATATCTTCCAACTGCCAGCAGTCAGACATTTTTGTTCACTGTTCCATCCCTCTATGCAACTTACCTTCTCAGTCTTGACCTTTCTCTAAACTCATTTAGTATTTTCTTCTTTGGCTCTGCCTGCTCTGCTGTCTTTTGAAAATACTTCGTATTAAACTGCAATCTAAATGTCAGATTTCATGCTGAATTTACTAACATTTCCATGTTGGTTTGTTTATTTCAGGGCGTCTGAACTATTCTTGGTAGGTTCAAACGTGCTCAGGTTTACCCGTTGCTGCAGAACCAAAAGTTTTTTGTGCATTACTGGAGAACTTCAGTTTATCTGGAGCTGACTTTGTGTAAAATTGCTGGGTGGCTGGCAGAAATTTCCATTTCAAGTTCAAGTTCTGTGAGCAAATTTAGAGGCTGCCAAGTGTGATGGAAGCTTTATTGCTTGAGACCACTGGTTACTGTGGTTTCTGTATCTAGATAATTTCAGGCTTCAGAGGAGACATGTGCCTTGTGTTCCCCTCCTCCCCACATTTAAACTTAAGAGATAAAAACAAAAACAAACTGTAAGCTAACCATATGAGACATACTCCAATAGAGCACACTCTGAGACATACTCTACCCCTTTGGCACCTTTTGCATTTTTTGCTAGTTGATTCACTATTTAAAAATTGAACAGGACACTGCTTTGGACAGAAACCACCAAGCTGCTCTCATTTCAAGCCTTTAAGTTCCATGGGCTTATAACAGGGAGAAAAGGCATTGCATTTTCGCGTGAACATAAGTAATCCTTACTTCCTGAAACAGTACATGAACCAAAATGCAGCAATCTGTTGACATTTGCACTTATTGAATTTTGCAAAACAGTTCTTCAAACACTCCCCCCCCCCCCAATGTGTTTAAAACTGCATATACTCAAGAAAGGGTGGCTAATTTGGAGCTTGTTTGTTTTTTTTGGTGAAAATCATCATCCTCTGTCACATGCCCCCATTCCACAAAATTGTACCCAAGGTGGCTCACCACATATCAAATGAGCAATAAGAGAACGAATATATATATATATATATATATATATATATATATATATATATATACCATATATATATATATACCATATATATATATATATATATATATATATATATATATATTCAAACCATTACAAATAACACACACACACACACATTACATCAGGGATGTCCAACAGGTAGATCATGATCTACTGGTAAAAAGCTCAACAACTCTGGTAGATCACTGTCAGGTTTTTTTAATAGTAGGAGTAGTTCTCAGTCTCTTGAAAGTTGGAAAGTTGGACATGCATGCATTACATACAGTATATGAAAATTGCTTTCAACTCTAGTTCCCAGCATCAGTTCAGGCATTACATGGCCCCTGTTTATCACTGCCAGTCCTTTGAGGAAAGTAGAGTAGCTCCAGGTAGCATCTACAAGCTACCCAGCCTTTGAGGACAACAAAACAATCTGTGGGAGCTATTTAAGTTCACCTTTGAGGGTTGGCTTTTGTATTTCCCCTTCATCATAATGCCAGAGGTGTTCAATAATGTCCTCCTTTTCTCCATGCCTGCACTACACCTGCTAGCTGTGGTCAACTACTATACCCTCTAAGCAGAAACTTACAGAGGTATAGTTCTCAGATGTTTTCAGACCAGGAGCAGGACACCAGTGAAAGAGGTGAAAAAGAGGCTTTCAAGCTAATTTGTGACATAGTATGAGGAAAATAATCAAGTAGGGGCTGCTTTTTTTCTACTTCATTCTAGCCATTTAAATATTATTTTACTTATTAAATTCATATATCCTGCCTTTCCTCCCAAAGGAGCCTGTAACCTTTTGCGTCTTTTCTGGCATTTCTAATTAAAAGCTAACATCTGTATTCAGCTTTTGTTAAAGCTCACCATGTTTTACAAGTCGAACCCACACAGTCAAACCTGAGATAAGCATCACTGAGCTTAGTGGCGTTTACCTAGGAAATTAGCCATAAGATTGCAGTTATGCTGAACCTAATAAATTGGTTCATGTGACCATGGCTATGGACTAAGGAGGATGGCTAGGGGGCCTGCCATGATGAACATTGAAGAATTTATCGCTTCACCACTGGCCATGACCAGGGTAAGGTAAAACCAACCAAGGCAAGGAGTGAAAAGTCCTAGGGTCATTCTTCATGGGGCCAAAGTTGGGCAGACAAACTGCTACTTTACTTGAACGAGTTAGTCACAGTTCCAACCATCAGGCACTCAGATCAAGACAAAAGGAGTGGCACAACCAATCCTTTTAAATCCTGGGTTTCACTTGAACTAAGGTTAATAGGCCTACCTATTATGGACACAATTTAATAGGCCTACCTAGATTTCTAAACATAGGAGTCCCAGAAATAAATATGCAGGAAGAAGATGGTGTGGATTGTAGAAAAGTTCTACAAATCCTAAAGGCCTTCTCAAAGACAAAAGCTGTTTTTTTATGAAATTCATTAAGCCTAATTAGTCCATCATTTGCTAAGACACCATATGGCATCAATAAATAATTTTTGTGCATTCCTGCTAGCCCTCAAAAACAGACAAACATATATCAAGTACTGGTAATTGAATCTGTTTCATTGTCCTTTGAAATATATCCATACCAATTAGCCTCCTAGAGTTGACTGGCAACGTCTTCATCACTTGGCTGATGCTTGTGGACATCTCAAGGGCACTTATTCCATGAGAGAAGCTGGGGTACTTTGCTAGCATGGCTCTACAATATATGCATCTATTCCACGCTACAAAATACTGGGGCACTCTTTCACCTCATCAAATCACCCTGTCAACCTAAGCAGCTATTGAATAGAAGTAACCCTTTTTGGTGGTGGTGGTGAAGGTCATGAGAGACAGGAAGACAGGAAGCTGCCTTACATTGTTTCCACTGACTGGCACGTACTCTCCAAATTTTCAGACAAGAATCTTCCCCAGCTCACCAGAAGATGTCAAGGACTGAACCTGGGAACTTTTGCATGCAAAGCATATGCTCTATCATTTAGCTATGGCTCTTCCTCTGTGGTTGTTGTTTTTTGGAGGATATAAATAAAGAAATTAACTTCTATTTTATTATTTCATTTCAGAAAGAGGAACATGAAGTTACATTTACTAGAGCAATGGTTCCTAAAACATACTACCTTTGAAATGGCCCGTGCAGTTTTACAGGGCCACCCCAAGACCTTTTGGCAACTGAGGCGAACCACAAAATCACACTCCCCTCCCTGCAAAGGAAGAAGGGGGAGTGAATATGTATATCAGGTACAAGGGGGGGGGAGGGAGTAACAAATATTTACATCAGGATCTGCTGCTGCATTGAATCCTGCCACCTTAGGCAGTCACCTCACCTTGTCTCAAGGGTGGGCCGGCCCTGGAGTTTTATGAAGACCTTAAGTAACATTTCACTTTATTAGTATTGAAAATGCTTGTGTGATTGGCCGTTCTGCTTACTTCTGTATCCCTGCTAATTTAATTCCCCATTCATAGATGACACTTCAGAAACTCATCAGAATATTGTTGTTGGCATCCGTCTGTCTCAGGAGACAATGTAGGAGTGTGCCTTTGGGGGGGGGGGTGAAGTCAAAATATAGTTAGTACAGAGGCTGACAGTAACAAATGATCCCTAGGCTGACAGCATTAGCTCTCAAGCATGAATACAGTTAAATGCATGATGTACTGTGGTCTATTAAAAGTTCAAACACTTCAATGTGATTTTCTACAGGTACCAACACAGAGACACAAGCTAATTATTTATTTTATTTTGATCTTCTGCCCAAAGACTCAAGGCAACAAATGCCATAACATGTGAATGAATGTAATAATGCAGCATAATATTTTGCCAGCCTTTTAAGACTTCAGTAAGATACAGTGTATTGTTATAATATCACTTGCATTCCAACTTTATACACCCTGTATGCTACAAGGGAAATTATGCCATCAGTTTTCATGATGTAGCATTTCTCAAGTTCTCAGATACCTGGATTAGCTGCTTCTGGGTGTACATTATGAAGCACTTAAGGTTACTGATTAAAGGGTACCGGTTTCTCTAGTGCAATTAGATTGCTTTTAGAGAGTGTTCTTGTGTCTCAAGAACTATAGTGATAAACCATCTAGTCAAATCAATATTCCATAGGACCTGCTAAGTATTTGTCTTCATCAGCATAAAAGGCATATCACCTTATTCTATAAATCAATCTAAAATGGGAAAGAAATCTGGGACAGTATGTTTCACTTACCATCTGGAAATGGCTTCTGAAAAATATCACACAGCAAACAATCAGGGTCACTTTAAAAGACTTTTTTTTTATCATAAACGTCTTTTCAGATGGTATCTTACTCCAGCCAGATTAAATTGGATTTATCCAACATCTAACAGCATGTGCTGGACACGTAAAGCTGCACATGTTGATATTATGCACATATTTTGGTCATGCCCAAAGCATTGTGGGATATATTTTGCCAACAAAGCCACCAATGGTGTGCTTGGAATATATAACAGATCATGTTTTACCAAGAGTTGCAGGGAGAGGGTCAGGCGGGAAACTTTGGAGGCTACTTTGACCCACCCCGCCCCCCTTGCAATCTGGTGGGATCTAAATTTCACAAAATAAACAAATTAAGCAAATATTTGATTTTTTTTCACTGAAGACTACTTGCCCCAAGCATAGGGGCAAGGGTCCTAAGCCAAGGGTCATCTAGTCCAAACCCTGCAGTAAAGAAATCCCCCTGGGCCCATAATCCAGATATAGGTATAAAAAGAGAGTTCCCTGGATGCCAAGTATCATACATACAGCAGAAAGCAGCCTATAGATTCAGAAGTGATTGTGTCCTGCTTCATATTTAGGTTAACTTAACTTTCTTTTCTAAAGTATCTAGCAATGATTTGATGACTCAGTCATGCAGGATTCCACAATGAGTAACTTCCTCCCTGACTCTGACCTCCATGGGATTGCTCTGCTAGTCTTATACATTTCCCCCTTCATTTGTCGAAGAAGAAGAAGAAGAAGAAGAAGAAGAAGAAGAAGAAGAAGAAGAAGAAGCAGCAGCAGCAGCCACCACTCTGGGTGGCTTCCAACAGAATATTAAAATACAATAATCTATTAAACATTAAAAGCTTCCCTAAACAGGGCTGCCTTCAGATGTCTTCTAAAAGTCTGGTAGTTATTTTTCTCTTTGACTTCTGGTGGGAGGGCGTTCCACAGGGTGGGTGCCACTACCGAGAAGGCCCTTTGCCTGGTTCCCTGTAACTTGGCTTCTCACAGGGAGGGAACCGCCAGAAGGCCCTTGGTGCTGGACCTCAGTGTCCGGGCAGAACGATGGGTGTGGAGACGCTCCTTCAGGTATACTGGACCGAGGCCATTTAGGGCTTTATAGGTCAACATCAACACTTTGAATTGTGCTCGGAAACATACTGGGAGCCAGTGTAGGTCTTTCAAGACCGGTGTTATGTGGTCTCGGCAGCTGTTCCCAGTCACCAGTCTAGCTACCACATTCTGGATTAGTTGTAGTTTCCGGGTCACCTTCAAAGGTAGCCCCATGTAGAGCGCATTGCAGTAGTCCAAGCGAGAGATAACTACAGCATGCACCACTCTGGCAAGACAGTCCGTGGGCAGGTAGGGTCTCAGCCTGCATACCAGATGGAGCTGATAAACAGCTGTCCTGGATACAGAATTGACCTGTGCCTACATGGACAGCTGTGAGTCCAGAATGACTCCCAGGCTGTGCACCTGGTCCTTCAGGGGCACAGTTACCCCATTCAGGACCAGGGAGTCCTCCACACCTGCCCGTCTCCTGTCCCCCCAAAACAGTACTTCTGTCTTGTCAGGATTCAACCTCAATCTGTTAGCTGCCATCCATCCTCCATCATTCATCTTTTTCTTTTAGAAGCATAGTTCCTTTATCAGTTTTATAAATTTAAAAAATGACTTGCATTCACTGTAAATGGTTAATTTTTCTCCTATTTTACCTTAACTATTTCTACCTAAAACTCCTTTATCTTTGCAGTTTTATTTTCCTCTCAGTTTAGCCTGAAGATTTGATGTGGACTTTATTCCAGGCACATTAAGGTTTGTGTTGCTCCAGGTAACTGCTGCAGCCCAGGAAGGGGTAGAAAATTTGAATTAGCACAAAGAAAGAGCCTGGCAATCAACAAACCATTTGTAATAATGGGGTGGGGAGAGAGGAAGCAGGAATCTACAGGAAAATGCTGTTTCATGCCATTATTATCTTGAGGCTTTATTGTTTCATTGCAGGTAATAGTGAAGTGTGGGCGGATAATGTGATTTCAGAGCTAGCAAAAAGCACTAAAAAAAAAATTCAAATGTATTTACCTATGGAAAAATCTCACACCGTTCTTCCTCTTCTCTGTCTTTTAATCTTCTTGCTCCCATTTGTTACCTCTGCCATTTTCCTTTCTTTATGTAGGATCAGGATCAGGAAAGAATTGGTGTGTTTTGTGGGGATCTCCTCTGAGCCTAAGTTCTTGGGAAACAGCAGCTCTCCTTTTCCCACAGAAGCTGGTTTTGAGGTTGGCTCAGAGATGCCACAGGCTGCTGTACAGCCATAGCCAAGTGCCAAGAAAGCATCACTCCCCCCCCCCCCATCAAGCAACTCAGAATCAAAGGGGACTGGATGCTTTTCGCCAGTGCTGCCAGAGTACAACTTTCTGCCAATATTGCTGCTAGATGTGAAAAGTTAGCAGAACCACAGAGCAAGAGAAGACAGGAGAACTGTGTGCTGCGCCTCTCCCGAGCTCAGAGAACCCCTCTTCCTTGTTATTGCCACTTTATATATTCCTGGCATTTCAAATAGAGTTGATCCCTGGGCTTCGATGAAGGCCAGATCATTTCTCTCTTCCAACTATGCTTTCCAACTTCGCACTTCTCTCTTCCAGCTATCTTTCGACGAAGTCCCTTTGCAAGTTGTGCCTGAAAACTGTAGAAATCAAAGAAATGCTCTCAGTATCAAAATATCACTAGTATCAGGGGGGGAAATGTCAAGTACCAAGCTTTTCCAATATTGCCAAACATACTTTGGAATGAGTCAGTCATTCACCACTGAAGCAGCCACCTTGGCTGCAGAATCTTGTGGGGTAGCACCTCCGCCTGCCCCTGGGGTTGTGGGGTGGCAGCTTCTGGTGACATCTCATGAGATCTTGTTGAACTTGCAGCAGCAGCTGTGTGACCCTGGTGAACAAGGTGGTGGCAGCGCAGGGACAGTGGTACCTTTCCACTTCGCCTCAGGAAGCGAAATGGGGAAGGGCTGTCCCTGCTAGTTACTGTATGCATGATTGCCGAGCCTTTCTTCTGTGTCATTGTTGCATGGATGCCTTCAAACATTTTATTTTATTTTATTTTATTTTATTTTATTTTATTTTATTTTATTTTATTTTATTTTATTTTATTTTATTTTATTTTATTTTATTTTATTGCATTTTATTGCATTGCATTGCATTGCATTGCATTGCATTGCATTGCATTGCATTGCACTGCATTGCAATAAGCATCACTTAGAGACCAACTAAGTTTGTTATTGGTATGAGCTTTTGTGTGCATGCACACTTCTTCAGATACTTCTTTGGTATCTTAGTTGGTCTCTAAGGTGCTACTTGCAGGGACGTGGGTGGCGCTGTGGGTTAAACCTCAGCGCCTAGGACTTGCCGACCGCATGGTCGGCGGTTCGAATCCCCGCGGCGGGGTGCGCTCCCGTCGTTCGGTCCCAGCACCTGCCAACCTAGCATTTCGAAAGCACCCCCGGGTGCAAGTAGATAAATAGGGACCGCTTACCAGCGGGAAGGTAAACGGCGTTCCGTGTGCTGTGCTGGCTCACCAGATGCAGCTTGTCACACTGGCCACGTGACCTGGAAGTGTCTGCGGACAGCGCTGGCTCCCAGCCTATAGAGTGAGATGAGCACACAACCCTAGAGTCTGTCAAGACTGGCCTGTGAGGGCAGGGGTACCTTTACCTTTACCTTTTAAGGTGCTAGTGGAAGGATTTTTTTTTTAGTTTTGATTCATTAAACAAGTGCAAGATACATAACAAATCATTAAATCAGATTAACATGGCTGGTTCACCCCTCACACTCCAGGGAAAACATAGGTGAGCAGATGAAGTTTAGGAAGGTGTCTAAATGCCAGTACTGTTAGTGCCTCCTTGAAATTTATTGGGAGTTGGGTTGTGGTGCTCATCTCGCTTTCAGGCCAAGGGAGCCAGCATTTTTCCACAGACAGGTTTCCGGGTCATGTGGCCAGCATGACTGAACTGCTTCCGGCGCTGTGACAGAAACCTATTTATCTACTTGCACTGATGTGCTTTCAAACTGCTATGTTGGCAGGAGCTGGACCGAGCAACGGGAGCTCAACCAGTCACAGGGATTCAAACCGCCAACCTTCTAATTGGCAAGCCCAAGAGGCTCAGTGGTTTAGACTACAACACCACCTGCATCACTAAATATGCTGGTGTTAATGGACCTAAGATGAACCTCAGGAGCACACAGCACTACTAGAAAGGTCTCCACTGAGGACTAAGTGACTAAGCAGCAGTTTACGAGGTAAAGAGGGCTTTAGGAAGGGTACTTCCTAAAGGATATACCATACTAAAAGGCTTTCCAGATAGGCCAATCCAAAGGGACTGTGGAACACGACATAAAAAATGAAACTCATATGCACAAAGCAGTGACTCAAAAAAAAAGGGGGGGTGATGAAATCACTGCTAGGGTTGTCAGAGGATTCCAAAAACAGAAACAGAAATAGAAGGAAATAATGAAAACCCCTCACCCCAAATCATATATAAGGCCACCTTGTATTCATGCAAGATTATGAGCACATTCCTCATGGGAAATTCTGTTCCCCATACTCAGTGTCACCTCCCCCAATCTCAGGACGTGTTATGGCCCTACTCACTTCCTTCTGAAACTACCAAAAATTCCAGGTTGGGGACATTCCGATGCAAGGAGATTGAAATAATCTTGTTGTAATTGTTATGTATGCAGCAACTGGAGTTGGGGAGCTGTGCTGCCTTTGTTTTCGCAGTGCATAGCAATACATTTGCAACTGAGCAAATTGATGCAATTTCCCTAGAACTTCCAAGCCCTAGGAATATTAAATTATTTTTGTATTGATCAAACTTTGTTTGCCTGCAGAGCACTACACAACTGCTTTAACTCTGAAGAAAAAGCATGTCGGAATAAGTTCAAACAAGGAGAACCATCTTAAACAGAAATGGCATATGGAGAGTGTGCATTAAAGATGCAAAGAAGAAGCAGGGAGAAAAGAAACCTTGAGATCAGATAAGAGGGCAAAAACTGTGATTGGGCTAACAGTGAACAATGGCTGGAATTTCTCCTGCATTTAATTCTACCAAATCATTTCACTCATAGCATTTCAATCAACCAATCTAATTCAGCTAATGTTCACAAAATTACATATGGTTCATAGACAAATGGCAGCAGCACTGTGCAGCATTCTAAGAGAGAGTTAGCAAAACAATCCCATGGCACCCAATTATTAAACTTTAGTTCTTTTGAGGTCGATACACCTCACCTTTATTAAATCCAAAGACCAGTAACCCATGCCTCTGTCTAGCTATCGATGTTCTAGTGTGAATGCAGAACTGCCCACAGGCTGTTTCCCAAACACTTGCATGGAGGGAACGACTCAGCATGGTTAAAGAGATAACATGTGCAAAGATCACACCCACACACTGCAGTGAATGAAGAAATGCTCACATGCAGGAATTCTGGGCACACAATTTAGTACCCATTTGGCTTTGCATAGGTATGCTCATACCCTTCAACTTTCAGATGAAAATAGGGGCATTTCTTACTCCCCCACAACTGACCCAGCCTCCTCGACCCATCATTTTTGTTTTCCCCTCCACCACATAACATTTCCTATTAGGAAAAGGGCAACCAGCACCACACCAACAGGCCACAGCAAACACTCTCTCCATCATCCTGAGGCACTCTTTACTAATGAATTGGAGTACACATCAATCCACTGAAAATCCAATTGTTTGCTCTGGTTCAGTGGTAAGGAACAGGTTTTCCCAGGAAAGTGGCAGGGTAAATGGAAAACCACTCAGACCCATGCTTTCTAAGCACAGGACAAGCAGAAGTGTGGATGACCTAGGGCTTGTTGTTGTTGTTGTTGTTGTTGTTTAGTCGTCTAGTCGTGTCCGACTCTTCGTGACCCCATGGACCAGAGCACGCCAGGCACTCCTGTCTTCCACTGCTTCCCGCAGTTTGGTCAAACTCATGCTGGTAGCTTCGACAACACTGTCCAACCATCTCGTCCTCTGTTGTCCCCTTCTTCTTGTGCCCTCCATCTTTCCCAACATCAGGGTCTTTTCCAGGGAGTCTTCTCTTCTCATGAGGTGGCCAAAGTATTGGAGCCTCAGACCTAGGGTTGCCATATTTCAAACAGTGAAAATCTGGAGAAAAAAAGTTGTTGAAACAACATGGGCAGTGGTGGTGAACTGCCTAGTACCCAGAAAAGGAGCACTCCTCTTGGGGGATGGGAATATACTGGAATATTTTGCAGGTCCAAGTCCTTAAGACTAGGGTTCACACATGATTGAGGAGAGGGAAAAATCAAAGATAAAAAAGGAGTTGCTCACATTCTCCCTGCCGCAACCCTACATATTTCCTTGAGTATTCATTTCGTTTTCTTATACATAAAATTCCTGTTAAAAGCTATTGGCTCGGCAACTGTCTTAACTAATGGATTATGGGTTCATAAACAACAATGTCTTCTCTTTTATGCATTTATGCTTTGATGTTATTTTCCAGCTTGTTAATCTCACTAACTTTACTGTCTTCTGCTTTTTTTTATTAGAGTTATTTCCATCTTCGTCTAATAACTCCATTTCACGTTTGCTGAAGTCGTTAGGTCTGATGGCTCTAGCTCATTCTTTCCACCTACAATAAAACTCACCTTTAATCCTCTTGCATCATCTGCTGTGTTTCTGCTCCCCAGAAGGAAAAAAATGCATTGTGTCCTTTTGTCTCCATACAGAGTCAAAATTATCTCTTCCTTCAGTTTGCTAACAGGGCTATAGCAAAACCAAATACTTTAGTCTGATGTCTTTCCTAAAAGGTATATTAAATATAATTAGACATTTTTGCAGAGAACAACCATCTGGCACTGTGTAAAGGCTTCTTTTCGGTTGATTATAGTCTGACCTTCTACCTTTTGTATCAGAGCTCTCCAAACTACCTTGTCTGCAAACAGATCCCAAGGGGCTTTTTTTAATGCAATCATTTTCATCCTACCTCCACTTTTTGATAGCAGTTTTCTGCCCAAATCCATTGCTAAATCCATTGCTAAAATACTAAACTCCTTATACAAATAGTTTTTTCTTTCTTTACTTGGACACATCAAAATGAATTTCTTTTACACTTGAGCTTTTGGCCAGCATGAAAATATCCTCCAGTCTTTATTATACATTTGCTTTCCATACTGCTGATTTCCTGAAGTTTGCTTAATGGAGTCATAGTATTCTTATGTATTTGATTTGAACAAATGTAGTCCATTTAACACTTGTGGGGTTGCATTATTATTACTATTTCATTAATAATAATAATAATTTACACCCCACTCATCCTTGGGGGCAACATGGTATTTCCATTTCCCTTATCCTCACAACAACAAACATCCTGTAAATAGGTTGGGCTGGGAATGTGTGATTGGCCCAAGGTCACCAAGCATGCCAGAAATTAAACCTCGTCCTCCTTGATCCTGATCCAACACACTAAACACTACATTCTAACGGCTCTCTCATAGTCTTTTCTTTAACTTCATGTAGCTTAGTTATTTGGTATCACTGTAGTCCCATCAGGTGTTCTCTGTGTAGAGTGACACAGTCATTCAATATGGTGTGCCTTTCAAAACGGATGGAATACAGGCATGCCACAAACCCCACGACTCATAGGCATGACTCATACTATTTCTTCATGTTGCTTCTGTGAGCCAGCTTGACCTGGTTCAGCCTTAGCTGTGGGCTGGAAAGATCCGTGGTCAGATCCTCTTCCAGCCACAGCTTCATTAAATGGCCTTAAAGGGTGCGTTATTCTCTCCATCTCAGTTCTACATTATAAGAATGGTGAGCTGTAAAGGATTGCTGATAGAAATATATTGAAGTCCTGTGCATATTAACGATGCTGTATAAATTATATTTATTCAATAATTCTGTTAATATGACCTTGTGTGCAGATTGGTCATTTGTCTCTAAGCCTGATCTGATTTTCAGGATTTATTATTTCCTGTGTTAAAATCCAAGTTCTTGCCCCACCTTTCTTTACCCCATCACAGTTTCATTTAGAGTATTGAATATCTTTCCTGGGTTCTGATTGCTAAAAATAATTAATTTCCATTTGTTTTCACTTAATTGCTTTTTCACTCTGCCATCCAGGTCACACAGATAATCTTTTAAAAAGAACCTCAAATGACATTTTGCCTTGTTTGTTCTGCCTCCAAATTTAACATTTAATATTCTTTGGAAATCTGGTTTACCAGCTTTGTTTGAAGCAAATATCTAGGTTTGCCTTGGGTATGCCTAAGAAAGTTTGTACTTAGGGTGCAGACTTTTATCCTTTATAGTGCCGTGAAATTCAGAAAAGTTCTACTTATATGTGAAATGAATCATTCATGTATCAGGCTCCTGCAGTTTTACCCACCTAATCTTCTCTAAATAATGGCTCTGTTGTTAAAATGGTTCATGGAAGAGATCGAGAGCTATTCTGCATCCATTTCATACTTCCTTAAAAAAACAAAACAGTGAAGAACAAAATTCTAAATTACACTAGTTTGGGGAACTAAATGATGATCCTGTTAAGCCACCATCAAAATAAATGAACCATTCCTCCTATACTTTATCTATATCTATATTGGGGGGCTGGGAGGGGGCAGACTTTATGCTTATGCAATCTACTTTATTCACCCAGGCTCTATCAACATGGAGTGAAGTGCAACAGACATTCAATAAGACTTGGAATCTGTTTGGGTTTTTTAAGTACCAGAACTGAACAGAGTTCAGAGTTTATGCATACAAAAATCTACTCTTTGTTACTGACCACCCCCTTCCCGGTCTCATCATTTCAACGGTTTGATTTAGAGTGGGAGAATGTATTTGGTTGTTGCTATTATTAAATATTGGAAGTCAGAAATCCTTGACAATTTACTGCAAATCACCCAGAGTGCATCCCAATATATCTTCTGCCAAGCTCTGATCTATGTACATCATGAACACACACAGTCAGAGTATTGCCAGAGAAGGGGTGGTTCTTTTTGGATATTAAAATTAGGCACAGCATTACCAAAGAATTGAAGTAAAACAATGAGCACATAAATGGGGTGAAGCCAAAACAACCCAAAGAAAACTACACAGCACTGCCATTTTCTTATGACCCTGGTGCTATTGGAGATAGCTTGGCATAGAGGTCCCTACTAAGAGAGCTGTTCTAGGCATTTATATACCTTTGGGGTTACATAAATCACAGCTGGTATTGGGATGATACATCCATTTCCACCAAAGTGAACTGTTGGGGCCACATCTGGTGTTTGGGTGACACATCAGTTTCACACCCAATGAAAGACTAAATAATACTAGGCAGGGAGTCAATACAGATAAGGCCAGTTTATGCTTCTTATTCCAGGTGCCACAAAGGGGGTAAATTCTGACCAGATTTTCCTAATGGGTGAAAAGGTTTCTGCTTTAGGTGTTTGTTTCGTATTGATTGTGAAGTTACCCTCAGCTGTTCTTTGTGCTGTTTTTAAAAATAGTTTAGCTGATTTTGTAGTATGTTTGTTACTTATCATGAGACATGTGTAAAAGGTAATAATGATATAATAATAATAATAATAATAATAATAATAATAATAATAATAATAATTCATGCCATTGTGTAAGTAAATTAAAGAGGGTGCTTATATAATCTATATGGTTTTTCTTTGCCTGTATACTGTTTTCTGTCTTTACCTTCTTTCTCTCTCCCCCCCCCTCCCCCAGGCAGAGGCAGGTCAGTGCACAGAGTAAAAGGAGTGACTCTGTCTCTACTCATCTGTGAAGTATTCAGATTTAGTGAATGAACTGTGCACTGTTCTCCTAAGCACAATCCAGCCTCTAGGCTTCTTTCCCCCGCCTCTCTTGCCCAAGCAGCAACTGCAGACTCATGTTAAAAATCCTCATAAGATGATAACATAGAACCTTGAGAGTGATACTACCGTAATTAAGTTATTAACATTCAGTCTCTGAATTTCAGAGACTGAATTTCATAGTCAAGAATAAACAAACAACGTTTCAGCTACTATAATGATAAATGTTGTATATGTGATAAAGACCCTAAGTGGGTGAAGGTTTGGCCTTGAAAGAAAGTGGGTAGGTAGTCCTCAGATGGTAGCATAGAAATGTACTATTGTCATCAGGTTCACAAAATAACCCACACTGAATGAAGCCATTGGTTCTAATGCAAACAACAAACATTTCAAAATGTTGTGGCCTTTCTCAAAAGCAACTACAGCACGCCTATATCTGAAATAACAATGAGATCCTAACTCGTAAATGTAGCTTCAGAATGCTTTAGGATGAACTCAAATCTTTTATGTAGCAAACTACATAAGATATGGTTATTTTTTTAAAAAGAAGATTAAGGCATTCTACTGACGGTTGAGCATTATGAGAGTAAAAGTACAAGAACCAAAGAATTTTTGTCTAACGAGCTGAAGTGGCAGCTTCATTATCCTGCAGCACCAAAGCCATCTTCCTTTACCACAACAAAAAAAAAGGCATTAGAACACCAATAATTCTATATAAAGGGAAGGATTCGATGTTGCACTGTTGTAAATGGTCCATCAGCACAAGAATTTCTACTTTCTTAACACTCTCATCACTTCCCACCATATGCTGTTCTCCTAATCCCCCAGAGTCAACTTAGGGGGACACCGGGGGGAGAAGCCCCTTTGCACCAGCAGACGTCCTTGAGCAGGCTTCTGTTAGCAGGACCAATTAGCTGAATCCAGCTCAAAGTCTCTAATTTTCACCATACTTATTTTACATATATTTGTGTGCACCTTTTAATGTTTTATTAGTGAGCTTGACCTCACTGACATTTTGAATACCCCCTTAGCCTCTTCACTCTGGAAGACTCTAGGCTTCCAAGAAAGTGCAAAACAAGGACTCAGATGCACAGGGCATAGAAAGATCTAGATTGCATTTGCTGACCTTGATTCAGATTGATACTCTCCCCAGTGATACATATCAGCATGAGGCCTCCAGGACACACAAATGTCTCTCTCCTTCTGCCTCACCTCTAACTCCATTAAGTCATCTGTGGCATGACCTAAGTTACTTAGCATTAGAGCCCCAAAGCTACATGCCACCAACATTACCACCAACCAGTATGCACATTAGTATCCATTACCATGGTGTAACATTCAGTTCCTTTTGCACACAACCCTCCATTTTCAATCTGCATTTTATTTACTTGAAAAGCCCATGACAGAATATCTGAATACCCAGTTGCCTAAACAGCACAATCTGTTCCTTGGTCCTTTGTTCTCTCCCTTCTCTCCCTAAGTAACCTAACCTTTAAGAATTATTTCCCTTGAAATTAAGTGTTGTATCCTCATGGGTTCTCTTTTCTAGTCTGGTTCCCCTTCTTATCTCCTAACCTCCAGGCTTCATTGCCTCATAGAATCATAGAATTGAAGAGTTAGAAGAGACCATGAGTGTCATTGTTGTTATTTTGTACTCTTGGTTATGGAACTAAGAGAACCCATGGGTACACACAGCCTTGTTTTCCTCCTGCCAAATATCTCACTCTGAAGAGAACTCCCACCAAAGAGTGATCAAGGAACCAGAAGGACTTCACCTGAATCCTCTGTTGTCCATTGTAAATTGCCCAAACAACTCTGATGACTTAGCACCTAAGGTAGTCCACAAGTTTCTACCCCTGAAGAAAAAGCGTGCTTTCCTCTCTTCATTTTAGTGAAGTGTATGTTCTCTAATCAGCAGTTGACAGATGGTAGATCACATTCTACTTCTGGAACTCTGGGTTATTTGTAGCAGATTCACTTCCAATCATTTATCAATAGCAACAACATAACTTCCCCTCTTCTAAATTATATTCCTGAAATAATGAAAGCTGGAGAGGTATCCAGGAGTGAATTCATGTGCAGAAGAACTGTGAGCTCTGTTCAAGTCTAGTATTAGAAAAGCCCAAACAAATTCCTGGCCTAAAAATTATTTAATTCTTAGTGTATGTCTGCTGCACTTAACTCCACATTGGTGGACCTCAGAGTTCTAGTTAAAAAAAATAGAATTCATAAACTGAAATCTGCCTTCTCCTGCAAATCTTGTTCCTATTCTAGTTTCTGAGCAAATCAAGCTGCACTGCTTCTATCCAGTGCTGTTTTATTCAACCTCCCAGTCCAATTTGGCTCACCATGCTCGCCTGCTAGTATGTATCACACTTCCCTTGCAATATTTTGTATCAAGATCCTCCTGTCTCAGCCATTCATTTCTATTTAATCCTAAAGTTCCCAGACCAATTTTAATGCTGCCATTGTAATCTTTTATTTCTGGAGCAACTTACATACCAGTCCATCTCTCTATTTTTGTATACTTGGTGATTCTAAGCTTTAGTCTGATAGATAATCTCCCCTAGTATAAATGTAACTAAGGTTGCATACACCCTATACCTTTAAAGCATAGTTGAAGCACATTATTTTCCTCAAATAATTCTGGGCCCTGTAGTTTACCCCTTGTAGAGTTACAGTTCCCAGCAACCCTTAACAAATGAGGGGAAAGGATGTGTTTTGAATGTGTTTTAAAGTTACAATTTGTCCTGTGACTTGCTATGACTCTTAACACAGGACCCCCCAAAATACACATTGATTGGGTATATGTGCATGCGTGTACACACATCTACATATGGGCCTGAGGTGAGATTCTAGACGTGTTCTGCTGCTGAAGTTTCCCTGCTATCAGGAACCCTTATTCCAGGATGGCTTCTAAGTGAGTTCACCCTTAAAATCTGCCTTCAGGTCTTCATGCTGAATTCAAAAAGGTTTACAGTGGAATGGATATATCCTGGGATGTTGGGGAGCAGACTTGCTCACATGGTCTCTTCCCCCATTCAAGGCCACACACATTTGCCCCAAATGCTGGAACAGGGCTAACACCACCCACTGATACTAGTTAGCTGTTAATACTGAACATCTAAACAACTAAAACATTTAAGGAAATACTCCTTTGCCGTTGCTACTTCCTGCTCTGGCTCCTTTTCCATCAAACTAAGGACGATATAGTTGCGACTAAACTTTTGAAGACACATTACAAGTAAGTGAAACATTTAAGCTATATGTCATAGGGGTGTTCTGCCAATATGGTTTTCATGAAACCTCAGTATATTTAGTTTTTAAAATCTCTGGAAAGCACTTAAGAACACCTGCGATTGTTGTATTGATTTTCGTAATATCGATTGATATACTGATTAAATGATTCAGACATTGATATCTGTTGACTGCAAAAGGTCTTTTTCGTGAGAATCTCAGAGTATGAAAAATGAAATGGGAGAAAAGGAGTTGAAATGATTGCTTAACACACTAATGCTTCCTGCCTTAGTTCGCTGATCCTCTACAGTCTTTAGTGCCATAACTTTGAATCCCATTGTGGGTTCAGCCTTTGAGACCATGGTGAGTTTCTGAATTTATATCATGTTGCCATGGAGGTCATTTTTCTTGGTGATAAGGTGTGTGATTGCTTCTAGAGAGAGAGAAAAGGAGGGAAAGAATTGGTAACATTTTACAGTCTTTGAGTATAGCAACCCATTACAGACTGAAAAGCTGATATGAACTGAATTTGCTCCTGGGTGAATGTGAAATTATTCCATTTCTACCTTTCTCAGCAGGTGTAGCAACAGGTAGATATCTGCCAAAGGCAACAGGAGTAACACCTTTTTGGCATGGAAGAATATCTACCCATTTCATGTAGAAATGAGGAGAGAAATTATTATTATTACTATGGTATTACTATGGTATAACTTTTTATTAGAACAGTGGTGGCAACAAATACATTTGTGTAATATTTTGTCCCTTTTTCCTTGTACAGTCGTACCTTGGTTCTCGAAGGCCTTGTGACTCAAACCTTTTGGCTCCTGAATGCCGCAAATCCAGAAGTAAGTGTTCCGGTTTGCGAACGTCTTTTGGAAGCCGGACGTCCAACTCGGCTTCCACAGCTTCCAATTGAGTGCAGGAAGCTCCTGCAGCCAATCGGAAGTTGCGCCTTGGTTTTCGAATGTTTTCAGAAGTCAAACGGACTTCCGGAATGGATTCCTTTTGAGAACCAAGGTACGGCTGTCTTGGAATATAGTGGTATCTCATGCCTATTGAGAGTCGTAGGGCAGGGAAACCAAACACAAGTGGAGCTGAAGCTACTGACAGACAGAGCCAAATAATTGAGTTACACAGGAACCAAACTGGGACTGAGGAGGTAGAAGTGGTTACCAGTGCCACCATGGGCATAGCCAGGATTTTTGTTAGGGAGGGGCAGGACTTTTGTCAGGGGAGGGCAGAACCAATGTGATTGGTCAGTTAGTTAAGTATTTCTATTTTTTTACGTGATCTGGGGGGGCAGCTGCCCCTGCCCCCCTTGGCTACACTCATGAGTGCCGCCACCCCTCCCGATTGGCAGTAAGGAGTCCAGCCGGCATGTGGGGACTGGTTGAGACTGAGATGGGCAGGACAGTATCTCATCTTCCCAAATGAACCATCCATCATTACAGGAGGTCAGGATAAAAGTAAAAATAAACTCTGTATTGAAATGTTGCTGTAATCCTGAAACAGAAATGCTGAGAGCACAGGCAAGAGTGGTGACTTTTTGTCCCAGCCATGGTCCACATCTTCCTCCATGAGATGGGAGACAATTGACTGCAGCAGAGATACTTGTGAAAGTTCCAGTGAAATTTAGAGCTCTGATTTTCAAGGGTTGTACGTTACACAAGCAGCCTTCTTGAGTCCAGGGGCCTCCAGACTTCAGATAGTCACCTCCATCTCATGGAGGGTGGTGGAGACTGCGACCAATGGGGTGGGAGACAGACCAGAGCTTTCTTTTTCCCACTCTCAGCACTGCTGTATTTGGTTTCTGGAGTACTATAGTGCCTGAAGGCAGACATCAGATTTCTACCAGGTGTAAAACTTGGACAGGATCAAAAGAGTTACATGAAGTATAGTGTCCTGATATAGTGTCCTGATCAAGGGAAGTAATAGTACTGCTATATTCCGCCTTTGTCAGACAACACATGGAGTACAGTGTCCAGTTCTGGGTACCACAAGCTGGAACATATTGACAAGCTGGAACGTGTGCAGAGGAGGGCAACCAAGATGATCAAGGGACTGGAAACCAAGCCTTATGAGAAATGTGTAAGGGAATTGGGTATGTTTAGCCTGGTAAACTGAGAGACTGTTTGATAGCCATCTTCAAATATCTAAAAAGCTGTCACGTGAAGGATGAAGCAAGCTTTTCTCTTCTGCTTCGAAGGCTAGGACCTGAACCAATGGATTCAAGTGACAAGAAAGGAGATTCTGGTGAAACCTTGGGGAAAAAACTTTCTGAGCTGTTTGACAGTGGACTTTGCCAAGAGGTGGTGGACTCTTTCCTTGGAGGTTTTTAAGAGGTTGGATGACTATCTGTCATGTATGATCTAATGGAGATACCTGCATTGCAGGGGGTGAAATAGATAACTTCTAGCTCTAAAATTTTGTGATTCTAAGAGTACTACACAAGAGGAATTTTCCATCTCCTTCCAATGAAGCCTTCCATGCACACACAGAGAGGATCAAAACCAACAAATCACAGGATTTCCCAGAGTGGCATTCCAAGAGGCACAAGTGGCTTCAGCTAGAGGGAAAGTAATCAACCTATATTAACACATAAATACACATTTTGCATCAGTGTATAGGATTCTTGAATTCTGAAGCCTTAATAGCAAGATGTGATGTATTTCCTTCCTTCAGCAGTACCCCAGTCAAAAAAAAAATATTCCACAATTTCTGCAGTAACACATTTTGTATTTTTCTGTTGTGGATCTAGAATGGGAAGTAGGTCATTTGGAAAAGAACTACTGACTAAGCAGTTCTGAAACAACAACAAAATAATAATAATAATAATAATAATAATAATAATAATAATAATAAATTTATACCCCACCCATCTTGGGTATAACAGCAACAGAAATGTTCATAGATCCACATTCCAAATACTTTCCTCCCCCACCCCATCACCAACTGCTGCTCATTGCCATATAGGAAATACATCCATTGACAACTTCTTGATGGAAGACAAATATATTTCTATTGATGAAATCCAGGCGGGGTGGGGGGGGAAATCTTGTAAAAAGTTCTTTGTCATCATCAAAAGGCAATAGAAACTGTGACAAGAGTGAGAGAGATATTTTTAAAACAACAAACTTCTTCATCTTTTGGGGGGCAGAGCACCAGAGGTAGGCATAAAGAATGCCTGGTGACTACTCAATGGCAGGATCTTTTAGAACCTATACCAGTGCCTTCTCCAATGTATCATATGCAATAAAACTTTGGTCAGAATGAATTTTTTATGCGATTTGATCCCAAAGAGGGAAACACATAAGTGCACACATACTGCTCTTCCCCAAGTGGCAGTAATCTGTTAGGGGAAGAAGAAGAAGAAATGGCCTTTTTGGAGATTCATGTAGTGCATAACATTTATTTGCTTGATGAGACCTGTAACCCTGTCTCAGTGGCTTTGGAAAAGCTACAAAGTTGTAAATCATAATAAAAGATGGTATTCTGAATCCTCACAAAATAGGCAGTTGCCAATTCAGGCTGGTTAGTCTCAGGTAAGTCCTTTACATAATTAACAACTCATTCTCCCTCGCCCTGCAACACTCGCTAACCAAATTATCTCCTTACATCAGTTTGGGGTAATATTCAGGACCACATTTCTCTTGAGGGGCAACCTCTGGTGAGTGATTCCAGAGGAAAGCAGTGGGCAGATATACAAATTTGATTCATAGCTTATGTAAAGGGACACCTGACCATTAGGTCCAGTCGTGACCGACTCTGGGGTTGCGGCATACAGCTTCTGGGTCATGTGGCTAGCATGACTAAGCCGCTTATGGCAAATCAGAGCAGCACACGGAAATGCCGTTTACGTTCCCGCCAGAGTGGTACCTATTGATCTACTTGTACTTTGACGTGCTTTCGAACTGCTAGGTTGGCAGGAGCAGGGACCGAGCAACGGGAGCTCAGCCTGTTGCGGGGATTCAAACCACTGACCTTCTGATCGGCAAGCCCTAGCCTCTGTGGTTTAGACCACAGTGCCACCCATGTCCATCCTATAGCTTATGTACTGTAGCCTAAATTCTAATCATGCAAAACCAGAGGTTTCTGCCCAACACCCCAATCACACCTCCCTATTCTCTATCCAATGAACAAGAGGCATGATCATACCTCAAGAACCAATCCCAGCAAGGCAAAAACTGGAGGCAGGGCTGGTGAAAGAGGGTGTGGCCTAGGGAAAGGGCGGAGTCCCAAGGGTTAGATGGAGAGTGCTACATTTGGCCTCCAGGGTTGAGGCTCCGTACCCCTGCTTTGTATGATGTATGGTGCTGTATTTAAGAAGTCCATTTGCTTCAAAAATCTAACCAGGTTTCCCTTGGATAGTTTGCAACAAATACTGACCTATCTGCCTTGAAATTCTCAATCTAATCTAAATAGGGCAAGGAAAGGTTGCATGGAGGGCTTAGTGTGCTAGATCCTGAAAAGCAATCAGCCTCTTCATGCATTGCCACTCATGTTGGCTTGTTGAATGTGACATCTGCAAAGCATATTACACTCATCTGAAGACGTGTGCATGCACACGAAAGCTCACACCAATAACAAACTTAGTTGGTCTCTAAGGTGCTACTGGAAGGGATTTTTTTATTTTGTTTACACTCATAATGACAGTGATCTTTATAAAAGGACAGGAAGCTTATTTTTATTTATTAAATTCATATCCTGCCCTTCCTCCCGAAGTATCCCATGGTGCCACAGGTAATGCCACTAGGATCAAGGATCCCAGTTTGACGGCTGAAGCCCTATAGACACTCATCTGTGAGTCAGGCCCATTGAACTCAGTGGGACCAACTTTTGAATAAACTTTTATTGGATTGTACTGTTTATGCATTTTCCATTCATATGTTGAGAAGTAATTCCCATGAATAAAAAAACAACAACAACTGATGGCAATTTTAGAAACTGTCATCAAATGGCAGCTGTCACTGAAACAAAAGAAATCGCAATACGTATGGAAATACTGACCCCTTTCCAGCCTCAGACTTGTGGGCTTTCTGAAAAAAAAAATAGTTCAATTGCTTTACTTCTGCAGTTCAAACACATATTTCGGGGGGGGGGGGGAGCTGCAGAAATGGCTTTCACAGGGCAAAATGGTTGTACAACTGTTTCCTTCCTATCAATCACCTTTCCAAACTGTCTTTTAGAAAACTGTTTATAAAGCCCTGGGAAAGCAAGAAGAATTGTTTTGTGTGACATTTTGGGAAATGGCTTTCTGTAGCCATTTTATAACATCTTCTGGTCTGAATGTGAAATCAGCAGAAGTTTATGTCAAGCTTTTGGCTAATTAAATTCTTCTACAGCCTTTAAAACTGTGGGTGTGAGGGTATATTTTGTTTGTCTGTTATTATGGTACATATTTTAGTGTTTTTATGTTGTAAACTTCCCTGTGATCCTCAGATGAAGGGCTGTATAGAAATAATCATCATCATCATCATGTAATGTGTGATAAATTGCCAATTGTTCAATAACAATAATCAGACGGTGTTCACTGCAGAGAAGAATACAGATTTAAAAGGTTCTCTCCAGAGATTCCTGATGCTTTCACTTTCAAATCTCTATTGTTTTGTAGTAAATATGTTTTAATAACCTGATATTATTTTCATTCAATAATTGACAATTTCCTTTTCTTCTTGAAAGGAAGAAGGTTCAAGGCCTCAAGTATCACAATTACAGTAGTAAAGGGAAGTTTTTAAAACAGTAGTTTTAAAAAATCACTTACATCTTAACAGTTATCATTCCCCTTGGTAAAAAGACTGTAATTTATCATTTATTATGACAGATGTAACAAAGTCACTTATAATAAGACAGAAATGAAAGTATCACCTTAGACATCATTTTAAAAGAAATTAAAGCCATTAAGGATTTTAAAGATAACTAGTAGTTTGTGATGTCTAACAAATCATATCAGGTGTAAAGATGTAATCCTCCTCACACACAGCCTGGCCTGGCTCTACCATTGGGCAGAGTGGGGCATCTGCTTCAGGCAGCTGTTTTTGAGTATCATGAATGGGTAGCAAATCGTTGTTTTTTCCTGGATAGTATCAGGCTAAGTCATAAAAAGAAACCAATGCTTAACTTAGCATTTACTAAGGTAAGTACATTGATTTCAATGGGGCTACTCTGTGTGTAATAATGGATACACCTTAGAAATTATAATTGCTGCATTTTTAAGGCCAGGCCGAGGGAACATTACTCTTGGAATTGTCTGTCTTCAAAACAAAATGACTTAACATTGCTTATTATAGGTTGCAGTCAATTATCTTTTTTTAAAAAAAATAATATTTATTAATTTTCCAACAGTTTAAACACAACACTACTAAAAACAACAACAATACAATACAATACAAAAACACATAAAACTAACAAAACAAAAACAAAACCCATTTAAAATACATCAAACAATTTCATTATCTTATCTTTCATTCACTTATTTCCACGATCTTCTCACACCTCCCTTTTTGTATTCCACATCTGTTAATTGTTTCAGCAATTCCTTTCCATCTTCCTCTGTTTTCTATCCTATAATTATCTTAACACATTCTAACCTTATTTTTTCCTTTAACACTCTATTAATCTATTTATACTTAATTCCTTATAACATTTCTACTAAAGCCATATAACTTCATTCCAACATTTTCCTAACATTCATTAATTTTACAGTATTTCTGTCAATAGTCTTTAAACTTTTTCCAGTCTTCTTCCACCGACTCTTCTCCCTGGTCTCGGATTTTGCCAGTCATTTCCGCCAGTTCCATATAGTCCATCCACTTCATCTGCCATTCTTCTTGGGTGGGTGAATCTTGTATCTTCCAATACTTCGCGATGAGTATTCTTGCTGCTGTTGTTGCATACATAAAAAGAACAAAAAAAGAGGTTCTGTCCTTCTTTGGGACCAATTGGCCGACCATGCTCAGGTGAAAGGCCTCTGGTTTCTTCAGAAAGGTACAATCCCCCCTCTTCTCCTGCCTCCAAGGGGGGAATTTAATGTTCTTTACCGATGGAAATTTAGTCTTTTGCAAAAGGCTTTCCAAGACTTCAGCTTGCAACCTTATTGCCTCTATTTACAAAAGGGGAAGGTGGACTTCCTGTTTTGAACCTCCCCGTTACGATGCCAAATTAAACATTTAAACATCCAATTCTCCCGTTTCAGCTCTACTCACGGGTAATTACTTTAGAGTCAAATTGTCCACAGGAAAAAGTCAGCGCTCTCCGACAACAGCTATGCGGCTTCGCTCCGTGGAAGAAGCAGACGATTCGAAGCACCGCGCCGCTCACCCCGCATCGCTCCGGATCCCCGATCCCGGGTTTCCCCGCGAGTAGGGGAGGCGCAAAAGGTGCCCGCCGAATCCCACGCCCCCAGGCTTCTCCCGCCTGTGATTTTTATGGGTCTCTGCCTTCGCCGTGGCGGCCAGATCCAGATTCCATCGGAGCAAATTCCTCCCGGTCAGAGGAATTCCGCCATTGCTGGAGGCGCCTCCCCGGAAGTCCTCGGTTGCTGTCAATTATCATTCAGAGCAGACCCAATGAAATTAATGGCCATATCTAACTGAGGTTCAGTAATTTCAGTGGGTCTACTCTGAGTAAATATTTGTTGAATACAACCTTATGTACCATGGCATCGGAAGCAGGGTGGTGACAAAATATATTAAGCCATGTACACTTGGTCTTTTAAAGCAGAAGCCATGATAGTATTCAGATTTGAGGTTTATTGCATTAGTTTTACTAATGCAGCCGGGGCTGGTCCATGGCAGCGGCAGCCTCTCTTCCTCTCTGCAGCAGAGCAAGGGAGGAGGCTGGCAGGAGAGGCCATGGAAAGGCAACGGGATGCTCTCAAGTAGCTGTAGTCACCACTTGGGACAAGAGCTGGCTCATCCTCTTCCACAAGCTCAGCGGCAACAGCACAGATGGAGGAAATAGGGACATTCTAGGATCAAATCAGAAGACAGGATGGCTTTCGTAGTTCAGGGGCTGTCCCTGGAAAATCAGGACATGGGGTGTGTGTGTGTGTGTGTGTGTGTCACACACATTTTACTGCCTTTTGCTTAAGTTTAGTGCTGTAGAGTCAGTAAAATAGAATAGATTTTTAATGTTCTGGTGGTACAGCTCATATAAGAGCATTAGAAATCTAATGATGGTTTGTTTTAAGATAGCAGAGCATCAGAATTCTAGCCAGGGTACTGTAATGCCAATTACTAAATCACCTCACACGCTCTAATTCCGCCTTTTATATCAATGACAGTTTTCGCTATATGAGAATTTAAAGAGTGACCTTAGACTGCATCAGATTAATGGCCTGTCTAGCCCACCAACTGGCACCTGTCTCAAAATCAATTGCTGTGTGGCATACTGATGCCAATTACTTGAGAGATCAAGTAAAAGGAGGTGTGGGGTGGAATGGAACTCGGGACCCCACATTTGCAAAGCACCTCTGAGCAATTGTATAATCAATCCTGTACTGCTGTGTGCCATCAGAGTTAAGCATAAGAAATGGTTTGATTTAAACATTGTGCCTAGTGTAGCACACGGAAGATTATAGGTAAGGGTTGACTAATCGATACGTCCAATGCTGAAGAAAATAGGCCAGATTTCCAGCTTTTGTCAATTGACTTTGCAGCCTCAAGTGGAGTAAATCTATTGAGTGGAGTGAATCAATGGAAGAGCATTGCTTTGCAACTTTGCAGCCTTATTTCCAAATATTCTGGTTGCTGAAAGATTGTTCCCTTGAACTGTGAAGTAATTTGAGGGTTGGAGTATAGATCTGACTCATAAATTATGCCAGTGGATGCCATTATATAACTATAAAGTCATTAAAATAATCAAATTCTACTTCTACTCACCTGCTTCTCTTTATATTCTTCTACTCCCCCAGATGCAAAAGATGTGTTGTTGGTCTCTGCAAGAGTTTTATTGCTTTATAATTCCATCAGAATTATGCTTGAATTCCTTGGGTTACAAAATGCCCAAATTTCCAGTAAAATGTGTATCTGTCTTCCTCCTCCTCTGCATTTTATTTAGCACTGAATACGCCCCTAAAAATTAGGTAGGGGCTTTTTGCCAATATTAGAGTTGCTGGGGGAAATCTAATAACTGGAGTGGGAGTGAGGGGCTTACTAATAGAAGACAAGGCAGCCAAAGGATTGCACTTTCCACTATGCAATTCTATCTCCGAAGTGCAACTGAACTTAATGGACCTTGTTTCTGAGTAAGCACATTATAGCAGTAAACTTGTAGAAGACCCAAAAGGGCTTGATTTCTGAGCAGTAAATGACATCACTTGGCCCATTTCTCTCATAGAGATGCCTGACAGACACTTTCTCATGGAAAACAGCATGATGGCTTAGATTTTATTAGATTTCCAGTGGCCTAGAGCAGAGAAACGTCCACTGTCCATTGATATAGTGGTTAAAACGCTATTATGTATGTACATATGTATGTATGTGGTGTTGGATATGCAACAGCAAGGATCATTTGCTTGTAATTTAAGGGATTAATTCTGTTCTCAGTGTACATCTGCTACCCAAGCCAGTGGGTGGAAGTGTGGTATGGCAACCAAACAGAATGGCATGATCTTCACTAAGGCAGCAAATGCTCCTATTGGTTATGTAGTTCTTAGGGAGTTTACCTCTGTATGTTTGTTTGCATATCTTACACTATTCTCAATAAGGCCCTTCCCTAAAATCCCAAACACCTCTGTTTCTTTCTCCTCAACATATACCCTCATTTTTGTTCTCTTTCCTTAGTAAAGTATGTCAGGGTTGATTTTCTCTCTGACTCTGCATTAATTATGTGACTCTGTTAACGTATGGATAAGAGTGGGTTATGCATAAATCCAACCAAGCTGGTTTCCAGTAAGCTTCTAAAGTTTCTGTTACATTTCACAAAGGAGGTAGACTGCACATACTGTAAGTCTCGTTGACAAGCTGTAAGCCTCTGAAGATGGTTCCTCTGCCTTGTTATCAGAAGCTTCATTCCTCCAATCAGTCTCATCAGGCTGGGATTTCCTTTGGTCTTCCCTTTAAAATTCATAGTGAATACAACAGTATTTATTCTCGTCAGTGGTGCTGTTTCATAATCACTGACAAGCCTGGCAGTTAAAAATTCATAGTAAGGAAAGCAGCTCATTAGAGCTTTCCTTTAAACACTAATACATTCCTGCTCAAACAATTATATCACATAATTGTTCCAACTCACAGCAAGGCTCTCAAGCCAGTAATTACAGATTCACCCAATGTCTCTTGTAGCTTTTAAATCCCCTGGAGTGAAGCCAAAGTTTCTAAACGCCATTATATTTTTTTAAAAAAATATATCCATGCAATATTCATATCTGAAGTTGTGGTACTATACACCCTAATCCAAAACTCAGTTAAACTGGAATATTTGGATTCAAGGCAACTTGATCCCACTGGCTTCATTTGGGTCTGTTACCAACATTCAAGCAAGTCTCTCAAAATCTATGCTTTGCTGCTGACACTTTACACCATATCGAAAAAATTACAACTCAGTTGTAATGAGATGCATAGTGGAAACAAGCCAAGGATCCATTGAAAAGATCAGAACCTATTTTGAAAGCTGTGCTTTAGCCCTGGATTAAGATACCTAATGGGAGGCAACATCCCTTAGCACAAGGGTGCCAATTTGAATAAAATATTGGGGGGATATTGGGGGGATCCAAGTAAGCCCTGAATAACTGATCACATGACACGGTCACAGACACCATTTGAGTGGCAATGCCCATCAACTCTGGCGGCCCCAGCTCCCTGAAATATTTTATCGGGGGGGGGGGGGGCGAAGACCCCACAGCCCCTCAGAGTTGGCTCCTAGACCCAAACACATGTAAAGGGCATTTCTTTCACACTAAGTAACCACACCCATTTTCCTCATATTCATGTGTAGGTTCTTAGCTCTGTACTTCTAGACAGTCCTTCAAATCACAAGCCTAGAGCCCTCATCTGCCTTTCTGACCATTCCTGAGCACAGTGAATTACTCTGACAGAAGTTACCCAACTATCTACTCCAGGAGTGGGAAAACTCAGGCCCAGACACATATAGCTACTTGGAAGTTGGGCAGTTCAGCTTGTGGCTTTAGAAGGTTCAGTGGCTTGTCTAGATAGCAGTGTTCTTCATTCCTTTGTTCCACCTTAGGTTTGGTAGCAATTTGACAATATACAAAAGACCTTTCATAAAATAAGACATTATTTTATTATTCATTATAAATCAATATTTAGAAGACATGGATGATTGTTTCCAGCATTTTGGGGGGTGGGGTGGGGATCAGCGACTCAGCATTTGCTTGCAGCTGTGCTCAGATACGATTCTCCTGGGATATTCATTATGTATCAGCCGAAAAAGCCCTACTCCAGCTTACTGACAATGAAGTATCTAAACAATTTTATCTCCAGAAGGCTGTTCTCCCACACAGCAATTCCCTCGTTACAATGCTAAATATTACTCACACTTCAAAATTTTCTTCAGTACACCACAAATATATGATACAATTTCACCATGCTTAAACATTTTCAGTTAATTAATTTCATTGGGATATTTAGGCACATGACTGAATCTCACCCACAGCTTAACGTTACATCATTGTGCCAAGCAGTAAATCTCTTACGTTCTACCCAGCCAAACCCTTCCAAACATAGGGAGGAGAGGTAGATATGTGGAAGGGTAGGGCAGACTTTCAGTACTGTTCTGTGTGGCATTTCTGAATGTGTTATTGGTACTGCCCCAGCTGCCACACACTTGAAATGGGGCCACTAATGTCCCTATGGAGGATGGCCACTAGCCACAATGACTATCTTCTACCTTCACTGTCAGAGGAATTGCAGGTGGACAGAGTGCTGTTGTGTTCATGTCCAGTTTGCAGGTTTTCCAACAGGCATCTGGTTGACTACTGTAATAACAGGATGTTGAAGTGGATGGGCCTTTGGTCTAATCCAGCAGACTCATATTATGTTCTTATGATGCTTTGTAAGTACGTGGCATCATTTCCAGGGTCATTTTATGCTAAGGGCCCTGCTCCTGCTTTTATCCACCTGGCCCAAGGCTGAGCCTGACAGGCTGCATAAGGGCTGCTGCTGGACAGCAAAGAGTACTGCTTCTTCTTTTAAATTGCTTTAGAATTGTGCTTTTAAAAATGTCTTTCTTTTTAGGTTTTAACTGGTTTTAGATGGATTGATTGACACCCTATGCCCTTTAAAAATGTGTTGGGGGGTTTACCTTCCCTTTCTTCTCTAAATGGCTCATCTCCCAGGCGATTACCTCATCAGGAAACTGGCCTGGCTTATATTTTAACATTTGCCTTGATTAAATTCTAACCCCTTCTGGACCCAGAAATATAGGGAGTCTAGTATTCATTAACTCATAACACTATGATTCATTGTCCAACCACCTAACTGAGTATGTCTCTATTACTCTATATGTTCTACAGCTGTTTACTGATGCTTTGAAAATATACAACCAAGGTTTACAGGGTATTCTGTGCAAAGTATTGTACCCAGTGCCATAGCCGTGGAGGATTTAGACTGCATTTGGGCTTTGATATCTGTGTCAGAGGTGCCTTTCATGTGAGCAATGTATAATCTAGTCAAACCTATGTTTAAGGTTGAGCTTCCTCTGTAGAGTGCAAGCAACATGACAAGATTTTAAAATGTCTTTAAAATGCATCTTCAAATGGATCTAAAAATATCTAACGAGATTGCTGCCTCCTCCTAAGAACTTCCCCAAGCAACCTGACTTTCTTCAAAGTTCCAGTGGGAACTCATTTTCTCTCAAGAACAACAAGTTCTCAGTCATTGCTTGAGGCAGGCTGGTTCTCTATTCTCCATAGTGACAAAGCACACCAAATGTAAGCATGTTCAAAATTCTACAAAGCACAATTTTCATTTTTTGTCCTGATGGTTATTTATATCTGCTGTGTCTTTGTACCCTCTTTTGTTTTCTGTAGCTGGAAGAAGAAGAAGAAGAAGAAGAAGAAGAAGAAGAAGAAGAGGAGGAGGAGGAGGAGGAGGAGGAGGAGGAGGAGGGGGAGGAGGGGGAGGAGGGGGAGGAGGAGAATTATACATCTCTGCCTAACCTAGGAATAACAGGACTGGGGTAACCATGGGCACAACTTTATGAACTTTGATGCAACAAGGATTTGCAACAAATGTTTTTAATGCATTAATTCAGGGTCAGCAAAACCCATTGTTGAGTTTGAGGTGTTATATTACCTATATTCTTCTCTTCAAGCCACATATTTCCTGGTATTTAGGGAGAGCTTCCTGAGTCACAAGTGGCCCAACCCCACAATTTTAAATGTGTGGACCAGATTAATTCCAAAGGTGTTCCTGCCCCCAGTGCTAGGTCTGACAGCCAAAAGAGGTGGTTCTAAGGACTTTCCATTCACCACAAAGGTGTCTCTGACTGCTCACCAGTGTGGTTGCTTTTATCTCTGAATTTTCCTGCACTGCACTGCCCTGTCCTGCCATTGCAAACAGACCAAAACATCCCATTTCCCAGCATTACTCACATACTTTCATCTGAAGTAAACAGTGTTGAGTATACAGTGGTGGTTGTAGGAAATCTCTCTAAGCCAATCTCATCGAAGGGCAAAAACTTCCTGCTTGGTTATTATTATTGGTAATAGTTGTAATAAGTTATTGATTGACTTCTATACAACCGTTTCAGAACAATTTACAATTAAAAAAAACAGTTAAAACAGTTAAACAAGCACACACATTTTTTTTAAAAAAAGGCATTCATGGCAATGTCCCATTTATCCAGCTGGAAAAGTCTGTCAGAACCAAAATATCTTCAATTGTTTCTGGAAAGTGCAGCTAGTGGGTGCCTGCGATATCTTAGCATGAGTGCTGTTTCACAGAACACCAGCAGCAACACCAGAAGCCCTGCTCCGAGTTACTGCAGAGCAGGCTTCCAAGATATTTGAAACTTGCAGGAGCAGGAAACTTCCACACACCACAGTGATATACTGAGTATATAAGCTGATTTCTCAAGTAACTATATATGAGTGGCTGCTATTACAATTCCTTTAGTGGGTGCCAAAATCAAGGCACTTCATACAGGGCCCAGCTAACTGTGGCAGTGCTTCTGTCCAGGGTGCTGAAAATTCTGATGGAGCACTTCCTTGAAACACTCCATGAGATGCTGTTGTTCAGGATGCACAGGCTTACAGGGTGGCCTTTGAAGCATTTAAAGAATTGCTAGCTTGTCTTAAAAAGGCAAGGCATTGAGTTCGGGTGCTGGATGGGCCATTTTGAGGAACTGAAGGTTGAAACCATCCCACTGAGCAGTATCCTGAAAGGAAGGACAACCTGTAGCCTCCTCTATCTAGTCTGAAGCAGATCCAGAGCTTGTCTTTATGCACATGGGGAATCTTGTCATCTAAGTCTTCCATGTTCATGCTTTATAGTAGAGCACCTCTGCCACCATTGATATAAGCTAGGTTTGTGCTAATGCTGACCCATTTGTATAGGAATGGCCTATATTGTGCTTACATCTTTCGAAGAGAAATATCTCATTCTGATTTTTAGATTCAACCTGCCTTAAATCCTAGTGGCAAATGTGCTAGATAAATATTGAAATATTATTTTACCTTATTATTAAAATTTATAGATATGTGATGTTCTTGAATGAATAAATGGTATGAACATGAACTTCTTTATTATGCTAAATGTTCACCTGTCATGTGGCTGATTATTCTTTTAAAAAAAAAAAAAAAGATATTTTCCAAACACTTAACACAGAATATAAAATATCAGCTAAGGGAGAGAAAGAGAGAAGAAGGGGAGGAGGCAAGGGATCCATCCAAACTTTAATTGCCATGAATTTCAATGATATACTTGTTAAAATTCAGCAATTATTTCAAAAGCACAGATGAAAAGAGAGCAAATTAGATGAAGTACTAAAGAAATAAATGTCCCCACTGTCTTTTCTTTAAATCTTTTTAACTGCCAAATTAATGCTCTTTCCACTGCACTAATGTTGTTCAGTCGTGTCTGCTATTCCAGTCAGGGGGTAATTCTAGGTGTCTCTTTCCCTAAGGATATATCTATTAAGATCTCTTTTCATTTGTAAAGAGAATTGCTTTAATTTGAGTACTAATTGCAGGGAGATCACATGAGCTGCCATCTTTTAAATAGCTCTCAAATCTGTTAAAATAATTCCAATAATACTTACTTTGTGGATGCTTCATGATTGCAACACCTTGCAATCCCTTAATAATGCTCCCATTTCTGTTCTTTTTAAAGATGCTAACTTAATAAGGTTTCCATTTTTCCTCCACACTGTTATGTTAGTAGAGTTGTCATGTATTCAAATTAACGAACTGAAATACAACTACAGCATTTTTAAAAACAACAATAGTTAAATCTACACAGAGCTGTGAGGTTGTCCTCGCAAATATATACTACTACTACTACTACTACTACTAATAATAATAATAATAATAATTTATTATTTATACCCTGCCCATTTGGCTGGGTTTCCCTAGCCACTGTGGGTGGCTTCAAGCAAAATATTAAAATACAACAATTCATCAAATATTAAAAGTTTCCCTAAAAAGAGTGCGTTAGAAATCCTGGAGTTGTTTTTAACCATTGAAATGACTGGAGAATGTCATTTATAAAGGAGCTCTAGTCCAAATGAGAACACACACAGCTCTAGATCTGGGTGAGTGTGTGTAAATGTATTAGGGAGCCCAGCATAGTTGATTGGTAGATACGATGCACTGTCTTTGTGAAGCCCTGACTTCTGGGCAGTTTTCAGTGCAGTGTTTTCTAACATAAGGACCTGAGGCAGTAGTTCTTAGAATATATGAGAGATGGTGATTATCATTTAATTGAGAAATAATTTATACTTAGCTGAAATGCAGCGATATCAATATTTTGCAAATAACTCTTAAGTCCCCTTTGAAGTGATAAGACTATTCCCCGAAAGAAACACAGAATGATTTATAACCACCTTCAGTTGTTCCATTATAAAACATATGAGCTGTACATCTGCTGCGCATAAAGGCAAGGAAGAAGCCACTTTTATTCCTTCCTCAGATCCCTCCACAGCAGCCACCACTTCAACAAAGCCTATGGATTATAAGCACATGGCAGCAGGCTTCTATGTAGGCATCTTTAATAAATACACAAATGGATGCAGTGTGTATTATTCCCTAGCTAATTCACTTATTAACTGGGGTTGTGCAATCTTGGCTGGAATCCTGCCAATCAATTGGACACAAGGGACTGCAGGAGCTCAACATCCCCTTCCTTGTGCTTACCAAACAGTTGGTTTTTATGTTTGCTTCTTTAAGAACACAGCTACTTGAGTCAGACCATTGCTCCATCGCTCAGTTTTGCTTACACTGTTTGGCAATGGTGCTCCAGGGTTTCAGGCAGACTCTCCCAGCCTTTCTGGGAGGTGGTGGAGATTGAGCATGGGGCCTTCTGCTCTACCACTGCGCTACCACATCATGTTCCATTGGAATAGAGCACATGCATGTTTAGGTGCACACTTTTTCAGCTGTGGAAAATGCTGACTGTGGTTCTTCTGCTAAAGAATTATGCTTCCATTTTCTTTCTGTCACCTCCATTTTGTGCAGGACTTGATGTGAACACCTGCAGCATTACAGAAGAGCTTTTTGTACTTCTTACTGTATGCTGCTATATTCTCATTTTTATCTGTCAGTCTGATAGAGTGCACAATTTTTCAGGCATAGTGTAGGCAATGTGAAACAGAATACACATGCTAGGGTAGTAGCTTTTTACATTGCATGTTACAGCAGTGTTCTTCTAAAATGCCCAAAGAGCTTTATGCTTTTCTCATCCCATTCTTGACAGTATAAACTCTAAGGGAACTCTGGATGACAAGGATTTATGAGACTCCCCATCCTAACATCAATGAATCACAAACACACATATATAATGGCACCTTCAAATTCGGGGGGGGGGGGCTGACGTTACCATCACAATTTTAGTCTCACACCCTTAAACCAAAATGCAGGTAGAAGCAGCCATACAGAAGGCCAGGAGGATGCTAAAACATTTCCTTATTATCAGGAAGAATGAGACAGTTACATAAGGGTGTCACACAAGTTATGCTCAGATGCCCATGAAGCCACAGATTTATAGATGCCAAGGCATAGATTAGAATTGTTGATCCTGTATTTGGAATTTCTTTCCAAAATGAGGGCATTGTATTGCAACAGGCCTAGGTATTATCCAAAGAGGTATCTGAACAATTACCAATAGTTTTTTCAGCATCTATAAACAGGAGCAGAAGAAGTTGCAAGGGGAGGAAAGGAACATAGCAAGTCATAGGTGTCAGGGAGCATGAAGAAGAATGATTTCGGAAGATAGAAGAATTGTATGATACTTCTACTTCAGCAACTAAATGGCAATTCAGCAGCCCGATCACATTGCATAGTCCCAAAATTTGAACTCATCTTTAGTTAGTGAAGGCTGAACCCAGGTCATGGGACAAATGCAAATATGCTTTCTTTCAGACGAGGGCTAATCTTGGATGGTTTCTTCACACTTCCAATAGAGATCAGAAGGGCAAACAACCCTAAGAAATAATTATTTTCTGTTTAACTTAAATAAAGACCACAGTTTCAAAGCTATGTAGTCATGAATGCTTTTCACGCCCTATATACAAAATAGCTTTGTCCTCATGAAAGCTTCATTACAAAGCAGCTTAAATATAATCTTGAAGCCATAACCCTCAGCAAATGCCAATTCAATAACACTATACAAAGATGTACAACAATAAAGAATCTGGCTGCGTTCGTACAATTTCCTAGGGGCTACTTAACATTAATCTTCGTATTCTAACAGCAGTGCTGGAAAATGATAGAATTTCCTGGTGTGAAAAACATTTATGGTTGATTAGCCATTTCAAATTGATTTTGTGTGTCTCTGAAAATGGCAGAATTTACACAAACAATACTGCACAAAAATTGCAGGCAAGCTGCAGTTTCTATTTAATGGTCAGTGATGTGGAAGCAATTGCATATAAATTAAAAAAGGACGTACAGGCAGGAAAAAAGGCATTTTCCTAAGAAAAAGAATAAGCCAGATGTCAACAATAAGAAGTACATGGTGGAGTTTTGTTTTAGTAACATAATTATCAGTGCAATCCTATACATGTTTATTAAGTTGCAAGTCCTGCTGTTCAGCAGACTTACTTCTTGGTAGATACATTCAGCCTAAATCTTTTTTCAGTAAAGACTATTACACTTGGTGTTTCAGGGATATACTATGTTCAGTATAGGAAGCTGCCTATAAGTCAGTCCTTTGGTTCAGCTAGCTCAGTACTGTCTGCTGGCATTGGCTTTCCAGGGTTTCACAAAGAAGACTTGAAAATGCCAATGGTTAAGAGCATATTCCTATATATTTCTACTCAGAGGTAAGTATCATTAAGTTCAATGGGACAAACCTACACAGCATTTTAAAAAGCAGAGATATCACCTTGCCAACAAAGGTCTGTATAGTTAAAGCTATGGTTTTTGCAGTAGTGATGTATGGAAGTGAGAGCTGGACCATAAAGAAGGCTGATCGCCAAAGAATTGATGCTTTTGAATTATGGTGCTGGAGGAGACTCTTGAGAGTCCCATGGACTGCAAGAAGATCATAGAATCATAGAATCATAGAGTTGGAAGAGACCACAAGGGCCATCGAGTCCAACCCCCTGCCAAGCAGGAAACACCATCAGAGCACTCCTGACATATGGTTGTCAAGCCTCTGCTTAAAGACCTCCAAAGAAGGAGACTCCACCACACTCCTTGGCAGCAAATTCCACTGTCGAACAGCTCTTACTGTCAGGAAGTTCTTCCTAATGTTTAGGTGGAATCTTCTTTCTTGTAGTTTGGATCCATTGCTCCGTGTCCGCTTCTCTGGAGCAGCAGAAAACAACATTTCTCCCTCCTCTATGTGACATCCTTTTATATATTTGAGCATGGCTATCATATCACCCCTTAACCTCCTCTTCTCCAGGCTAAACATGCCCAGCTCCCTTAGCCGTTCCTCATAAGACATCATTTCCAGGCCTTTGACCATTTTGGTTGCCCTCCTCTGGACACGTTCCAGTTTGTCAGTGTCCTTCTTGAACTGTGGTGTCCAGAACTGGACACAGTACTCCAGGTGAGGTCTGACCAGAGCAGAATACAGTGGCACTATTACTTCCCTTGATCTAGATGCTATACTCCTATTGATGCAGCCCAGAATTGCATTGGCTTTTTTAGCTGCCGCGTCACTCTGTTGGCTCATGTCAAGTTTGTGGTCAACCAAGACTCCTAGATCCTTTTCACATGTACTGCTCTCAAGCCAGGTGTCACCCATCTTGTATTTGTGCCTCTCATTTTTTTTTTTGCCCAAGTGCAATACTTTACATTTCTCCCTGTTAAAATTCATCTTGTTTGTTTGGCCCAGTTTTCTAATCTGTCAAGGTCGTTTTGAAGTGTGATCCTGTCCTCTGGGGTGTTAGCCACCCCTCCCAGTTTGGTGTCATCTGCAAATTTGATCAGGATGCCCTTGAGTCCATCATCCAAGTCGTTGATAAAGATGTTGAATAAGACCGGGGCCAAGACAGAACCCTGTGGCACCCTGCTAGTCACTCTTCTCCAGGATGAAGAGGAACCATTGATGAGCACCCTTTGGGGTTCGGTCAGTCAGCCAGTTACAAATCTACTGAGTGGTAGCATAGTCCAGACCGCATTTTACCAGCTTCTTTACAAGAATATCATGGGGCACCTTGTCAAATGCCTTGCTGAGATCAAGGTAGGCTACATCCACTGCGTTCCCGTCATCTACCAGGCTTGTAATTCTGTCAAAAAATGAGATCAGGTTAGTCTGACATGACTTATTTTTCAGAAATCCATGCTGACTATTGGTGATCACAGCTTTCCTTTCTAGGTGCTCACAGACTGTTTGCTTAATGATCTGCTCCAGAATCTTCCCTGGTATTGATGTCAGACTGACTGGGCAGTAATTATTTGGGTCCTCTCTTTTCCCCTTTTTGAAAATAGGGACAACATTTGCCCTCCTCCAGTCTGCCGGGACTTCGCCTGTTCTCCAGGAATTCTCAAAGATGACTGCCAGTGGTTCTGAGATCACATCTGCCAGTTCTTTTAATACTCTTGGATGCAGTTCATCTGGCCCTGGAGACTTGAATACATCTAAACAAGCCTATCCATTCTTAAGAAAGCAGCCCTGAGTGCTCACTGGAAGGACAGATCCTGAAGCTGAGGCTCCAATACTTTGGCCACCTCATGAGAAGAGAAGACTCCCTGGAAAAGACCCTGATGTTGGGAAAGATGGAGGGCACAAAGTGAAGGGGACAACAGAGGACGAGATGGTTGGACAGTGTTCTCGAACCTACCAGCATGAGTTTGACCAAACTGCGGGAGGCAGTGGAAGATAGGAGTGCTGGGCGTGCTCTGGTCCATGGGGTCGGACACGACTAAACGACTAAACAACAGAAGAATTCGATTAACAGTTGTAATGTAGCAAACACTATGGTCAATATGAACAGATACAAAATATAGATTATGAAATAATATGCAGCTGAAAATGTTGACAATAGGATCCAGGGAAGGGATGGTGGAAAGTCTTGAGATTCAGAGATATCTCTTTATATGGATATGTGTTTGGTGTTGTTCTAACTTTACACTTGTAAAATAAAAATGAATTTTTTTAAAAAGTCAGCAAAAAAGTGTCCTCTTTTTTGCTCTTCAAAATATGGCACCCCTACGCCTGCAGGCTGTTAATTCATATGCAAACCAGAAGCAGAACTCTACTAAAAGAAGGACCTTGCTGCTGCACTAAAACAAGCTAAGCCAATGAGACAGGTCCCACATTATGTACAAAAGGCTGTCACTTTCACCATTATAGGGCAAAAGCATTTGCTACTTATGTCAACCAATGATGAAAGCCATGAGATTGGCAGCCAATTATATAGCTCCACTGTGATTATGGAAGAACACAAAGCATTGTTGATTGCATGGGTGTTTAATACAGGGGTTGAAAGGTTGGCAATCAGAATTTAATTGATACACAGTAGCAGATACCTAAATAAGGTTAATAAGCTGCTGAGTTATGCTCCAACAATCAGCTGTTCTTACAATGCATTATTCTGGCATAACAGTGGGAGGAAAGACATCTGAATCTCTCTGCAGGTATCAAAATTAATTACATCACTGTATGAAGAAGTTGGAAATCTAATCCTATTAATTGTAAGCACAGCTACATGCTGATATGTCAACTTAGTTTTGCATTTAGAAGTGAACTTCTAACAACAGTAGCCATTGAGCTATAATCAAAGCACCATTGTGGTTGAGAGTGAGTGACAAAACTGAAAAATCAAAAAACAATTTAAGTGCTAAACTTAAAAAGCGAGAGAACACCTACATGAACTAGCAGTTAAAGTGCATATTCAATGATGTACAGATATATGCTGAGAAATATAATCAACACATAGCCATGAAAAATGCAGACAGGGAGAAAATTATGTGAGAAAAATTAAAATGCTCCTACTATGTGCTGTCTTTTTACGAGAGAAGCCCAAAAGATTTCAACATAACACAGACCAAGTGAGAGAATGGCTGCTTACCCCTTTCATGGGTGGGTAGCAGTTGTAGCTTGGCTAGCCAATTGGTGATTTCCCCGGGCCAGTGAGGTGAATTTGGCCACCAATAGAAAATTTGAACTGGCCAATCAGAGGCTCCACCCGGTAGACAGTGCCTCTGGACCCTTGCTCCTTTTGGCTGATAAAAATTAGCAGGGAGGAGACAGCCGTCTGGGACGGGGAGGTGATTAATGCCTTCTTTCGAGAGGGAGTGGTCCCCGCCTGCTTGAAGGAGGCAGTGGTAAAACCACCCAGGGAGGTGTGATTGGCACCTTCATTTCATATATTTAGGCACCAGGTGAAAACATTTCTCTATAACGTTGTTTGGGCTGATTAACAACGGCCTTCTAAATGTGTTTCAGGGAGGGGGTTATTGGTTTATCTTTGTTTTTGTTTTATTATATATTTTGTGTTCTCATTTTGTATTATGTTGTGATCTTTGAATGAAGGGTGGTATACAAAGTTAATATGTTATTTATTATTATTATTATTAATTATTATTATTATTATTATTATTTACAACAGAAACAATCACCCACTTTTGCCTCTGGTTCCATCCACCACTGGCCCATGGCTGGTTGCAGCAACTTCTTGTCGCTTTTGATTTCCCAGTTTTCTGGCCTCTATGTGCTTTAAAGGCAATAACTAACACCCTAAATTGTGTGCAGAAGCTAAATGGAACTAGCAACTCACTTGCTATCAAATCAGAAGAAATAAATAGTTCATGGAGTTGCTCTCACATTTCTAGACAGAAATGCTGGTGTTACTCCATGCAGTAGGTTCAGGGTTGGCTCTGGGATCCAGTGGGATCCCTGGCACAATGCCTCCTAAATACACTCCTTTTCCTACCCTGGGACCTCCTTTCCTACCAGTTTATATACATATATTTTAAAAATGTAAAGAAGACATAATCAAAGCAAAGGGAAGCCCAGGGTGGGCATCAATAGTAGTCTCAGGTTGCTGGGATCCAGGCCCAAGCTTGAAGGTCCTGGCACTTATATTAGCATTATCTGTAGGGTCACAGCTAATGGAATCAGGTTGGTGCAAATGAGGTCCCAGAGGAAAGCTTTCTGTGCTGTGTATTTAAAGCAAAAATGGATACGTGCACGTCACTTTCCTGTTGATACTGAACATTATTTTATTTCCCTCAGCATTTTCTATACTACTTAATGCTGTAGTCTCTGTACTGTAAGGTTGCAAAAGATATAATAAAATTTAAATCAGTTAAAATAAACCAGAAATTCAGGAAATTTACTTAAAATACTTCCTGCTATTCACCAAAGGCAGAAACAAAATGCCCATTATTGAGTCATCACCCTGTGATATTCTGTAGGTTACCGTGCCACAAGTAGAATTTTATCCAGGTCTATATAGGGACAGGCAGCTTTTCAGGTAACTAGATTACACTCCTTTTTTGTTTTAATTGGGAAAATGTCCAGTTAAGCAGCTCAGAAGATCTGAATCAAAACTGCTGGCCTGCTTTGCGCCAAAGTGAATAAAACACTGAATTTCATGAAAGCAAAAGCAAGTTGTAAAGTTATTGCTGTGAACTTTCTCACTATCTAACCTCATAATGTCTGTCTTATGAAAGACATTATAGGTCTTCACAGAATCACTCAACTTCCCATATTTTTAAAAAATATATCAGTGAAGTACTATAACTTCATAAAGTTCTAGTTCAAATTCACACCCGTGAGAGGTAAAGTTGATAACAAGTGAAGCGTTCTTTGTTACAGAAGTCATTCCATTCTTTTCTGAAATACAAAAGGATGCCTTTTGAAATGCCACTATATGCACTTGCTCAAATGACTCCTGCTGAAGTTGCTAGAGATGCTACATTTAGCAGTTCTTAAAAATGACTTCAATTTTTCTAAGTTCTGATACAAAAATCACTGTAATCCCAGTTGGGGGTGCCAACAGAATTTTCTGGGCCTAGTACACTGCTTGTGGATTGAGCCCTCCAGCCAACTCACAAAATTTGTGGACACCGATTTGCATGAAGTTTACGTGTGCATTATGTCATATGCAAATTTGTGTCACCTTTTGCAGGTTAGCTATAGAGTGGTTTCTTAAAGAGTGCCACAAGAAAGACATACCCTCCAACATTTCTCAGACCCTCATCAACTCCCATTTTTTGTGGGACCGCCACTTGCAGAGAATTTCCTATCAGAAGAAGGGTGAGCACCACCACAGCTGTACCAATGAGACACAGCACACACACCTTCCACTGTCCCAAGAAAACCCCTTATTCCAGATTTTATGTTATTCTTTGGTAGATTTACAAAAAGAAAAAGAAAAAAAAGCAATAAACACACCAATAGATAAATTTTAGAAAGGGGCAAAATTAGACAGGGACACACAAAGCAGTTTAAAAAATAAATAAAATCAAGACTCCTTGTGCTCCACTCCATTCCCCCTTTCTTCCCGCCCAGTCCTCTGCCTGCCCTTCAGAGCCAGCATGTCGTGCGGGTCTGGGTCTTGGAGGTGGAAGCCTCTCCTCCTCCTCCTCCTCCTCCTCACCTGCTCTCTAGCAGCTGCTACAAGCTGCCAATTGAGGAGGCCAGCAGCAGCGGGCATGGAGAACCAAAGGGAAGCTGTCTTGCAGCCGCTACAGCCACCATCGTTCTCACTTGAGTGAAGCTGTTATGTACTAAGCTTGGATCCTAGAACAATAGGCAAGTAGAATGCAACAACTGATTGGATTGCAGGAAAAGACCAATCAGGCTTCAGGAGGAAGTTAATCAGCCTATTAGGCTGGTAGGATCATAGAATGCAACAACTGATTGGCCTGCAGCAAAAAACCAGTCAGGCTCCAGGAGGGAAGCTGAATCAGCCAATAAGATGGGACTCATTGTGTAAATAATGTATATAAAATCCTGAGGTTTGGGGGGCAATTCAATCACTGTTTTACAAGCTGCAATAAAGAGCATGAAATCACTACAGGACTCCGAGTATATTTCAGAAGCACTGGCTCATCCTCCTGCCCAAGGTTGTCAGGGGAAATGGGGACATTCCAGGATCAAATCAGAAGCCGGGATGGCTTTTGTAATTCCAGGACTATCACTGGAAAATCGGGACACTTGGAGGATATGGAAAGATGCATCCTGCAAACTACAGAGATTTCAAGGACTAGAAAATGAGGCAGCTATTCCTTATTTGTTCTAGACTTCCTACCTCCATTGTATGATTCACTATCATTTCCACTTGTGATAAGAAGTTCAAACTACCTTCAGACTACTTAACAACTCAGACATAAGTTCTGTTATTTATTTATTTTTGAAGAAACTTTATTATTATTTACAATACAGACGAAATACAAACAACACCAAACATACTGATGATACATACTGATACGAAAGGAAAGAGGAAAAAAGAAGAACTGGATAAAAGGGAGGGGAAGGAAATAAAAAATAATACCCTACGTTAATTCATGTGGTGCATCATTTATAGTCACAATCCAAGGCATTGAGAAATCACTTTACCCTAACCTTCTAAAATATATCCTCTCCACAAGCTTAATTGGACCATTGGGGAGGTGGGGGGGGGTCTATGTTCCATCTCTGTTGTATTGATGTATGTCAAAAATTTAGAACAAATGTTATAAAAATGATCTGATTTAAATTCTCCCTTAGTTACTTTTCTTTGTTATGTGAGATGCTCGGAAAAAGCTATATCCCAGACTCTGTTATTTAATGTGATTAGTGTATCTGTTATTAATGTATCTAGGGTTGTAACCTCAGTATTCAAACCAGCCTTTGGGTGTATAAACCCACATATCAGCAATTGGACATAGCTCTCATTTTCTAAGGTCCTTCTTTTGGAGTTCACCTGCTGGTAAAGTCTCCTGTATCTTGCACATTCATATTGCTTCTCACTAATAATATGGATTGTTGTACCACTTGCTTGCATTCATTGTTGGAAATAACAATGGAGCTGCATACGGAAGGTTGCCTGAATTGACAGGCTAAGTTCTGACTCTAATGACTCCTTATGTTAATATTCTCCTCCTTCACACATCTGCTCCAAACTGCTAGCAGCTAAGTGAACCTTATCGAAGTGAACTTTATGCAGTGTGTTTTCTATTCTTGATTAGATAAAGATTGCACTAATCGCCTTGAAAAGTTTGAATCCATTTAAACAGCCTCAGGGTGGCTGACCATTTCATAGCTAATCCTCCCATACAATTAAACAATTAAATTTTAAGCCTGCTTGTTAGAAGAGATAGCCTTATCCAGGAGCTGGGTTTTTTTTTCATTCAGTGCATGCAGCTTGGTGAACCACCATCGTGAGGGGGGGAAACAAAACAAACCACAACAAAACGATTATACATTGATTTTTAAGTTTGAAAAAAGATTTGGGCCATTTTTAATTTTTGCAATTAAAACAGCAGTTGGAGCCTAGTGAGCAAGCACAGCCCAAGGTGCTAGATAACACCAGTTTGTTGATGCAGGGTGGAGCATTTGTTCTGATTTAGCAGTGAACAGAGGGGGAAAAGAAGAAGAAGAAGAAGAAGAAGAAGAAGAAGAAGAAGAAGAAGAAGAGCCACCTCTTGGACCCATCACTCGAAATCACAGGACAAAGGAAAGTGTGGATGAGCCCATTGTTACAAATAATTGCATCTTAATGTAATTGATTTTTGATACAATGAAATATGGCAAATTTATGTGATGGAACATCTTGCCTGTAAGTTGAAAGCACCAAGCAAAAGGACCAGAAGCAAACAAATTTCATAATGTGTACTGAGTATGTTGTCATGTTGGATGGTGTATTTCAATCTCTATTGACTCATGGGACATTTTGGGGAAATTACTCCTACGTGGGCCAGAAACTCTGAAAGAGAATGAAACTAATTATTTGGTTGTACAATTATAGACTGCAATTTACCTCTCTTGTTTTTCTCATCCATTTGCTGCTTTTTCTCCCATTTTCGGTTTGTTTTGTTACTGCTGCTTTGCTGTATATGTATGTTATGTGCACGCACATAAATGTGCATGTAAAAATCAGAAAGCACATTATTAAAAAAACCATCATATAAGTAAATAAAATATTGGTTTACAGACCTCCTTCTACTTATAAATCCTCGCCATGTCAAAAGCAAAAAGCAAAACAAAGCAAATTAACCTGAAAAAAGTTGGGTTTAGAGATCTAGTATTGCCTGGAACCGGTGGGGTTTGTTCTCCAAAACCTATGGAAGGTACCAGGTTGGAGGAGGCTGAGCTAGGCCATTCTAGCAGTTGAGACTAACTATGCAATTCATTTGTATTAAATCCCCATGAAAATCCACATCTTTTACAGGTGGCTCTTGTTTAGTAAGCATATGCCCCTTTAATACTTCATTGCATTGTCCCTGTGTACTGTGCTATTTTAAAGAACAATAGCTGTTTCAAGCTCATGTCAGTGCTTTGCCTCCTGTTTCAAGAATGTGGAAGCTAAATATTGATTTTCTAAAGAGAGCCTGGTATAAATTATTCACGTAAAGTCATAAAGAAGCAAGTGTAACAAATGGGAAGATGTAGACTGCAGTGCAACACCTACTTGTGCTCTTCAGTTGTAAAGATCCTGCTCAATTCAATAAAAAATAAAGTTACTTTGCTGCAGCTGCACCAAAGTTTTCGGACTGCAATCTCAATCGTGAAGTTTCCAATACGCTATCAAAATAGAGGGGATGGGCTGAGTAAAGCTTTGCGAATTTTAATCGTTGGCTTTGTGTACGAGAACATAGGCTCTCAAATGCAAGATGCAAAGTTCACATTCATCTGTGACCGCTTTCTCTTTCTCAAAATCAATAGAAGTCAGGGACATCTTTATGTTTGCCAGGGTTTAACAAAAATGTGAGACGTAGGGATGCTAAATTTATGGTGAAACGCAGTTGGGGGAGCTTTAAATAAATAAAGTTTACCTGCCTTCTTGTCATGTAGTACAAGAGCTTTTGGGTGCTTATCTCTGGTGGGTTTGAGATTAAAAAATTATTTCAGCCCAACTCCTGTTGGGCTTTGCATTTGGCCTACATTATTCTGCTTCTCTGAAGCCTATTGATATTTTCCTCCTTGGAAAACGTTACTGGAAAAATATATATTTGGACTTTAACATGAATCAATGTGTACCCAAAGCTATGTATCATACCCTACTTTCACGTTGTTCAAGATACATTTTGTCAATATTATGGCTTATTTCTAATGCGGTACGCTATTAATACACATCTCCATACAAATCACAATGAGTGAGAAGCTATTTTGTAACAATTTAGCACATATCAGTTATATGGAACCTAAGACTGCAATCTGATACACATTTACTTGCGAGTAAGTCTCGTTGAACATAATGGTCCTTGTATATGCAGCCTCGCTGATTTCATTTGGAATTGGGTTTTTTTTTTAATTCAAGAAATGCTATTGCTAAAATAGAAAAGATAGACCACAGCTTTCCTGCATATGATTTTCTGTACCCTCCCCCCTCTTTATACACACACAGAGAGAGAGAGAGAGTAAAAAATTGTAGGAGAAAGAATCGTTACAGTACAAAGAATCCCAAGAAAAGAAACCAACTCTTATAAAAGTGAATTGATTTCTCTTATTTATTAAATATAACTGTTTCCCAGGAGGCTAATGTACACAGTTCTTCAATCCAATTTTGTATGACTGGAGAAATGTTTAGCTTTCCAGTATATCAATATAAGAGCTGTTGCTTGGCTTCATCTAAAAAAAAACCAAACCCCACACATATGAATAGAAAATTTCCCCAAAATAACACATACTGTATAAGGCAACAATGCCATGGAGCATAAGAGCTATTAGATGTTTGTCTCTGAAGTAACAGAGAAGATTGTCCTCAGAGAGAGTGGTCTGACATCAGAAAGCTCCCATGGGTGGCTGTGGAAAGGTCCACAGCAAGTTCCTCTTTGACTTTGCAGCGGAAAAGATAAGTCTTTCCAGGGGTATTTCATGGTTTTCTGGAAGAGGATGCACAGCCTTGCCATTCCCCAACATGCCCCAGAAGGGAAGAGAAATCACACTGGTCCTTGAGGTGATGTGCTTTATTTCCCTCTCATTGGTTCCAATGAAGAAGACTTTTAAAAAAAAATGACAAGAATGAGAAACTTGCACAAAGCCCCCACCTTCCACCCAGCCTGTGTGAGCCTATTTTCATTTCTCCCTCTCTCTCCGCTGCTTTTGGATTTCTCTGTAAAAAGCACTAATTGTGTGCAATGCCATTTATAACCTTTACTTCCACCTTGATCAAAAGGCAGAACAACCATGCAGTCCCATAAGACACTTCAGTGTGCCAACTCTTTACTTTCCTTTGCTCCTGAGCTCCCATCCTATCACTGTTGTATGGATTGCTGATTCGGGGGTTATGGATTTTTTTCTGTGTTGTTATTATGCTTTAGTCCACCCTGGGACCTTTTGGTGATGAGTGAGTAGGAAATACTACTACTACTGATGATGATGATGAGATTTACCCCCCCCAAAAAAATTCTAATTCCTGTTGCATAATGTGAAAATAGTAGTGCTATTGCATGTTTAGATTCTCGTCCACTTTTGTTCATTACGTTATTTAATGTTGTTTGTTGTTATTTCTATAGTGCTTGAAAAACAAAGTACACAGTAAATGAAACCCAAAGTAGCCCTGCATGCCGTATTTCAATATAATATTTTGCCTTGCAAAACACACATCCATTTTGTCTGCAGATGTAATGCTTTTAACCTTTATTGTGTTGCAGGCATTTCTCTTTGAGCTCAAAACTAAGCTTATGACTAAGGAGACTTTCAGTGGACGTTGCAGGAAGCTTCTAGCTTCTTTTCTGCACGCACCTGCAGAATCCATGTTCAGCATCCTGCTCTCCTTTTCCACTCAAAAGCTCAAAATCTATTTCTTATCCCTGCTTTCTCTGAATACCTTATATTTTTTTCATGGCATAACTAAAGTCTATTTGAATATTTGGTGTGACCATGGGGGGGGGGGGAGGCCAGTGGCACAACTCCACACACATGAAAGAGCTAGTAAATATCTTACTTCTTTTGGTCTTCAGAATAAAAATCAATCCAGTTCATCTTTGGTTGGACAGACTTCAGAGTGCTGCTGTTGAGCATACAAAGTGTTAAGCAAGGGTACTTTTGAATTATGTGCATTAATAGATGAGTGTGTTGGTCACCTTTAAAGACTTAAGGCACCCCAAAATATTTTCAATAATCTGTGGATCTCTTTGGGTTACATATCCCATTTCAAGGCCTGTGCATTTGATGTAGTGAAGAACATTTTGCTTAGCTGTCAGGAGGTGAGCAAGGAAGCAAAGAGCTTGTGTATTATGGGAGTGTGAGACCCAGCTAAACAAGGTCAGGAATTCAATCTCAAGAAGCCTATAAAACAGAACATTGAATTTGTGGGGGGTATAGGTGAGTACAGGTGGATGACAGAAGACATTAATTTCATTTAAACATTTCTTTCACATAACATTTTGTTTACTATTAATAAAAGTTGTTTAAAAACAAATTATACAAAAGATACACAGCAATAATTAGTAAAATTGAAAAAGTCTTCCTAAAAGAAAATACCTCCAGTACATTTTGGCATCATATTTCTATATGATTCAAAGCAATGAAAATTATTTTTTCATTACTGGAATTCCCATGAATAAATTGCATACCCTCCCACATTTCTCTGATGAAAATAGGGACATCCTATTCCATAATAATGAGAAGAAGAAGAAGAAGAAGAAGAAGAAGAAGAAGAAGAAGAAGAAGAAGAAGAAGAGTGGCTTCCAACACATAGAAAAACATAATAAAACTACATAGGGCTGCCTTCAGATGACTTCTAAAGGTTGCATAGTTACTTATCTCCTTGGCTCTAGGGTCACATAACTCCATAACGTCTAACATTTCTCCAATGAAAATAGGGATGCCCTAAGCAAAAGTGGGAACTTCTGAGATCAAATCAAAAAGTGGGATGGCTTCTGTAAATTTGGGATGTCCCTGGAAAATAAGACACTTGAATGGTCTGAAATTGTGGCTATAGATATCTAGGGGAAATACTTTGTTTTGGATGTACAGGGGCATTGGGTGGCAGACACTTCATTCCCCCACATTTTACTACCTCAAAAGGCTAGAGAAAACTCTAACAGATCCCTAGAAATTTTCACTGATTTCTCCCTCATGTATGGAAGGTTGTAAATCAATCAAAATCCACCTCGGATCCACTTGGAAACTCCCTCTAGTACAGACAGTGCTCTGGATCTGAAGCAATAACCACTCTGAATAAAAAGCCTGGCCTGGCCACATGCTCTGGGCTCCGTCTCTTCCTGGGGTTGACAGCTACTGTTGCCATATTAATCTTCCCCGGATGCAGGATGACTACCATCAGGGTCAATACCATCCTGCTAAGCATTGCTCCAAAGCCAAGTGAAGCACACCCATAAACCAGACCACAGCCTTTCCCAAACCCATTTTTCGGCTACCAATGCCTTTCTGGCTACTGCTCTACTCCCTGTTATTGGTCATCCATGCTAAGAACCACAACCAAGAGGCCAGTGTACTGAAGCCTTATATGTGCTCAGTGGCCCCCAGCTCCTTCACTGCCTGAAATGTACATGCAATGCACACCCTACACATTGGCCCTGTGTGCCCTGCTTGTCCCTTGGCTAACCACAGCGCTATCCCACCCACTAACATCATTTAGGTTTGAAGGAAAGGACAGATCTGCTTTTATCCTTCTTTGCTATTTTCATGTGGTACCATATTGCACCACTATTGTGCAATGTAGGGCAATCTTCTCCCTCCCACCCTCGTACAGCCTTCTAATCAGTTTCCTGTTTTAAATCCAATCTTCAAAGCTTCGTTTTTCCATCTCTGTGTGATTGATTCTTTATGTAAAGTGCTTTCTGATGACATGTAGGAGGAAAGCTATAAAAATAGAATTGATTTGTATTCTATTTATGGCTAGAACTCTGCCAATAAAATCAGCCATAGCTGGAGCCTGCAAGCAATATGGAACAGTGAGTAGTTTAATTTCTTGCTTTGTCAGTGTAAGTTAGGACCGTGGTACTATGCTCAGTTTGCATATCTTGGGTCTTATATTATTCATAAGATGAGAAGGTGAAGCTAAACATGACAAGGGAGATGAACTTCAGACCTTTCAATTTTATTATGAGCACATTCACTGTGGTTGATGTGTCTTGACCGATGACTTTTACTGTTATTGTTAACCATTTCTCCTTTGAGGACTCTTGACTTAATGAACTAACTTCAGGTGGCTTTAGATATTGGCTCCGTTCCAGAGAAAGTGGAAAGCTGTGCAGATGGTACTTGTGTGGCCTTTTGCATGTACAAATATATATGTGTTGGGGATTAAGATCGCGCACACTGGCCATATCCCTTTGTCACAAGTGATCTCTATGTCCTCAATTTCCAAGCAGTTGTGTCATGCTCCCCAAGACACATAGGCTAGGAAAGTGTGATCTGTATACTGGAAAAAAGCAAACTACAAATTACACATTGGGAGCCTTGGTTACTCAAGTTTACTATTCCTAACCAAACTACAAACCTCATGCTCTCCAGCAGGAATATCATTTGCAGCCTGAACCTACAATGGAGGGGTTCACAGCATCAACACCCCAAAAAGGTTCATATTTTTCCCATAGCCACAGCCTTGAATTCAAACCAAAATCAAACATTTCCTTCAAACATTGCTGTGACTCTCTCTCTTCAGCTTTCTGCTTTACTTCACTACTAAACTCTGCTCTAAACTCTGTCTTTTTCTGTTGAGGTGCCCCCCAACCATTTGCCCTCTCACACCAAGCCTCTTAATCACCTCACCAGGAAGCTAGTTTGGCTGTTTCCAGGAATTAAAAGACTTGATTAGCTTTTAACACTTGTTGGAACTAGGGATTAGAAAGCTTGATTAGCTGTTAACACTTGTCAGATCCAGGAATTAGAGGGGTCTGGCACCCCACCCAGATTCATAACAATACTAGTAATATCAGCCCTCATCAAGAAGTAATTGTATAGGAATACTTGCCCTTTGTATCTTCCTCCTTTTTCAGTTCATAGCTGAAAGGTTCAAAGAAAATTAAAACGTTTGAAGAAGCATCTTTATTCTTCCAACAGCCAGCAGCAAACCTAAACGTGTTAAATGTCATTTGTATGTTTTCAGAGAACTTTTGTGTCAGGCATTTGTGTCCATGGATACAAAAGCATCGCTTCAAATAACATCCATTTTGAATCAGAAAGAAGATGATCAAAATCTTCCAGGTCTAACCTTTAGTATTTCCCTTGCTGTATTTCAGTCAATCTTTTTGTAGGAAAAGATCTTTACATACAGTAATGGATGTGCAACCTGCTGCTGCATAACTGTATCTCTGGATCAAGACCATTAGCTGCAAAATAACAATGAGCTGATAGATTTCTTTCCATGCACGGTATAAGAGGAAGGAGGCTCTGATATTTACTTGACATTCCCCACGGAAGCTTCAAGAAACTGCCATCTTGCTGCTCAGAACAGCCAGGAACTTTACTGACAACATATTTTTTAAAAATCCTTTTCTGTGATGTTGTACAGCTATGTTTGACGTTCGGTGTGAATTAGTGCTGATGGGAAAATTACTATCTATACTAAACATTGTTTCCATCATCCCATATGGATTTAGGGGAATGCGACCAGTATGGTCACGCTGGGCATGGAACCTCATAGACGCCACAACTATGATGTAGAATGGAAAGTGATAGGCCGAATTTTGGCATTGCACAGGGCGCTGCTGAAATTTGAGACCCCCAAGGTCTGCCACTGCTCTTTCTCTCTCTCTCTCTCTCTCTCTCTCCAACTATTACTACTGCAGTTTCTCCTGTTTATTCTGTCTTCCATATGTCCAGGATATGGCAGAAGCAGGGTGAGAAGACAGAGCAGTGATTACTAGGCTAGCACAAACCAACTTGGCTGCTGCTGCTACAGCTAAAACTCAATAGCCTGCTCTTCAGCCTCTACATCCCAACTCAGTGTAGTGTTCTGAAGCAAAGAATTCTTCTATGTTCTGTCGGTGATGCTCTGGAATATGAGAAAGGCCTTATAAAGAATAGCCCCTGTATAAAGAATGTGCATCAATCTCTCACTAGAGACATTGTTAGAGAGAAATGGTTAAGAGAATGAGAGAAAGCCCTACAGGAACCTAATAACCCTATAATCCCTGTGTGCCAGTAAAGCAAGCAAGGATTGTAAAGCTGTACACATCTGTATTTAGGGTAGAGAAGATTTGTGTAGCTGGCTGATCAAAACACTTTATTTAAAAAATGAAGTTTACTTCTAAGGTTTTAAGAAGTGATTATCTTGTGCTGTCATAAAATTTGTTTAGCCTTAGAGCAGTGGGAAATGATATATGGTTAGCCATCATAACTGGAACACTATTTGGTAAATAATTCAGAGGCACTCTAGAGTTTTATTGAGGACAGTTTGCCATTGTGAGTACATGAAAAGCTGCAAATAAAGCATGGATTTTAGTATGCTGACTCTCCCTCTTCACAACCAAGGAGACAAAAAGAAGCTCTTAATCAAAAGAAAAGTTTCACTGAAGGGTTAATGGACTGAGTCATACACCACCGCATGTACTGTGTTTCAGAGAAAACAATTAAGGGTCATTTTCACGAACCATGTATGTCAATGAAACTGTAGGATTTACATTCTCTGAGAATGAGGCCCAAGTAATGCACTTATACCATAGCTATTGCAAAGTGAAATTAAAAACTCAAGTGCTCTTGGATACAGGAAAAATAAGAGTTAAAGCTTTAGTATTGTGCTTAAAAACGTGCTAATTTATACTCACACAGCACAATGTATTTATTATGTGGAGCAGTATAAATTGATCATGGATGGAACTTACTCATCTCCATGCTTCTTAAAGTGCTTTCAGTTTTGCTAAAGTGCTCATACTGTGCTGTCACTCGAATACCTTAATTGTGCCTGAAACTAAACTCGGAGGTTGTTTAAATCTCTCCCCCCCTTTTTTCTTTTACATTGTTCAAAACTTTATTGCTTGTGAGTAAGGGCTGTTTACTATATACAAAAATGAAAACTGAGCCTCACACTGGGTCCAAAGGGTGTGAAATTCCTGAAAGACTCAATTCTTAGCAATCTGTTGTCCAAATTCAACGAGCTGTAACACTCTTTCCTAGTGCAAAAAGTTTGAAATCTCTTGCTGAAATTTTGTGTTGTTGGAAATGCTGGATTACAGGAACAAGAACATATATATTTTTACCTTGTCACAAACTTGAATGATGACATATATCACATGATTGATCCATGGAGCAAATAACAACTCCTATTAAGGAGTAAGCTCTGTTGTGATCAGTGAGGTTCAGTCCCATGAATGTGGGTGAAGGACTGCTTTTAGAGAGCCAGCCAAAACATGTCTTTGTCACAGTTTAAATCATTTATAAATCATTTATTTCACAGTTTTTTGATCTGAGAACTGTGTTGGCATCTGCCGAGTGGAATGTACTTTCATAAACTGCCAATCTCCATATAATTTAGGTACAATTTTAATACAATGCAACTGTATCTTGAAAAGCTGGTGTTGAATCTGCATGCATACAGACTTTGAGATATGGATGGAGAGTATTGATCCATTGATGAAATGAATGCAGTGATTTGCAAGGGGGAAGGAACCCAGGTTTATTTTTCTTGTGCAAAAGATATACCAGTGGGACAGAAATGTCACTTATGAATAATCTAGCTGTTTTTTTTATGAATGTAATCTAAGGCCAAATCCTCACAAGCACTATTTCTCTGAATTAATTTATTTATTTAACACCATTTAGATGCCACCTGATTGTGGCTTACAGACTAACAAGGCCACGCAAGAAAGGCACGGAGGGGAGAGAGATCTTCGATTGCTGCAGCCAACTGGAGAGGCGGCGCCTTTCCCGCAGGGCATTCTCAGTCTGCTTGCCACCTCCCACTCTGCCCGCCCTACAGGCAGAGGCAGCATGGGGGAGGCTGCGTGCAATCTGTTTTTTCTGCGCAGCATCTTCGCGCAGCTCCATTTGTGTGCGGGAAGTGCAACATTACACAGGAGGAGCACAAGGCGCGATGTTTCACTGATGTTAAAGGCACAGAGGGGGATATTACTTCAATCAATCAATCAATCAATCAATCAATCTTTATTACGGTCCAGAGACCAATAAGCTTTTACTAAATATCCATTGCAACACTCTAATCGCGATAAACTTGCTTTGCACAGACCCTCAGCACACTAGACTCATGCTGACATTTTCCGACTCGGCTACCCCTAAAAAGCTCCTGAAATATAGGGCCGTCTTACAGGACTATAATATTGAGTTGAGGTGTGTTTTTAAAGACACAGAACAAAACCAACTACTGCCAAACTTGTCGTATAGCCGGACCAGCCCCAAGCAATCAACGCCCTCTCTGCCAAACGGCTTTTGCCATAGGGCCATGATTCATTCGGAAGGGCCGTCAAAGATGGATACATGCAGTGAACCCAGCTATAACACTCCCTTGAAGAGGAAAACTTCAAAGCAAAAAGGCCAAACACACAAAGAATGCCAGCCCAATCTAGATGATTCAAAGATAGGACACTCCATTACACCTTTGGCAGATCCTGAATTTCACCACTCTTTACCCCGGCTGGAATCTGATCAGCCAATGCCAAGTGACGCTCCTCCCAAGGGAAATGTGACACACAGAAAGCCAGAGACTGATTTAATTATCTTCAACGAAGACCCCCCGATGGTCCCAGGAATTCAGATAACACCATCGATGCCGGGAAATCAGGAAAATGCTGCAACTCAACCCCGAGAACAACAACACCATGCATATCCTAAGAACGGTTGCATCACTACCAAACCAGTGTGAGAGCTGATAACAATTCTCCCACCACAATGAAGCCAAGCCAATTATGGAACGCGCAGCCTTAACATTATCTCGTGGCCTTAACATTATCTCGGGTTGGGCCAACAAACTAGGGGACGAGCCATTTCGTGAATATATAACATGTTTTGCAATAATAATAATGATGCAGGAAACCTGGGCAACTGACAACATCGTTCTCAACGGTTACCACGCCTATGAAATCAAAGCCTCTAAACCGCTCGGAAGGGGATAACCGAGGGGGGGGGGCTAGTAACTCTGGTTTCCACTCAATTAGCGTCAGAGGTTACTGAATGCTCAGCTTTCAATCAGCTGGCACTGGGGATCACTTTGCATCTGGAATCCAAGAGTATCATTCTTGTTTCAGCTTATATCCCACCATATACAGTGCAAACACAGATCGAGAGCACATGGCTTAATTCCATCATTTCCTTTATTCCCTACAAATTAAGTACCCCGGATCGCTATTTTACCTAATGGGAGATATGAATGCCAGAACAGGCTCAAATGATGATCGCCTGGAAATAAAATTCCCAATATTAAGAGATGTTACTTCAATCGCCACACTCCTCCTGTGTAATGTTGCACCGCCCGTGCACAAATGAAGCTGCGCGAAGACACTGCACGGCAAAAACGGACTGCCTACAGCCTCCCTCCATGCTGTAGGGGGGGGGAGTGGGAGGAGACAAGCAGAATACTGTACGGAGGCTCCGTGGGAAAGGTGAAAAGTGCTAAAAGTAATTGGAAAAAAAGCTTCACCACTCTTCCCCCCCAAAAAAGCTCAACTCTGCCCCCCCCCCCAAAGCTCAGCGATTGCCGGCGAGGGAATAGCTGATAGGCAGCCTGATAGACATGCGGGGCTGTTAGCCTCTGGGCAATCCTCCCCCCCCCCAAAAAAAAACATTTCAACGTCAGGGCAATTTCTGTCGGTTAGCAAGCCCCCTCCGCAGAGGCTGGCCCCTCTCACAGTTCTCAGATTTTTCAATTCGCGTTCACCATCCAGCCATAAATCAGCATTGCAGAGGTTCATGGATCGCTGCTTATCAGCAAAAAAAGTCTCCCACCTGGTGCTCAGCCGTCTTGTTGTTGCAACCATCGGGCTCTGCTACCACTTGTCGGTTTGCAAGCCCCCTCCATAGAGGCTAGCCCCTCTCACTGTCCTCGGAGCTTGCATACCGGTAACCTCCTCTGGCTGGCTTCCCGGACAGACCAGGGAGATATTGATAGGCGACATTTTCCCAAGTGTGGGTAAAATGCACAACCCCTCCCTCCTGCTTCCGCAGGGGAAAGAAAATAAGTCAGAAACCTATTTACATGATGTTTATTTTTGACATTACAGCACTAGAGAAAAACACGTCCTTTCAGTTCAGTTCTTCTAGCACGTCTGACAAACTTCCTGAGCATGCGCAGTCAGAAGGTTTCAAGTTACACTCTTCACAAAGACTTATCCAGCCTGTGAACGTCCGGGGAAATTCTTCTTTCTCACAGATAGGCGCATCATGTGATGTCAACAATCTGGCTGTCTGCAGCTGTGATGTTTCCATATATTGACGATTTCCCCCCATTTTCTTAATTTGAAGTCCCCCAAAATAGGGGGCGTCCTATACATGGGAGCGTCCAATACACAGAAAAATACAGTACATAATTACAAACATAACAGAAGTAGTCATAAACAATAAATAAAACAATAAAATAAATAAAAAGGTGCACAACCAAACGGAACAATTTCCACATAAACCAGTGGAATTTGTGTGCATGGAGGTCCTGGGCTGCCCAGATGACAAGACCTCCCCTCCTCTCAGCCTCGCTGTTGTGGTCCAAAGGAAAGCAGAGCAATACATTTGACTTCAGATAGCTTGCATGAGTTGCCGGAAGGTGGCGTACAATATATCATCCAACTGTCTTAGGGACTCCACTCTGGATTTGCGTCGGATTTACTCCTTAGTCTTTTCTTCCCCCAAAGATGTCCCACAGGGCAGAGGGTATATCTGGGAATGGTATGCCTTTTTATCAGAAGCCTGGATCACACTTGAACAGATCCTACGTAAGAACCCCTGTGTGAAGTGGCAGACCAAAGCAGTCTTCTTCCTGAGCCAGAGAAGCAAATGGCACCCACCATCATAAGCCAAAGTAGATAATGTCCAAGGCTGTTGAGTTATTTTCTGTTGAGGCAGAAAATAATAAACACCGCTCCACCCCATGCCCCATCATTCCCTGGGAATTAAAAAGCCCCACAACAATAATAAGTTCAGTATCAGCTCCCTGAGGTTGTGGCCTCACTTTGTATAACGTTATGGAGAGCTCTGGCTGTATGCATGATCCTGATAAGGCTTGTGTCCTGCAACAGCACTACTATGGAGGTGCTCCAGTTCCTAGAAAGTAGCCCAAATTAGCACACGTACCAAAAGCTACTTACAATTCTTTTCCTATCCCCTTCATATCTGGTAAATTAGCATCGCTAATCCATGCAGAAAATGAACAAAATGCTAATTCAGACTATGTGGTTGAATATAGATTTTTGGGGGGAGGGGATTCTATAGCTGTTTTCTATGTTCAGCAGCACTAATCTTATTATAAAACAATGTCTGTTCATAACCTTCAAATAATGATGCTCCAAATAACTCAGGAAAATTACTATTTTATAAGACTTCCGCCCAGTCTAATTAATGCCCACTATTGTCATGCAACGCTTGATTAGAACTGTCATAAATTCAAGCAATTTCTTTCCTAGGAGCACCTCCCGGGGGGGGGGGGATGAATTAAAAACAGACATTAGTTCAAATATAGGGATTTTAATATTATTATTTTTGCTAGCTAATTATACATGTGTCTCATGAAAAATTATTGCTAGGCCAAGAGGTTCCACCCCATTTTTAACTGCCTCTTCATTGTTTCCTGTGATCTTTTTCAGTCGTAAGAACCATGATATGCAAAAATCAGCTTCAATCAAGGTTTAGTTCAGTTAAAATCAAACCACCTCCTTTTTATTTGTCTGGAACGTATGTCTGCATATCTGTATGCAAACAGGTCCATGTACTTCATGCATAAGCAAACAGCTCAATGATAGGATCTGGTTCAAACTAAATTTCCTGGACAGATGAGAAGGGATGTGAACATTAATTTCTTTCAGTGTGTGTGTGTGTGTGTGTAGAAAACACAAGCCAGGACCATGCATGACCCAGCCATGATGGCAGCCCATTTCACTCATTTTCCTCCCACAATTCTAAGCGTGTGGAGCAGAGAGTGAAGCCATCCACATGTAGAGGGAATGTCTTCAATGGGGGAGCCTGCTGTGCACATCAGCAGTGGAAGGAGTGTCAGTAGTGCTCTCCTATTGATACTGGCCAAGTCTTTATATATGTGAGATTCAAACATGCTCTATGTGCTCCTACGTCCAACTGAATTGTAATTATTCCCTGGCAAATACATATCAATGAGCAGCTACAGCCATACCACAAAAGTCATTGGTTCACGCTAAGCTGTACTCAGAGTAGGCCAACTGAAAGTAGTAGGCCATCTGAGGATTGACAATTGTTTCATGCATCCTAATTGTAAAAAAGAAACAAAAGTTAAAGAGTGGAATGAACAAAAGGCACAACTATTCCCTTGTTCCCTAATAATTCCCACCCAGCTCTTTCTTTCAACTACCCTGTAGATGTTTATTTTGGAAGTGTTTGCTTATCCTGGAGATGCTTGAAGAAGAAGAGGAGTTTGGATTTGATATCCCGCCTTTCACTCCCTTTAAGGAGTCAAAGCGGCTAACAATCTCCTTTCCCTTCCTCCCCCACAACAAACACTCTGTGAGGTGAGTGGGGCTGAGAGACTTCAGAGAAGTGTGACTGGCCCAAGGTCACCCAGCAGCTGCATGTGGAGGAGCGGAGACGCAAGATTTCCACAATAAAACTTTTCAGCCTTTTAGAGCACACCAGCTGTGCCACTCAACAAGAGAAACAAAAAGGTTTCACATTTCTTCTAAAGATGTGCCCTTCGAGGCCTGTTTTTTCTAACTTACATTCCATTTTAGCTTTCCTTCCCCCGCTATAAAACCCTCAGAGTTCACCTGGAAAACAGCAACAATAAAGATGCAACTGTTAAAAGGCACTTAGCGTACACCTGTTTTTAAGGTGGCCAAGGAAGATGTAAAATACGCTGTCAGAATTAAAAATAGTGTGCACATTCGGGGATGACATTCTGTATTTTCCTTAGCACTGTGCTTGAAATTATCCTGCTTTTTCGCCATTCTTTATCAATTTACAAGGATAGAAACTAGATCCAAAAATTATGAAAGGGAAGAGAGCATAGTGCAGAAATTCTCATCTGTGGGGGTGCAGGTTTCAGTTGTGATTACTGAGGCAGAAATTCTGCAAAGTCCATTATCAGTGAGGCCAGCTTCACGCATGCAATGGTACATCCTGACCGCAAAACTGCCAACAACCAGTTTAGGAGGTGCCTCATGTTGACTGTTATAGTGAAAAGCAACTAACAGAGAAGATGCAAGGAAGGCTCTGCACATAAAGCAAAAACCCTGGTTTGAATAAGTGTTTTCAAGGACTGTAGATGGCTGAGGGATGATGGGGTGACAGAAGGTGGGTGGGGAAAAGATGAAACAGCCTAAATAACACATTTCCCCCTATATAGCATGTATCGTAATGGATATGCTCTCACAGACTTTTTTTGACTCTACCCTGTAATGCATTACTGCATAAAAGTCTGACTAAATGGGAATCTGGTTTGAGCCCAAGGGAATTTTCTCCCACATTACCCTGCTTTCAAGGTGGCCAAGAGGTGCTTGTCAATGTCCTGTCACTCATTCTACAAATCATCTTTTCAGTGGCCTGCAATTACACAGCCTTCTTGAGTGCCTGTGTTTGGTAAAAAAAAACACCCTTGGATGGGCTTTCCTGTAAGGACAAAGATATGGGGAGCCTATTTGCTGTACACCGGACAAATATATAATCTGAATTCTTTTTACTTTTAAAGAAATATGGGGGTGTGGGTGGTTTTAACATAGAATTGAGAAGTTCTCTTAAAAACAAAATCTGCATCTGCATCATCTCAGGTCATCTCAGCTAGCTTCTGTAGCTTCACATTCTTTATAATTAAAGCTCAGGGGAACACATCATGAGGTAACTTCTCCTAGGAGTCTTATTCACATCAGGAAGCACACACAGGAGTGGAGCATGCAGAGCATTGAATAAAAGTTTAATGAAGAGAAAAACGCACATACCACCCACAGTCATTCACAATGGGAAGGTAAGCTCAACCCAACAGTCACCTACATTATAAGGAAATTCTAAAGTGCCCAGAGAAAGAAGCAGAAAAATAGAAGCTCCTTTCAGGAGAAGAATTTTTTTTGAAAAACCGGAGAGGTTCTGGCACAGCACTAACTTTCATGGATAATGTTATGTACTGAGTTGAATAGGATCCAAAATGCAGCAGTCTGATTGGTCCTAGAACAATAGGATCCAAAATGCAGCAGTCTGAGTGGTCCTAGAACAATGCAGCAGTATGATTGGTCCACAGGAGCCACCCAATCCAGGTCCAGGTAGAAGTGAATCCACAACCTGATTGGCCTACAGGAGAATCCCGGAATTAGCCAATCACGTGCAGCCCATTGTGTAAATAATGTATATACAGCAGATATTGTGGGGGAACTTCCATTCCTCCTCGCCACTATGAGCTGAATAAAGAGCATGAAATCCACTCTTGACTCCGAGTATATTTCAGATAAATACTAGCTAGACCCCAGTTTTCCAAGGAGACAGGTGCAATTTGTCAAGTCACAAGTTCCCCCTAGCCCTGCTCTAGAAAATGAGTACAGGCACACTCACCCACATGCTTATGCACATCCCATTTGTGTGCAACTGCATTCATGCGGGACACTGTGAAATAAATAAATACATTGGCCTTTCCTCACTCAGTGCTGCTATCCAGAAGTTGCCTAGGGCTGCTACCCAAGCAAGGGAAGGCAGCCTTTGATCGACCAATGGCACAGAGTGGGATGTGCCTTCTCTCTGCCGCACATCCATGTCCACATCCTGGCACCAGTTCTGCTGGGTGCCATTCTCAGCCCTCTCCCTCCATAGCCAGCTGCCATCGCACACACTGGTTCTCCACAGGCAGGCAGGCAGGCAGGCAGGCTCAGGACAGGACAAGCAGGACAGGACAGCCCAAGCGATTTCCAGGGTGAGTCTCTCTCCCCACTTACATGATTTCACTTATGTGGGGGGAGGGGGATGTAACTCCCACCTAAGTGGGAGAATGCCTATACAACTTTCAAAAAGCAGTATAGGCATGATCAATTAAGCTCATATGCCCTGCCATAAAAATAAAGAAAATAAAACAACTGGCAGGTTAAAGGATGCTTAGTGAAGTAGACTATCTAGCAACAGGAGAAAATGATGTTCTAGGTATGTAATTTTAAATTTTCAAGGGTTACATGGGAAGACAGAAACCAAAACAGGAAAAGGCACTGGAAGGTGTATGAAATAATGTAAAATAAGGTTATATCTCTTAATATTATTTAAACACTTTATCCCATCTCCAATTAATTTGCTACTGGTGGCACATAAATGATGAGACAAACATAGCTTGGGTTTAAAATGGGCAACATTTTGCATTAAATATAACTAAATCTCCATGGAAGCAAAAGCTTATTTGTTAATGAACAGAACTTTGGAGACACCAACCTATCATACTGCCCAACCGTCCCGATTTAAGTGGGACATCCCAGAATTAAAGAAGGCATCCCGGCTTCTGATGGGATCCCAAAATGTCCTGCTTTTTGGTCTGGTGCTTTGGTGCAAATCAGCTGGCCCATGCCAGAGCACTGGACCAAAAGATGCTCATTTTTGGTCTCACGCTTTCACGCAAATCAGTTGGCTCCCGCAAGAGCTCAGGCCCAAAGAATGAGCATCCTGATTTTGGTCAGCAAGATATTGGAGGGTATGACCTATGTGAGTTTTTTGTCTCGGATAAAGCAAATACGGTACTTTTTGCTGCCATTACAGTATACAAGCAGGCCATGTCAAGAGCATACACTCCATCCAAAACAATGGCGAGCCCCCGAGAGACATTATTATTCACTTTACCTTCTTCAAACTTAAAAATGACTTATTTCAATAGTTCGGGACACTGGAAGTTATAACAGAAAATTCAACAATAAATTTCTGCCAGGATCTTTGTGCAGTAATGCTGCAACACAGGTGTGGGTTTAAAATTTACACCATTGTACTGCATGAAGCAGGCATAAGGTGCTGATGTGTTACTCATTCAAACAACTTCCACACAACTGGAAGCTAAAAATTATTAAATCAACTGGGACTGCAACCAAATGAAGATAAACAACGGAGAGAAGTAGGCCACAGAGAGGAAGACACAGAACTCAAATAAGGAGACTGGCAGCAAATGAAAGAAAAGGAAGAAAAACAAGACAAAAAAAGACACCTGCGTAAAAGAAAGCAACAGCAGCAAAAACAACACACAGATGGCTTAGTCCCTTCTTCCCTGCCTGATGTCCCACTGATAGTTTGACAACTGTAAGTTTGACAAAGAGCTCTGAGCTCTATAATCAAAAAAGTGGGGAATTGGGCTATAATTCTCTTATTTTTGTTTGGAGTATAAGCATGTAAAACATGTTCTGCTTCTTGAGGGAGGGGGTATGGGTTAATGTTGACCTCCCCCAGTTTCATCTTAGCTCAGGAGCATTTGGATCATAAAGGAAGAGATGAACTATTCCACTCTCAATCCATAGATGTAGGGATAATTCTGTTGGGAAGGATGGGGGGATTAGGGAGGGCGGAAATTAATCCCTTTTGGAATTCAGAGCATCTTTCTTCTGTGCTGATGGAATATGAAATAACACTGAAATTACTAAGATGCATAACTCACACTGTTAGTGGCCTGGTCCTAGCTTGAGACTGAAGACCTCTCAGAGATATAGCAGTTATCTCAATGTACCAGACCAAGAGTGTAGATGGGACAAAAAAAGATAATTAGATCCATGTATTTTTACTTACTGCTCCAATGTTGACAGACACTGCCTGAAACACAACAGCATGGATTTGACATTGGCTCATGTCTCTCTCCCATTTCGCCTCTCCATCCCTTCTGCTGTATTTTTTAGAGAACTGTAATAGAAGGGACAGTTTTCTAAATCTACCCTTTCTATCATGTTCTTGGATTCTATGCAGATAGCAGATAATTCATAGCTTTCCTTCAATTCACATACCCTCTCCATATTCTTATATTTGCCTTCTTTTTCATTTCAACAAAACATTTGCCAATTTAAGCTTTCACAGTACTGAAAGAGGGATCTTGGCAGACGTTTGGTTTGGTTGCTAATTCTTCTTCTTCTTCCTTCCCATAAATTGCAAAAGGAAACATTGCCACCAGCATACAGTGTTTTCACAATGAGCTATGAGTATGACTTCTTGGCAGCAGCTGACCTATCACTTTGGCCTCAATAGATGCAAAGGGATTTTTAAGTGTGCCTCAAATATATGAGCTCAATTAGTGAGGGGGCAGGGGGGTGTCATTAGAGCTTTGATACTGACTAACCTCCAGATCACAACCCTGCTTAAATTTTGAACTTCTGTGCTTATGTCACAGATACAGAGGTGTACCCAATAGACAGGTGAAAGCTGAGAAGTCTATGTAGCTGTGAGAACATTGTTTGAAAGAAAAGCATTGGTAATTAGATTTTAGAATATGTTAAGAGAGAAAATAGTTTCAGTAAAACACACGCAGCATCCTGGCTGTATTTTTGAGCTGCCCACACTATATAACCTGATATGGCTGGGCTTTGGATTTAAACCAACTATGATAGTATTTTTAGGCTACCTTTTAGGGCCCAGACATTTAAAGATGACTTACACGACAACATTCAATTTACTTTTTTTTTTTAATCCCCAAATAAATCTTAAAACAACTAGCAGCAACTTAAAAGTACCAGAAACGTTTCAACAAGTTAGTCTTAAACAACGTTAAACAGATCGGTGATTTAAAAACAACAACAACAGTAAATTAAGGCATTTAAGAAAAAGCAATCCAGAACAGATTTCTTAAGGTCCACTTATAGGCTTTTCAAGAAGAAAGCAGGTGCAATTCAGCACAGAGGGAATTCCATAATTGGGGGTCACAACAACAAAAAAGAGCCTTTTTCTCATGCTTGCTTATTAGGCAGAGGTTCCATTACTGTTTTAATTGGAATCAATGACTGGCCTTACACATTTCTATAAAACATGAAAAAAAAATTATTGATTTTATGTTAGCTAATTATTATTTTCACACCTTTCTCTGCCTTGGTGATCAGACAATGCTTTCTATCGGGCGGGGTGTGTGTGTGTGTAGAGATCTAAATTGACTGACAATCCCAATCCATTGTATCATATTGACATAATTTGCACATTTTTTATTTATGTATTAATTCATATATTTAAATACTTCTTAACATCAACCACCCTCTGTATATATAAAGGTAACAAATGCTGTGCAGTGAATAAACAGATATAACAGATGATGAAACTGAAAAATACTATAGCAAATAAAACAAAAGAATCCCTCCAAAGTAAAAACATAGGAGCACATTTTGAAACAACTTTAAGAGACAGAGAGCCCCGACTACCAATGGCTTGCTGAATCCATTGTTTTAACAAATGAGTTGTCCAGTTAACAATGAGTTGTCCCATAGCCTATCAATCAATCAATCACAAACAAATAATATCTTATGCCTGCAAAGTTTGTTTTGCTTTGTTTTTCAGATGGTCTTTCCTCATGCCTTTGTAGTTTGGTGAGGTCTGGAGTAATCAAACAAACCATGGTTAAGAGTGCTAGGTACACATATAATGCCAAACCATACTCAAAACAAACCAAGGTAGACAGGACAACAAAATATCATGGCTTCAGATCACAACTTGTTGGCAATAAACATATTGTTACAGGCCACCTCAATCTCCGAGCTGTGTGAGATTTCAGGGGTACCAGGCATGCTTAACAAGGGCTGTGTTTCCTTTTGGACAATGGCCTTCTTAATGGGTCATCACCCATTTCTTTGCACTCTTTTAATGGTCCATCTCTCCAGGCAATTAGTTCATCAGGAAGCCAACTTAGTTTATTTCTTAACATGGCTTATATTTTAACATGCTTAAATTAAATGATGGTACCCCAGAATTAGAAGGGAGAGCCAGAATCAGAAGTGGAGTCCAGGCACTCCACAAACTGGTTATAATACCATTGTTAAGTCTCTAGGTAGGCTTCACACATAGCATTAAGCCATTATTTAATAGTTTAATAGTTAGTGTTATTTTTCAAACCAGGACAGTTTTGTAAACATTTTTCTATACTCTCAAATTCTTGGATATTAGAACATTTGTATTCAATGTGCTGAGGCTTCTGGGGAAAAAATGTTTTTCTTGTTTTCAACATAGGTAGAAAAGATCAGTAAAATATAGGCTAGATAACAAAGAAAAAGTATATCTATTTATAGGCTATAAGGTTATTTGGTCAGAAAGTGTTTCAGGGCTTGGTCAGACAAGTTCAGAGATTAAACAGCTCATTCGTTTCCTAAGGCTCCAGAGTTTATCTGGGCTTAGCTATGTTCGTCCAGAAATCCTTAAACATTGCCCTTTGGGAGTGTTTAGCTTTTATATGAGCAGTAAATTGTTTCCAAAGCTCAGCATTTAAAAAGTTTTGTATTAAAAGTCCTCTCTCCATATATGCAGAGAGTCTCATTTTACAATCCAAGCTGTACAAGAAAATAAGGTTTGATTGACACAGCAAACACACGTTATGACTAGACCAAACTTCTGTTCAAAACTGAGTAAATCTGGCAATATTGTTGATTATGTGACCAGTCAAGAGATCTAGTGAAAAAATGGGATCAACTGGTTGCCTAGAGTAGACAGAGGCAATATAGGAGCAAAGGATCGCAATTCTGGAGGCAAAATGAAGTCTCTGAAAAACTGAAACAGTCTTCTGAAGTCTGCTTAACATAAGCACGTAAGAAAAGCCTTGCTGGATCAAGCCAAAGGCCATCTAGTCTAATATCCAATTCTCAGTGGCCAACCAGATACCTATGGGAACCACAATACCCAGACTGGTTTAACAATCAGCCCTTCTTCCCAGGGAATGCTGGAAATCGTGGGCTCCTAATGATCACCTTATCAACCTGTAACTATGGTAGGGGTTCTTCTGCAGCCCAAAGCTCTCCTAGTGGAGCTTGTATATTCACTTCCTCCTCCTATGAAGATGTTCCTCCCAACGGAGACTGGAGTTGACTCCTTTGAACAGCACAGTGGTACCTTGCTTTATGAACTTAATCCGTTCCGGAAGTCCACTCTTAAACCAAGCGTTCTTAAACCAAGGCGTTCTTTCCCATAGCAGCGGGGGACTCAATTTACAACTGGAACACACTCAACAGGAAGTGGAACATGCTTCCATGGCAAAGTTCACAAACCAAAACAACTACTTTGGCTTTGCAGCGTTCTTAATCCATGTTGTTCATAAACGAAGAAGAAGAGGAGGAGTTTGGATTTGATACCCTGCTTTATCACTACCCAAAGGAGTCTCAAAGTGGCTAACATTCTTCTTTCCCTTCCTACCCCACAACAAACACTCTGTGGGGTGAGTGGGGCTGAGAGACTTCAGAGAAGTGTGACTAGCCCAAGTTCACCCAGCAGCTGCATGTGGAGGAGCAGAGATGCGAACCCAGTTCACCAGATTACGAGTCTACCGCTCTTAACCACTACACTATACTGGCTCTCACTTAAACCACACTGGTTTAAGAAGCTGTTCTTAAACCAAGGTACCACTGTATAAAGCTCCAGACCTCCAACTAGAATGTCATTTGGTCCTAACGTTCGGGTCACTATTTCACTAGATATGTCGAGGGTGGGGAATCTGTGAACCCCCAGATGTTGCTGGAGTCTCTAATTCCCAGCATTTTGGTGACTAAGGCTGCAATCCTACACCTGGTTTCCTAGGAACTGACCAGAATAGAGTTGTGCTGTATAAGCTCAACTTATCTTACCTTACCATATCTACATAGCACAGGTTGCTGTATTTGAGATACAATATCATGTAAACAGCCTTATCAATCTACTTTTTGAAATGTAGTTCCCTTTGCTATGGAGTTGGGTTTAAATACACTTATTAATTAATTAATTACAAATGCACAGCAAAGTGTTCTGCTTCCCATTCTCCATATTTCATTTCATCACTGCAACTTTATTTCCCTTTAAATGTTTCTCATCTCATTTCATCTTATAATTTCTTCGCCCTTTTCAACGTCTTCAACTCACATTCATGCTTAGGTGTGGGGGCGCCTAATTCAGTGTAGCTAATTGTCTGGTAAATGAGCAAAATGAAAAGAAAAATGTAGACAATTATGTTGTTTAAAATATGTCAAGGTAATTGTCACTAAAAATATCCCAAAGACTGCGGTAAAGTTAATCTTTTCCCTGTCACGTGGTATGTTATCTAAACAAATTACCATGGGTTTGAGATGTATGAATTGTTTTGACTTGTACTTTGCTTATTTATTCTTTAAATAAGCCCCCTTTCCCCCCGTCCTTAAATATAGATAGTTGCGAGGAGGGGTTGCATATTCCACGGCATGTTACTAATTTTGTTCTAAGCAAAGGTTATTATTGTATCAAAAGCCTTCAAAAGCCTTCTGAGAAGCCCTTAGGAATGTAAATACATATTTTCTATTTTTATGCTAACAGGAATAGATCTAATAAAGATTCATTTAAAATATTATTCCGGTAATAATAATAATAATAATAATAATAATGATTTATTTCTTGCCTGTCACCAGTAGGTACCAGGTCGGTTACAAGAATTATTATTTAAAAAAAAAAAAATCAGGATTAAAAACAGAATAAATTACAATCACAGGAATAGACAGAGGGAGGATGTCCAGAAAACACAGAGATCAGGTGCCAAAGGCCGCAGTAAAGAGGCTTGACTTCAGCATTCACCCAAATCTGTATAGTTAAGAAGCCAGAAGCACCTCTGTGGAGAGGGAATCCCACCACTTACTGTATGAGCTGCCACAGACCTCCAAACCACCACTGCCTGAACGTCTGAGGGCAGTGACACTACAAGCAGTGGTTCTGCTGGTCTTAACATCTGAGGTCTGAATATGACGACCCCTGCCCTCAGGTTTAGAATCTATAAGACATGACACAAAAGGGAAAGGGATTGGGAGGGAGAAGGAAAAAAGCTACTTCAATCACTATTATTGTGATTGTACATTGTTTTTATTATTGTGTTTTAATATTGTAACCCTCACTGGGATCTTAAGGTGAAAGGCAGGTTAGTTGTTGTTGTTGTTGTTGTTGTTACATATAAAGTTCTTGCAAGGACCATCCAGAACGGAAATATTTGAAGGAGAGATGGAGCAAAACACTACTGGTATTTTAAGAGTAGATGGAGAGGCCCTACAGTCCCATCTCAATCTCTCTCAAGCCTGGCGGAAAGGCTGCTGATGAGGGTTGAGGGAGGAGCCAGGTGAAGTTGGTCTTTCAGCATTTGACTGCTTCCATTACATCATTGATATGCAGAGATATTGCACGTCGAGGTCCCCAAGACACCCCTAATAAGAACACAATGACACTTGATTTTTGTTTAAGGTTTTTGGCATAATTTTGGTCATAACTTTTATTAAAAATACAGCAATGTGAGTGGTTGCTTAGGCATTGGTAGCGACAAACTGACCCCACACGGGGACAGCTCTGACATTCGCAACCCCCATGAAGTCAGAAAAGGTAAGTCACCTGGGGAGAGAGACGGGACTGGGAACCATGCCTCACCTCTCCCCAGAATGCTCCCAGGGGCTCTTGTGTGGCCCTAGCCCCTTGCCAGGGGGTTCAGACAAAAGCATGGGGAGCCCCTGGGTTCCTTTAATGGAAAACCCTTGCAGCAGCAGCAGCATTTTGTAGGGGCAGGCACAGCCAAATCCATACCCCTCCACCAACCAATTCCCAAACCAATGCCTAACCGCAACCTTACAAGTTGTGACAATTTGCTACGCAGTAGGCAAAAACCAAATGGCACCAGCCAATCAGCCAAATGGACAAAATTCCTACCAGGCCCCTGCCCCAAAGCAAACGGCCCCATGACAGGCATAGCAAGGTCAAGCAAACAGCCTAAAATTAGGGAGGGAGGGCGGGTGATCCGAAGCACGCAGTGAAAGAGGAAGCTCGTCACTACGTGCAGTGTATTTAACAAACAGGGCTGTCAAGCAATAAATGGCAACATATAAATCTCCCCAGTAACAGCCCGCCCCTGCTTAAAGATGGCCAAACTCTTTTGCCCAGCAACAGTGAGGTGTCTTGTCAGCCCCCACCGCAACATGTGCTCTCCATGAGGGAGAACATGCTTTGTGGCCCAACATGATTGCTAGGGATTGATGGGAGTTGTAGTTCAGCAACATCTGGAGGTCCAAAGGTCACCTAGAGCTGCTTTAAACACTAAGCCACACTGGGTCTTGTATTTTCAAGAAAGTACAAACAGTACAGTTGGGTGGAATTGTGAGGAAGAATAAAAGTACAATGAAATAAACAGTCAGAAAAATGTGCAGGAGAGGGAGAAGTAGCAGAAGGCAGACATGAATTAAAAAGAAGTGAATTAAAAATAAAGGCAATTGCAAAAGTGTAGGAAAGGAGGCTGTAATGAACTGTTTTACTGTTACATTATTTCCTGGCTCCCTGACTTAAAATATGCTGGAACATTGCTCTGCTGTGGTAGTATGCTGTTGCCTCAATGTGGCATTAAGCCTTTTTATTGCACTGAATTGGCATAGTTGATGGTATATCCCAACTAAGTAATTGTGTTCCAGTGCAGTAGGTTTTGTGATTGGAGTGTTAATTATCTTATTACAAGATAGTTAAAGCATTTAGCATCTATGGTGCAACTCCACTGACATCTTTACCATGCACAAGGCTATTACAGTCTCTACTAATGAGTCATCATACCACAGAATGAATCCAGAACTGGAACAGCAGATGGTGTCCCGATGAATAAATTCCCTTCTCCCAGAAGTGAACCTGTGTGAGGTGCAGTTAATCTGTAGAAGAGAACAAGAACTATCACAACATAGAGGCAGGACCTGTCAATAGTACATCTATGAAGGGCAACCTGCAATCATCATCCACTGTAATAACTCATCCTCAGGAAAGTTACAGTAAAAGTCCATTAAAATTATGCTGAAAATATCTCCATTCATTTAAAATAAGTAGGAGCTGTGTAACCAAAACTGATTATGACACTTTTAACTTCTTAAGTGGCTTTTATCCTAAACTTTATAAACCAGACAGAGCAATCCATAATATTGCTGTAATGCCTAACTAACAGCATTTAATGATGTCTGATCATTAGGTTAATACATAAATTAGGCATTTTGTAGCTCAGTAAAAATAAAGATAGCATTTTATATTTCATTTTTTCTGCTTTTCATGAGCTGTTAACTTTTGGTTTAAATGCAGAGTCGAACACTCAGCTCTGAATGCTACATCCTGAACAGGCTACATTTGTAAAAATTCCCTGTTCTATACAACTGTGAAAGACACAGGAGCTATGCTGTCCTTTGCCTCTGGTCAATCTACTATTTTATGTTTGTGTAATGGAGCTTTTTGGACATTTCTGTGTATATTATGTTTGTGTAATGGACTGTGGACACTAATGAGAAATGATGGCGCTCAGTACCTTGTCAGATGAACCCATTTACAAAGTAAATTTGCACAAGGAAAAGAAAATTGATGCATTTATGAATTCACTGTCTCAGGATGCTAGTTTATCATTTTGCTGCTGCTGAGATAACTGCACCCGATCAGATTAAAAGGCTGATAAAACTTGAAGAACCCGAACATAAATGTTACCACTAGAATCTATGAAGACAGATGGCCACGCATCTCACAAGGCTCAAGTATTTATGATACACACTCAAGTTGGTCCACAATCTAGTTAAGCCCATGTAATTCTGTTTCAGGGGAGATATCAGAGGCATTATCTCCTTTGCTGAATTGACTAGAGTCAGGAGTCTCCTCCTGCTCTTCTGTTCTTGCTGGAGAGAGACAATGACGTTACTTGCTAGCTCCCTTACTGGTGTGTCACGCAAGCCTTCCATGACAGCATTTTGCACATACATTAGCTAGTTGTAAGATAAGTCAGCATTATCAAGGCTTTCATGATTTCATTTGGCTTTTGACAAAATGTTCCCCCAATGCAGCCACACTTTTCTCTGCTGCTCCAGCAATATCTCCACTTTCTGCTCTCCTCCCAAGGGCCCCAAACAGCTGGTATAGATCCCAACCATGGTGACCACCTCCCATTTTTATTCACCCAAAATGCAATGACCAATATATCACATATGGTGGTATAGCCAAATCAAGTCAGTGAGGTCACCTTCTGAACCACTGGGGCTCTCAGCTAGTGGCTGCCCACTGGTGCCAGGCCTAATTATTATCTCCCACATTGCAGGTGGAGGGGCTAAGACTAGGAGTGTTGTGCCCTGCCTAGAAGCCAAACTCCACATGGTGTCAGTCATGTAGCTCCACTTTTAAGTGTAGGGTTTTCTTTGCCCGGGTGGTATGCTTGCTGATGTGGATCACACAACTGCCAAACAATTTGAACAATTTGGACCTTTGGGGGGAATGACAATTGAGGCACAGGGAACTGTGACCCCCATCTTTCACTGTCAGAGACCAGGCTGAGGAGTACAGCTCTGATGAGGAATGGTGGGAGCCTCCCTCTCCCCCTGCTCTTGACCAGGATCCTGAAGCTGCCCAGGGGCATTGGAGCAGTATAGATTTCGAACAGTGGTTTGCAGAGGGGCATAGTTCTGAAGACAAAAGTTTGGAAGAACTGGGGGGTGAACAGCAAAGTGAAGAAGAACAGGAAGAGAGAGAGCTGACAGACTCTCTCTCGCTGGAAAGTATTCAGCTTATCAGTCCAAGGTCATGTCGCACAGATAAGGTGGCTGCACAAAAGGCAGGGTGGTTGCAAGATCAGGTTGCCATCGGAAGTGACTAGGGGGGAAGTGGGTGGAATCCTTAACTGGGAACACCTTTATTCCAAGAATGGATGCTTTGTTCTTTTTCTGTGATCATCAAAGACTCTTTAGAAAAAGAAGAAGAGTTTGGATTTGATATCCCACCTTTCACTCCCTTTAAGGAGTCTCGAAGCGGCTAACATTCTCCTTTCCCTTCCTCCCCCACAACAAACAGTCTGTGAGGTGAGTGGGGCTGAGAGACTTCAAAGAAGTGTGACTGGCCCAAGGTCACCCAGCAGCTGCATGTGGAGGAGCGGAGACATGAACCCGGTTCCCCAGATTAGGAGACTACCGTTCTTAACCACTACACCACACTGGCTTTAAATGGTAAGCGACTTTTTTCGCTTTGTCCTGCTTATCTACAGCCAAAGTGGGGGAGGAAGCCAAGTCCCCGGAGCCTGACACCCACACTCTAGGACCAAATCCAGATCAGGGTCCCCACACTGGTTATTAACACAAACCAACTTTGCACTTAAGGGTGTGTCACATATAATCTGTCCCTAAGTGTGTGAGTTCACGGAACATGAACCTTTCTGATTTAGTACTTAGCCATGACACTACAGCTCTCTCATACTAGTGCCTGAGTAGTGATTACGCTGACAAAAGTTTCTCTGGCTTCACCCTGGCATGACAGCTGGTATAAATGTTGAGTACAGTGTTATATTCCAAGTTGGGCAGCATCTCAAAGGAACTGGGCCAAAGTATGACTTTCTGTAGAATTTTAAATTGTAGGCAGAGAAACATGCTAGCTTCCAAATAACTTCAATGCAAAGCTCAACTGCATTTTTCTTCTAGCGTTGTTTTATTTCACTGCTACTACAGTTGTTTTCCCCACAGTCTCTATGGGAAACCATAAAATTTTCATTTCTGTGCTAAATATTTAAATCATATCAGACCATTTAACATTTTACAGAATCAACATGAAGGAACTATGCAATTACTTTCCAAGTTTTACAGAGAATATAATTCTGAGTGAAGCGATCTTTTTTAAAAATCTCATGAACTGGAAGATATTTGCTCCTCTCCTAACATTAAGGAAAAACTTCCCTCCTGTGTGTATGAGAATGTAAGCTAATGAGAAACCTCCAAATCTGGTCTATCTCCTCAAAACTTATGCCATTTTTTTGGGTGCTAGTTATGTGCCACAAACCCCATCTTTTGAGGTGATACCAGATTTGACAACTTGATATGTGACCGGACTGTGATTCTGAAATGGAATAAACCTAGTCAAGCACACTGGACATTTAAAACAAAAACAAAAAAACCCAGTCTGCCCCCCACCCTCCTGTCCATGTCCACAGCTTGTGTGGCTGAGGGTTAGCAATGTTCATAAATGGAACTAGCCACAGTGATATTCCTTTCTCTGTTTCTTTGTCCACTAATGGATTGCACAGGGACTAGCCCAAACCTTTTTGCTTCCAAAAGTGAACTCAGGTAACATACCCCATTGAACCCAAGTCACATATTTAAGGGAGTACAAAGGAAACCTACCAGCTTGTCACACTTTTCCTGGCTAAACCAGGCCACCGGCTCAAAGCAATAAATGCTTCTTTACATAGTGCATAGTTAAAGTATGGAATTTGCTCCTCTGAGAAGTTCCGATGGCCACCAACTTGGATGGCTTTCAAACAAGATTAGATAAAATTGTGGTGTATAAGGCTATCATTTCCTGGGAATTCCAACTGAGGTGAGTGCTGTCATGCTGAAATTCTGCCTGTGAGCTTCCCCTAGACTTCTAGTTGGCCATCTTCCGTGTGAACAGATTCTGGACTAGATGGGCCTTTGACCTCATCCAATGGGATTATTCTTATAGGGTTTTAATAAAAGGTAACGACTTAATAGAGGAAAGAAGGAGTTCAACAGTTTTAGATGGGAATCAGAAAAGAAGTGGAGATTATGGCTCAACAAGAGACAAATGATTAAATACCATTCTTTAGTTCAGATTGTCAAAGCAGATTTGTTACTGCATATATAGTTTTAGGAAAGCAGGACTATGAATCTTCTGCAGTGGTTGCATAGTTTATTGTGCAGAGAAAAGTGCTCACTCTAAGAACAATAGCAGACAGAACTACAAGGTGCAAATATATTTTCACACACCTCTCAAATTTATAAAGAGCAACTGCTGTCAGAAAAATAATATTACTTGGTCACTTTAATAGCTTTTTTCTCCCCATGGCAACCACATCTGACTGCAGCAGAGGAAAAAAAACCACTTGCAATATGATCAGTTCATTGAGCTCGCCTTTCAGTGTTTGGGCTATTAGGCCAGTTCTGTTTCTCTGAGCATTCAAGCAGATGAAGGAATCACCCCAATTATTCCTACTCTTGCTTTTCTTAATACTACAGTCATCGTGTTTTCCTGGAATCTCTTCAGGGACAAACTGCCTGGCATGTATCAGTTTCTTAAAGGCTTAGCTGTAAGGAAGTTTGACTCAACAATACTGTTTCAGTGAAAACATATTGTCAAATTCCTGCCCTCTTTTAAAAATCTGCTTATGTATCTTGTGTTACTAGTTTGCATACCATCACCAGAAACCAGTAGCATTTAGCCCAGGGACACATGACGCAATAGCAGCAAGTGAGGCACTTTAAATATACTAGGGTTGCCATATTCCTAAAAGTGAAAATCCGGACAGAGTTGTTGAGCTTTTGGGGGGGAGCGTCTTCCCCAAAAACATCTGTTTTGGGTCTTTTCTTATATTTTTAAAGGATTATATATATATATATAGCCCAACTTACCATGCATCCAGGACATATTGCCAATTCAGCAAAAATCCGCCCAGACGCCATTTTTGTGAACAATTCCCGGTGACAGCCCTAAAATATATGCAAAGTCATTTCCCCTCCTCACAAAGTATTCACAGCAAATCCTCGCAGTCCTGAGGGCTACTGAACACATTACATTTTTCAGGTATAAACAATGTGTTTTAAAAGTACCCATACAATAATAACCTGCACATATAGCTAATATACATATTTCTGGTCATGTATATTGCGTGTCAAGATCCCCAAACCACCCTTAAAATGATTCACAATAGACACAGAATTATGGTTTAAGGTTTTTGGCATAATTTTGGCCACAACTTTTTTGATTACAGCATGTGAGTGGTTGCTTAGGCATTGGTTTGACTATCTGATTCTGCGCTCAGGCAGGACCAGAACTGACAACTGCAGCACTGCAGAAGTCAGTAAGGGAAAACAATCTGGAGGAGGACTGAGCTGCACACCAGTCTCTAACCTCACCCCCAAAGCTCCCAGGGGCTCTGGCGTGGCCCTAGCCCCTTGACAGGGGTTCAGACAAGAGAAAAGCGAGCCCCTGGAATACCCTTGCAGCAGCAACTTGGAGGGGCAGGCACAGCCAACCACATCCCCTCCACCAACCAGTAGAACCAATGCCTAACCACCAACCTTTCAAAGTTGTGATGGTTTGCTACGCAGTAGGCAGAAACTAAAAGGCACCAGCCAATCAGCCAAATGGCAAAATTCCTACCAGGCCCCTGCTCCAAAGCAGACGACCCCATGACAGGCATAGCAAGGTCAATGCGCACCCTAAATATAGGGAGGGAGGGTGATCCTGTGCACGCAGTGAAAAGAGGAAGCTCAAGGGCACATGCAGGGATATAAATAGCCCGTCGGTTGCCAATCACAAGCTCCCTGAGCCGAATTCCTTCCCCGGCAACCAATCAGGAGTTGAGGCCATCCAATCATACCTGCCCCAGCAAGAGCAAGGCAGTTTGGGTGACCTCACCGCAACACGTGCTCTCCTTGATGGAGGACACGATTTATACGAACAGAAGAAGAGTCTGCTGGATCAGACCAATGGCCCATTAAATTCTCACAGCAGCCAACCAGATGTCTGTGGGAGTCTAGCAAGCAGGATTCGAGCAAAACAGCACTCTCGCCTTCTGTGGTTTCCAGCAACTGCTATTCAAAAGCATTGCTGCCTTCAGCTGTGGAGGCTGAGCATAGGAGTCATGGCTGGTAGCCATTGATAGCCCACTCTGCTAAAAATTTGTCAAATCCCCTTTTAAAGCCAGCCAAGTTCCTGGCCATCCCATGGTACTTTCTTTAAAGTTGCATGCAGTAGCAGTTCGTTGCCGTGTGGGCAGGGCGTGGAGGGTGAAAGAGCCCATTGTGCCACCTTAGCCTTCGCCGCCGACCCCACTGGAGTGACCCTACACTGCACCAGAGACAAGCAGGACCACGCTGCCCTGCCTGGCTGCCCAGAAGCCCGGCCAGCCCAAATGGAAGGCAACACAGCATGGATAACTGAGGTTCAGGCTATCCCAGTCCAGGGACAGCCGTAACTGATAAACCAGCCTAAGCTGGGCATAAGCACTCTGAGGCGGACACTAAAAAGTGTAATTTATTATAAAGGATGCTTCGGATCTAGTGTTTTATTATACTAGGAAATGAAAAGGGGAGATAGTCTAGCCACAAAGCCTGCATACAAAAACTGGGGGGGGGGGGTCATCATTGCAATATGCAAAAACAATTTAGGAGCATAGGAAGCTGCCTTATACTGAATCTGACCCATAGTCCATTTGACTCAGCATTGTCTACACAGCCTGACACTCCAGAGTTTCAGGCAAGACTCTGTCCCAGTCCTAACTGGAGATGTGTGCAGAAGGTCCCAGGTACTATCTCATTTATGTTATGTTAGATGCTGAACAATAAATGTGACAGTGGTCACATCAAGAGGGAACACCAAGATAGGATGAGGTTCCCCATTTTTCTACCCTTTATAAAATTCAAGAGAGTTCAGCTTCAGCATCTTTTCGACTTGTAATACTGTATCTTCTGATAATTTCATGCAACAGTTTAAAAGAATCCACAGGTGCCTGTTAAATTAGCATATTTTTAATGAGGCAGAATACAGAACACACTACAGGACAACTCACGCCCTACTGGGTCCCACATTGCAGGGTTGTGAGCCGACTAGCTTGCTGGATAATAAGTAGAAGAATGCGGCATGAATGCCCAAAGAGATTTGAAAGCAGCTGTTGCACCTTGGAGCTTTCTCTTATGAAAAATTTCTATTTATATATACTCAAGGAAAATAAAAAGCAACCTTTCCCCAAAAAGTTTTTTAAAAAATATTACATTAAAAAATAACCATCACCATTAGAAGTTGTAATGTATCTTTTACTGTGATTTAACAAGTAGCGACAGGAAAAAAATAAATTCAGTTACTGGGTTATCTATATTTTAAAAAATGATAAATGACTGTCAATCAGCTACTGTAATTAAAATGTTTGTTTTTGACCATTATCATGCTATACTAGCTGCATCCCTCTGAAAAAATGGAAATAATGGTTCTTCAGTTGAGCTTGAGCATTTTCAACCTCTTGGTAGGCTTGGCCCGGGATATTTTGCAGGTGAAGGATCTAAGTAGCACCCCTTTCCCTCAGAGTAAGAATTATACTGCCCAATTGTTTCAACTGCTCAGAGGTCCCATTTTTTGGCTGTTAGGCGGTAGGAAGGAGGAGAAAATCAGCTCAGTTCTCATTTAAAGGCAAACCTCTCTAATTCACATTTTCCAAAACACTACATGAACTGAAATACAGCTATGAAGAACCCAATTGCCTTCTAAACCCGGCCTGTGGACGGTCTGGGAATCAGCGTGTTTTTACATGAGTAGAATTTGTGCTTTTATTTAAAATGCATCTCTGGGTTATTTGTGGGGCATAGGAATTTGTTCCATTTTTTCTCAAAAAAATATAGTCCAGCCCCCCAACAAGGTCTGAGGAACAGTGGACCGGCCCCCTGCTGAAAAAGTTTGCTGACGCCTGCAAAAGACCATTGCAAAATCTGGAGAAGTGTGTAATATGACTGGGAGTCGTGTTCCGATTTGTAAGCAAGTTTGGGAGCATCAGACCCAGCCATTCTGCTACAAAAAGCAGAGAAATGAAGTCTTCTCCCAGCCCTAATAGAATCTCTCTGACACAGTCCCAAAGCATGGTTTGAGGGCACATGATGCAATTGAATCTAATCAGGTTTCAGTCTGGTTAGTGACTGAACTTCATAATGGAAGCGAGGTGGGATATAAACAAATCTGAAATCTCGGCTGTGTCTTAAGGAACAGAATTCTCCCCTCCAAACCTAGTGCCATTTTCTCCTACAAATCAGTCCTCAAGGTGTTATTTTCCATGACACAGCTGGGGTAGCCTATTGACTGATATTCAGAACAGAGGACACCACCAATCAAAACAGTGTAAAGCAGAAATCCAGGTGTTAAAACGGCTGAGACTAAGACATCCCAAGGCAAAGTATTCAGCTATTCAGTGTACAGAATAGTGAGAACATTGCACATATTAAATACTGTTCTCAAAACATTTTAATTATAAATTGAATCTAAATAAAAGGAAAACTTGTGCATCAAAAACAATACAAATAGCCTCTCTGAATCCGCAAATCATTTTAAATCAACGACGTTACTAGGGATTCAAAATAACTGATAATGTTGAAGTTCCATGTTGAAATCTAATGAACTGGGATACCTCATGGGAACAGAGCCTTTCTCGCCACTGGGCACCAGGCTAAAATTAATAACATGAATCACTTCACACTATGTAACCGGCAGCAGGGGTTAAACAACACATAACCACAGGAACCAGAGAAGCACTTGCCAGACATACAAAATCCCTAATTTAACTGTAATCATTTTAGAAAATATAATGGAGATGTGACAGAAGGCACGTTGGCTAATTCTCAGCAAAACAAGGCATTGAAACTTGCTTTATATTGATGTGGATTGCTGGTCAATGCCACACAACATTCATCTCTTCAGCAGTTTCCCAAAAGTCTGACAGAGGTCCTTCCTAGCCCTGACGCATTAAGTCATTTTTTATCTGAAAAAACCAGCACCCGGACTTTGGCATATACAGCACATGTGATAGAAGTGCCATATTTCAAGAGGAAAAAATCCAGACACCACGAAAGTTGTTGAGGTGTTGTTGTCTTTTTAGAAAAACCCTCAAATTGTTGAGCTTTTATTTACGAAAATGACAAAAAACCGTGATTTCTCGGTTTACTCGCCAAAGATTCACTGCCTTCCGGAAATTCCAGGTGTCACTTCCACCTTTGAAATCCCAACAATGTCTGGAAAATCCTGGACATATGGCAGTCCTACACTGCTGTCTTGTCAGCCCTAAAAAAGAGAATTTCAATAGGTGTAGCCTGCATTGTAAAAGAATTAATGACTTCTGTAAGGTACAAATCAGACAGAGGAAGTCTTATTTTTCTCCCTCTATGGAACTTTTTTTTTTTTTACCCATTATTTTTAATCTTGGATTTTATTTGCTTTTATCTTGTAAGCTGTTATGAAGGACCTTTGGAAGAAAAACAACCTAAAAATAGAAATAAATAAAATACTTGGTTTAATTTAGGTGTTTATATAGATATGTAAATTAGTTATAATGTGAAATAGGAGCCAAGGCAATTTAGGCATTTGGAACATCTCACCTAGAAAAAATAAAAGTCTGATTGGCTCACATACCTCATTTTCTTGATAACATACGGCCACCCATTAATTGTCCTTTCTATTTAGAAAAAAGAAACCCCACACTAACATTGCAATACATTGTTTAAATAGACTCTCAGCTTGAGTTGCTAGGAACAAAGGTGGCTAAAATGGAACTGCTAGAGGGTGTGAAATTAATAAAGTCTAAGTGAAATTAACATGCTGTGTGACAAGTTGACAATCTAACAAGCTGATTACTGTATCCCAGGAGCAATTATCACATAGCAAAGGGAGAAAGAAATATATGAGTGAAAGCAGCTAAGAAATATGCAGCGAAAGAGAAAGGATAGAACTTAAAAGCAACCCATTAAATGTCATAGATGGAAAAGCATGCTACTTTATGGCATTTAAAATGCAGCAAACAGGTGAGCAATTAGCCAAATAACCTGCATCAGGCACATAGCAGATGGAACGGAATGCAATTACTGGGTCTTTCAACTTACTGCACCTTCAAATCAATAGCACCAGAAACTTAAAATAAAAAAGGCTGGGCAATTCAACAGGATAAAAGTAGTAATACAAAACGGTTAGTCCCAAATCGCAGCAGGCTGGCAATTTTTGGCTAAAATATTGAAAGCCCTGAAACTAGGACTGCAAGTTTTATTGTGAGGTTTATTTCAACTCAGAATTTGTTGATAATCAGCAAACCCTCATTTTAAAGTTATTTGCTGGACTGCCTCAATCCTGCCTCTGAATGAGAAAACAGTACCAGAGGCCTTCCTCAAGTGCTGACTTGATCAGTCAGTGAGGTTTGTGGCTTTGAAATTGTCTCCTTCAGATCTACATCATGGTAATATATTGCAAGGATTTCCGAAGTTTTTCTTCTATTGGCCTTTCATTTCCAAGATTGTTTACCTTTTTATTGCCGAGTTGATACTGTTCTAATTTGTTTTTGTGGTCTTGTTTATTAATGGTATATTTATTCATGGATTTTTGTATTAGTTGCATTCCCCCCCTCAAAAAAGCAACTTTTACTGTACCATTAAATAAATTAAATGAAGACCATTAAATAAATTAAATACAAATTAAATAAATAAATAAATATAACATACCCTCCAACATTTCTCAGATAAAAACAGGAACATTATATTCTATATCAGGAAACCTCTCCTGTGTTTGATCTCATTGCAGACATATATGTCATATACGCATATACACCTGTCACCTTGAGCCAATTACAACTTCTGCCCTGAACCTACCCCACACGATTGTCATGAAGAAAAAATGTGCAATGGAAGAGATCATGTACAAACCTTCAACAGATAAATGGATTGAAATAAAAATTTAGCTGTAAGCTGCTGCCTTGAGTCCCTGTCAGGGAAAAAGGCAGGATACAACAAGAACATCAACTGTGAGAATGACCAGGAAAATATCAGAGAGTAAATCCTATTGAACTCAGTGGGACTTAGTTCTGAGTAAAAATGCTTAGAACTGTGCAGTGTAAAGCTGTACAGTCTTTACCCTGGGAGTAAGCACCATTGCATATAGTGGGACTTACTTCTGAGTAGACATGCAAAGGCTTGCAGTGTAAGGCTCCATCAGCACTCCACATGTTTCCAAAATTGGCTGGCTGCTGAAGCATTGCAATTAAGGAAGGTAAAATGGTTTGGGGGACACGGGTGGTGCTGTGGGTTAAACCACAGAACCTAGGACTTGCCGATCAGAAGGTTGGTGGTTCGAATCCCCACGACGGGGTGAGCTCCCGTTGCTCAGTCCCTACTCCTGCCAACCTAGCAGTTCGAAAGCATGTCAAAGTACAAGTAGATAAATAGGTACCACTCTGGTGGGAAGGTAAATGGCGTTTCCGTGCACTGCTCTGGTTCACCAGAATCAGCTTAGTCATGCTGGCCACATGACCCGGAAGCTGTACACCGGCTCCGTCAGCCAATAAAGCGAGATAAGCGCCGCAACCCCAGAGTCAGTCACGACTGGACCTAATGGTCAGGGGTCCCTTTACCTTTAAAGTGGTTTGGATACATTTTGCTTCAAAATTATTGGAAGGGCTTTGTATGCCAGCCTCACCATTTCCTTCATTGGTGAGGACTCCATATTTTCATCTACACACACACACACACCACTTTTAATTGTTCTCTGAGACGTGAAAGGGAGGAGAAAGGAAAATTAGGACATTCCAGAATCAAATCAGAAACTGGGACGGCTTTAATTCTGGGATTGTCGCTGGAAAATCGGGACACCTGAAGGATATGAAATAATCAGTGGAGTTGCCACATGTTTAATTGTTGTGCCTATTTGAGGTTTTTTATTTATTACTGCAAGAGGGAATGTAAAAGGAAATATTAAAAGTGGTCGTCCCCCTCCCAACCAGGGTGGTAACTTCTGTTTTTTCCACTGTTATGCTACCTTACGTTCCCTTCAAAACCTCACAACGTCTCATTAATTGCACTTTTAATAAAGTGCAGCTGTAAGTTTAATCAATTAATTGATTCCCTCTGGTGATTTCCCCAGAGCTGGCCCCACTATGAGGCAGCCACCTCAGACAGCTGATTTGTCATGACAGGGGAGAAAATTGTTAGTTAGGAAAAAGGCAACAATATTATATTAACTTTCAGGTGCCTGTGAGATTTTCTGCCTCAGGTGCCAAAATAACTTGGCTGCCCTTGGGTATTTTGCCCCTTGACTGGAATGGACTAGGTAGAAATGCTGTACCGCCTCAAGCAACAAAATGTTTTGAGCCAACCCTGGCCTTCTGTCACATAGTAGGCATGGAATCACTGAAGGTAGTTTTTACCCAAACTTCTGAAATACTTTGATCTGGTTCTAGGGACAGCTGAGGCTCAAGACAGGAATAATAATAATAATAATAATAATAATAATAATAATAATAAATTACACCCCGCCCATCTGAAGAAGAGGCCATGAGATAAAACCGCAGTGTTTATTTTGGGTTGGGGGGATGGATATTGTGACACCTAACAGAAATAAAATTCACGCATCCCTATAAGCCCAACACACCCCCATGATCCTTCGGGCTGTTAAATGTCTTCTTCCAGCAGAAGGGACCCTACTTTTTGAAAACCTGCTTTTACAATCAAGCAGTGTATAAATTTTATTAACTAAATAAATACCTGGGACAGGAAGAGGACTGGGAAATAAGTGGGGAGTTTTTGCCCTCATCTTTTCCTCAATAACCTCATCACCATAGCCTTCTCCCTTATCACCGTCCTTCTCAAACTTCTCTGTCACATCTCTACTTCCAACCAGCCTGCCTTCATAACTGTTGCCTGGAGCTGGCAGCTGGGCAAGTGTCCTCTTGCCTAATGTCTCATGTAGCCTTCCACCTCACAGTATTCCTCAAGGCAGCAGGTGCTTGGGCAAGGTGCCTAGCTGAGGCAAAGTGAGCTTTACTGGCTTAGACTCAGGCAACACAACTATACCCCTTCCTCAGCCCTTTCTCTACAAAGGAGAGAAATCCCCTTCTCTCCTTTGTTCGGAGCTTCTTGTTGTGCCCCAGCAAATATACAGAGTCAATTTTCCCTAGGGGAGAAGTTTGTGTGCAGGGTCTTTCCTCATAAAATTCTTAGCACCTCTCTTAGCTGTAAGTGCTACATATATATAGTAATAGTAAATAGTAAATATTCTTTAACTGGTTGACAACTCTGCATGAAACATGACTTTTATCATGATCTTGAAATCTATCAGGAAGGAATTCTGAGAAAAGCAGTAGCATTTTTAAAAAAAAAAACCAAAACAAAACAAACCCCACAATTCTGGAACTGTTTGATTCTGTTTCTGTCAGAGATGAAGTACTGACTACTTTACTCTCCGCTCCAAAACAGGCTACAAATATTTGAATGGGAAAAGGCTGTCACAACACTCAGCAGGAGAGCAATCAGCACAATGACTGGTAGAGTCACTGCACAGTTTTGACATTATCTATGTAACCGGGTTCTTCATACAGCAGCAGTAGGCCCATTTCAGCAGGAAACGGTGTCATTATTAAGGTGTTATGGATACAGCCATTAAAAGATGTGGTAGATTTGTGTTTTCAGTGTGAGCCACGCTGCACAAATGTGCTTTTGGCAATTTTCATCTTTCTTTGGAATAAGGGAATATAGGGAAATGACACATGTATTACCTGACAGCTTGCCCACAGGGGCATCATTACAAACGTATACTATGGAAAATCAAGATAACATTTCTTTCCTTGAAAACTGTAGCTGAAACCTGTCAAGTTCAGCTCTCTTCCTGAGCATAACAAGCTGCTGTTGTTACTGCTGTTGCCATAGAGCTCCGGTGGTCGCAGAGATTATAAATTATTCTCCAAGATTGCACTTTTTACATTTATCATTTGCATGTGTTCCGGAAAGTGTTGTTTTGAACATTTATTATTTCTATAACCAAAGTTCCCTAAGCTGTTCACCATGGCTCATCACCTGACAGGAATACAGTGGTACTTGGGGTTAAGAACTTAATTCGTTTTGGAGGTCCGTTCTTAACCTGAAACTGTTCTTAACCTGAAGCACCACTTTAGCTAATGGGGCCCCCTGCTGCTGCCGCACCGCCGGAACACAATTTCTGTTCTCATCCTGAAGCACAGTTCTTAACCCGATGTAATATTTCTGGGTTAGTGGAGTCTGTAACCTGAAGCATATGTAACGTGAAGCGTATGTAACCCAAGGTACTACTGTAAAGAGTGGGCACCAAAGAGAAGAGGAGACTTTGCTGCTAAAAATACACAGATGTTCATGGGTTGGTTCAAACTGAGTTAGCAGCTTGTTTAATCTTTTCCACTTTTTCCAAGTTTTATTGATTTGGCAATTTTTTTTGGGGGGGGGGAATCTGCTGCAAAGTAGAACAAGTGCTCTGAATGAGGCACAACAGTCCCTGCACTAGTGGCTAGAGATAGAGGCCTTGGTGGGACATCCCAGCTTGAAATCTTCAGCCATGAAGCTCAAACGAATTGGTTGGAGCAAGGGTATAACAAACAAATTCATATGCCGTCAAGACTGAGTATCCTACACTAACCAGGTATGCCGTTGGGGCACAACAGCATGGAATCAGTCCCATACAAGGAACATCTACCACCTTCAGTTATGCATCTCATTCAGCAGTGGCAGTTCAACAGCAAAATCGTTGGTATCTGCAGCATGGTACATAAGAGTGAGTGAGTGGGTGGGTGGGTGGCTGGGTGGCTTGGGTGTGGAATTCAGACCCTTTTCTCACTAGATGACAGCAGTGGAAGCAGTGCCTAATAGCAGCTTGCGCCCATGCTGTGGTGGCCATTGACTCAGAAAGCTGTGGCATTCCAAGCTCTACTGCTGTCTTTTAGTGCGAAGTGCTCAGCTGCTGAACTGATGGCCGCCTTGGCCTGCTAACATCAGCACAGGTGACTATACAGTCAGTAACCTTTGAGTGTTGGCTGGTGGGGTCTGTCCAGTGCCAAAATCAAGTAGTTTTGCATCATAACTGATGTTCTGTTACAGGGATGGGGTGCCTCAGGCCCAGGGGCCAAATGTGGCTCTCCAGGCATCTCTCTATGGCTCCTAGGACCTTCCCTAGGCCTCTCTCCCTCCCTCAAGCCCTACCCCTGACCCTGCTTTATGCCCCCCGTATAATGTTTTTGCCCGGCTTGAATGTGTTTCTCAACTCTAATAATGCTTCTTGTTTGCTTGGTTAGAAGACAGAGAGTGGTGTGTAGAAACTGGCCTACTGTACAAAGGTGACATTCACATTCACTGTGCCCACTTTTGCCTCTTAACCTGACCCCCAGGGCATGTGTAACACCCCCCCAAAGGTGGTCCTCGGGTGGAAACTGGTTTCCCATTCCTATTCCATTATCTTTATGATTGTTGATACTTACCGTTTGTAAGCCACTTTGGGATTCAGTTGAATGGAAAAGTGCATATAAATACAGTAACTCAAATGGCAAGGGTGAGTGTTTCCCCCTCTCTTGGTTGTTCCATTGCAACTATCGGCAGTTTCACCAGTGAACTGCATCACTGCTCACCACTAAGAAAGGGGGGAATCTTGTTTTACATTTTGCCAGTGCTAAATTCAGTTTTCTACATTTCCACATCAGTTTGAGATTTTTTTCCACATCAGTAGAATTTCCACATCAGTTTGAGATTTTTAAAAAAAATATTAAATGAAAGTTTACCAGCATTTTAGTAAAAAAAAGTAATACAGACATTTGTATGACATCTTGCATAATATACACATTTTTGCAAATTGATTTCCCTTGAAGTAATGCATTTGTGTATGTTCTTTTCCACTAATCTATGCAATTCAGTGCACACTTAACCCCAGCATATGCCTTTCGTAGACCTTACTTGGCTGGAGAAATGCATTCCAAAATTTGAGAAGTGAATTTTGATGGATGTCTGTGTTTCAGTCCTCGTATTATTTCAGAAACTGCACGATTGCTGGGTTCATCTTTAAAGGTGAATTTAATCAAATTTCTCTTTGATTCCTAATCACCACTCATCTAATCTAAGTACTAACTACCCTAGAGATTGGCATGCCTATAGCATTTCCTTCCCTTTTCACTCCTCAAGCTATATCACGTAGTACAACTGACCACACCATTAAAAAATTAGTTTCCTTAGTACCACAATATCACTACTGTAGGTTGTGCAACTGGGGAAATGCATGATCCAATGACCTTGACTCGTGGAAGGAGCTAGTCTAAATTATACACCTGGCAGTCAAGAAACTCATCATGGAGATGCTGATCCTTGGGGTGATTTTGATCTATAGACTATCTCTAACATAGCTCAGGATTAGACAGAGAAGCCGAATGGGGAAAGGAAAGGTGGAATGAGATAGGGACCAACTCTGCCATGTACAGGCATTTTAGTCATTACTGAACCAGCTACAGCAGCAGCAATCCTACACACTGCCAATTATTTTGTAATAACTGTTAGAATGAGATTTCCAACAGACACACTTAGTAGCTGCAGAAATATATCCTGTTGGCTTTTATGTGGTCTACTGCCTTTATTATTGCTTGGTTTGGCTGATATATTGTTCATTTTTCTCTTACTCTATATCCCCTCGGCGAACAATATGATTGAAAAGTGGTCTACAAATATTAATTATGAATTACATAAACAAGAATACTCCAGTTAGCTTTCCCAAAATGAGAGTTCATGCTGGTTCCCGCATTAGCATTCAATACATATCTTCAAGATTAGGATCCTCATAATTTTCTATTTTTCAGTATGACATTTGTATCTGCCATTCTCAAGCATTGCATGACTTTACATCCTTATCATTATTAATTCTTGAGAAAGCAGCTATCTTCTTCATAATAAACTAAATATGACATAATAGGCATCACTGAAACCTGGTGGGATAAGTCCCACGATTGGAATGTAATAATGGGGGGATACAATCTATTTCAGAGAAACAGACCAGACAAGAAAGGAGGAGGAGTGGCGTTATATGTCAGGGATGTGTATACCTGTGAAGAGATCCAAGATTTAGAACCTCAAAGCCAAAGTGAGAGCATTTGGGTCAAAATTAAGGGAGAGAAGAATAACAGTGACCTCATTGTGGGAGTTTACTATAGATCCCCAAGCCAAACGGAGGACATAGATGATGCCTTCCTGGAACAGATGGCCAAGCATGCAAAAGGAAGGGAGATAGTAGTAATGGGGGACTTCAATTACCCGGATATTTGTTGGATGTCAAACTCAGCCAAGAGCATAAGGTCAAACAGATTCCTCACTGGCCTTGCAGACAACTTCATTGTCCAGAAAGTGGGAAAGGAACAAGAGGAACAGCCATTTTAGATCTGGTCCTAACCAATGTTGATGACCTGGTTAGTGGGGTAGAAGTGGAAGGATCATTAGGCGCGAGTGATCATGCTCTTCTGAAGTTTACTATACAGTGGAAAGGAGTAGCCAAGCATACTAGGACTCAATTTCTTGACTTTAAGAAAGCTGACTTCATAAAACTTAGGGAAGTGCTGGGTGAGATCCCATGGACAGTAATACTAAAAGGAAAGGGAGTTCATGATGGCTGGGAGTTTGTTAAGAGGGAGATACTAAAAGCACAACGTCAGGCAATACCAATGAGACAGAAACATGGAAGGTGCCTAAAGAAGCCAGGGTGGCTATCTAAAGAACTTTTAACTGAGTTAAGATTAAAAAAGGATGTGTACAAAAAATGGAAAAGGGGGGAAACCACCAAAGAGGAATTCAAACAAATAGCCAGCACGTGTAGACACAAAGTCAGAAAAGCTAAAGCACAGAATGAACTCAGGCTTGCTAGAGAGGTTAAAAGCAACAAAAAAGGCTTTTATGGGTATGTCCGTAGCAAAAGGAAGAACAAAGAAACAGTGGGGTCACTCAGAGGAGAAGATGGTGAAATGCAAACAGGGGACACAGAAAGAGCTGAACTCCTCAATGCCTTCTTTGCCTCAGTCTTCTCCGATAAAGAAAACAATGCCCGACTTGAAGAATTTGGAGCAAATGATTCAGCAAAGGAAACACAGCCCAGAATAACTAAGGAGATAGTACAAGAATACTTGGCTAGTTTAGATGTATTCAAGTCTCCAGGGCCAGATGAACTGCATCCAAGAGTACTAAAAGAACTGGCAGATGTGATCTCAGAACCACTGGCAGTCATCTTTGAGAATTCCTGGAGAACAGGCGAAGTCCCGGCAGACTGGAGGAGGGCAAATGTTGTCCCTATTTTCAAAAAGGGGAAAAGAGAGGACCCAAATAATTACCGCCCAGTCAGTCTGACATCAATACCAGGGAAGATTCTGGAGCAGATCATTAAGCAAACAGTCTGTGAGCACCTAGAAAGGAATGCTGTGATCACCAATAGTCAGCATGGATTTCTGAAAAATAAGTCATGTCAGACTAACCTGATCTCGTTTTTTGACAGAATTACAAGCCTGGTAGATGAAGGGAACGCAGTGGATGTAGCCTACCTTGATTTCAGCAAGGCATTTGACAAGGTGCCTCATGATATTCTTGTAAAGAAGCTGGTAAAATGCGGTCTTGACTATGCTACCACTCAGTGGATTTGTAACTGGCTGACTGACCGAACCCAAAGGGTGCTCATCAATGGTTCCTCTTCATCCTGGAGAAGAGTGACTAGTGGGGTGCCACAGGGTTCTGTCTTGGGCCCGGTCTTATTCAACATCTTTATCAACGACTTGGATGATGGACTCAAGGGCATCCTGATCAAATTTGCAGATGACACCAAATTGGGAGGGGTGGCTAACACCCCAGAGGACAGGAACACACTTCAAAACGACCTTGACAGATTAGAGAACTGGGCCAAAACAAACAAGATGAATTTTAACAGGGAGAAATGTAAAGTATTGCACTTGGGCAAAAAAAATGAGAGGCACAAATACAAGATGGGGGACACCTGGCTTGAGAGCAGTACATGTGAAAAGGATCTAGGAGTCTTGGTTGACCACAAACTTGACATGAGCCAACAGTGTGACGCGGCAGCTAAAAAAGCCAATGCAATTCTGGGCTGCATCAATAGGAGTATAGCATCTAGATCAAGGGAAGTAATAGTGCCACTGTATTCTGCTCTGGTCAGACCTCACCTGGAGTACTGTGTCCAGTTTTGGGCACCACAGTTCAAGAAGGACATTGACAAACTGGAACGTGTCCAGAGGAGGGCAACCAAAATGGTCAAAGGCCTGGAAACGATGCCTTATGAGGAACGGTTAAGGGAGCTGGGCATGTTTAGCCTGGAGAAGAGGAGGTTAAGGGGTGATATGATAGCCATGTTCAAATATATCAAAGGATGTCACATAGAGGAGGGAGAAAGGTTGTTTTCTGCTGCTCCAGAGAAGCGGACACGGAGCAATGGATCCAAACTACAAGAAAGAAGATTCCACCTAAACATTAGGAAGAACTTCCTGACAGTAAGAGCTGTTCGACAGTGGAATTTGCCACCAAGGAGTGTGGTGGAGTCTCCTTCTTTGGAGGTCTTTAAGCAGAGGCTTGACAACCATACGTTAGGAGTGCTCTGATGGTGTTTCCTGCTTGGCAGGGGGTTGGACTCGATGGCCCTTGTGGTCTCTTCCAACTCTATGATTCTATGATTCTATGATTCCTTACAACATCAGTCAATCAGGTACACATGCATACCCTCATTATTTTTAACTGCAGTCTGCAATCCATCCTGATCAAGGGTTTGATACCAAGCCGGCCTGCCCATGAGGCAGGATAAAGTGCATGCCACAGGCAGTGGAAGTGCAAGAGGCAGTGCTCTGCCTGCCCCACTGTTTCCACCACCAAGAGGGATGCATTCCAGCGTGTGGCACTGCCAATTGTCTTCCTCACTCCAGGTGGAGAAGCTGAGCAAGTGGCAATTCTTTGAGGAGCGCCCTGGGGGAAGCCCTAGCATGGATGCTTTGAGGAGTGCTCTGCCTCCCACTGTGTTCAACTAGAGCCAAGGGCGTTCCAGTTGTCAAGCTGAACAGCCACACTTGAAGGTGTGCCCCGGCTCCTGCTGAGTTCATCTAGGGCTGAGTTGGGACTATAGTGGCAGGGCAGGCAGGAAGCAGCAATTCCTGTTTTGCCTCAAGTAGTGAAATGGGACAAGCCTTAATTCATGGAGGAGAAGAGAAAGATGAAACTTCTTCAGAGCATGTGGGTTCTGGGTGCATCTAAAATACAGAGAAGCTTCAATTGTCACATGAAAATGCAGAATGAAATGTTCAATTCCAGATCCACTCAGAAACTAATTTATTTATAAAATATTTATTTACCACCATCTCATAAAATATCAGGGTGGTGTACCATAATTTATATACAACAGAACATAAAGCATAATTAAAACCTTTTATTTGCTTATTTTAAATATTAATATACCACTGTCCCTGGCAAAGGCCATCCACAGTGGCTTACAACAATAAAATTATTTTTAAAAAATGTTTTATTACCAATGGGCTCACCATTTCTATGTGGATTTTGCAGAAGAGAATCAGCAGGAAGGATTCTATAGCCCAATTCAAGACATTTTTCACTTGTATTCTAACACAGGTATTCCTCCATTGGGATGGGGGCAAAACTAAGATTTTAAGGGTCAATTTCATGCTGTATTTCATCAGTAACTGGGCCCCATCTGCAGCATACATTTAAAGCAGCATCATACCACTTTAGATAGTCATAGCTTTCCCAAAAAATGTCATGGGAATTTTCATTTGTTAAGGGTGCTGTTGTTGTTAGAAAACTCCAAACAGCACTACAATTCTATGTTCACTGGGAAGAGGGATTAACTTTTAAACCACTCTGAGAAGTGTAGCTCTCTGAGGGGAATTGGAGTCTTCTAGCAATTTTCAGCAGTGATAACAAACTACAGTTCCCAGGATTCTCTGGGGGAAGACATGACTCTTTTAAATTGTATGGTGCTGTCTTAAATGTGCAGTGCAGATGGGGCCTAGATTCAAAAATCAAATATCTTTAATACGGTCAATGACCAGGAAGTGGGGCCTAGATTGCAATTGGAGGCAAAAAACCAACAGGAAATAAAGAACTTGGAGAGGCTTAGAGCTGACCCTTCAGTCATATTATGGATGAATATTAACCATTTGAAAGTCAATTAAATGTAGAACTGGGACTATACTTCACCACTGATGTGAGTCTACAGTTTGGAATGAACATTAACTTATATCTCAATGTATGTAAGGGTGGAATATATGTGTCTACCGTTCCAAGAAATATCAAATTATGATACTCAAAAACATGTTAACTGATTCCCCTTCCACTTAATTTCCACCCTTCCCATACATTTTCTTTTAACCAGGACAATAATGAATTAGTCCTCTGGGCTCATAAACCTACAGTACATGCCTTGAAACACACTGCCACAACGCTCCACTATGATTATACCAAGAGACATAAAAACGGATAATACTTCAAAATCTATCCAGCAAAAAAGTGCCACTAAAATTGCAGCCCTTGCCCAAAAGAAAATCTTGAATGTCATTCATCTGGCCGTTTAATGCTGAAATAGATAGCTCTTTAGAGCCTTCATCTCAATTGGATATAATGGATTGTAATTACTACAGAAGTACACAAGGGAAAGCCAGAACGATGACATATTCAAGAAAGAAGCATTTCTCTCCATGGCATTTTGAAATTATGATAAAGCAGGCTATATTAGACCTGTTCCTATGATCGTCCTCCATGTAGTTAGCATCACATAGTGAAAGAAGGATGGATGAAGCATGCTCACATGCAAAAAGATTACAGAAGTGGACCTGGTTCCCACTACTGACATCCTGTGGGGATGGAAACAGGAGCAAGAATGATCATCTGCAATTCCTCCTCCAATTATTTATGGGGCTGGTGTTGCTGAAAGCATATATAATTTCTTGGCTTAAAATACCACTTTGCGGAATATGTGCCTTCAATACAAAGGTGAGCCTAATGGTCCCTTGATTCTGTTTCAAATGTGTATTTTAATCCAACTGTGAAAAGAGCTCCTCTCTCTCATTCTCATAAGGATGTAAGGAGGCATCGGTTTCTGTTCCCATCTTTGCCGCATGCAGTGCTGTTTCTGCTCCACTGCAGTTGAGCTTCTGACAAAAAAAATCTATGTTACTCATTTCACAGTCCAGTATGGCAAAATGTTTACAACATTATCATTACATGATTTAATACCATTCATTTCAGGGCAAAGGAAGTGCAATAGAAATGGGAGAGCAAGAGTCATCATTCATATATCGCAATGTATTGTTTAGGAACTGAAAACAGCAACAGTGAATACCGACAGTATTCACAGGAGTGATTTCCATTCCAGAAATGGCATGAATAAGCAAGCAACAGTACCTTCACACATTTCAGTTTTAATTCTCTAACAACATACTTCCCTACTCGTTTTTATTTTCTCTCTTTGTCCTTGTCAGTGGTATTTCTCTCTTTCCTTGCTCTGTCTCCAGCATCCATTGCTGCACTGGGAACTCACAGCAGAGGTGGTTTGGGAGCTCAGAGAGGAGCTTTCAGTTGGCAATTACATACTGAATTTTGTGTGTGTGTGTGTGTGTGTGTGTGTGTGTGTGTGTGTGTGTGTGTGTGTGTGTGTGTGTGTGTGTGTTAAGAACCTTAGAACAAAAATATGATCAAAATGAACAATATATACACACAATACAATTCCGGAAAACCCATGTATCTTATCATGGAAAACAAATATATTGAGCCAATCTGCAAGTTGGATTTTGAACTCTTGAGGGAGGAAATGGACTTTTTTCTGGGAGTTCTCATCTTTCATTCATAATTGCTAGTTGGAAACCGAATCATGCCAGTGGACTTTATCTCACATCCTGAAAAGTGCCAGCACACTGGGCATGGTGACCACGAATGAGACCTTGGGGTCATAGACTATAGCTCAATGAAAATGTGTGTGGCAGCAGTGGGGGGAAAGGCAAATTTCATACCTTTAGGAAAGAAATTGAAAACAGAACTGCCAATAATGCCATTCTACAAATTTATGGTGTGACTGCATTTGGAATAATGTGTATAGTTCTGGTTGCCTCACCTAAAAATCGATATTGGTTCAGAAAAGGTCAACCAAAATGATCAAGGGGGTGGAGTGACTCCCTTATGAGGAAAGGTTGCAGCGTTTGAGGCTTTTTAGTTTAGAGAAAAGGTGAGCAAAAGGTGAGAAGTTTATGAAATTATGCATGGCATAGAGAAAGTGGAGAGAGAGAAGTTTTTCTCCCTCTCTTATTACACTGGAACTTGGGGACTTCCAATGAAACTGAATGTTGGAAGATTCAGAACAGGTAAGTGAAAGTACTTCTTCACACAGCACGTAATTAAGCAATGGCCTTTACTCCCACAGGAAATTATCATGTCCATGGACTTTGATGGTGTGGCGATCACACAGGGTCCCCGGACGTTTGACGGTCTATTGATCCCTGTGCCACCACTGTGATTGCTTCCCCGCTGCCACCAAGCCGTTTCTCTCAGGTACACACGGAGTCCAGACAGTTGTTAACATTAAACCAAATAAACAGGTTTATTTTATAAGCATTAACAAGTTTATGGTTTCAGATAATTTCTCTTGTCAGTTTCTTAATCTTAGTTTCTTTACCGGCCTATACCTTCCTAATAACTTCTAACTGATTATCCCAACTGTCTATCTGACTCCTCTTAACAGATTCTCTCACTCTCTCACATCAAACTATCCCAACCCACAGACTTATCCTCCCTCTCTGTTCTCTAACACCCGACTGACTCCTTAACAACACTAACTCTAACTCTAACTCCTCCCCTTGGGTTCCCACTTGCCAATCACTTCACCCTCATTTAACCCTTTCCTTATGACCCAGCATGATGTCACCTAGGAGGGCAAATGCCACAGATGGTTTTAAAGAGAATTTGACAAATTCATGGATGACAAGGTTATCAATGGCCACCAGTCAGGATGGCTATGCTCTGCCTTCACAGTCAGAATTCGTATGCTTTTGGGTACCAGTTTCTGGAAACCACAGGAGGAGAGAGTTTTCTTGTGCTCAGGTCTTGCTTGTGGGTTTCCCTCAGGCATCTGGGTGGCCACTGTGAGAACAGGATGCTGGACTAGATGGGCCATTGGCCTGATCCAGCAGGCTATTCTTATGTTCACAGAGTAAACACAGAATCAATAATTTTATTGAGACTTTTCGTTTTTGTTGTATTCCTTGGAAGACCATGAGACATTCCTCACAGTGACAGCCACCCTTTGTCAGCAGCCGCTAGGTTTGAACCTCAGACCTCTGGATCAGGGGATAAAGACCACAGGCTCCTTCCTAGAGCAACAAAAGTGCAGTGGCGGATTTGATCTAACCTCCACAGCCCACAGCATCTGCCATTGCATAAATATAGAGACTGGCCTATGGTAGCCAGTTGTCACAAAAGAGGGAATCAAAGAATCTTGCAGTGCCCCAGTCACCTCAAAGCAAAAGAAATGCACGGTGTTACACAGAGAAGGCAAATAGGGACATGAGGTCTATAGATAAGAAGAAACTGATAGAATTTGTTGTGAAGTATAAAAAGCAATAAAAGCAGATAACAGAAGAAATGTAGACGTTGCTTTGTACAAATTGGGTGTTATCAGAATATGTGCTAGCTCACATGTAATTAGTGGTTTTATTTTGAAACTAATGAGTTTCTTTTGATTGGGAACAGATATGTATAGCTATTTTTCCAACTGCAAAACAAGGCGGAGGAGGTATCTTTCAGCCTGCCAACCCCAGAGTTCTTTAAGGGCTGATTCGCATGGCAAGTGAATTTCAAGCACTGCACTTTCAGCATGAAGTGTCATCAGGCATAAGTGATACTCTGTGCTCTCCACATGAGGCCATTATATTTGAATTGGCCATAATTTCTTCCGATAATAGAGGAAAAGGTACAAATTAATGAACAAAGGAATATGGGTGCACATATACACACGGAGATATACACAGATGCATGTTTAAAGTTAGACTTGGCAATGAACTGTGTTAGACTGATTAAAAAATTAATGGAAATAGCCGAGTGTAAGTGAAAATTCCATATGAATGATTTATTTCCCAACTGTGTATCAAATACTTATTAAATAATTCAACAATTGAAATGTAAATAATTGAATATTATTCAGCTCTGTAATATAAATTATGCAAATACAAATGTCTCTGCATAAATACAGTATTATTGTACAAAAATAATAGATTTCTTTATAATGGTATTGTAATAAATACAAAGTTTGTACCACATACTGATGACTTAATGTACTGCATTGGGTAGGATCTTACTGCGTATGCATTTCAAAGCATAACAGGGAAGGCAAGCCCCAAGGATAATTGCCCAATCTTTTGTCTCCAAAACAGGAACCACCACACCAGAATCCTCTTTTTCTTGCTATTCCTAAGAGCTGCAAATTAGCTTCCTGTTCTAAAGTTTGACCCTTGAGAATCACTGTAGTCTGACTGCGATAGCTACACCTCCCAGGATGCTTGTGAGGGAAGAAAAGTGGGAAGAGAAAGAAAGCCAAGTTGTTGGGTTTAATTTCCGCCTTTTGTGTTGTTCTTATCAGAAACAAGCTCAAAAAAGAAAGTATGCCTGATGTAGAGATGTAAAAAGGCAGCGATTTCTGTTCTGACTCTTTTTTTGGCACATGCAGTGTTGCTTCCATTGCACTGTAGTTTGGCTTCTGCCAAAAATTGCTATTTGGCTCACTGTCGTTACATTATTACACATAATTCCTTTCAGTGCAAGGGTCATTCATTTCAATGCAAAAGAAACACAATGCAAAAGGGCGTGTATGTGTCATTCATTACATATCATTTGCAGACTGAAAACAACAACAGCAAATACTGGTTGTATTTGGTGGATTGATTTCTGTTCTGTACATGGAATGAATAACAGCATTAGCAGTTTCAACCCCCATTTTTGTTGGGTTATGATATCCCTAGTCCTATCATTATAAATAAGTATAAGTAGTATAAGCATAAGTATAAGTAGTGATGGGTGAAACCCTCCAATTGTTCTCTTTGGCTTGGCTTGGAATAATCTGAACTGATCCCTCCTTCCCAAAGAAACCACTTAGCTTTCTCTGATCTAGACCAGGTTCCATTGGACCACACCACATCCCCAAGGGGATTCAATTTTCCTTTCGACCCCATGAGCTGTCAGATTTCTCCCACTCCCCAGGTTTCCAGCATCTTCTGTCCATCCGTCCTCTCCACATATTGTTACTGCTTGTACTTGGCACTTGCATCACCCAGGGATTATGAGATTTAGTAACACTGGTAGTTACAAAGCTAGCAGAAAGGAGGTACAGTATAAACAAAGCATGGCATCACGGTGGTCCCTGAGGAGTCTTTGGCTCCAGATGACTCCAACAAAATGCTGCAGAGGTAGTGAGAAAACATCTAGTGTACTGGTAGGCAACCTAAGGCCCATGGGCCAGATGCAGCCCAATCGCCTTCTCAATCCGGCCCACGGGTGGTCTGGGAATCAGCGTATTTTTACATGAGTAGAATGTGTGCTTTTATTTAAAATGCATCTCTGGGTTATTTTTGGGGCTTAGGAATTTGTTCATTTCCCCCCAAAAAATATACTCTGGCCCACCACATGGTCTGAGGGATGGTGGACTGGCCCACGGCTGAAAAAGGTTGCTGGCCCCTGATCTAGTGCCACCCCGTTGTCTAGCTTAGAAAGAGAAATTCTGAAACTACAACTAGAAGGCAAGAAACATACAGATTATAAACTGCAATGTAATTGGAAGTAGCCTCCAAAGGAACTTGGGGAATGTTTGGAAGTTGTGGAGTGTACCCTGTTGAGAGGGTAAAGTATCTTAGATGACTTAAATGAGGCATGCAAGTCTATGCTGCAGTGTAGAGTATTTCTGTTCAGTGTTGCAGCCAGCCAACCATGCTCTCCTCCAGGAAAAGGAATGGAGAGGGGAGATAATGTATAATACTCCACAAGAAAGATTGAAAGTGGAGGGACTGATTGTGATGGGAATAGGGAAAATGGTCTTGGACAAATATCAGGAATCATTCCAAACATTTCCCAAACTTTGGATAGTGAGTGAAATCAGCTTATTATGCCCCACCAGAATCCCAGACCACATTCAGATTTGCTGGATGTTCCAACACTTTTGATATGCTTTGAGACTTGCAATATAGCCACTTCCTCAGCTCCCTAGAATCTGCCAAGCATGGGCAGCAGGGGGCACAACTTGGCCCAGGGACACCATATCACATCCTCCTCCTATGTACAATCCCAGATGCTTCCATTCATCTGACAAGCCCCAGTTCTTATCTGTATTTGGTCTGGGGCAGTGATTTCAACGAAAAGAAGTAAGAAGGGATGTAGCAGTAAAGGGGAATTAGAGCAGAACCATTAGTTAGCTACACTGAGAAAGACGTAATATGGTGTACAGCAAGAGAGTCAGGCGGGGAGGGACAGAGATCTATCAACCTTGGCAGCAGAGAAAACTAGAGGAAAATAGAACATGCACTCCTGCAAACAGCAGAAAAAGAAAATGTTTGAAACTTAGAGAACCAAGGGAAGTATTTGCTAAGGCTAACCTGACCTGACATGTAGAAGCTGTTCTGCTTGCCCAGAGCCCAGTTCAGAAAAAAAGAGAGAGAGAATTTATACATTTTACTTCTTCTCAATGTATTTAATGTCACTAATAATTCTACTTTTAAAATATGATGCTGGCATGAGGCTAAGGAAATAGGAAAAAAGGAACCAGCAACACCGACCAGCCTGAGTCAAATGCATGAAATCAAAATGTTGAAAGATAGCAAGCACTTGCCTGCTTCAAGGCAGGTCTAGCCAACTCCATATCACCAAAGATCATCTTATACAATCCATCTTTGCCGTGTACAGGCAAAGAGAAGGTGCAAATTGCTCCAGGTGACTGTTCTCACTTATTCAGAGCTTCTGAAAGCTCGGTTTGGATAACAACTGAAAGAGCAATTAAGTCACTCCAGAAAAAGAACAAAATATACAATCTGCCTGAAATGCTTTTTTTAAAAAATCCTTTCCTTAACTCCTGAAAACAAGTTCAGAAACCTTGACCATTTTGGAACACCATTGCTGGGGATGATGAGCGGAAAAGTGCTATAATTATGTCCTACCTGTGGGCTTCCCATTGGACTCTGAATGGTCTCTGTGAGGACAGAATACCAAAGGCAGCACTGCCTCCTGGAAGGCTCCACTGCTGTTCCCCTGCTCTGCCCTGCCACCCACTTCTGCTATCACGCTGCTTGGTCTGATTTGAAAGAGGGGCTGATGAATTAATATCTCTTATGGGATCTCTTAGCCTAGGATGTGATATAGAAGTGTATATTACCATTATCTACTGGCACTGATATCAGTCCAGCATCCTACACCAAACTTGTGACCAAAGAAGTGTATTTGAAAACACCCTGCAGCCTAACTAAACTAATGGACTTTACTGAACCATTTGAACCCCTGAAACGAAAGTAAATGGAACAGACTGGGGGAAAGAAAGATGAATTATCACAAAACTTTTTGGAAATGTTGTATTATACTTACTGGTGTTTCAACAGTTACCCAACTGTGAAGCACTGTAATGTGTGTCATTGAGGTCTCCTGTTTCCCCACTATTCACTTAGCAGGGTGTCCGATCTGCTCTTCAAGGTTTGTGACAAAAGAAATGCGGCAGCAATCAGTGGGTGAATAGTGAATACATGAGGAGTGCTGGAGTAGTTTGTTGCTGAAGTGAACTTTGCAGTACTTGATAAAAAACTATACTGAATGTTTAGCATATACAGTGGTGCCTCGCAAGACGAAATTAATTCGTTCTGCAAGTTTTTTCGTCTTGCTAATTTTTCGTCTTGCGAAGCACGGTTTTAACGGTATTAACGGTTTTAAGAAAAAGGAAACAAGCTCGCAAGACGTTTTCGTCTTGCAAAGCAAGACCATAGGGAAATTCGTCTTGCGAAGCAACTCAAAAAACGAAAAACTCTTTCGTCTTGCGAGTTTTTCGTCTTGCGAGGTACCACGGTGTGTGTATATATGTGTGTGTGTGTGTGTGTGTGTGTGTATATATATATATATATATAATATTCTAGTAAACAAGGGCTAAAATTGATCCCTTTGAATGATTCAGAGGGCTCAAAGTGATCCCCAACCCACCCCCTCACTGCAACTTTTCCAACTTTGCTGCTGTTCGCAATAGTTGTTTCCTCTCACTGCTGCTGCTCCAGCGCCATTTATTTCCCCAGAACTTATTTCTCCATTATATGATTCCAGTCAATCAGAGATCACATAATAAATGCAATTATTGGCTATATCATGAAGTCAATTCACATGGTTTCACTCTGAATTGGTATCAGGAATCCTGTTTGCAGTCCCTCCCCTCAAAAATGTGAATCAAATGGTAGCTTTTTTAAATTCTTTTTAAAATAAATGGCTACTGATTAATTAGGAAATTTCTAGTAACTTGGACCACTCAGACATTTTATGCCGGTCTATGCTGGACTGTAGCCTTATTGGAGTTCACCAATTGGGTCTGCGTTGCTCCGGGACAGGAGGAAGGAAGTCGAATGACACCGAGGTTGGTTCAAAGAAAGAGTTTATTCTGCTCTCCGGATAGCAGAAGGCACTTGCGTGATCAAGTCCACAGCAAGTCCAAAGAAATGACAAGTTTCATGCAGTATATACGGTATATCCTCCAGGCACCCTCTCCCCCTTCCCCAGCCATGTCAGCTTGTACACGCAGGTTGACATCACAGATGTTCCTGCTCCGGCACTCTTAACCATAAAAGGGATTTCCTTCTTGCACTCCTGACCATAAAAGGTTATTCCTGTTCCTACTCTTATCTTGGAGCCAGAGATCACCATTTCTGAGAACACACTCTGGCGTTATTCCCAGACGTGGGTCTGTGCGTCTTTGTGGTCAGAACATAAGATAAGGCACAAACGTGTTTTCTCTGTTCTACTGGTATAGTGAGGGTCATCCTTGACGTCACAAACTGATAAAGAAGAGAGTTGTGTTCTTGTTATGCTTTTGCTCAACGGCTCAAGTTTATGCATTTTAGCTAAGGAAAAATAGGGATTTTGGTGCAGTTTAAAACTGCCTGCACAGTCCGTTTTTGGGTTTTGGGAAACCCATTCCTTCAGGACTTCCTGTGCAACTGTAGATTGTGCTTTCTATTACTTGTATTAGATGCTGGCAAACTGTTGTTTGTCTAGTTAAAGAGTTTCAATGCCTGTCTCTCACACTAGTTACTGACTGCAGCCAAGAATTCCCACTTCCTGCTCAGGTTTACCATTTCACTTTGCTGTCTCTGGTGAGATGCTGCTTCTGTTGTTTTCCAAAACCTCAGACTTTGTTTCAACCCACCTGAACTCAAAGCTATGGTTTCAACTAACTAAATAAATAAAAACCTAGGTTCCCAAGGTATTTTATTCTTGGTGTGGAGAAGACTTGAGTTCTGTAGGAGAACATCTGCCCTGCATGCAAGAAGGTCTGAAGTTCACTTCCTGGTGTCTCCAGGCAAAGCTTGGGACAGGAGACAATACTGAGCCAAATGGATCAATGACCCACCTCAATATATGGAAGCTTCCTATGTGCACCTCATTATCACAATGGTTGCATGCATATGATATATACAAGACATTTAAGGACACCCAGTGTAAGAGGATACAAGGCATTCCCCCTCTCATGTAGCACTTATTCAGAATAATGGAGGAGCCTACATATTCTGCAAGTGCCATGCGGATTAGATTAGCAGTGCAAGATTTAACACTATGCTAATAGCAGCTACTGGTAATGAACTTCTGTGACACCAGTAATTGCAATAGCAGTCATAGGACTACAATAGGATAGTTATAGATTCTGAATCCATGAAACCTGAACCAAGCTGAAAATTTACCATACTAAGGAAAAATGCTTAGGATTTAATGCAAAGCCACAAACATGTTGAGGCCTCAGAGATCTCAGCCAGAAACCTTGTACAGTGGAACCTTGTTTCTCGAACGGCTTAGTTGACAAACAAATCAGCTCCTGAACACCAAAAACCCGGAATTAAGTGTTCCGGTTTTGGAACGTTTTTTGGAAGCCGAACGTCTGATGTGGCTGTCAGCTCTTGTTTCTGGGGTGCCTGCGCCAATCAGAAGCTGTGCCTTGGTTTTCGAACATTTTGGGAGTTGAATGGACTTCTGGAACGGATTACGTTCGTAAACTAAGGTACCACTGTAATTTGAGACTGAGATTTTGCCTACTTAATTATGTACTATGTACAATTGACCCTTAGAGCGGTCTCCTTGGCTCAAAAGGAAACTGGGGGTGTGCCCAAGTGGTTTGCACATAGTATGGAGCTTCTGAATCCTAGCAATCTGCCTTTGCTTACACAATAGGAAAGTGCATTCTGCTTTCTGTATCACTTCTGATTTTGCCCTGGCTTGGCAACACAGGAATCCTGCGTTGGAAAGTGCATTCTCCAGCTTCAGCTTCAGATGGAAGTGCCCCAAACCCATGGGCATGTCCTGACAAGCCAATACAATGCTATACATCTATGGAGGCATATTTAAGTATTGGTGATTTTAATGGGAGACCTATTAAAACTTTCTTAATGGTGTCAGCATTAGTTCTAAAAAAAATAATATTAATACTGGAAATAAAAATAGTGGTGTTTTTCTAGATGTGCTTTATGCTACTCTTGTGGATGTAAAAGCAAATATAGAAGCCCAGCGCAGAAACTGCATAATTGTAAGCTCCTCGAGCTCTGCATAGCTTTATGCCTGACAGCTCAGTTGGTTACAGCATAGTGCTCATAGTGCCAAGGCTGCAGGTTCAACAGCTGCATATTCCTGCATTGCAGCGGGTTGACTAGATGATCCTCAGGGTCCCTTCCAACTCTATAATTCTACGATTCTATGATTCTATGCCTCTTCTCACAAAGATGTACTCAGTCAAACAGGGCAGTGTTTTCTCCATAAAGTTCCTCTGATGTAGGATCTGATAGATGAGCTATGCCTTAAAACCTCAACTAAAATTCCGCACACACTTTCCTGGGTGTAAGTCCCATTGAACACTTTGTAAACCTCTTTGACGTTTTTTTGTTTTTGTTTTGTTTTTTACAACCAAGCAGTGTATAAATTTTATGAAATAAACTCAACACAACATACCTCTGAGTAGACACACATAGTATTGTACTGTTGGTTTATAAATTAATTGGCCATGAAAACCAGCAAGAGGAAAAACTGTATCATTTCATTAACATAAAATAGACAAAGAGAGCCTTCTCTAGACATTTATGAAGTTTTCAGTGGGAAAAGGATGGCAGATATTACCAAAACTTCAAATATAGCCACATACCACCGCTTAAATATATGAAACCATTCTTTCATCCTGCCCCATCTCTGCAACTATATAAAGCTAAGCATTATTAATGCCATAAATACTTTGACAGGGGCTGTATAATGTATTGTAGCTGTACGGCTGGCATACTGGCCTAGAGTCATGGCTTCTGCAATATGCTCTCAGAAGAGATCAGAATTATGTTATGGACAGTACCAACATGAATCAATGTAACTGCTTCTGAAGTCAGGAAAAAACTTTCTGGATTTTATTAATTGAACCCAAAGCAGAAAGAAGATGCCCTGAACATATCTGAATCTTTAGCATTTTTTTTTTTAAAGTGTATGTGTCAATTCAGTGATTTCAAAGCACTTAGCACTGAAAACATCTCAGGTTGTTTCTCCTCACTCGTTCCCCAAATATAAGTAAGATTTTGGATGGGTGAAAAAGTTCAAGTTTAGTTTTCAAGCTAATAGGAAAGCAAACCCAATCTTAAATATATAAAGCAATTTCCCCAAGTGTGAGGGTTTTATTCCAAGAAGTCTTCTAACAATTCACTAGAATACATGGAGGACGCATCATTAGCTTGGCAAGTCTGTGCCAGGTTTGCAAATTAATATGGATACTAGAAAAAATCTGCACACATTCATACCCACATTATAATAGCTTTCATCACTGGAGTAAATTTGAAAAAAAAAAATCAAAAACTTGTAAAAGCCTTGAATTGAATGAAAATGTCATTTTGCTTTTTAATCCGCTTATGGTAATAAGACAGAAAAGAATAAGCTTGGACTGGGCCACATGACTTTCCACAAAACTTGAACTTCCCTAAATTATGACAGTTTGAAATTGTGCCAGTTTGAGATTAAAATCCCAATTCCCCTTGAAAAAAATCTGTAAATTCTCAAATGCCCACTGTCTCTGGCTCCACTGGTACGTCCCACTGCCCTATATGTGCTGCCACTCTCTCTGCCACCCACATATTTAACTTGTAAATGGACTCTGTGCATAAAAAGTATAAGAGGAAGCATCCCTGGGTGGGATGAAATTTCCATAATGACATTATAAATTGCCAGCCTCTAATTAAAACTTGCTGCCTTTACATTCATACTGCATTTTTTAAGGGTTTAAAAATAATTGCCTAATTGATTTTAATTTATTTCTTTCATCTAAAGGTGCAGAAAGCAAAAATATTACAGCCTCAATTAAAAGCACAGCAAACCCCAAAATTAACCACAAAAGTATTATTGAATTAGCAGTGGTGCAAAGAACCCACCACCTATTTGAGCTGCAAAATCAGAGTTATAAATTGTGCAGAGAACTTCCATCAGTAAAGGGAGCTCCCTGCTTCAAATTAAGCTCCCTAACCCATGGGGGACAGCAGGGATAGTGATACACAGGGGTCAAAACTTACTATATTCATCCCAGCTCATGTGTAGGATTTACACATACTCAAGTATGACTTAAGTTAGTTGCACTTGAAATCAACTGAAATCAATGGGACTAGTTTTTAATGAACTCAGACTAATTCTTTCATAAGGCACTAAGAGCAACTAACTCAGTCTGGAAACAACCCTTTGGTTTTATTCTACAAGAAGGATTTTACTTGCATTTATTTTGACATATTCTTTTCTAAACCAGGATTGAGACACTCATAGTCACGTCCAGTGGGTGAAGCCCAAGAGGCTACACTCATCTGGGTGCCCCACCCACCTAAACGCCTCTGCCACTGGAGAAGTGGTGCTGTCTTCCTGCGAGATCTCATGGAGCACATAAGATCTCACGAGATTTCACTGAGATCTTGTAAGACCTCCATGAAACCTGCTGCCGTAGTTGCTGCAGGTGCCACCACGCAACCCAAGGGAGGCAGGAGCAGGGCAGTGGCGCAGCACGTTCCCTCAGGTGGCAAAACGGAAAGCACCACCCCTGTTCTAAACCTTGCAGCAGTTTAACTTTGAATCAGACCTTTCATCTTTACTGTTCTATATCTTTTCCAGTATGCAATGACACTCAAACAACTTTTACATTTATTAACATAAAATAAAATAAGTCTCCAAATTTGTAATTTGTGTTTCATGTAAAATAGTCACGATCCAACAAACCGCTCTGTGCATTTGCAAGGAGCTGCATGCATGCAGCATAATTAATTTCTAAACATCCATTTCTCGCTGCTCTTCAGCCATGCTACACCAGGAGCTGCCTTTTAAACTTCGAAGAGCATCAAAAAGAGATTGTGATGGAATCGCGGCTTCATCTTCACCTGGATTATTTACTTCTGGGTTAAATTCTCATTGCAACCACAAAAATCTTTTTGATAGCCTTTTACAAATCACTTTCACTCAAGCTGAAATTCTCAGGTTCGTAACACAAGAATTGCAATGAATTTTGTACAAATGTGGTTGAAATTATTGGAGAGTGATAGTGTGCAGTTTCTTAAATGATTTGCAGGGGTTTCTGCTCATTCTCATGTGTGTGTGTGTGTGTGTGTGTGTCGGAGGCATCTCAGGAGAAGGAGCTGAGAGTTGCACTAATCCTCTGTTCCTCCTCTTCTCTCTGAACTACTGATTGGAATTATATCACCAATTATCTAGTCTGGATAATAATGCATGTGTAGCTTTGTCTCCTATGCACGCATATAGCTGGGCTGGGGCTAGTGAATCTTGGATTTCCTGAGTGCAAACAAATCATGCTAATTAGTATTTAATTCCATTGTGCTGTAGTCATTTTATTGTATTTCTTAGCTGCTGCTGCCATGAAAAAGACAATTTTAATAGATTTCCCCCCGTCTTCTTCCCCTCATTACATAGTTCTCCGATGAACATGAAAGTGAAAAAGCCAGTTATATTTCATGCTAATGATGAAGTAAGACTAGTGAGAAGCACATCAGAGCCATTTCCAAATTAACTAGCATCAAACCAGTAATTTTGTTTTACTGAACACCACAAATAACTATACTGTGTTGTGTACAATATGTCCCCTGAAGTACCTGGAGGGTTACTGCTTTTCTGCCGGTGTACAAAAAACAGAGAGTAATTGGTCACTTAGATAATTACCTTGGCTCTGAGTGAGCTTTGCTTCTGGGTGACTACAGAGTGGAACTCCTCTTCCTATTGATGCCAGGGAACTGTATAACGGTGACTGCCCAACCTGAGATGATTGAAAAAATAGCCTTGTCACCAACTCTCAGATGCAATCAACACCTTGAAAAGCAATAGGAGCCAAAACCAGATTCATTCGATGTTCCTGTTAAGAACTGCACAGTGGTGCAGACCTTGGTAACATCAGATCAAACCTCCCCTGCTCCACCCAGAAGCTGCTGAAGCTTTTGATGACTGAGTGCAGGGAAGCTGTTAATACAGACTTCATTACTGTCAGGAAGGAGGGTGTCTAAGTGAATTATAACCTCCTGGCTATAACACTGCCTCCTGCTGCTTTTACCAGGTAGCGGGAATAACAAAATAGCAGTGCCAGCTCTCCAGAGAAGCTCAGGTATTCATTCATGCCTAAGCACAGGACTCTATGCCTAAAGCTTCCCTATCTACCAATGAACAAGACAAACTTCTCTCCCAGCTGGCTGAGGGACCAGAAGTCTAGGAACTGGACGTGTTTGTTTGTTTAAATTTATACACCGCTTGAATGTAAAATGGGGAAAAAAATCTCAAAATGGTTTGCAATAAGATAAAATAATAAAACCGAATGAGGCAAAGGTTGATCATTTTCCACTTGGAGAAAAGTGTTTCCTGGAAAACCATCAATCAACATCTACTTAGGGGTTGTTGGGTTGTTGTTGTTTTTTTGTACAAAGGGTCTAGAGATCAGTATTTAAACCTTTGTTCACAATGGGTCACTCTAAAAATCTCCACTACATTTTGCCACTGTTAGTATTTCACGCCTCCAATACTGCAGATGAGATTGGTGTAAATCACATGCCTGTCTGGAAAGAGTGTGGGCACGGAAGACAGTCTTATCTCTTCCGCTGTATGTACTACTGTACTGTACTTTTGCTTTTACTTCTTTCTGTTTCTTCTCTCGGAGCTGGAGAGAGAGGACGCCATGACTCCTTTGTCTGTACATAGCGTGTAAATAAATATATAGATTAGCTCTACGATGTCTCACGCTACTTGCTATGTTAGGCTAGAAGATTAGTGTGCATACATCATTTGATATATGTTGCTGAAGCGCACTAGAGAAGAAGGGAAATGTCTTTTCCAAAGCTGCACATAACGGAGGACACTTAGAGTTCGGGGGCTACAGGGGCACCCCAGGGAATTTTTCCAACAGCCATTTCATCCTAATTTTGTTTACTGGGAAGTAAGTATTGCCATTTCAATGGTGCTTACATTATGGTTACCAGACGTCCCCGTTTCCTGGGGAATAGTCCCTGGATTCACAAATCTGTCCCCGAACAAAATCCGTCCCCGGAATGTCCCCGGTTTCATTTAAGTGTTGTAGATTTATTTGTAGGGGATGAATGTTGCGTGATTGGTTCAACGGCACAAGACACATCATATGGTGACTTCTGGTGAGGCAAAATGGTGGGCGCCATGGCAGCGAGCAGCTCCTGAAACCAGCCAAAGCCAAATGCACTATCAGGCTGGCTCTGGGCTGCTGAGACTGCTGCTGCTGCCGCCACTGCTGAGGGGGAGCCAGGGACGCCCAGCGCATCAACTGGGGGAACTGCACACACACACACACACATCACAACCCAAATCAAGCCGGGAGTGAGAGTGCCCAGCACCGCTCTGGGGCCAGTAAAACCCCTGGAGATGATGCAGGGAGAAGGAGAAGAGGAGAAGGAAAAGGAAGAGGGAGGAAGAGGAAGGGGAAGGAGGAAAAAGAGGGGAGCCCTGACCTTGCTGCGCCACTGCCACCGCTGAGGACGAGAGGTAGGAGAGCACTGGGAGGGCAAGGATACATGGCTGAGCCCAGGCCCGACCTGAGCCTACTCCACGGTGGCTAACGCTCCAAGACAGCAGGCTGGGGCCCAGAGGAAGGCCGCGCAACAGAGGAAACCACAGAAGAGAAGATATTACTTCTTAATTTTTTTTTTTAAAAAAAACTTTTTTAAATAACTTTTTTTTCTCTTGTCAAAAAAAAGAGTCTCTGGATTCTTTGGGGGGGGGGGGAATCTGGTAACCTTAGCTTACATCCAGTTATGTGTGTTTAGGTTCAGCCTAAATTTTAATTGTCAACATGTTAAGCTTTTAAGTCTTAACCTAGTGAATTAAAAATATATATAACTGCATTGTATTTCAATTATACAGCACATCTCATGCCAAAAATAGATAACCCTGTAAAAATATCTCTTTCTAGAGCTGAACAAGAGTGTTGCTATCATATACTCTAGCCTGTTGTTGCTCCTCCACCACCACTAACCCAAATATTGTTTGTTTTATTATTAAAAGAGTAGTTAATGTGTTAAGGTGGGTCAAATGTTTTGCAGTTATGAAAAAAACAATCATTTAAAGCAAACAGTATTAGATCACAAGGTGTTTTCAATATAGCCAAGCCAACTTACTGGTCACGAAATCTATACAGGCCACAACTTTGTTACATTATGAGGGTCACCACTGGATCATATTCTTTCAGTAACTATCTTAGTCTAGAGACTCACTTTCCATGACTTATATATAAGCTGCCAGAAACAAAACAAAAAAAACCTAGAACAGTGCTGAAACAGAATTCTTTAAATATTTGGAACTTTATACTGTATATAAGAAGGTGCTCTGTTGTCATAGCACTCAGATTGATGTCTGTTTGCCCTAGGATGCCTCCTGCCCACAAAAACCCACCGTTCTAGTAACCACAGGGGCCTGGAGGCAGCTAGGTCTTGGTTGTCATCACACACCACAACACCTGGAGAAAGAAAAATTGCTGCAATCCTTTTCTCTGCAAAGTTTGGCACCATGAGAGGGACAGGAACTAGCATGCTGTGTCTCACTTACCAAGTTAAGGGCATCATTTCAGCAACGCTATACACACTGCAAGCAGAATTTGTGTTACTGACAGCGTTATACACATGGACTGAGCTATGCTAGTAAATTCGACTGAAATCCATTTTCTGCTGCACAGAGTCAAACCGGTACAAATAATTGCACAACACAGAACTGCATTGTAATCATTTCTTTAGTTTGTGCTATCGCCTCTCTCTTGAACCTGGATCTCACAATGTCTTGTCAATGGAGAAGCTGTTTACTTCTCTGTGCAAGATGAATTATAAGATGAAGCCGAAGTGCTTGCCCTGTGACTAACAGTGACCATGGCTGCCCTTGCCAACATTCAACTGTTGTGCAATCCACAATGTGAAGGAAATGTTTTGTTCTGGGTTTATTTCACCTTGATCTTCTGTTATATATACCAGATCAAAACTCATTTTTCATTTTGTGGATAAATTGTTTGCTTAATCACAGTATCATAGAATCATAGAATTGTAGAGTTGGAAGGGACCACAAGGGTCATCTAGTTCAACCCACTGTAATGCAGGAATATTTTTGGCTGCTGCTGGGTTTGAACCCCACGAGTAAGAATCTAATGCTCTGCCAACTGGAGCCATCTCAGCCAGCATATTACAAATCACTTTGTCTAAGAAGGGTCATAGCCCATAGCTTAGTGGGAGGACATCTGATTGGCATGCAGAAGGTTCCAAGTTCAATCCTCAGGCAGTGTAGACAATATTGAGCTATATAGACCAGTGTTCTGACTCTGTATATGTCAGCTCCTAGGTGCCATTATTATTTATGGTTTGGGAAATGTTTAATATCATGCTGTCCACAGCTGGAAGAGCCTATGGAAAGGTCCTACATGCCAGTTCTAGGCTTGCAAGGAATTTGGGCTCTCAAAATAATTGGGGGTAATAACTGAAAATAACTGAAAATAATCAAGGCCCAGGAACACAAAGAAAGTAGAATCCAAAGTGCCCAATCCTAGCCAACAGAAAAGGGCAGTGGCCTTCAACAGCTGTTTCCCAGTCACTTTGCTCTCACACCTCAGGAATAGCTGACTTGTCCCCAGAGGTTGTTGGATTCTAATTTCCATCAGCTCCAGCCAGCATGGCTGAGGCTCAGGGCTGGTGGGAGATGTTAGCTACCTCTGCCGTAACCTGCGGTGGAAGATGTGTGCCTCTCCTGTTCATTTACCACCAGGTAGCAATTTTCCATTGCTGAAAAGCAATGATGATGATGATATGAATTTGAAGGACGGCTGTGTTTCAGTTCATAAATTATTTCAGGAAGTGTGAGCTATGTAATTTGCCTTCAGATGCAAACTGAATCAATTTTATTCTCTAATACAGGCACCCCCAAACTCAGCCCTCCAGATGTTTTGGGACTACAATTCCCATCATCCCTGGTGGGTCTTGTTAGCTAGGGATGATGGGAGTTGTAGTCCCAAAACATCTGGAGGGCCAAGTTTGGGGATGCCTGCTCTAATACTAGAAGTTTCCAGATACTAAATTCCTCTATTCCCATTTCATTTTGAGCTGTGGCTCTCCTTCAGTCAGCAGCAAATCACTCAATAGCAAAAAGGGTCAGGAAGGATATGAAGTTCTCCCAGAGACAGAAACACGCTGTAAGCATCTGTTTAATTCCCTCCTTACTAACACTGTCAACTTTGAGAGGCCTTTGAGAGGACTTTTATCTTTACACGGAAGTCTTTCCTTTGATAATATGAAATAATAGGTGTGCCAAAATATCTGTAAAATAATTCATTGAGTCAATAGAAGAACAAACTAAGGGTGGGGGGAGAATATCTACAAGGCTCAGTTAAAAAAAAAAAAGATGATTTGATTTGCAAATAAACCACTCATTTCTTGAAAGCTCAAGGACTGGGGGGAAATGCGTTGTGTTATTTAAGTTTTGTTTTTCTCCTTGTGCTTGTTGTGCTTATTGTCACTTTAGCATGCCTGATAAATTGGACAAGGTAGTAAGAAAGGCTGGAATCTCTGCCACTTGTGGGCCAAAGTGCAGCAGGCCAGCAATTGCTGAGGGGCAGTGCAATATACCTTATTTACGCATACTGAAGAATGCATGGGTGAAGGAATTCCGTGGTTGCTCCCACATAATGAGAGTTCATGTAAAGACTTCTGCCTAGTGTAAGAGCCTGTTTAGAACATAATGCAAGTGATCTACAGTTCAGGCTGTCACTTCCATGGTATGCTAAGCATGCTGTAAAAAGAGCCATATGGTCAGAAGCCTTAAGAAAGACTCCCAACTCGGGATCAATGAACCTGCCAGTTTCTGTTTCTCTCTGTTTCTCATTATTCCAGTCATAAGTTCAGTTCAGCGCATTGATTTGTGATTTATTCATTTTTAGAAAGCCTTCACTAAAACTCAACAGTGTGACAGCATGCATTTCTCCTGATTTTTCCAACCAAAATTTGCTAATATAATGCACTTACATGTTAATATATGAATTTTTATGCACACTTTCTCCTAATACACATATTCTGGAAACTTTTTCCATTGAAGAACTGTATTGCAAAATGTAGAGAAGTGTGGATTTCAAACAATATCTGTCTTTCAGTTTGCATATTGTTTCAGGAACTGTGAAGTTGGTAGGTTTGCATTAAAATGCAAGCCAGACCAAATTTATCCATCTCTGCTCCCAACCCTTTAGGTGTTACTGCATGATATGCTAAAGCCATTGGGGGGTGGGGGCTGAATGAAGGAGAAAGCCTTTTAATAGTCCCTGGCTAGTATGACAATAAAAGCTGTAGCTATAGGTGAGGGGACAGCTTTTGCATACAACCTGGAAACGGATATCTATTGGCACAGCAGATCAAAATGGTTTGGATCAGGACATCCTAGACCAGCCTTCCTCAACCTGGTGTCTTCCAGGAGTTTTGCGCTACAACTCACATCACCTTGAGGCAGCGCACTATGATAACTGGGGCCAATGGGAGTCCAAAACATCTGAAGGGCACCAGGTTGGAGAAAGCTGTTCTAGGCCTTTGCTTGACAAACACACAATCTAGTGTTCAGAGAACAGGATTTGACAGATTTCACATCTAACAAATAAAATATTTTAAAGCTGAGGAGTGTGATTCCGTATGCTTTTTTTTGATGGGTGTCATATTTAGGTTCCAATGCTTTCCCTCTGCTACAGCTATCTACTACAGCAGCCTCTTTTTTTGTAGCTGCTATGACTAAGCTGATGGTTTGAAAGTTGTGGGGGGTTTTTTTACAATAAAACCCTAAATCCTTTTCCTGATCAGTGCACTGGATGATTGTTCCACTTAGCAGCTATTCCCTAGTCTAGTTACTCATTCACTACACCGTACTGACTGAAAATAATTCACTACCAAACCAAACAGGCTTTTCTCAGCTAGGTTTATTCTGACAAAATGAATAGCTGCAAAAAAGGGGGGGAGAGAAGAAAAATCAGGTTTAACCATAAGAGAAGAGTTGTGGTTTTCTTAAATGTTCAAAGAGAAAAGTAGAGAAGGATTTGAATTAGCTACTATGACAGGTAGAGGCGGGGAGTGTCTTTTCCTGTTGGTTTGTTGTTAGAATAGCGTTTAAAAAGTGAACAAAAAAGGTCCAATAAGAATATATATCATTTCAGCATGAAAATAGAATTGACTATCATCTGGTGTCAGGGCCGGGCAACAGGAAGCAGGCTGAGGTGAGCAAGGAGAGTTGGAACCATCCAGCTTTCAGGACCAAAGAATAACCTAAGATAAAAGATTACCTTGTTGCTCAAGCATGACTCAACTGGAAAAGCAAGGCTTTTATATATGATAGGAGGAGCCAATGCTAGCCTCGGTTAGTGGAGTCAGTCCAGATCTTGAAGGTATTTCACTGAGAAGCTGCTACCTAAAGTTCAGAGGTTTACCACATGGGTTGGTTATACGAACAATAGCAGGCCATGGTGGAGAAAGGTAGAGCCACTGAGTGGTATTCCTGCCAGTGTACCCACCAGTCCAAATCTTACTGCTACTGTCAGGCTGCTAGGGATGGCTTACCTTCCCCCTTTCTGTAGATAACAGCACAAAGTGAAAGCAGTCTTTTGCAGTAACAGAGAGGTTTATTGAACCCAGCACAAACATTCAGGGTCCATTCTCATCGTGCAGGTGCTCCCAACTGAGTTCCTCCCACTTCCCTCTAGTTACTTCCGTCTCCCCATCTCCTCACCACATGATCCCTCCACCACTGAGCCTTCTGAGAGGCTACCCTATATAGACGCCCAGCTCTCAGGCTCATGGGATGCATACTTTCTAGTGAGGGTGATTCAGCCAGCTCTTTCTCTTCCTGTTCCTCTCCCCTTGGTTGCTCTTCTTCCAGCTCAGCCCAACTGTCAGTTCCTGAACTGTGTCCTTCCACGAACTAGGTCGATACTATCCTCCTGCTCCAGAGGAGCTTCAGGATTAGGCCCTTGAGCAGAGGGAAAAGGGGGCTCCCAGCATTCTTCCTCAGAGCAATATGCTTCAGTCTGGTTCCTGACAGCTATGCTCTCCAAGCACCCTACCCCATGGTTTGCTACTCTTGATCTTAAACAACTCCTGACATCAGGCTTTTGCCTGCTCACCTGCAGGGAATATTGGAGATGGAAGAGCTCTCTCCAGTTTGATCTGGTAATGATCCAAATTCACACTCACGCACACACCGCAAAAAAATATGCAGAAATGCCTCAAACCATTTTCTGAGCCAATCTGAGGTATAGTTTTCAAACCAAGCTCATGAAGCACTCACTTGAGTTCAAAAGCCTATGGAAACCAATGGAAATATGGGGTTGATCAGTATGTGTACATCCAGTGAAATTTGTTGTGGTTTTGTGCATCAGTGTGATAGTGTCTGCTTCCTGATCAAAGTCAACTTTCCATTTCAGTTTGTACATCCTCGTGGGGCAATTTCACTTGTATGGGGAAATAATTCTGTCCTCTATCTGATCTCCTCATGGACTATGTTGCTGATGTAGTTGTGAATCCCAACCATGTGAATGCAGCAATCATGATGCAAATGCACTGCATTCCTTGCAACGAGAGTTTAGTGCTTCATTAGGTCAGTGTGCTAGTATTAGATATCAGTGCTCAGTTTTCTCACCTCTGCTTGCACTACAGCATCTGTGGCTTCACCAGAGAATTGGCCTGCCATTGTCAGCACTGTTACACAGCCCGTAACAGTGTTCTTTCCCCCTTCAGCATTTGTTATCTTTTTCAACCATCCAACCCAAACAGTGTGGCCATACTTTCATTGGCATTTCTCATTTTGCTGAATGAAGTCAGTTATGAAGAAGAGGAGTTTGGATTTGATATCCCACTTTATCACTACCCGAAGGAGTCTGAAAGCGGCTAACATTCTCCTTTCCCTTCCTCCCCCACAACAAACACTCTGTGAGGTGTGTGAGGCTGAGAGACTTCAGAGAAGTGTGACTGGCCCAAGGTCACCCAGCAGCTGCATGTGGAGGAGCAGGGAATCGAACCCGGTTCACCAGATTATGAGTCCACCACTCTTAACCACTACACCACACTGGCTCTGAGGTTATGAGGCTCTGAGTTATGAGGATTTGATTTCCAGATAGGTATCTATATTAGTTTGTTGCAGCAAAAACAAGAGACTTATGGCACCCTAGGTTTTTTTTTAATGACAAACTACTCTCTCCTTTACCAGCAGCATGAAGTGTTAGTGAGTTATAGGTGTACATGTGTGCCTGTGTGTATGCGTGAATTGTAAACAGGTCAGAAGGAGATGTAACACAGAAAGTACAGAAGGTAGTAATTACATTCTTAACAATGCCTCCACACACAAAAAAAGTTGGTGGACATGTTGGCATTGGTAAACCAATTAACAAATGTAGTGCTACTTAGAAAATAAAACACTATACTTTAGAGCCTGTAGAATAAAACTCGCTTGCCAGTTTCTAGTACCACTTTCAATTGCATTTCATAACTAATCTTTCAGTTATTCTTATACTCTAAATACACCATTTGTAGAAGTCCTGACACTCTCAGTATCTTTCTTTCACACTCCCACATGGATGCAGATACAGTGTTATGATGAAATAATGAATTGTATTCTTGTAGTTTTATTCCAGCAAGCCAGTGCTGCTTCAAAGAGCATCAAAGTACTCTTTTGATCAAGTGGGAAATGATCAAAGTCTAAGCCTCTTACGGAGGGGCGAAAAATAGACAAGGAAGACATTCCAGTGTTTCTTTCATTTTCTTTTTAACCTCATGATTTTTGATTATGCACTATTGTTTGAAAATACACTTTCAAGAATAGCACTAGATGGGGGGAAATGAGGTTTTGCAGGAACATTGGCCAAGTATCACACAGAAACCTATCTGGTACACTTTCTGTGAAGTGAATTAGATGAGAAGGACTAATGCAAGGCTCAGACCTTAAGGAGCAACAGTGCCTTGGTCCCAGAAAAGTCCTCAGCAAAACTGGCAAACACGTTATTTTTTAAACTTCTAGGAAGCACTTTTGAAAGAGCTGCGGTAAATGCCAGTGAGAAGCTTATTTTAGTGTTACCTTGCAAATATCAAATACAGAGAATGAAACAAAACTCAAAATAATCAGTGAGGGCCAGTGCTAAACACATATCCGGTATTTCCATAGTTTGGCCATTCTGAATTTTCTGTAGGATCCACATACCAGAATGTTCAATATGACCAAGGGATGGAGCTATAATGCTGCTTTCTTATTGGCTCTGTGGGTTTGCCTCTCTGCAGAGGAAAAGGCAACCCCAGTGATTTGGTGTCAGGTGACTTTATGGTCTGTTTGAAAAGCTGAGAGGCAAAGAACTGGCAAGGCATGTCTTCCCCAGATCTCCCACTGTGATGGCACTGGCTGTAGCCTGCACCATGAGATGCAGGGAAGTGGAGAAAACCAGATCATTTAGCATCTCTTGTGGTTTTCATCTCTGCCAACAAGTGAATTTTTCCCCCCAGGTTTCTTCTCCTAAAACAGCCCTTTATTTTCTATGACTTCACTTGTCACCTATAGACTTCCTTACTTTCCCAGTCAACTCACTGTCTCCACATGATGGCTAGGAAATTAGGCATCAAACAAAAGCTAAACCACCCATGAATTTTAATTTTATGAAAGGTTTTGAAAAGGGACAGCTACTATACTGAAATTTCTAAGGCAAAATTGTTTTCTATTTTGTTTTGTTTGGTATCATTTAATACCTTTGTACAAAATGTATTTTTTGAATATTGGTAATTGACTGTAGTATGAGTATGATAAAGGAACTGATTTTAAAAGAGTCTTAGCAGTTAACCACAAGCAAAATTAAGACATGATAATATGTTATTATGGGGCAGGTATTTATCCATCTAAACTTTCTCTTGACTGTTTCCCCACATAAGTCAAAACACAGCAATAAATCAAATGCATTTCTAGATCCATTTCAACCAGGGTCTAGTCCTGGTTTTGTCACAGAAATTGCTTTGGTCACCTTCTATGATGACCTGTCCCCACTGTGTAAGGACGTGTGGATCCAGAATTGGCCTCCACAGTCACTTACAAACACACTGTTAAGACCATATTTATGGAAGACAATCTCCCTCTGCTACAAGAGATCACCAAAAAAGAAGAACATCTTAACTGGTAGCTAAGGTGCTCAAAAAGTTCCATGGCATTACCTTTTCCCAGGGATTTGGAGCAGGAAATGTATGAAATTAAACAATGGCATAATAAAAAACAGGAATGAAATAATAGGAATGTGCTTGGAACAAGCACCAAAAATGATGGGAAACAGGTGTTTTTTGTGACTCAAAAGCAAAGCAAGGGGAATCATTTTGGCTCAACTTTTCCTTACATTCTTTTTAAGTTGCAAGACAATAGGATTTAAAATTTACAAAATTTATAAATGCCACCTATCTGTTTTAATGATCTGCCAGATGAAAACCATTGATTCATACGAGCTGTTGATCCATATGTTATGTATTCAAAATGGTGCTGATTGTATTTAGAAAGTGACATTCATAAACTCCCATCGCTTGTATCTTTCCACAAAATTTGGCTTACTGAGTAATGATACAATTTAAAGCCCTTGTTCTTTTTGCCATCACAAATGAAAGATTCAGTCTGAGGGCAAATGCTGGTTAAACACATGAATGGAAGATAAAGTATGAATTTCTGAGCACCTTGTTAACAAGAGCAGGTGGGAGGACACTGTACATCATCTCTAGTAATTCATGTTAAATTACCCTGGAGCAGATAGTAGTGGACAGCATAACTTTACAATCTGTTAGCTCTAAATTTCACATAAAATTGTTGCAGTGGGAGTTTGAATACAGGTTGAAAGTATAAAGAAATTAGCACAGCCTAATAGAAGAATGGTCTAATGAGCTGAAGTCCAGGGAAAGGTACACCAGCTTGCCATGACCCAGAAATAAGTGCAGTCTAACTAAGGGTCTAACTGAAGTGCAGTGTAATGAAAGGAAGTCGAGGGAAAGTTATAATTATTTCACCAGATTCTTAACATACTGCAAATAAAATATTTGAAAATCTTGAGTGCACTGGACATTGAATCATTTGCATATGGAGGCGAAGTGCAGAGCTTAAAATATAACTGAATTTGCTACACTTTTAGGTCCCAATTACACAACCCCTTCTAAGAATAGTAGCTACTACTTGTTAAAGAGGCAAGTTGCAGCTATAATCAAGAGAGCAAGTCAAGTGAAGGCTGATAGTTTATGCCTAGGAGGCTCATGCTAAATATTAGTGTTAGCAGATTTCTCCACATGTTCTACCCTCTCATATGTCTGACTTTGCTCTTGGTAATAGAAGCTAGGGATGTAAGTGAAATATGATTCAGTCTGCATATACAGTGGTACCTCGGGTTACATACGCTTCAGGTTACATACGCTTCAGGTTACATACGCTTCAGGTTACAGACTTTGCTAACCCAGAAATAGTGCTTCAGGTTAAGAACTTTGCTTCAGGATGAGAACAGAAATCGTGCTCCAGCAGCGCAGTGGCAGCAGGAGGCCCCATTAGCTAAAGTGGTGCTTCAGGTTAAGAACAGTTTCAGGTTAAGTACGGATTTCCGGAACAAATTAAGTACTTAACCCGAAGTACCACTGTATAGATGAACCAACCTAATTCACATTTTCCAAAACAACAAAAGAACTGAAACCTATCCATCCATCTGAAATTCTCATTTTTCCGAATTCCATTGTGCAACTCCCAAGCCAACAAATGCATACAGAAATGCAAATAATAATAATAATAATTGGTAACGTGTGCATTAAAATGCATATATTAGTGAAAAATAGTATACAGCAATGCATTCCGTAAGGGAATATTGCATACAATATTGAAATGCAGAGAACTGAACCTAGCAGTGGAAATAAGAGAAACTGAGAGAACCTGAAATTGACAGAATCCCCCCCCCCCCCATCTCTAGAAGTGGTTTTCTATCAGAGGGAGATGTGGTTATCACATCTAGAGAGTTCATTTAATTGGAGAACCCCCTCCCCCCAAAAAATCTCTACACCAAGTACATGAAAAAATGAAAGTGCTCACCATCACTTTCACACTTGTTTCACACTTGTTCAGTGTATGGAAGCCAATGCAAGTATTATCAATACATAGTTTCACTGCATAACATGATGAAATACTTTTCAACATTTTGGTCCCTTTCTAGGATAAGTTAGTCATCAAGTTAATAGACCAGTTCATCATAATCAACTAACGTCTCTCATAATTGACATGGAATTTAAGCATGCATGACCAGATTTACACACATAGCAGAATGAAGGAATTAGGTGGCAGCATCCTTGAGAGCTCATCCACTCTTCCACTTGTCCTGTGCCTAGAAAGCATGGGTCTTGCCTTTTCCCCACTGCTTTCCCACAGGAAACACTCTTTTTAGTGCTAAATTTGAACAAACAGTAATCCACCCCAAACCCGATTGCTGTTTGTTCCAATTCAGCACTAAAGAATGGTCTTCCGTGGAGGGTAGCAACAGGGCAAATGGAGGTTTGAATAAGCCCTGAGTGGTAATGTGGCACCATTTGCTGCAAATACTGCCACTGGAGCCAAATAGAAGCTTCAGAGGCAAATTTACAGTAGAAAAACAATGCAATGTTAATGCCACTCCACTGCCATGGTATCAATCTGGATTGGGGGCACCTGGCTACTTTTTACTAAGGAGGAGGAATGAATAGCCTGTCATAAGTACACTGTTAAACTTGTATTTTGGCTTTCACACAATATCTGCCAAGAACACATCTCCCCAGTCTATTGCCTATGTAGGAAACATCTGCAAGTACTAATAAAGAAGCACTGACGTCCTATTGTCAGATTCTGGATTCTCATATCAGGGTCACATTATATAAAACTTTAAACTTTAAGCATTATATAAAACTTTAAACCTCCGGAACGAATTAAGTACTTACCCCGAGGTATTGACAAAGATATGTTTTGAGAGAGAGTCTGTGTTGGAGTAACAAACTAAAACCTGACCTTGCTAACTGTGATAGTAACCATGGTTACAAGTCCAAGAGGGGGTGGGGAAAGAGAGGATATCTCTTGACAGAGACTGAGATGGGAAGGATGGGAAGAAGAGATCATAATCATTCTCTTGGGCTCTTGATGACTTATAGAATCATAGACCTATAGTTGGAAGGGTCCATGAGGGTCATCTAGTCTTGCTTTAGTACTAAAAGAAGGGATGTGAACGAATTCATTATTTTTGTATAGACTGTTGTCTTGTTTCTATCTTTAGTTACTTTTAACTTGTCTGATCCTTTCTGTTTTAATATACGTACACGTGTGTGTGTGTGTGTGTGTGTGTGTGTGTGTGTGTGTGTTATAAAACAAATAGAAAAACTGCCTATATTCTGTTATCGAATTAGCTCACTTGAGTATAGCAATATTCTTGTTCCTGGGAAATTGGAGGCTAGCTGCTGGCCTCCCACATTCTAAGGAAAAGGCTGTCACTCAAATAGGAGAGCCTGATCTCCGATAGGCAAATAACATATGTATACATCCATTTCAAGGTCAGGAAGAAAACCCTTGGCACATAGAGTTGTATGTGTGTAGACTCTACACTCATGTATGTGTGGAGACATACATTCAAATGAATGTACTGTATGTAGATTTGACATGGATAATGCATGTGATGTGTCTTCTCATTGCCAACGTACAATATCCTTTGACTGGCTGTGTGAATAGGGTTATAAGTGGTTCTGTTTTTATCTGTAAACCATCATGGGTTCCATTAGGGAAGAAGGTGCAGTATAGATAAAGAAAAAGAAAAAAAGAAAAAAGATAGACCCATTCATCAGCAAAATTGAAATACCATGTTGTTTGAAGCTGATAAAATGATATTTTTAAAATAATGTGTAAGTGTGATAATTAATAAGGGACGCGGGTGGCACTGTGGGTTAAACCACAGAGCCTAGGACTTGCCGATCAGAAGGTCGGCGGTTCGAATCCCCATGACAGGGTGAGCTCCCTGCTCCTGCCCACCTAGCAGTTCGAAAGCACGTCAAATGCAAGTAGATAAATAGGTACCGCTCTGGCGGGAAGGTAAACGGCGTTTCCGTGCGCTGCTCTGGTTCACCAGAAGTGGCTTAGTCATGCTGGCCACATGACCCGGAAGCTGTACGCCAGCTCCCTCGGCCAATAAAGCGAGATGAGCGCCGCAACCCCAGAGTCGATCACGACTGGACCCAATGGTCAGGGGTCCCTTTACCTTTACCTTATGATAATTAATCAATTAATCAATCAATTACTATAAATGTCCTGGCCAATAGTTATCTTGCTGCCAATGATGGTATCTCAGTGTTGAAGAGGCACTCACCATTAGATGAAACCAGCACCTTGTGGAAATTGCTCTGGGATGCTATTATTACTTGGGGGGGTGAACAGGAAGGGAGAGTGACCTGTTTGAGAGGCTACTTTATGTGATGGCAATGTAAGGTTATTTAAAAAGCTTGGTTAATGATATGTAATGATTTGAAGAAAATGCTTAAAATAACCTTTTTTGGGGGGGGGACAGAAGCTTTGACATTGAATCACACAGAATTGGATGTCTTCAAAGAAACAAAAAATCTCCCTCTCCTTTTGAGAGCAGCTGCAAGGCCAAGATCCTCCCAGAACGTGAAAAAGAAGAAGTTCCCGCCAAAGAAGACAAGAAGATCGGCAAAACAAACTAATTGACTATGCTGGAATGATTAATGAGCTTGACATTTTATTGCATATTTTTCAAAGCATTGTGTACAATATTTTACATCAGTAGGATTTCGAAACACACTTGTAATATGATGAACAATGTATGAAATTTGAAATTATTGTGAATTGAAGATATTGAGGCCGTGCATTTACAAATGTAAAACAAAAGAACCAGGAAGGGAAGTGGAGAGAAGTCAGGGGATTTTGGAAATCCTACATTGGGGAGTTGTGATGTGATATTTTTATTTTCTGTTATTGTAAAAGTTAATAAAAAATAGTATAAAAAAGAAGAGGCATTCACCATTATCTGGTGGCTTGGCAGGCATCTGAATAAATTTGTTTAAAGCAGCAGAAAAGCTAGAAAATTTCTGTGCTAAAATGGGCATGTCTGGCCTTCATAGCTTTACTGCTAACAGTGTATAATTGAAGGATCATCAAGCTGAGTTCAGTGCTCCATCTCACAGCTTGAAGAAGAGATGGAATGTCTGCCAAGCAGAAGGAAGCAAAACCAAAGATCTCAACCACAGCATTCCAAATGCCACCTATCTATCACAGTATTTTAAAGGTTATCAGAAATTGAAAGTTTGGCAAGTAATCACCCCAAGGCAATAAAACCCTTGGAAGTGACACACATCAAAAGATAGAAGATATTGTACAACGGAGAAGCTCTTTCTTCAATGGTGGACAATGTCTGCATTTCAAAGAGAACAATGGTTGGCAAGCGTCCAAACGCTTGCACCTGTTGACTATAAAGAGGTTATTTGATCTTTCTCCTAGTAACCCACAGTTCATGTTTGAAGTGACATTTCCAGCTTGGATTTGCCCTGCTGAAGATCACAGAGGAAACAACCAACTTTCTGTCACAGGCAGGGACAAAGGCTGATGAAAGCTTACCAAGAAAGGGGTTTGGATAGCACCATGTAATCAGAAACAAGGGAATTCTGAGCATAAGTAGTGTCATGTTTCTAAATTGAATGCAGCACAGTATTACGGGAATAGGTCATAAAACACAGCAGGCCTAGTTGTGAAGTCTGCCAAGAGATTAAGGATTTGAATAATATGCTCTGAAGGCTGCTTCCCACATTAAAACTTTTGTATCAGCTGTGTGAGCTCCCAAAAGGCACTTCCATGCATAAAATAGCAGGACCTTTTAATATATTTCTACGGTGCATACGATTAAAAAAAAAGTGAATTTCAAATATCTGGAAATGTCTAAGGCAGTCTCAAGTTACAATTTTAACAACAGGAAATACTTGAGAGAGAAGTCAGCATAAATAGTGATCCTCATTGAAATTTCAATCAAGATAGCTTTCTCAACATGAGAAATTTCCACATCAATATATTCACTAATTATGGATCATAAGCATAAGCCTAGGAGCTGGAGAATTGACATGGCCTCCTTTTCAAATTCTGACCATGTGAAACCATAGTCAGACAGTTTGAATTGTCTTACAACAACAATTTTATTATTTATACCCCCACCCATCTGGCTGGGTTTCCCCAGCCACTCTGGGCAGCTTACAGCAATACCTGAACTCTCAGAAAGAGAGGACATAAAAAGTGGAGAAGTACAATACATTCAATGCTCTTGTGTGATAGGGTGGAGATCAGATTCATAACTCAGTTAAAAAAACTTAAGCTTGGTAACTCCATAACAGAGACCAAGCCACACACAATCTGTAATTAAAATGACCAATGTATGAGCACCTAACAAATGCCAGCATGACCAGGATAACCTTCATCTGAGAGGTGGATAGGGACTGATTGCTTTGTGATGGTCTCCTACAACATAAGACACACCTTGAGCTTCTTAGGTAGATAGTGAAAAAACATGAATATATGCACAGAAATACAGTCTATTTGTTGGTGTATGTGTGTGTTTGTGTTTTTAAAAAACCAGAATAGCCCTATATACATAACCCTGACTGTCAAATATTTGCCTAAATATGAGAGATTTAGGGTCAGGCTAAAATCCACTGGAAGAAAATTCTATATATATCAGGCACCATTAACATAAGCTTTATGTTAAGTGTGTCTTACTCCTGCCAGTAAAATTATAAATGTTGTGCTTGCATTTGGCACAACAGATGTCTCTTTCTAATTTTATTATTTTTCTGCCAAATTAAAATATGACACTTAAATTGCTTACTACTTCATGTTAACTGATTTGCCTTTAATATCAAATGTTGGGTTTCTGTCCTGAGTCTATAAGGAGTCTGTTCAAACGCCCTCTCCATTTATTTATTTTTGTTCCAGTAGAGCAGGAGGCAGACCTGTAGTTATTTAGTTACAGGTAGGTAGCCGTGTTGGTCTGCCGTAGTCGAAAAAATTCCTTCCAGTAGCACCTTAGAGACCAACTAATTTTTATTCTGTAGTTATTTGATACTGTTATCCACTTGATGCTGCTAATCCTGATTACCTAGTTTTCCATAATAAAGTTAGCATTGCCTTCTCAGTTGCTTCAATAGAAAATGAATGTTTTGAGTTTCTTCTACAGAGCAGCCATCAGTGGGCCATCTCCTCTCCTTGTTCCTCTTAGATCATATATTTTTTAAAAAACACAAAAAATAGAACTGTAACTTGCAGCTCTTTTTCTGGTTTTTATTTAACACAGCAAGCAATGCTTTCTTCCACACTAAGTTCAATGGGCCCCAAAGACTTTCCAACAATGCCCAATGAAAAATCTATCTGTTCTACCTAGCATTTTATACCAGAAGCTGAAGGAGGGAAAGGAAACATCTATGCACCTTATATTTTCATATACCAGGGAATCTTTGGCATTCTGAATGTTGCCAGACTAACTCCCACCATCCCTAGCCTTTGGCCATTCTTGCTGGGACTGGTGAGAACTGCAATTTGTCAACATCTTTATGGTCAAAGGTTCCCCACCCCTGCCATATACAATATCCAGAAGATCTACTGTTACTTTGGTTGGAATTTGTAATTTCCAGTTCACAGGGCTGAACAGTTTGTTATGCAGATACAATAGGGCTTCTCACACTACTTTCCACAAAGTAGGCCACAGGCCCTAAGTAGCAGCTCCGTGTCATCCAGTCAGACCTTAGGCAAGGCCCTGGACCTTTATTACCGGGGGGGGGGGTAATAACAGTACAGCCCTAACAGCCAGTCACTCCTCCCTTCCTCAGCTTCATCCCTACAGGTTAACCACATGGAGTTTAACTGCTCCACAAAATGGAGTCTGAAAGAGATGTTTTGCTTCCCTATCTGGATATGTCCACACCTAGAAGTCTGTGGCTATTCCATCCCTTCACTAGCAATGTGGAGTGGCGGGGATAGTCATAGTGTGGTGGCTTCACTTTACAAGAGAAAAGGTTACTAAATATTATAGCAGGTGGCAAGCGAGTAAAGAACACACCACAGGGATGCCATTTTCAGCAGCAGCCCTGTGGTGTGATGCATGTGCTCTAGCTCTTAATAAATGTAACCCGATTCTGTAGAGCTAATGGGCAGCCAAGAAGCAACTGCATCACAGGAGGAGGAGAAAAGGGAAGATTCCCTCAGAAGGCAAAGTTATCTAAAGAAAACAACAATGAACTTGAAATAACACATCTACCCAACAAACCAATTGCTGTTATCCAGGATATCATATGAATCCATAGAAAAGGCAATCTTCTGCTGCTGATCTCCTGTGGAGTACACCTTTGTGCATTATATGCCTTTCTAGTACAAGATGACAGAGAAAGTTTATTTTTATTGTTTCCATTAGCACAATAGAAGAAGGAAGGCATTCTTTCCCCTTAATTTTTTTTTTTTTTTGAAAGTGTAACAAATGTGATCCATTGGAGAAGCAGTAAGAAAATTAGGATTATATAGAAATAGCAGGATAATGAGAAACTGCAGAAGAGAGCACAAGAAAGGGATAGATTCTGAATGTATAATGGAACAGGGATAGCAATGAAACAAATTATTGTGATAAAAGGACAGAGGTGGATTCTAAATTGCACCAACATAAAGCATAACATGTTTAATAACAAAAATGGCAATGTATACAATATACAGAACATTACTAGGAAGAATTTATAAGCACAATAAAAGCAATTTACCCAGAGAAATATTGAAAGCTACTACAATACAATATGGAAAACAATATAATTTATAAAATGTAACAGAAAAGAGCAAGAAAAGTTGCAGAAGGATAGAGATGTAACAGTCTAACAGAAATAAGACCACCATAGGTCACATCTTTCATAGCTGTGTGACATCCAGTAGGACATTCCAATTGCTGCTGATAAGTGCACACATGCACGCATGCAAACACACACACACACACACACAAACACACACACACACTTAAGTCAATTAGCAAAATTATTCTTCCCACGCTAAGAAATCGCTGTTTCCAAATCATAAAGACACGCTTTGGAAGTTCAGTCAGTACTCAAGATCCATCCACATCTGTTTTCAGCTCAAATAGGTTATCTGTACAGTGGTAACTTGGGTTAAGTACTTAATTTGTTCCTGAGGTCCGTTCTTAACCTGAAACTGTTCTTAACCTGAGGTACCACTTTAGCTAATGGGGCCTCCCGCTGCTGCTGCTGCTGCTGCTGCTGCTGCTGCTGCTGCTGCTGCGCCGCCAGAGCACGATTTCTGTTCTCATCCTGAAGCAAAGTTCTTAACCCAAGGTACTATTTCCGGGTTATCGGAGTCTGTAACCTGAAGTGTCTGTAACCTGAAGCGTCTGTAACCCGAGGTACCACTGTACAAGCCATACCATATTTCAAAGTTTCCATTACTCACCCATCAATTCTTCTCCAAGATTGTCTTGCTCAAACTTACTATATGGTCAGTGGTTGCTTTGCTAGGAAGGTTCATGGTCATGCCAAGGCACATTCATTTTCTACGCAGGACAGGCACTTGCAGATCACCAAATGAAGATGAAATGCATCACCAAAAAAGAGGACAAAGAAAGACACAGCTTTGCATACAATTTGCACGTGCTCATATATATATATATGCATGCAAATTTAGGAATAATTTCTATAATTTAAATAGAAATATTGGGGAAAGGTGGTCTGTATGGCTGCCTCCAACTAACAGTTGGTGAGCAACATCAAGACCCCTGCTCTGCCTTCCTATGCTTCTATATCTTCAACTAGACTTGGACTAGACAGCCCTAGACAACATAGCACACCTGCAACTAAAGGGAGGTCTTCTGACAGCCATCCAGCACATGATTCTCCTCTGTAAAGTAGCGCAGATGGTACACCCAATTTCCAACCCACGTCATAGCTTGAGATCCAACAAACCCTCTCCATTGTTTATTTGTTTGCTTTAGAATGAACACAGGGGCATTGTAAAGCTGGTGCTCCAGTATTTGGAGTTGCTCCTGCGTTACATTGATATACATGAAAAAGATCAGTTTGGCCTATAAAGCCTTGGGCATATTGAACTCAAGTCACTGGGGGCTTTTGATGGCAAGATGAAACTCATTGCAGATACTAGGTGTAATATCCTCCTCTATGGCTCATGATGACCTCTAAGTTCAATAGACAGCATCCTCTTGACAATAGCATCCATAGACCAGCTTGAATAGCAGAAGTGTATAGAGAGCAATTGTAATATTCAGCCAGCATGGATGTTTCTCACAGTGAAATGCCAGCAAATACAGATCAAATACTGGCAAGTTGAAAATACAGTTTCAGAGGATGCCTTTGGAACCAAGACTCAGGTCTTGCCAACCTCGTTCACATATATTAACCACACATAATACAGATGAATTGTGAAGTTGGGACTCAGATCATAGTGCAAATTTTATTTGAGATGGGGAAGAGTTCCACCTAGAATGCTTTAAACTCACATGTGTTGTTCACTCTCAGCTGGGTTGGTGAGATGGCATATTGTATGTAACTATTGTGGGATCAAATAGTTCAACCATACTCCCCCCATCCCTCATATGTATGCAAAACTGATTTAGCCCTTTAGGTGCACATGCATATGGATTAATTTGAAGAAACATACTTGAAATAAACTTTGAATCTAAAGACACCAATACAAGCGTGCACTTTCTATGTCTAAAAGAAAAGAGAAGGCTCCGAAAAATTGGCTCCAAACATGAACAGATGGCAGGATCAACAGAAGCATTATTTGGCCTGGTTTTTATATAGAACAGACGATAAAGTCACAAAGGTGCCGATAAAACAAAGTCAACAACTAAAACAAATTAATGAGGTCCAAGATAGTATGGGAAGCAACAAATAAAGAGTAGAGAGAAATAAATGTATATTACAGATGAAAACTTGGGAAGGAAAACTGACTGACACCTAGAGGGTCCTGTGAAGTGTGACAGCAGGTATTAGTTTTGTAGATATCAATGTAACTTGGGGGTAGTATTAGTGTGGGAATGTTCAGGGATGCTGGAGAAAATATATTGTTTGATTATATCCTTTCGAACTTGTGTTAACAAGTTCCACCATTTAGCAGAGTAACATTCCCCCTTTTAAACTTACACAGCGGATGCGTTTGCTCAGGCTCGCTAAAGCCTCTATAATAAGTTTTAAAGGTAATTCCCCATTTAGTCCCTCATAAAAAGATAAGACATGACACAGGCTACTATAAAAGTATAAAAAGAGTTTACTCACACATTCTGTTCACAATTGGATCCCAGAAGGCAGACTTAGCTTAGAAAAGTAATATACCTGGAAACTATCCCATAAGGAGACAGTCCCCTTGTCCTCTCTTGGCTGGAAGCCAAGAGAGCATCTTAGGCTAAGCAGATGTTGCTTCTTCGATGAATGTGGTCAGAGAGAGAGAGATGGCTGACCAGTCCTGCTCTTTTGTTACATCGGCAGGTGAGGTCACGCCCACCTCTAGTCACATGCAGAGGAAGTCTGTCCTAGCCTATGAGAAACAGGAAGTTCCAACTGGCTGGTCCAGACATCCCCTTTTATGTCCACTCTAGGGATGTTGTACTTGACTGCTCTTGTGTTTCACATCCCACAATGTTGTAACTTCTCCCACATAAACTTTATGGTCTTCAGAAATCTACCTCTGAATCCTCCTTTCCCTGCCTTCTAAGGTTTGTCAGGTAATCAGAGAGAGCATGTTTTCTGAGTTGTGGAATATATGTGAAATACCATATGTGGAATACCCTCTCCAGAAAGCCCCATATGGTGTCAAGAATAAACATCTTGGCCTTCCAGCATGCCAGCAAAGCTAGCTTTGACTGTTCATTTATTTTTTATTGGGTTTTCTGATTATCGCTCTGTTGCATAGGCTCCACCTTCTGAAGAAGAATGGGGGGACAGCAGCACATGGCTTGTGGCATTGTGCGTGTGATGTAAGGATGTGGGAGGAGCCAAGGGAGGAGCCAAGCATGGCGACAGTGCAGCTGCAGCACGGCTTCAATGGCCACGGCTCCTTCTCCTGCCACCACTGGCCTGGGGCTGCTTCCCCACCATTGGACTTTGCTTTGCAGGATAACATATATGTGACTATATTTCTTTAGTAATTACTCAACATTCATTCTGTCAATCATTTCAGAACTGAGCTCTAAACTACCGTATTTTTTGCCCTATAAGGCGCACTGGCCCATAGGGCGCACCTAGTTTTCAGGGGGGGGAATAAAGGGAAAAAATATGATCCCCCCCCCACCGCAGCTCTGGGAGCAGTGGACAGGCTGCACCTCTTAGAAAAGCCCGCAGAAGCCGCACACCCTTTAAAGAGCGCGTGGCTCCTGCGGGCTTTTCGACCCAGCTTGTGGGGCTGGTGGTGGGGGGAAGTGCTGCTTTCCCCCACCGCCAGCCTCAAAGCAGGGTCGGAGAGTAGCACAAAGGCGTCGTGCGTCTTCCCGCTGCCCCCGATCCTCTGGGGCTGGCAATGGGGGAAAGCGCTGCTTTCCCCCACCGCCTGCCTCAAAGCTGGGTCGGGGAGCAGCACTAAGGCATCGCGTGCCTTCCCGCTGCCCCCCCCCCCCAGCTTGTGGGGCTGGCGGTGGGAGGAAGCGCTGCTTTCCCCCACCACCAGCCTCAAAGAGCAGACTTTCCTGGCTTCAGCGAAAGCAACGTGAAGCCTCCGGAGCACAGGCTTCGGAGGCTTCACGTTGCTATCACTGAAGCCAAGGAGCCTGCATTCACCCTATAGGATGCACACACATTTCCCCTTCATTTTTGGAGGGGGAAAAGTGCGTCCTATAGGGCGAAAAATACGGTAATAGTGTTTCTGCTACAGGGATTAGTAGTGAAATAGTTAATACTAAACTATTAAATTAGCTTTCATTACACATGACAGTGACCACTTGACATAAGTTCACAGAACCTCTTGCAATACTAATTGGAATTTATCTCAGGTGTGCTAATTGAATTAATCTTAGACTCACAATTCATTACCCACACGTTGTATTCAACTTTAATTATTGTTCAGACCATATATATACCATTACTCTCAAAGCAACGGTAGTTGTGCTTGTCCTGTTTGCTTATTTAAAAAAATAATATTGTTTCATGTATTCAAATGACGGTGATATCCAAGACATTTGTATGCCCAGGCACCATGATCTGCCCCCTGCAACACCATGAATTACGTAAATGACCACATGTAACAATATTATTTGGTTCAAATTACCGTAGGCCATAAATTTATAGATTACAGTTGTATGTGGTTTAGGCTTAGACATTAAGTAGACGCTTTATAGACCCATCTGCCCATGGGTCAATTCTCCAAGGGATTGAACCTATATTGAGGGAGTCATTTGACAAACATAATATAGGAATGACCCACACAGAGATCACCTTGAAGACTGCTATGGCTCTAGCCATGTCTGGGCATTCAGAGATGAGTACCTCCTCCAGGATTTCTTTAACAGGATACCCCAAAGACTTGGAGGGGCAGGCAAGGCATGTAACCTCACCTCCAACCATGACTAAGGCTTTTACCAAACACCTTTTCTGCCACTTGAGCTGGACCAACCAGGGGCAGAGGAAGGGGGTGCAGTGGGTGCAGACTGCCCTGGGTGTCACCACTGAGGGGGGATGACAAAATGCTGGGCGGTACTCACCGCAGGGCCTGCAGCACGCCCAAGCCACGCATCTCTCCTGGGAGAGACACAGTGGCTTGGGCACGCACAGGCTCCATGCTGCCCAATGGACTGCCCGCTGCCTCCCCCCAGCTGTAGGGCAGCTGAGTGGGAGGAAGCAGGCAGACTCCGGAGGCCCCATGGTGTGGCCTGCCCTCCCCCTGTCCCTATGGGTGCACCAACCACCCCTGGGCATGCCGCCCCAAGTGCCTTCCTCCACCGCTGGGACCAATTTCTGCTTTTAAAAGCAATCTAAGTTGGTGGCCATCACTGCCTCTTACGTGAGTGAATGCCATAATTTAACTATGTGCTGTGTATTTCATTTTGTCTGTCCTGAATCTTCCAACTCAGACTCATTCATGGGTTCTAGTGTTATGAGTGGGAGGGTTTATCCATTTTCTGCATACCCTGCAGAATTTCATACACAGCCATACAAGGTTTAAAAGGCGCTGCATTTGCCATAAAAGCCTGGTGCATTAAATTATCTTCTTAGGCAGTCCCTTTGCATGGACTGCCGTTTAGAGATTTAAAAAAAGACAATTCTAGTTCATGCTGAAATACCCCAAACTACTACCTCGTTCCATTCTACTGTGTCTGATATCACTACAGTCTAGTCTGTGTACACAACCAGGCCCACTTGCCTAGTCATGCAAACACTCCCAACAGGAATTATAACACTGGTTTTAATCTACAAGTGTTATAACAGCTGGTTGTTTATATGAGCCTTCTGAATAATTACTTGGTACTTGCTGCGCCTAATTTTTGGCTTCCAAATTAATATGAGGCACAGATGGTAAACTTACTATAAATTCTTAGTAAGATGTAAGGAAGTTTAGATTCTGTGAGCTCAAATGCAAAAAAAACAACAACAAAAACCAAAAAACTTGAGTTATCATAACAATGAAATACCACCAGGGTTATAATTCTCTTGTTACTTGGAACATGATCAAGCAATGGCTCTTTATAAGGAGGAGGGATTGTGAGATGTAATGCAGCCATCTCATCCTGCGCTCTAAGTCCTGAGGACATCTTATCTCCAAACCATAATCTATTCGCATCTCTATTAGATGCTGAATAATTCTTATTTCACCCACGTGACTGCACATTTTAGAGCTTGCAGTTTTCCAGATATGGGTTACCTTTAGAAAGAAGAGAGTGAAATGAACTATCATAGATGTGCCTGTAGGGAATAATGCGGATGAGCTAATGTACATCATAGCAGGGCCACTGCTGGTCTTTTATCATGTAGCTGAGGCCAAGTTGCTCATTACAGGCAAATTCTTGCTCCTTCTTTTACAGTGGGTATGCATTCACACATTACATCAGTTGCTTTATTGATATGGTTTCTTCTATATGGCTATAAGCAGGCCTTTCAACACTGGCTAGAAGTGATTCAGTAGAGATAAATAATAATCTATTGTGAGGAAATTTTATTCAAATTTTACCAGAGCACTGAGGCAAATGGAAACAACTTTAAGGCAAAACTGATTTAATCCAGCATAAGCAATAGCCCTGCTGAACAGATGGCCTAGGGCAGCAAAGGTAACCTTGCATAGTCACCCTTTAGGGAGGTGGGTTGAGAGGTGATGTTCCTCCACTCCTAGAAAGAGATTATGGGAGCTGTCAGAACCAGCCAATCCATCCATTTGTAGTGCATGTGCAACTAGCTGCTGCCAAAGAGGATTTCTGCACTGGTTTCTTAGGCTTTGAGAGTCTTTACCCTGGAGTCAATTAGTGCCCTTCAACACAGCAAAATCAGTGTAATTTAAAAAAAAAAAAAGATTTTGGCTGGGAAATGCTGTGTGCCTGTTGTGCAGTACAATCCTAAACATCAAAAGTACTACAAAATAAAGGCTTCTGTTTTCAGAGAGGCTTACTCCCATGTAAGCATGTCGGCATGGAAAGGATTGTGCCCTTACATTGGTTTTCTTTGCCAGGTAGAAAATTAAAAAAAAAAAAAAAATACCAGGGCCTAACCAGTACTTTGTCTCTGGTGCCAAACCCTCTGAAATGAAAATACAGTGGGTCTACAATACATCCAATAATTAATGACTACTTTTGAAGTGGTGAGGTTGCTGCATTATTAGACCAGAGTTTTCTTTTCACAAAGTGGCTAAAATTCAATCCAGAATAAACATGCTTAAACCACACTGATTGCAATGGAAAACTTAACTGCAAACTTAAAACTCTCCCGCTGAAATCAAAAGGACTTAGAAGTGCTTACCTGTGTCTTGATCATGCCCAAATTAGAAATGAATAACAGAGCATACAAATCATGCAAGGGCAGTGCAAAACAGAATTTAGAAAATCCCAAATTCATAGTTGAGTTAATACGCCTGTTCAGTATTCTAGACCAACTATATGATTCTCATTTTAGTTAGTCTTTTAGCTTTTGCATGTGAAAAGGCCAAATTCAAACACTGCTGCTAGAAATTGGATACACTGCGCAGAGCAAACACTCAACATGAAAATCAGATTTCATTTTCAAGATCAGAGCTGGTGGAATAGGTATTTGCTCCCTCTGCTATTTGTTTTCAACAAATAGCCATGGGAGTTGAATGCTGTTAGCAAGAATATCGAAGGAAAGGGAAATTGTTGTGAATTGGGACGTAAAGATATTTGTGTATTCGTGCATATCCGAGGCATTTGCATGACCCTCTTGAAAGCTATTTTTGGCGGCACTGGTCTGTAAAGGAAAAATGACATTACTATTTTGTTTCTGCTGTTTATCACAAATTACAAGCAGAATATGTGCTATAGAGCCACCAGCTTCTAGGAAAGGTCCCAGAGACCAAGTGCTTATTAGTAAGCAACTTTTATATCAATCAGACACAACTGAAGGTGCATAAGTTTCTGTGAAATGTTCTCCGCTGGCTATGCTTTTAAGAGCATTGTGAGAACTGTAGCAACCCCTCCCTTCTCCCAATAAATATTAGCTGTTAACACCTATAAATGTAAATCAAATTTGGGATTCAAATTGGCCACCAACCTTTGGGAGGCAGAAGGGAACTTTCGTTGCCAAGGGGTTCATTTTTACATTGGAAAAAAAGATAGTACCAGTTAAGAACCACTATACTCAAAACTCTTATACAATGGTCATATCTAGCACCATCTTGGAAGTCCTCTCAATTACCAGAGGAGGAATGAAAGGAAATGGATAAGGCTAACCATATTTGTGATGCCATAGTTCCCATCAGTAGTGATGCATATATTTAGTTGCAGGTTAAATAGGGTTGCCATATTTCAAAAAGTAAAAACCAGAACACCCTGAAATTCATTTGTTGTTGGGGGTTTTTTACCGTATGGCAGCTAAACCATCAGAAATTTGAGTTTATAGGAGCTCAATATGAGAAATATCTCTGCTTGAGATCTTAGGGAACTGATGCCAAAAGGAAAACACTGGATTGAGTTACATGAGCAATGAATTGGATGGTGTTGGTTCAAATTTGTCATCCTTTAGTTCTACCTGGAGTTCTCTATTTGAGCCTAGGCTTGTAATCATATCTGGAAAAATAATGGTCCTTATCGGGCCTTGTGGCCTCCTTCTGGTGTGCATGACGTCACATGTGCACAACACGCATGAGACGAGCCCCTCCCTACCCCCAATGTTGGGTGGACCTCAGTGTCTCTGGCACATAAGTATTTGTGGGAAATGGGATATACAAATATATTGACTATGACATACATAAATTAATTAAAATTAAAAAAATCTTTCCAGTAGCACCTTTAAGACCAACTAAGTTAGTTCTTGGTATGAGCTTTCGTGTGCAAGCACACTTCTTCAGATACGGTATCTGAAGAAGTGTGCTTGCACACGAAAGCTCATACCAAGAACTAACTTAGTTGGTCTTAAAGGTGCTACTGGAAAGATTTTTTTAATTTTGACTATGGCAGACCAACACGGCTACCTATCTATAAATTAATTAGATATACATAGGATTGCAGTTATTCACTAGTAAGTGTCATCCTACACGTATCTACTCAGCGCTGTTGAAGATAGAGGGACATTCTTCAAAGTAAGCATAAATCGGATTGCATTGTTCCTCTGTAAGTAGTGTATCTGCTTCTTTTCAGGGCCATTTTAGAACGATGCTTTAGGAATGTTAGTTTGTTCTGTTCATACAATCTTTTTACTTGTTTAGGTTTCTTCCAATCGCTACTGGTACAAAATGCAGATCATACCTTGTTGCTAAGTAATGATTACTTACAGTTTTAAATGAAGGTTGGTACCAAGCCATTTAAATTTTTGTGCTGAAACTAAAAGATTAATGTGGATTTTTACACATTTTTTCAGTGTAATAAAACTATAAATTTCAACTCCTCTGTCTCAAAAAAAAATCTACCAATCTTTTATTCAATTCAGTATGTAATTGGGTATACAGTGGTACCTCGGGTTACATACGCTTCAGGTTACATACGCTTCAGGTTAGACTCTGCTAACCCAGAAATAGTACCTTGGGTTAAGAACTTTGCTTCAGGATAAGAACAGAAATCATGCTCTGGCGGCGCGGCAGCAGCGGGAGGCCCCATTAGCTAAAGTGGTGCTTCAGGTTAAGAACAGTTTCAAGTTAAGAACGGACCTCCAGAATGAATTAAGTACGTAACCAGAGGTACCACTGTATGCTTTTACTACCATTAAAGAGGCAATTCCAAATTTAAATGATTTAGCTGAACTAGTAGATTAAGAGCTACATTTATCATTTATTCCTCTTAAATTTGGCCTCTAAAAAAATCATTTCCAAAAGTGATGTTTTCAGAAGTGGCATTGTGATATGTTTTGGTCTAAATCACACTAAATTAAATCTATTTAATTCCAAACACCTTTCTTTATCAATGGAACTTTGTCTACATATGCGCTATGCCACTGTTATTTAAACCAAAATTTGAGCATGCAGTAGGAACTACCCCTGCTCCAGTTTTAGTCCCCAGCCACTGCCCGCCCCCCAATCAAAAGCAGGCTTGCAATATCCTTTGCTCATGACATTTCTTCAGCAAGGAAATTGTAATATTAATTTGTTTTTTTAAAAAATAATACAGATAAATGTATGAAACATTTATGCAGAAGGACTTGATTCTAGCTGATTTGCCATCTTATCACAAGGTTTATTGCACCAGCAAATAGGTAGCTGAGATTCATTATTTATTTTACTTTACTTCAACTATTTATATGCCACTTAAGATATAGTCTTTATGTGCAGCAAGGTTAAAAACACTGTGCTCAAATGCCACTATGTAGCTATAATTTGTGCCATCATTGTGTGAAGATTGCGCATTCAGTTGCAATCAACCCATTTGATCACTGTGAATATTTACAATTAGGATGTACAGTAAATCCTGTTGAATCGGAATGAGTCTGTGAATGAAACCCTGTGTACAGTTGCAATGGACTACCTCTCACTGAAATCAATGGGCCTTACTTCTGAGTAAACCTGCAGTAGATTGTACTGCAGGGACGCGGGTGGCGCTGTGGGTAAAACCTCAGCGCCTAGGACTTGCCGATCGCACGGTCGGCGGTTCGAATCCCCGCGGCGGGGTGCGCTCCCGTTGCTCGGTCCCAGCGCCTGCCAACCTAGCAGTTCGAAAGCACCCCGGGGTGCAAGTAGATAAATAGGGACCGCTTACTAGCAGGAAGGTAAACGGCGTTTCCGTGTGTTGCTCTGGTGCCGGTTCGCCGGAGCAGCTTCATCACGCTGGCCACGTGACCCGGAAGTGTCTGCGGACAGCGCTGGCTCCCGGCCTCTAGAGTGAGATGAGCGCACAACCCTAGAGTCTGTCAAGACTGGCCCGTACGGTCAGGGGTACCTTTACCTAGATTGTACTGCAAGATCAAATACTAACTTTCCGTATTCTGCCTTAATTATAGTGGATATTGGAACACAGATCAATATACTGGACCATGTACTGTCCATTACAATCTGTCAACATTTCTTTCCATTGCTCCCCTTGACATATAAGATAATCAAAAAGAATAATAAAACATGGACATTTATTATTATATTATAGCTTCCATTTTTTGAAGCTTAGAAGACTATATTAAGGTTTGCACGTGTTTAAATGTAGTAATCTGGGTAGGTTTTTCAAGCATCTTCTTGCTGTCACATCTATTACTTTTCTTACCTTTTTTCGCTTGAAACATTACCCTTCAGCTAATCACTGACTAATGGAATTTCAATGAAGCATTAAATCAGACCAAAATAATTTACTCTTTGATGGAAACTCAGAATTGTCAACTACTGTAGACAAATTCTGGAACATGTGTTCCTATCCTAATAGCCTTCCCTAATCATGTGGTAGGCTTTCAATGCTTTTACTAAATCACGTATAATACAGATTTTCAGCTCTATTCCTTCACAGAAAGACGAGCTCGTCATATTAGGAGGGTGTTCTTTCGCTTCCTTTCTTATCGTCTATGGAGATCTCAGATGGAGATTTTTGGTTCTGTGTGTGCTTTTTTAATTATACAAAGCAGTTTACTATTTAAACTGGAGGGCAGTGAGATATATTTATTTACTGGAGGGCAGTGAGATATATTTATTTACAATTTGGCCACTGTCTACCCCCTATGATGGACCAGTACTTTGGTATTATTTGAAAAATAAAAGGTGTCACAACACATGCAAATCTGACATGGGAACACAGGTCCATGACAGAGAGCTCACAACCCAGACCGTCCAACACGATGCAGCCCAAATCTGAGACACCATCTTCCAGGTCCACACTCCTGCACATGTCACGTGACTCTTGAGAGATCACAGCCCCCCCCAAAGCACTTTGGGGAGCACAAATCCCCCAAACACATGTTTTAGGTGCCATGCCCCCCAAAGTGCAGCCCAAAATTGTGTGAGATCATGGTGGCCATTTTGGCTGCTGTCCTGTCACAAGGGGGGGGCGCGGGGGGCGCTGTGGTCTAAACCACAGAGCCTAGGGCCTGCTGATCAGAAGGTCGGCAGTTTGAATCCCCGCGACGGGGTGAGCTCTCGTTGCTCAGTCCCTGCTCCAGCCAACCTAGCAGTTCTAAAGCATGTCAAAATGCAAGTAGATAAATGGGTACCGCTCCGGCGGGAAGGTAAACGGCGTTTCCGTGCGTTGCTCTGGTTCTCCAGAAGTGGCTTAGTCATGCTGGCCACATGACCCGGAAGCTGTCTGTGGACAAACACTGGCTCCCTCAGCCTATAGAGCCAGATGCGCGCATAACCCCACAGTCGTCTGCGACTGGACCTTACGGTCAGGGGTACCTTTACCTTTCACAAGAAAAACCGGGGTGTTCCTTTTTTTCTGGAGCAGTTGACTGGTATGATAACCAAAATCACCTGAAGGAACTATGAGCAGCCTGAAAGAACAGCACCACCCTCCTGCCAAGAGATTTTAATGATGGTGAAGGGCTACAGCTTTCCTGTATTTCTTCATACCTATTTCAAAATGTAACATTTTAGTCCAGACTTTTAGTTAAGACATACTACAAGTCCATGAAGAAATCCATAAATATATCCTGCAGATAGCTAGTAGTTATAACTGTGTTCTTTACTTTTATAATGTCTAATATTTCAACTGGCCAACATTTGGCAACAAAACTTTATTCTTTATTTTTTGAGGGGAGGGGAATGGTTTCATGTTTTAAAAGTGATTATTTTCAAAGCATCCTGTTAGCTGCCTTGAGCATTGTTGATCAGATGAAATATAACTGGACGGCAGTAATGGACACAACCCTTCATGTTACAATTTCTTAGGTTTCAACAGGAGAATTAACCATGTGATTCATTCTCTCCAATTGCAATTAGTAACTTTGGCTGGATCACATCCCCAAATAATAATTGTAGCTTATTGATATTTTACTGCTCCTGGAAAATGGTTGTTTGCAATATCTACACAGCTGGCATTTTTATGGCCATTTCCCTTAATTGAAATAAATAAATAAACTATACTAATCTACTAACAGCTTACTAATGGTGGCCATTAACTTCATTCATGCCAGTTCAGTAATAAAAAGTGGTTAAGAAAAACACCCATTAAACAAAAGGGAAGGGCATTCTACCAAATGAACTCTATTACATTACATGAATCAAGCCCCCAGGTACTCTTTTGTTGAAGTGCTTCCAACCCTAGACATTGCCTTATTGATTTTTTAAAAAATTTACCTCCCAGTTTTAGACATACTGTTCTCTTACCTTCGAGGTTTTAAGTTTAAGCTTGTATGTGTCATGCCTGCGGAGATCTTCCTGTGCACATTGCACTTACTTGAAAATGAAATGTTCATGTTCTTTATTTCGCCTTTTCTACTCATGGAAGTATCAGTTCATTAATATTTGTTTGGAATGCCTAAGGTAGCTTGCTACTGAGCACAGAAGAAGCCCCATGCTGTATTTTATTTCAGCATCATAAAATTGTTGGGTTAATAACTCAGGGCTATCTCACATAAATACACTGGCACGTTTGCCTTCATAATACCAAGACATCACCATCATATTTACAGACCACTTTTCAGCCAATATACCAAAGTAGGTATATACAATTAAAGCATTCTGAGCAAATTAAAAACACACTACTCAGTTAAAATGTACATAAAACAGTCCACAACACCAATACACCAATAACACAAAGTGCAGAACAGAAACCATTCAGCCAAAGGCTTGGGCAAAAAGATGAGTTTTTAACAGGCAAGAAAAGCTTGTAAGGGTCAGCATAGACCTTACCTGCAGTGAAAAAGAGTACCATCTTTAGCCTGTATCAAGAGTGCCCTTTCTCAGGTTGTTGCATACTGATTCTGGGCAGGCGTGCCCACTTGAATAAAATATTGGGGAGGTAGGTAAGCCCCACCCTGCATAATAACTAACAAGACACAGTGCACGCATGCACACACACACACACACCATTTGAATAGCACTGTTCATCAACTTGGGGCACAGCCCCCTCAAATATTTTATTAAGGGGGTTGAAGGGACCTCGGTTCCTAGGAGTTGGCTCTTATGATTCCAGGCAACTGTTACATCATCAACAACAACATACCCAATAATATATCAGACTGAAGGAAGGCAGTACTGATGAAATAAAATGCCAATCCATAGGTAAAAATAAAGGGAAAAGAAAATATGACACTTGGCCTTTAAGATTTCTACAACAATAAAGTTGGCATGTAAACATTGTGGCACGACTCAGATTATTATTTTATCAGGTTCTATACCCAGATTCTAAATTTCTTTCATGAAGGAGGAATAACTCAATCTTCAATCTAGTCATACTTGTGACTAGACATGTGGCCTGGGCTGCAGTCATGCGGCAGTTTATTCTGTTTTCATGACTCTCCACTAATTCACCCCACTGCTCTATTTCCAGGGTCCAGAATGCTCTGCCTGTCATCCTTTTAACCTGTATGTGGAAGTCCACCTATTGTTGCAAAGGGGAATCTTTTGTCAGGATCAAAGCTGCCTATCCACCTCATCCTGTCAGTTATGAAAAACTGACATCAGAAAGTGGACAAGTGGGAGTAAAACTATATGAGCATCATGGTATAAAACCACCACCACCACCTTATCCTCTTATTTTGAGTACCTCAAACTTCTGCACATTTTTGTTTGAATTTTACTTCTCTTGACATATCTGATTTCTGCCTGAGAAAGAATGGGGAGGAGTAGAGAGATTCAGGAAAGGACTGTTTGGCAACAACACCCCTAGGCACTACCTTCGTTTTCATACGGCGCTAAAGTAGTAAGAGAGACATCCTAGATGTTTGTTCCCATTCCAACTGTGTTGCATCTTACTTTGTTTTCTATTGATGGTGACTTGGGGATAAGTGATACAACACAGAATTTTTAAAACAGGCAGGAAAGAATAGCTCTGCTAGAATGTCTGCTTTCTTTGAAATCTTCTGACACACACACACAACTAAGTACAAAACAAGACACTGTGCTTTTCTATATTCTTATATCTGCTTGGGGACAAAGAGGTCCAAAAGAAACAAGAAAAGAAATATTTCAGTTCTCCTTGGGTTTGCCACAAATTTTTTTTGAAGTGAATACTAAAATGATGCTCAGGTTCTGACATTCTGAAATGGCAAGACTCCCATTGGCATGAGTTGATGCAAGACATTTCTTTCTTTCTTTCTTTTTCTTTCTTTCTTTCTTTCCTTCTTTCACCTGTTGGAGGTTTTCTGAGACTCGAACATGCACTTCAAAAATACTGCCAAAGTTCTTCCCATGATGATGGGTTCATTGCCTTATTATCAAATTATACGCTGGAGAGTGAACTTTATACTATGTATAAAGTTGGTTGGTGCAGCTGACAAGCCACTGAAATTGCCTAAGCATTTATTTCAAAAGGCATCGTTTGTTTATGAGAAATTGCAGGAAAAATCTGGGACACAAATTTCCACGGCCCTCTAGCAGCTATGGTGGCTCATTTATCAGAAGTAAAGTATTTAGTGTTAACTCTGGAAGTGTATTCTCTATCCTGACCAAACTAAGTCTCCTAAGCTGATGCTTCATATCATCAGTGCTGGATTAGACCCTTGGGAGGCCTCTAGGCAGTCAAAATCTTGGGAGGCCATTCATGTGCATGCTCTAGTGGGATAACATTGCACCACGAAAGCTTGGTGGAAATTTTCTTTCAAGATCATATCAATATTATTTTGAACCGTTGTCGCAGGGACCCTAAAAGATGTGGAGACTATAGGCTGGCACCTGCTCTGCCTACTTGGTAATCTGGCACTGCATATCATTGATTAAAGTGAGAGTGGTGAAGATTTTGTGGTCGTATTGGGTTGGGGGGGGGTCATACTAATGTATATTTTGTTCTAGGAAGCTTAGTTTGGTCAAAATCGAGTATACACTGCCAGAGTTAACATTAAATACATTACTTCTGGTAAATGAGGCACCATAGCCCAGGGGCAGACAACCTAAGGCCCAGGGGCCAGATGCGGCCCAATTGCCTTCTCAATCCGGCCCATGGACGCTCCAGGAATCGGTGTTTTTATATGAGTAGAATGTGTGCTTTTATTTAAAATGCATCTCTGGGTTATTTGTGGGGCATAGGAATCCAGTCATTATTTTTTTTTTTCAAACAGTCTGGCCCACATCATGGTCTGAGGAACGATGGACCAGCCCATGGCTGAAAAAGGTTGCTTACCCCTGCCATAGCCACAGAGGGACATAAAAAATTGTGTCCCAACCTTTTTAGAATCGTCTACCTATGTACTATCGGAAACTAAAGGGCTGCCAGATGTGATTTTTTTTTCTAGCTCTCCTACGCCATTATATCTAGGTAGATGCATGCAGGCAAAATCCTATTTGTGCATGCAACCCTTGGCTAGATTATACTGGCTGTAACTTTTGCATTTCTCATTGGTATGCAATGCAAACAGATACAGTGGTACCTCTGGATATGAACGCTTCTGGTTGCGCACGCGTTGGGTTACGAGCTGCGCTAACCTAGAAGTAGTTGTTCCCAGATGCGAACTTTGCCCCAGGATGTGAGTGGAAATTGAGTGCCAGAGGCGCGCAAGCAACAGTTTCAGGATAAGAACGGAAGAGAGGTACCACTGTAATTGTATAATAGACTCAGACTTCAGATCCTCTAGATGCTACACATGACTATCTGAACTAGGTGTTTAAAAGATCACATTTGAAGTTGGGGCTCAAGGTTCATATATATATAAATTTGGGGTTGCATCCAGCTAAATTATACTAGGAGTAGATCTGTTGAAATAAGTGGGCTTAAGACTGCAATTCTGGACACAGTGGTGTAGGTCTCACTGAACTCAGATCCAGGGGAGGAGCAAGGGGAGGACGGAGGGGGCGGGCCGCTCCCGGCTCCATCTTTTGGGGGGCAGCGAACGGAGGATCCTTCACACGCGGCTGTACCCTCGAGCGCGCCATCGGCAAACCGCCCACCTGCGCATTTCCTCTCCATAATCGGATCCATCCGCCACCGCTCCCCCTTAGCTTTCCTTGCTTTTCAAGCATTTAATTCTCAAGCATCTTAAACGCCTCTTTTTGATTGTGGCTCCTGCTACTTTTATTCTGCTACATTCGTGTATCTCTCTGCGTGTGTAGCTACTGTTACTTTTACTTGGTTACGTTCCTGTGCCGTTCTTCCAGTGAGGCTATTGTTACCATTGTTCTGTTACATTTGCGTGCCTTTCCTGGACTGAGGCTACAGTTGCTATTGTTTTTGTTACTGTCCTGTATGCTGTTGTAAGCCCGTTGTATTTTGTGAGTGGGTCTGTTAAGTTTCCTGGGCAGCTGCCTTTGGATTCTCTCTGTCCTGCGCCCACGCGCCCTTGACCAGGGTCATTGCTTCGGAGTTATCTATTTGCCACTACCGCGCAAGCCCCTGATTGGGCAAGATTGCTCTGACTCTCCCCTCTAGTTTTTTCTCTTTGTAATCTTTGTATAATTGGCAAGCAGTTTAGCTTTCAACTTTTTTGGGGGGGGGAGCTAGTTCAAAGTTAGGGGGAAAGAGTTTTAAGAGCTTATGCTCACAATGCAAAATAAACCAATGTAAATAAAGCAGAAAATAACACTTTTAACTGTAAGTACAGTGGTACCTCAGGTTACATACACTTCAGGTTACATACGCTTCAGGTTACAGACTCCGCTAACCCAGAAATAGTGCTTCAGGTTAAGAACTTTGCTTCAGGATAAGAACACAAATCGTGCTCCGACGGCGAGGCAGCAGCAGGAGGCCCCATTAGCTAAAGTGGTGCTTCAGGTTAAGAACAGTTTCAGGTTAAGAACGGCCCTCCGTAACAAATTAAGTACTTAACCCGAGGTACCATTGTATCTTATTTTTCCTTCTTTTAATAATTTCAATGGGGGGGTGACAAAAAAATTCGCACCTGGGTACCAATTTACCTTGCTATGCCTCTGTTCAGATCCACCACAGGCTGTCCTCGCTTGCATGGGAAGTCCCAACCCAACAAGGGTTTGAGACCCATTGGCTACCCCAACTGGTTTAGCCAGCCAGCCAAAGTCGTTTCCCAGGGTGTGGCTGTTGTCACATGCTTACAGCTTCTAGGAGCCACAGGTGAGAGTTGAGTTCAGGTTAGGGACCAAGGGTGGACAAACTACCTCAGGAGGAGCACGTTGTGTCCCCCACCAGAAGTTCTACACCTCTCTTAACACCCCATACACTTCAAATGGGTGGGAGAAGATCTACATGCAGCAAAAATCATGTTCTTTACCAAAGAACTGTGAAGGGTCAAATCTTTCCTTCGATGTTTATTTAGCTATTGCATATACCTTGGAAAGAATCCTGCCCATAGGATTTAATTACAATATTGACATCTCTTATTCAAAAAGATTAAAAAAAGAGATTATGAATGCCTCAGGTTCATAATGCTATGTAGTAGAGCTTTTTCAACATCTTTTGATAATATTTTGTTCTCTTTTTTTAGTGCAAGGATTTAAAGCTAAAATAATAATCTCTGAAGGTATATTACAGAGGAATCTGCTTTTGGTTCCAATTAATTCCCTGACTTTGCCATCTTAAACACAGAATCAAATGATTTATTCAAATTTTCCTCCCAGTTATATTTTCCTAATATTGCCGGTAAAGCATATATTATCAAAAGGGTTTGAAGCAAGCAGATTAATTTCCTCAAAAAGAAATATATATGATACAAGTGTGCAGCAACCACAAAATTCATCTTGTACCTATATCTGTCTAGTCTGGAAGCAGTGTGTTTTATTTCAGATCCTCTCTGTCATTCCAGTTCAAATCATTATTCCAGTTTGAAGCTGATCTGTTAAATCTGAAGCTCTTTTTCACCTCCATTGACTATAAACAGGCATCTAAAAGTGGCTGTCACTTTTTCCTTTCCATGTAAGTCAAAAGTAGATCCCTCTAGAGGATTTTGTACTGGGAATTTTCAAACTTTTTTTCTCTCCAAAAAAGAACAAGCTTGCCACATTAGCTATTCACCTGTAAATGTTAGACAGAGGGAGAAAGAATAAACTTAAAATTAGCCCTTGCTGGTCTCCCAACTGTAAAAAAAAAAAAGTAAATCAATACATAAAAACAAATCATGTAGTGAAGAGCTGCTGTTAATTTGCCAACTTGGCAATTATTTGGAGCATGGCTTCTCCTCTCTGTTTGTATCAGACTTTGCCTCAGGAGCTTCTGCCAGTTTAAGATATCAGGGTTAGTGGAGTGTCTTCCTCATCGTACTAAAATTGGTAAAACCATTTAATCACAGGCTTAGGGTGTTATTTCACTTTTCCTATTACAGTACATTCAGAGTTTCTGAATCCAACAGCCGGCATGTCTTGCATCACTAGCTAAGAGTGGCATAAGTTGCCAGCTTTCATTACATTGCAGGTTTCTCAGCCTCTGTGTCATGTCTCTGCTCTTAGCTTCCTGCTTACACACTGCAGGCTACAGGATACTGTCATTTGAATTACAGCAAACTGTAAAAACAAACAATGCCAGCCAATTTCACTGGTGTTAAGAGTGGGATGGAGGCTTGCTAACAGTGCCAGAACAACAACATGCATTCAAGCTTCTGGAATATATTGTGCTCTGGACAAGAGGAATGCTTTCCATCCTTTATCCTCTATCCCAGAGCTTTCAGTTAGCTTAAGTCCACCTTGAGAGGGAAACCAGAGATATTATAAAACGCCTCTGCTTTATATTTTGAACCAGTTTTGAGAATCCAAAAATTTCAACCCTGTGTATGGGAGTTATGTTTGTGCTTCTACCATTTGTTAAACCTTGTCATTATTTGCACCTGCTTTTATTGCAGCGGAGATAATAAGTTGAGGAAGACACAAGATTCTCCCCACAATTAAGTAATTATACCATAAATGAAAACATTCATATTCAGGAAACATTTAATTAAAAGTAAGTGTTTACTTTGAAAACATGCTGTTGAACTGTTCTGTCTAATCCCAACATAATTTGAAATATGTTACTTAATGAGGAATGGAGAGACACTGGAACCCATATTCAGGCTTGCTGCTCATGTGCAAAGGCTACTTACACACAAGCTAGGGAAGCACAGACAGATGGACTAAGTTCCTATTTGGGGGGTGGGATTCAATCACATACCATTAAAATTCAAGATCTGGGGAATCAAACCTGCTTTGTGCCCCCAAACTGGACTTTTGCCATAAGGAGAGCAACAGAAAATGCACTGGAAAGTGTGGGGCAGGGTGGCACAGGAAACTGAGATGCAACATTGTATATCCTCCCTATGAACAAATCGGAATGAATACTCAGTGAAGAGCTTGTGTCCTCTTCTCTGCAAACAAATCAGGGTGAATGCTCTATAAGCAGGTCATGTAGAAGCAAGGCAATCCCCACCCCTAAAAAACCCTTTTGTGTCCAGTTAATAGGTCTCTAGCAGTATGTCTGGGACGCAGGTGGCACTGTGGGTTAAACCACAGAGCCTAGGACTTGCCGATCAGAAGGTCGGCGGTTCGAATCCCCGCGACAGGGTGAGCTCCCATTGCTTGGTCCCTGCTCCTGCCAACCTAGCAGTTCAAAAGCACATCAAAGTGCAAGTAGATAAATAGGTACCGCTCCGGCGGGAAGGTAAACGGCATTTCCGTGCACTGCTCTGGTTCGCCAGAAGCGGCTTAGTCATGCTGGCCACATGACCCGGAAGCTGTACGCCGGCTCCCTTGGCCAATAAAGCGAGATGAGCGCCGCAACCCCAGAGTCGGTCACGACTGGACCTAATGGTCAGGGGTCCCTTTACCTTTAACAGTATGTCTGGCTCCAACAAGCCTATTCTGTCCACTACCACAACCCAATCTTATATACATTTTTAAACTCTGCCAGTTTGGGAATATAAACCATGTTAAGTGGCTTAAACTGGGTGGCATTTAGCCCCCATGTAGATTTGTTTGGGTTTTGTTTGCAAGGCCTAACAGATATCCATTACCAGGAAAAAAATGGTTCTTGGTATTAGGAAAAAAATAAAAAAGGGTTTCTTTCTTTAGTAAAAACTCAGGTTTTGGAAGGGGAAGTATAATTCACTCTCAGCATTGTATTTCAAATGCACAGGACAATATCTGTAGTTTACAGTTGGTTGCTGGGAAGTTAATGTTCTTTAGCAGTGATATCCATTCTATAGTGGCATTATATAATGGTACGAAGAAGTAATACTGTCTTCTTTCCTTTCAGCATAACCTGCATTATTTATTTTCAATACAGCTACCTTTTTTTCCTAAGCTTCACAAAATAAATTTCCAAAAAATCCAGTCACAGCTCTGCAGCACTGTTCATATCAGCAAATGTTTGTGCCAGCACCAACATACAGGGCTCAGCATTCAAGTTTGAATAGCTTGCCTATAAAATTTCACTCTTATGCACACTTTTCCTTTAAAAATACTTGGAACCAGTACTTATTTCAGGACATATTTTAGTTTCCCAGCATATATCCTGCTACAGCTAAATTGACCTCCTTTTAGGTGCTTTTTGCCGTTTGCAGTGAAGGCCAGAAACCACTTTTTGTTGTTGCTGCTGCTGTTCTTATACATTTTTAATCATTTTCACACCACAACACCCACATAAAAATACCAGCAGCTTAAAAACATCTGAATGCAGCATTTTTTATTTTTTTTTAAGAAAGTGTTACAGAAAAGGAAGTAAAAATAAGACCTTGAAAGGAAAGGGGCAGTTTCATCAAAACGGTTTTAAACAGTCTTTTGTTTTTATTACTTACTGATAATTTCTTCAGGATATCTTTAATCACTGGATTCCAAACTCTTGAAAAAAAAATAGGGGAACAGAGGCCTCCTAACAACTCTCAGCACCCCTAACAACTACAGAGCCCATAATTCTTTGGGGGAAAGCATGACTGTTCAAAGTGGTATCATTGACCTTTAAGTGTTTGATGTGAATGTGGCCCTGGTCCAATTCATCTCCATTTTCACTACTCACATTAAAATCTGCCATCGTTTTTATACAGATGAAATGGCTAAAACTCAAAAATATTTTGAGCCCATTATTGAACATTTAGTCTTTATTTCATATGGGCTAAAAACAGTATGCCAGACAAAGTGGTGGGGCTTACTACTGCAAAGCCTTGCTTGAACATCTATTCACTGCAAATCATAGCTCAGCACTCCCTGCAATGAACTCCATTTGCTCATGCTGGTAAAGGTAAAGGTAAAGGTAAAGGTAAAGGTAAAGGGACTCCTGACCATTAGGTCCAGTCGTGACCGACTCTGGGGTTGCGGCACTCATCTCGCTTTTTTGGCTGAGGGAGCCGGCGTACAGCTTCCGGGTCATGTGGCCAGCATGACCAAGCCGCTTCTGGCGAACCAGAGCAGCGCATGGCAACACCGTTTACCTTCCCGCTGGAGCGGTACCTATTTATCTACTTGCACTTTGATGTGCTTTCGAACTGCTAGGTTGGCAGGAGCAGGGACCAAGCAATGGGAGCTCACCCTGTCACGGGGATTCGAACCACCGACCTTATGATCGGCAAGTCCTAGGCTCTGTGGTTTAACCCACAGCACCACCCATGTCCCATGTCAAATGAAATGAGGCATATGCCATGCAGAGGTTCTCCAAAGCATTAGCTGCGCTGGGATACAGTCAAATTAAGTAGGGGAGGGCGAACATTCTAAGCATTTTAAAAAGCATTTTTAAAGCAACCATTATTTAAAGTGTTTACAGGCAATTGTTAGAAATATACTGCCTACTTAAAAATAATAATTAGGTAAGTAAGGAACACATCACACAATGCAGGAAGAAGATGGGCACTGTAGAATCCAGATCAATCAAAGAAATGGGTCCTTGTCCCACTATATCTTTGTAATTATAGAGTTGTAACCAGGGAGGAGAACTTCCTTGCTCTACAAGAAACAGAATTAAGCAATATCCTCACAAACTCCAGCTTTTAAAGTTGAATTATATTCTTTTGCAAGGACTCTGACAGAACTTTTCCAAATCATTAATCTACTGAATGGCTTCTCATTTGATACACAATCATTATTTTCAAGCAATGCCAATTGGTTGGCTTCAGATAACTGATTATTATTAAGCATGAATTGCCTGCCACCCCCTGGGTCCATGATGAAAATGAGATGTTGCTTCTCTAAAGAGACCTCCTGAAAAGAAACATTTACAAGTAAATAGCGAAACTGAACATTTGGCAAATTGCTATTACGTACTGTAAACAGTAAATCACGCTCTCCTTAAATTGAATCATATCCTCAACAGTTGATGACAGACCTGTGAATTAGCTTGTGCTTCCATTGGCAGTACCAGAATTCCATTATGGACAATGAAATGATACTAAACACCACAGGATAACTTCATCAAGAAAATTGGTACTACAGTAATAAGTAGCACATCGTTTTCAATTGTTGCACAGTTAGTTCCCACTGCTTCCTCCATGCCGTTGTATATGATGGTAAATAATTTCCTGGAGAGATGTTAGGGTAAACAGGATTGTGTGTGTTGTGAGCCGACAGCCATTTCCACCACTTATTTCACTGGAATAAATGCCGCCCCTGTGTTGCTGTTGATGCTAACCTTTTCCCCCTGTGACTATGCACCCTCACATTTGATCAAATAAACATACATCACTGTGAACTGGTTCTAAGTTGCAATTTACCAATATATTACCAAATATATATTTATTTTCTACACAAAATAAACCTTTAACAGCAAACCTGCCTATGAATTGCAACATGTCATCATCATCTATGCAGGAATTTTCTCTGTACAGCAGCTTGGAAGATATAGAAAGAGGTCCATCTTGATATTTTTGTGGGGAAAGGCTATGTGTCATAATTTTTAAATCTATCTCAAAGAAAACAGGAAGTTGCCATTGCCTTTTTGAATATTGACAGGCAGTAGCTTGAGGAGCAACTTTCAACCCCCGGAAGCAACACCTCAATGCCTTTCACATGAGCAGCGTCGGGAAGGTTTTGGGCATCACATAGCAGGACAGAGTCTCAAACAAAGATGTGTTCTTCCAAGCGCACATTCCTAGCACGTTTGCACTCCTGTCTCAGTGATGTCTTCATTGCCTTGGTCATGTCCGCAGAATGCAAGTTGGCAGAATCCCCTAGGACATGCTTGGCAGGGAGCTGGCTTCAGGCACCAGGCCCATTGGTAGACCAACTCTATTACAAAGATGACTGCAAACATGGCATGAAGGCTGATGTGATACATGACCTGGGGTTGATGCCAACAGTGATCAGAGGAGGAATGACCACTGGGAGGAGTGTGGACTGAAGAAGTGCCATGGTGCACCTGCAGCAGCACAGTTGGACGACTTCATCTGCCCCAGCTGCAACAAAACATGTCTCTCCTGTATCAGTCTCTATAGCAACAGCAGGCGCCATCCCAGAGTTGCACTCTTCCATTGCCTCCCAAAACAGGTGGATGCCAACCAAATGGCTTGCCAGGTTTTTTTGTTTTTCACATCATACCTAGCTTATGTTTGCAACTGAACCTGAGACCTTCTCAATGCAAGAAGAACTAGCCCTTCTCTGTCAACTTTTGAAACACTGAAATATTGTTGTTTAATTGTATTAATGATAAGGATATGTGCAGTTGACAGAAATAGTTCTTAGTAGCAGTGGATATGAAGGACTCCTTGATGTCCCATTGGTGATGACTCGCAAAATAGTATAACTGCTTCTGGTCCTTCATTAACTAAATTAATGGGCTGGAGTGCCCCCTTATTTAGAGATGGTCCTGATGTCCAAAGTTAGCTCCACAAGATTTTCATGTGCGTATCTGAATAGACTTGGGCTCATTAAATTATTCTGGAAAGTGAAGAATGTCCCTTGTTTACTAATAGCTTTTGTAATAAAATTCAGGGCAGAATCACCTGTATACAGATTAGTGAAGCCACACATAACATCAATAGACAAAGCAGCCCTTCCATGAAATAAGCCCCTGTGCATCTTGTGTCAGCAGTATTCACAAATGACTAGCTCTGTTGTTTTTCAATGAAGCGACTAAACAGTTCTGTTTTTCCCTCTCGCCTGCCTCCTCCCCCTCCCTATTAATCCTTGACATGAAAGTTTCTAAGGGAAGTTTGAGAAAACACTTTACCAGTCATGCATATTTTGCATTAGCAACACCAAACAAAAAACACATTTTCAATACATTATTATATTCTTTGCATGTCAGCAAAGTCTATTATAATCAGCATGTAAAGCTATTAGTTTGTCAAGTGCTAAATTGAAATCTCATCAGCTTACGCCTTTAGCCAACTGTGCAATAGCCATAGTAATTAATCCTTACAGATATGCCTTCCAAAGAAAGGTCTGCAAGGAGAATGACTTGGCTATCCTCAGGTGTTTTAACACATCCAGGCACACACTTATCACCTGACATTGTATATAACAATTTCTACAGGATCTAATTGAGGCTTAACTAAATTTCCTGTTAATTTCAAGAAGCACGGTTTAGTATTCAATTAACGAAATTCAATTTAATGGCGCAAGTAATAATATAATACGGTGTTCCTCTAAACAAAATAATCAGACATGAGTTGGTACACAAGATCAGTAAGACGTTGATGAAAAGTGAACTCTTGCAAGCATTAGCAAGTTGCACCCTAAGTAAACCTTTTAATTCTCAAAATGAACAAAAAAGGTTAACAAAAATTGAAATAACACTCACAAGGCAAGCTCTACCCCAAGCCAAATAACTACTTTATAACTGTGTGTGTGTGTGTGTGTGTGTGTGTGTGTGTTTGTTTGAATATGTACACTCTATGTTAATTCTCTTGGCTTCGTATACCAGAGAGAGCCTAAGTAAACCCTAAAGCACTGTACCAGCTCAAATATCAGCACACACTTGACTATAAGGGTTCTCTATATATGACACTTGTTAAATCAAGTGGTCTATGCATCCTCTGTTGGGTCACCTTCATTATCCTTAACACGCCTCTTCCCCTACAAGGCCAAGCAACAGTGCCCTCCTCCATGCTTTTGGTTCATTTTGTCAGCTAGCTTTCTGCATTTCAGTGTACTGATTTCACTCAAGCAGATGCTACTACCTTAAGTTTGAAGAAGTGGTCTAGAATCTGATGTGAAGTATTTCACAAAAGATGACACCAAGAGGTATCAGCCCAACAGAAGCTTTATTGAGAACCACTTTAAAATGTTATTCAGTGTGGCCAGCTACTTTCTGTCTAAAAGCCTGCTCCACTTTTCTGAAATTGACCACTTATTTGAGGTATCACACTTATCACACGTTTCCACCAAAGCCCATAATCCAGGGATAGGGAACCTATGGCCTTCCAAATGTTGCTAGAACCAACAGCATAACCAGTGGTCATGGATTATTACAATTGCAGTCCTGGAACATCTGGAGGGTCAAAGGCTCTTCACCACTGCTAAAAAACAGTTACTGATAAAGCAAACAGTTACTGCTATAGAAAAACAGTTAGTGCTCAAACAACTTGCAAACTGTAGGGCTAAATAAATCTCTTAACTGCCTCCTCAGGACTCCAAAATACAGGGGCTATCAAACAATAAACATGACTAGTGGGCTGTCTACTTGCAGTCACAAGTTTTATAGTCCTGTGCTGGGGGGGGGGGAGAACTTATTTATACTGATCTCCCTGTCCAGCCAATGTTAATAAAGTGGTTTTCTTGACCTGACAATGTCAAATTTTCCTTTGAAATTTTCATTTAAAACATTCCCCTCAAGAATTTTAAAGGGCTTTCAAATCTGGAATAAAAGCAAGTTCTTTATTTGTTCTGTGTTCAATATCCAATACTGTTTGGAGTGTGAGTGTGACTGGAATCTGCCCCTTTCTAAAATTTAGAAAGACACACAATATCATACCCTTCCTCAGATAAAAATAGGGATATTTCTCTCCCCCCCCCCAACTGACCCTCCTGGATGCCCCTTTTTCATGTCCCGCCCCCACATGGCATTTCTTGTCAGAAGAAGGGTGAGTGGCAGCACCACTGCAACAATGAGACACGGCACACACACCCTCCAATGTCCTGAGAAGACCTCTTAGTCCCAATTTTGTTTTATTCTTTGGTAGATTTACAAAAAAAGGAAAACACCTACCAATAAATAAATTTCAGAAAGGAGCAGATTAGATGTGGAAGCACAAAGCATCTTTTTTTATTATTAAAACCATATATCAAGACTCCTAGTGCTCTGCTTCACTCCCCCTTTCTTCCCACCAAGGGCAGCCCTGTGCTCTGACTGCCCCTCAGAGCCAGGGCATCACACGGGGCTAGGCCTTGGCAATGACAGCCTCTCCTCCTTCTCCTCATCGGCTCTCCAGCAGCTGCTATGAGCTGCCCAAGAGAGGAGAACAGTGGCGGGGTGTCGTAGTCCTTGCTGCCAGCCATGGCAGAGCTCAGTGGAGGGAGAAGCCAGCCAACCAGCCGAGTTTCAGTGGGGTGCTTACCTGGAAGCAGAGTCCATATGCAAGGTTCAGCCCAGTCCTAAGGTCAGGAGTATCTCAGTTCACGTAGTCAGACAATCCGGGGGTCAAGAAAGCCAAGAGTCGCAAAAAGCAGCAAGGACCAGCCAGGAATGACAAATGTTGTTTCCAGCAACTGACTGAGGCTGGAAGCCCTGCTTAAGAAAGCTGGAGCCAGCTGGTTCTCATCAGGAGCAAGAAGGCTGATCAGCAGCAGGTGGAGTCACTTTGCCTTCTGCTCCTTCAGGCTGCTGTTCAGCAAGAGAAGCCAACTCCTGACCCATGACAACGGGATGCTCCCTCACAGCTGCCACCATTATTGTCGCTTTGAGAAGCACCAACTCATCCTCCCCGCTGAGCCTGGTGGTGGTGCTGGCAGGAGAAACAGGGATATTCCAGGATCAAATCAGAGGCTGGGGTGGCCTTCATGATTCTGGGACTGTCCCTGGAAAATCAAGACACTCTGAGGGTATACGATCTGTTCCATGGTATGGCCACAAGGCATGTGAAGGCACCACCTTGTGGCAGCTAAGCCACTCTGGGTCTAGTCAGTACCAGGATGGGAGATAACTGTTAAGAAATGAATATGGAATCTATCACAACTTGATTATATTATATCCATTATATCTGTGAAGGAGAACGCCAAGTGCAGAAGGGGAAAGCTGCTTGCTCCACCCATGACATCACAGCCATCTCTGGTGCCACATCCTGATGACAATGCCTTCACTGTGTACATCTGGAAAAGGGTGGTCTATGTATTTGCAACAGATGTTGATATTTCCTTTCTCTCTTCTCTGACTTTCTCTCTGCGTATTCCTGCTTCTTTTTGCACCTGTTTAGCAAAGCTCCTTGCCTTATGCTTTGAGAACCATGCCTAGAGAGAGAAAACTTTTCGGAACTGGGAATGTAAACATAAATCCTCCCATTTTAGCAAGGTTTATTACCTGGCTTGGATGAACATTAATCGTGTTCAGCTTCTTGGCTTCTCAGGCTAGGAGTACATAAACAAACAGATGGCAAATAAAAGTCTTAAATGTCATTTGAAATGAAACATACATCCCAAAAGGTAAATTTCCCAAGGTCACTTTCAAACGATAACTTTGAGGAGAGCACAAAAGGAGCAGCCAAACAACACTTTTGTTTCTCCCCAGATATGAAATAACTATGTGGAGGATGGCAGAATAACCTCTATGGAGTTTCTAAATGGGAAGAAAAAAGGCTGAAGAGATTGCCCGCTTCTTCGGTTTGTATGCAAGTTCATGTGTTTATTAGCAGTATTTATAGAAAGCCCATAGCAGATGGCTGATTTTACATTGTATGCCAACCTCTCAAATTAGTTTCTATATTCTTTATTTATTACTACTACTATTATTTTATTTTCTATACTGTCCTTCATCTGAGGATCACAGTGTTGTTTACAACATAAAAACATAAAAATATTATTTTATTTTCTATACTGTCCTTAATCTGAGGATCACAGTGTTGTTTACAACATAAAAACATAAAAATACATAACGGAGTAACAAACAAAAAGAATAACCCACACACACAGTTTAAAAGGCCGTAGATTGTTTAATAAGCCAAAGATCTAGGAGAAAAGGAATGCTTTTCCTGGCACCTAAAGATATGTAATGAAAATGCCAGGAGAACCTCCTCAGAGAGAGTATTCTGCAAGCGGGAAGCCACCACAGAAACGGCCTGCTCTTGTTTTACATCCTCCCGACCTCCCGTGGAGGAGGCACGTGACAAAGAAGCGTTTCTTTTCCCAATCAAACCCAAGAAAATATAAAATAAATGAGACCCTAGTGCAAAAGGAATTGGTAAGAAGATGGGAAAATAAAAGAAAAACACTGAGAAATATAGAAGAATCAAGAGGAGAAATGGTGTGGGGAAGATTAGCACCACAGAGTTGTTCATAAATGGTAATTCTGTACCGTTTGCAGACTGCTGCTTTCCAATGCTCCTCTCAAAAAGAAAGCATATCCTGATTGGTTATAGGCATCCCCAATTGTTGTTTCAAGGGCAGACTGTACATGTTTGAGTGAAATTGCTGTGGGCCTCTTTATTCATTTCTATTGTGCCACACTTGCATTTATGCCACACATGAGGTACCTTCCCAGTAACCTAGGTTTGTAATCAGTTTGACAGAACTTTTCCCCTCAAGAATTCCTGAAGTAGCTGTTGAGTAGTTAAATAAATTACAGCCCCCAGCACATGATTTATGACACCTCCTGATCCATACAGAGCAGATATTAGGAGTTTCCATTGTTTTTATGGCAAGTATAGTCATTGAGTGAAAAATAAAGCATTGTCGCTGGCTAGGGAAAGGAAACATTTATTACCTCTCTTGCAAAACGTATTCCCTAATAAATATGAAATATGAGCAAATAAAGTGTCAAGAGTATCACATTCATTTGCTGATATTATGGTGTTTCTGTGATATACAAGGCCAACTAGGGCATAGATAACAATATTTCTATAATCTTCACCATTGTATAATTTTGCATACTGTGAATCACTTTAATAAAATGTAAATTTAGGGTCTAGTTTCCTCATTTATGTGTGCATTATTAACCATGCTTCTTGTACAGTTATTGAAGTAAGATCTCTCCTCTGCTGTGATAATACTCAGTGCTCATCAGCTTGCCAATATGTCTCCAAAGTTTTGTTTCCTTAGCATATGGAAACAGTCTCCTTTTTGGGTAGGTCAGCATTCCCCCTGCAGTGCCAGAAAACCTCAGATGTGACCCCTGTGGCCCAGGTGTGATGATTTCTCAAGAAATAAGCTTACTGGATTTCATACTCCAAAGCTCAACTGGCCCTTTGATGTAAGCAACCACATACAAACACACTTTTTTTTTTTCATTTAGCATTTTACCTTCTTCCATAGCAAACATATCCACCCTATCATCCTATGAGTGGCTGGTACAACCCAGTGAAGATGGGCAGCATATAAATACATTGTTGTTGTTGTTGTTGTTTTATAGCATAATTAACAAAACACAGAATTCTTAAATCAGATTCCTCCAGATTTACATTAGTTCACATTTTGTTTTCTTGTGAATGGTGGATAACAACAGATATATTATATTGGCTGGTAAAATATAGTTTATTTCCCTTTAAAAAAAAAAAGTAAGAGCAGGAACTAACCAAGTCACTAGTTTCCATTAGCTTAGGAGTAGGGAACATTTGTTTAACACAACATCAGTTAATTCCCTCCCCCCCCACTCAGCCCACCAAAAAAGGAATAAATCGTTATTATTAATTATAAAATTTCTACACCACCCTTCATCCAAAGATCACAGGGAGCTTTACAGTAACAAACACAAAAAGATATACAATAATAACAAACCAAAACAACAACCCCCAAACACAGTTTAAAATATATTTTTTTAATTGGCTCCTGAAATAGCCACCATCATCTAATTTCTCTGCCAACAAATCAGGCTGAATGCTTATTAAACAGGTTGTCTGGAAGCACTCCCAGTTTTCCTTTTGAGAAAATAGCAGCTGGGGGCGTATTTTCTTTGGGAGACAGAATAGAGGAAGAGGGTTAACCTCTGCTCCCCCATGCACTGTGATCCCAAACAGTTGGACTGCAAGTGACGTATGAAATGTCTTCACGCATCTCATTCCATGTCTAGCTCAGCCTACGCTTCATCAGTCATTTTCGTTTGAAACTGATACCAGGCATCCTTTTACACTAATGCTTTGAAGTTATGTACTATCAAGGACTGAATCCACTTTGCATACCGTTAATAAAACTCTTGTTTTTCTCAGTCTAAAAATACACCTGGAAAGACGGGCGAGGAAGTGACCTCACACAACAAATTCTTTTCATACTTTCGGCTTCAATTCACCACCTTGTAAAACTTAGGTGTAAAATTATGTTGACTTTATGAGAGTCTGATACCATTAACATATAGCACTTAACTCATTCCACTTGTATATGCAATGCATTTAAATGTCAGCTTTGACTTTAATGGGACTAAACTGGCAAAAATCCAAGGAGAAGAAGAGTTTTATTTGTTTGCGTCTAAGGCTGATTTACTTTGGATTAGCTTCCTGAATTTTATGTGCTATTAGGTAAGCAGGTTTGGGAATGCAGTCTACATGCTGATGCATTTGTTTCCTTTTGGCTGTTGGTTGCACCTACATAATTCTGTTGAGTCGGAGCTGTTGTAAGCAATTGCTTAGCTGTAGCATGGCGGCATCTGAAAACATTGTATGCTCTTCTGCTTCTACTGCAAAGTAAAACTGAGCATTATCCTCACTCAGCCCATGTGATATCCTCCAGAAGGGAAAATCAAATGACAACCAGTTTAATATTTGTTTCCTTTATAACATAACATTTCCTGTTTTTATTTACTGAGAAGAAATGAGAAAACACTTTATGGGCTAATTCCTTCATCTTGTTTTGAGTCATGGTGGTGGGACTTGGCTCGACCTGATCATTCATTGTGGGCAACAAGAGCTCTTAAATTTTTGGCTCCTCTTCGTTAAGGCTACTTTTCAGCCCAATTCATTTCACATTTCAAATTTATGGACCCTTTAAGGTGAAAGGGAGAGTAAACATTTTAAAATTGGAAATCCATTGAGACACTTGGCTCAATTACAGGATTATGCTTGATCACCTTCCACTATCAGAATGACCAACATCCAAACCTATTGAGTTTTGTAGCCACCTTCACAAGTATTACTGAGAATTTCAATTTAAAAAGAAAAATCAGTACTAAAAAAAGTTATGGATTTTCTTTTCTGTGCTGTTTATAATGATTTTTTAAATTCATGAAAAACGAAGCCTGGAAGTTAAACACTATTTATTTATATTATGTTGAACTTCCACAATATGGTCAATTGCTTTGTTTTCATGGAGAGTGATGCACACCATTTCTGGCATACAAACGAGCCTGATGTACTGTTGCCCTCGATGCATAGTCAGCTACTGCAACCCAATTTACTCATCTGCACACGTTAAATCATGTGTACTATCTTTCTCTTCATTCTGTCTAAATTATTATGCTTTATTCTCCCTGGCACGCATTTCAGGATATGCTGCTAAGAACTATTTGTGATGTGTGTTATGTGTGGATAGCAATGGATCCCATTGGTTCCCTGAAGAGGCATAATGACTGATACCTACAATGCTAAGATCAGCATCTTTTGTTAAGAGTAGACACATGAAGGTGTGAGACATGGAAATCACAGCAAGGAGTTGCAAATGTGAAAAAGTCAAGGCTGATTGTCGAGATTCAGGTTTAGCAATGTTGTGGATTGAGATACAAGTGAAAGAGTCGAGTCCACATTGGCTGGTGCAAACAATGATGTCATGTGGCTTTGAACTTGATACTCTAACCCACAGGAGAAAATGGAAAGAAGCACATTAATAATCTCAAGGTCTAAACCAGGAAGACCACCTCACCAAAGTAAACCATTACTAGGCATCAGAACAAGACAACATGCAACGTTACTGAATTGGCATCTATGACTATTTTGTCAGAAACAACATAAAGAACACACCTTCAGCATAGCTACTTTGCTGTCAGTGACAAGATGCTGCAAGAACATGCTCATAAAGCAGTGCCTATTCAGTTAGCTAATGTGAATGATGCAATAGCTAAGGTAAGTGATGTAATAGCTGCCAAAGGAAAATAACTTTTGAACTGTCTGAAAGAATTTTACAGGCAGACATATGGAAACCAGGAACATGCTGTGACTTCTGATGTTGCCATGGACCGGCTTTTGGAAGCAATTCAGCATAAACTCAACAACAGTGGTATTCATCAGCTAAATGATGTGTGGGAACATTATGTACTGCTAGCAAAGTGCTCATCTACAATTATCCCAAGCTACATAAGTCATAAATCAACATTTAAAGAAGAAGCCCAGTTGTTGCTTGGAGACACACCAATATTTATGCCAAAGAAGAGAGAAAACTTTGCTTTACAACTTATTTACAATGATTTTACAACTTACTTTTCCAAATAAATTATTTTTTTCCAGCGTCTGGAATCTACACAACTCTCTTGAACTCACTAGAAGGGTGCCCACAAAACTAGATGATGGCTTTTTCCTCCAGCACATGCTGCGCTTGAGATTTGTGGTGTTTTCAAGGTTTACCCTGCTATCCAGCGTGTTGGTGCTGATCATGAAACTGTTCTCAGTGTTCTACCTGACAGCCTGTTTATGTTTTTGTAAATTTTGATTGAAGGGCAACTGAGGGGAGACTGGTGATGAAAACAGGGATAACAATGAACCTACTGATCAGTGTTGTAGAGGGAAGTGAGAGGCAGATGAGGCTTGTCAACCTGGGAAGGTAGACCATCAAGGAGAAGGAAAACTCTGATCTTTAACCTCCACTGCCATGCAGGATATCTTTGGGAGAAGAAAAGGCTAAGGAGTAAAACCTACACAAATCCAGAGTGTAGTCCCTAAGATAGATGTTTGGATGGCACTTTGTAAACCTCCTTCTGGTAACTCCTGCAGCCAAGCTGGTGTCAAATGTATTGCTCTGCTTTCCTTTGGACCACATCAGTCAGGCCAAGAGGGGGCTCTTACCTCCATAAGAGCCCAGGACCTCCATACACACTGCCCAGTTTTGTACCCCTGGGAGGTCACTTTGGTGCTGCTCATGCAGTGATATGACTTCACCCCTGGAGGTGCACTCCATTGTCTCTAGAGACAGACGGATGTGAACAACTACTCTTGGTATGCATGAAGCACCATGTGCTTTTTGAAGCCTGTATCAGAGATTTTTTAGAATTGTGTAGTTCACAACTTTTACAACAACATAAGGTAAATAGGCTACCATTGCTGAAAATGCAGCAAGTTGAACAAGGATACCTTTTCCCAACATAGCAGCAAAATTGGGAATCAGAAATTTGCACTCTACTATTTAGATTCAGTTTCAGTGTACTTTTATTAATCAGAGAACACCAGGTTACTACTGATTCCTCAAAAATGCCATCAACAAGTCTTCTAGAAGCCTTTTCAGAATTTTGAACCTGTCTAATAGTAGAGGATAAAGTAAAGCTGATTTTTAAAAATGCCATTTATATTACAAAGCCGTCCCTTATCTGAAAGTCCATTAGTTGGAAGCAAAGCCCATTGATTTCAATCTGATTCATTTTCAAGTATTGTTAGAATCACAACCTAAGTGTCAGGTTCTATTCACATGGGCAACAATTATGTAGATTTGAAATATGTAAAGCAATTGAAATGACAGAAACAAGTTTTTCACTTGGGAGAACGGCTTAGGGGGAAAAATGTTTTATGCCCAGTTCTGAAGAGAATATGATTTTTAGCATGTGAGAATAGCACATGATAATGCTACATTATAATCTTCTTTGCAGCTCCCATTCCATTCCATGCAATGCAATTTGACTTTGCAATTTAAGCACCACACTTGTGTTTAAGTGCGCAAGAAATGGAGGAAGAATCAAACATTACAAGGAACTATTTAGAGAACAGAATTTGTTCTTGTACTGACAAACAAAACCATACATTACCTAGTTCTCATCTGGCAAAAAAGACTGCCTTACCATTTTTCTCTGTCTTGAATTCACCATTTAGATACTGAGAAGCATCAAAATAAGTCACAGACTGAACCAGGCATAGATTTCTGATTTTTCCTACACTGGGGTACAATTATTTCCTTCTTCTGTGATCCCTCCTCCCTCTCCCTTTTTGCTAGAATTCTTGTGGTCCAAAGATGTATTTTTTAAATTGACAAAACAAGTGCATGTACTCAGAAGCACTCAACAGTCAAGGCATAACTAACCCTGTTCCTCAGGAGATTTTGATACCTGGAATGGTTTCTATCTGTCTTCTGAGATACAGGGGTGTGTGGAAGTATGGTCTGGAGGCTGTGACTGGGGTGGGGAATTAGTAGTAGTAGTATTTACCTATTGCTTCCAAAGGAGTGGCAAACAACTAGGAAGCAAAACAATACAATTAAAAATGAAACAGAAATCTTTTAAAGCATTAAAAAAAAAAAAAAGAGGTAAAGGACCCCTGACAGTTAAGTCCAGTCACAGATGACTCTGGGGTTGCGGTGCTCATCTTGCTTTACAGGCCAAGGGAGCCGGCGTTTGTCCGCAAACAGTTTTTTCCAGGTCATGTGGCCAGCATGACTAAGCTGCTTCTGGCACAATGGAACACTGAAACCAGAGCAGCACACAGAAATGCCGTTTACCTTCCCGCCGGAGCAGTACCTATTTATCTAGCTGCACATTTTGGCATGCTTTCGAACTGCTAGGTTGGCAGGAGCTGGGACCGAGCAACGGGAGCTCACCCCGTGGCGGGGATTCAAACCGCTGACCTTCTGAGTGGCAAGCCCAAGAGGCTCAGTGGTTTAGACCACAGCGCCACCTGCGTCTCTCCTTAAAGCATAAAAACATCCAAAAAAATAAACACAGTCTCCCATCTACAATTTGCTTGTGGGTGAGGAAGAGGCAGATCTAGTGTTCATTCCCGAGGCTTGGGTAAGTGAGATGGGAGGACTAGGTGTGGCCCAGCTTTTCTCTGATTTGGAGCAGCTCCAAAACACTGGCCCAGTCTTTCCTTGGATATGTTTCAACTAGTGCAGCCTGACCCTGTAGAGAATCTATTTCAAGGAGTTGGGCCCTCTTGACCCTTGCTCACCAAGGCTTATAAAACTAGCCAGAGGGAATTGCCAGGGTGGGTCCAGGACGTGATTATTGCCTCTGTGCAAAAAGGCGAAGTGAAATTGGCCCTGAAGATGCACCCTCTCCTTAGGAGGACCTCCCTGCAAATATCCCTTTCCTGGGCAAGGTGCTCTAGAAGGTGGTGGCAACCCAGCTGCAAGCATGCTTGAAGGAAGCAGATTATCTGGACCTATTTCAATCCATCTTCAGGCCTGGAAATGGAACTCAAACTGCCTTGGTCACTCTGGCTATTAACCTGTGTGACTCAGGAAAGAGGCATAAGGGGTGTGATCATGTTGGTTCTCCTTAACAGCCCCACAGCTTGTGGTGTCATTGACCACAGCATTCTTCTGGACTGACTAATACACACACACACACACACACACACACACAGGATTATATCAGTAAAGCAAAAACAAGCAAGTCAATAAACAATCCAGTTCAACACGAACTCATAATCATTAAAAAAATATTTTTTCAGAAATTGTTGCTGAGCATTAATTCAATGCCAGTTGACACCATGTACAGCTGCTGAGTCCCAGGCAGCTTCTTCTTCCATAGCTTCAGCAGCAAACTCCCAGCAGCCACCATTAGTTTTGTGCAGTTATATGATATAGCTCTCTTTTTTCTTGCCAGTTGGCTGGTTTCTGCTCTCAGAACCTTGGTTCCATTGCTCTGCTCTCCCAAAAATCATAGTCACCAAGAAAATGTCCAGAAATCACGCAGTTCCACCCAGTCAAAATCAGTGACTGAATCTGGAATAGATGCATGTATCAAAAAGTAGGAAAGACCTTTGACACAGAAAAACCAATGACTAAAAGCATGCATCAACCTGTTTTACGGTGACTTGTCTATATCATGCTTGACCTTTATCTGCAGTGCAAACAAGGCATGCATTATATGCAAGTTTTGAATGTTGATATAGTAACATTCCTCTCAATGGGGAGCATATCACAGAAAATATATTGCCAGACAAAAGCTATTTGTTGCAATAATTCCTGTGGAGAATTTAGTACAATGGGGGGGGAAATGTAGTACCACTGTTACTTAGCTTTAGTAGGTAATATGTAACCATGTGGATGGTCTTTATTTAAAACCACTGAACTAATTAAGTAAAAAGTACATCATTGTTAGTATTGTTGGAAGCAGGCTAACAGAGACCTCATTTTGCCATATATTTTATCCTTGATTTCCTTTGCTGGCATGTGCCTGCCAAACTTCATCCATTAACATTTCATTTTCTGTGATTATTCTTGATCTCTAGCTCATAAAGTACACAACATTATCCTTGTCCTGATTGATATTCTTAAGCCCAGTTTCTGTCCAAGGTGCCTACCTGCTAGTTTGAGCTGCACAGAGAACTGGTCCATTTAATTACTATTAACCTCACATCTTCACTACAGTATGCTCACAAGAAACTCATATTCACAGCAAATGGCAGTAATTAGCAAATTGCTCTCATATGGCATGACTCGAGCCTGTCACAAGTGAGTAGTGCAATCTAACAAGCTGTAACCTGATATAAGCAGGATCTTTTCTATTGCATTTGCAGCAAATTCGGTAATGGATCCTTCACCTATGAAGTTTTGCACTGGAGTTTCTTGGCTATACAATTCTGATTATCCCCTTGAAAGTGTAAAGGGCTAGCCCTCCTATTGATCTCTGCAGTACATCAAGCCCACACAACTTGTGACCCACCAAGTAAAACATAAGCCACCAGCCACAGCAGTCAACAAATGGCTTGATAAATGGTCTCTTTGGGACTGTAAAAATGGGGGACAGGAGGTGTCAGACACTTGGAAAGCCATCACCATGATTAGTGGCTACATTCAGATTGGCTGGTCCCTTTGTACAGGACTGCAATATGCCATATGTTCAACTTACTGACAAATGATGGCAACCATAAGTAGCCACAGCAGACTTCTTACGCCTTGCTGAGTGAACTGGGAGGAAGTGAGAAGCAGAAAGAGGGAAGAGGTATCACTGGCTTACAATCCTCTATGAAGGGTGAAAAACAAATGTATGAGAGAAATGGGTGGGTGGGAAAGTATGGTAGCTCAGTGGTAGAGCAACTGTTTGCATGCAGGAAGTTGCAGGTTCAAATCTTAGCATTTATTAGTAGTAGTAGTAGTAGGAGGAGGAGTAGGAGTAGGAGTAGTATACCGCCCTATACCTGCAGCTCTCAGGGCGATTAAAACATAAAATCACAATATAAAAACACAAAATACATAATAAAAACAACCCCATAACCCCCTCTCCCCAACACATTTTAAAAGGGCATAGGATGTCAATCAAATCAACCAAAGGCCTGGTTAAAAAGGAAGGTTTTGCCTGGCGCCTAAAGGTGTATAATGAAGGTGCCAGGCGATCCTCCCTGGGGATTGTGGATCCTCCACAAATGGGGAGCCACTTCGGAAAAGGCCCATTCTCCTGTTACCATCCTTTGGATCTCTCCTGGAGTAGGCACCTGAAGAAGGTTCCTCAGAAGTTGTTCTCAGGGTCTGGGTAGGTTCATATGGGAAATGGCGGTCCTTGAGGTATTGCGGTCATGAGCCTAGAATGCCCCCTGTCTGAAATCCTGGAAAGCCATTGCCAGTTAGTGTAGACAGTTCTGAGCTAGAAGGATCAATGGTCTGACTTGGTATAACACAGCTTCTATGTTCATAACAGAGAAAGAGACAGACAAAAAGGGAGAGTAAGACTATGAATGGCTGTAAGTCACAATGGCTATGTTCAACCTCCAGTGCTGGGGTCAAAATATCTCTGGATGGGCTGTTGCATTCAGGTCCTGCTTGCAGGCTTCCCATAGGCATCTGGCTGGCTTCTGTAAGAACAGAATGCTGGACTAGATAGTCCTTTGCTTTGATCCAGCAGAGATCTTATGGGACAGAAAAATACATTGCTTGTACCTCATTCTGATAAGGATACAATGCAGATTGCCATGGCAAGAGTTCAGGTTTTGAGTACATTTATTTTGAACAGTACAGAAGGATTTTATTTTATTTTTTAAGACCCATTATCATGTGGAAAAGGATGGCCGAGAGCCAAAGGATGAAGACTGCCAAACACAGTTCCTGAAGTTAACTCTAAAATTGATTTCCTCGCTGCAAATATAAAATTCTGTTTTCCTATATCTTCTAATTTTCTTTGGCTTTGGTAACTAAACCCCAGAGAGAAACGGTATTTGTTGATACTTAGGTGATGTATGAATTCTTTGCGCATACAGCTGATATGTTTTCAGAAGCCCTGTAGCATCAACACTACAGGTTTAAATGGATGGTTTGGGAAAGAAATGAAAACTCCTGAATACTGTGTTTTTCAGACTAATATGAGAAACAATTCAGCAGTGTAGAATTAGATTTGTTATCTATCCTTTTCACCAAGATTTCTGCATTTTCATCCTTCCCAGGGAGTAGCCACAAAATTCATCCTCTAAGCTTTGTTTAATGGTTTCAGGTTGCAATATCCTACACACCCTCCGCTGGAAATAAATCAGTGGGACTTATTCTGAGAGACATGTGTAGGATTGTGTAAGAAGCCTCAGCATGGGGATTGATTCTCACACAGTTTGCATGCCTATGTACATAAAGGAGAGGGAGAATGGATGAGCAGTGGAACCAGATCAAAACAGAGACAATGGCATATGAATTGTTTTTCTGAAAAGACCATTCATTGGAAACAAACTCAAGGAGCAAAATCAGACCCTGGTACATAGAACTACCTCGATTTCAAAATGTTGGTATTGACCAACCATTTTGGTGAAATACCAGCATTATAGACAGGGCCGTCTTAAGCATATCCGGCGCTGTGGTGCAAAGCTCCCTCCAGCCCCCCCCCCATTTCCCAGGGTTGTCAACCTTTTTTTAGGGAGGATGGTGCTGCCGGCAGGGCTGGACGAGGCAGGCAGCAGCTGGAGGGTGGCTCCTCTGGCAGGAAAGAGGCGGAGGCTGGCTGCTTCATGCCACGGTGGCCACGTCAAACAGAGGCTCCGAATATGGCGCTGCTTTGGCATGGGTGGCATGGCGGAGGCAGGCAAGGGCCTCCGACTCTTCCCTGGTGCCCTCCAGAACTTGGTGCCCTGGCACCCCATGCCACTAGCCTCTATGGGTAAGACGCCCCTGATTATAGATATCACTAAAAGTTTTTTTCTTTTCCATCTTTATGTAGTCCTTTTGGGGTCATTGTCTCGGTAAGTGTTGATAAATCTTGAGAGGTGGGTTTTGTTTTTGTTTGTTTGAGAAACCAGTTATCGTGTGCTCCATCTTATCCGTTTCTATGTGCAGACATAAGGAATGTCAATGAGAGTTTAGTGCCAGTGTGAAATCACAACCCATGTCAATGCTGCGCACAACCTCAATAAGCACTCACAGCTGCCGACATTACTCCCCTCTTGTCCCATCACATCACAACTCTATTTCAAAGGTGGGGAGGAAACTGGACAACCTGCTCTACAGTGATAGGGTATATCTTTCAGAGGAGGGTGTGACACTTTCCATGGGGATCTGCAGCAAGGATTAAGTGGTGCAGTCACCGCTTGTGGCAGATGCAGTGTGGTTTCAAAGGAGAAAAATTTAAATCAAGACTCTGAAAACAGATCTTCAGGCATCTGCTACAATGAAGGAAAGCTTCCCCAGAACTGCCCCTTCCAAGGTTGTGTGTTTAGAAGGCATAGGGGGTTTTCTGTCTGGCCTTGAGACTATCCCCAGGCATCCCCTCCCCAGCCACACCTCCTCTCCCAAGGGCTCATATTTCACCAGCCTTGCTTGGTCCCCTCCTTGAGTGTTTTTGCCACCTGGAATGTGTCCTTGATCTCTAATAATCCTTCTTGCTTCTTCAATGGAAGATAGAGACAGGTGGGGGGTGGTACATGCATGGGTGCATGTAGAAATTACCCTACTGTACAAAAGTAAACTTCACATTCTACCTCTGGCCACTTCTGTCTCTGGCTTTGCCTTGTATGTGATCCCCCAAAAGGTTGTTTTAAAAAACTGTTCTCCTTCCCTGCTTTAATGTGAAGGACCAAGGGTAGGAGAAAGACTGGCCATCAGTCTTGGGCCATGGAAGCTCAGCCAGAAAAGATTGAAGTGGAAAGGCCGGAACTCCACTATCTGATAAGCATGTCACCCACACCAGAGGAAGGATGTTGCTTCCGTTTAGCTATTTATCTATTGCAAATAATGTTTTACAAAGTTATTGCCTATTTAAGGTCCAGATATGTGCCTCTTGCTTCTTTATTCTATTTTTAATAATATTTTATTGGTTTTCATTATAACAAACATATTCTAACAATGAACATTAAGAAATAAAAAATAAAAAATTGAACTGTATCATTTTGCATAATGTTTGTATATTCAATACAGTACCGAAATTTGGAATTTCTCCAATCCCCCGACTTCCCTCTACCCCCCTCCATGGTTCCATTATTCCTCTTGCCTCTTTATTCTGGTGGTATGAGTGAAAATCAAATTAGTGTAGCTTCTACTGGCATGGAGGTAGAAAAGTCTTCACTCGCTTAATTTCTGTGTTATAAATGCTCAGGTGCTGTGGAAAAGCTAGTAACCAAGGTCTCGGGTCACTTGAATTTCTTACCCACCCACTAACTAATTGCCTCTGGTGCTCAGGAACAGAAGACACCTGCAAATTGTTACTGCATTGCATGCAGTGCCATTATATGACTTGGCAGAGAGCAGCTATCTGTAACCCCTACACAACAAAAGCATGTACAAATGGGAGAAAGCATACAACCAGCAGAAAACAGTAGGGGTGGTAGGTGCACCAGCGACAACTGATAATGGACTGCAGCTGTGTATATCAAGTAGCAGTGGAAAATCAATATAAAGACTAATTTAAGTCTGTTGTGTTCATAAAAAGTTGCAAAGGAAAAGCTTGTAGAAAAATGAGGAACTTGGCTTTCATAGAACTCTGAAAGGGGACCACAGTCTTGTTACCATAAACTCTCAGATGACCTGGATGTTCATTTGGTCATCTGGATTTGTTTGCTGAAATTTATGGGAAGGTTAGACAACGTTAGCTATTTATTACGCATTCATTTTTATTAGTTTGCAGAAAGACTACAGGGGTGTTCATACATTACCTTGGACCAGGTTCAGATGCTCCTGGGAAAACGTTTACGTGTGGTGATTTTAAAATTCACCACATGTACTTGTACCCTGAAGGTAAAAGGTAAAGGGTAAAGGGACCCCTGACCGTTAGGTCCAGTCACGGACGACTCTGGGGTTGCGGCGCTCATCTTGCTTTATTGGCTGAGAGAGCCAGCATACAGCTTCTGGGTCATGTGGCCAGCATGACTAAGCCATTTCTGGCGAACCAGAGCAGAGCACGGAAACACCATTTACCTTCCCGCCGGAGCGGTACCTATTTATCTACTTGCACTTTGACATGCTTTCAAACTGCTAGGTGGACAGGAGCTGGGTCTGAGTAATGGGAGCTCACCCCATCACAGGGATTTGAACTGCCAACCTTCTCATCAGCAAGCCCTAGGCTCTGTGGTTTAACCCACAGCACCACCTGTGTCCCCTGAAGGTAGAAGTACTCAAACTTCCCAGTGCATTTGCCCCTATGGCAGGCCAGCTGAGCAGTGCTGCTGTTTTATGTGTTCACGTTGCCTTGAAAAGCAAATAATGGTTGGGAGGGCATTTTAGATGCCTTGCTTCCCACAGCATTGATCTCATTTAGCAGCTCAGACTGGAATTCAAAATCAATATAAATTTTATTTCAAGAATATGAAAATATTTTACCAGCAGCTGGTGAATGTTGCCTAGAGGAACAATTGTTTGTGAGGGTTTTGTTTCTGCTTTTTTAATTAATCGTATAGAGCTAAAGAATTCCCACTTAAATTGATGGAATGCTTTCGCTCTTGTTTCTACAGCTTTAACAGCAGAAACACTCCAAATCTCAAATAAAGGCATAACCTTAAAAGCAGCTTTCTAAAGCATTTCCATACAATTGGTTTATTACAGAGCAGGGGTGGGGATCCTATAACAGCCAGAGGGCCACATTCCCAGATGGGCAACCTTTCGAGAGCCACACGCCAGCCAGGGTTGCAGCAACGGATATGTGCACTAGGCTATAGTCCAACCACACAAACATGAGAGATTTCTACTCATCTTCATCAAACAAACATGAGGCCTTGTTACAGCTGAAGGACACATTCCACCTAATAAAAGAATTGGGAGGTGCGAAGTAAAGCCCATGAGGGAAGTGGACTTAGAAGAATGGATAAGGCCTGGGAAGAAGTGTGGCCTGAAGGGCAGGGAGCCTCCCAGAAGTCACAAGATTGCAGGTTAATTGTAGAGAAACAAGATTTAGACAAATGGGAACCCACAAAAAATAAATAATAATCCATAGTTGTGTATATAGTTTAGGGCAGGCTTCCTCAAACTCAGCCCTCCAGATGTTTTGAGACTACAATTCCCACCATCCCTGACTACTGGTCCTGCTAGCTAGGGATCATGGGAGTTGTAGGCCAAAAAACATCTGGAGGGCTGAGTTTGAGGAAACCTGGTTTAGGGTGTGGGAATTGTATGGGATTGTTTAGAGCAGTTATGGTAAACATTGTGTTTTTGGTACAGCGGCCACATTTACCCTTAGCCAGCCATCTGGGGGCCACACAACAGAGGTGGTGCAGGCCACACACAACAAATTATCAATCTGATGACTAAGAATGGGACCACTTACCGGTACATCTCTATCAGGGCACTTGGGTGGCAGAGAGTTTTAAACTTTTTGCCATCAAATAGGTGATGTCTTGGTGTGTGGATGGGGGACCCTTGGTTGACAGCCTGTCTCTATGCTGATCTAAGATAGTCCTGTATTTTCAAATGTCCTCTTTAAAATATTAAAAATTGTAAATTTCCACATTCAGGGTTTTTTGTGGGGATTTTTAAAACATTTGTCTGCAGAAGTATTTTACTGAAATGCTAGAACTATGCAGGTGCTTGTGTAGAATATATTTAAAAGTCCTTCTGTTTGCAATTAGTTTTTGTACATATATCCAAGGCCTTCCATGGGAGATTCACAAGGACATGTTGTGTGCCTGAAAATGATTGTTTTCTACCTTGTGTCCTTAGACAGTCACTAAACACAGCATCTTTTGTATCCTTAGATGACGCTTAAAAGATTTTTAATTGTACCACATCTGATTAATTAATCCCTTCCTTCACATTAATGTTGTACCCAGGAACCTTGTGTTCATAAGTGAGCTATAAAAAACATCTTACCTCCTTGCGCATTCAGTTTTTCCAGCTTGTTAATTAAAAAGTAATATAGCTTCGATTCATTCCATTCTTAAGAAATAAGAACTGGGAGCATTATGATCACAATTATTAATGAACCTCCATTTGAAAATTGCTTTTTTATGATGTGCATGAAGAACAGAGAATAACAGTATAACAAATAGGTAAAACAAATGGCAAATGGAACATTGCCAGATTTAGATTATGGTGATTAGAAATATGGAAGATTATTGGTGAAGTAGCCAAAAGTACTTTAATATTTAATGTGGAAGTAAAATGCTTTTGACGGATTCCCACTAATTAAGAATTTACAACCACTGTTAGCACAAATTGAGGTGCAGTGGTGAGATAATACTTATCAGTTAGCAAAGAGATTGCACTGATGGTATGCAAGCAGTTGCCCATTCAGTTCAAAGAACACAACGCTTGAATGATTGCTCAGTTCTGCAAAGTCTTTTCGTCCTGCTAGAATGACAAATGCTCACTATTCTGTTCTATTGATTTTCATTCTAATATATTGTGGAAGATCCTTGTTTTGGTACAACAGTAGGCAATCACTGCTAATTCTTTCCCTTCCATCCTGTTCTGCATAGCAGTGCAATATTTGTCTCACAGTCCTCTGTGCTCCATGATATTTTGGATGTCTGCAAAAGAGGAAGGGCATTTTCAGATGGGTCTTCTGCTGTGGGTGTTTTCTGCAATGTGGCACTGACACATTGATAGTGAATTAAGAGGAGAATTTGCACTGAACTGTCTGCTGCATAATTTGTTTGGTGATGTTTCCCCCAATAAGCCTGCATGTTTTGTCAGAGGAGGAGGAGGGGAAGGTGAGTTGTAACGCTGAAGACATGCCCCTTCCCAGGATAAGATGTATTATTTAGATGATCATGGTGGTGATGGTGATATTTATACCCTACCCATCTGGCTGGGTTTTCCTAGCCACGCTGGGTGGCTCCCAACAGAACACTAAAACAGAATAAAACTTCAAATATTAAAAACTTCCCTAAACAGGGCTGCCTTCAGAAGTCTTTTAAAAGTCGGTTGTTTATTTCCTTGACATCTGCTGGGAGGGCGTTCCACAGGGCAGTCGCCACTACTGAGAAGGCCCTGTAACCTCACTTCTCACAGTGAGGGAACAGTCAGAAGGCCCTCAGCACTGGACCTCAGTGTCCGGGCTGAACGATGGGGGTGGAGACACTCCTTCAGGTATACTGGGCCAAAGCCGTTTGTGAGGTTTTCCTGCCTCAATTCCATCACCCGCCTGAAAGAAATGACTGGGACACTACATCAGAGTGTCTTTCTCCACCCCCCCTGTTAATTGTTAGCATGCCCAGCTGCAAAAGGCATTCACACAATTACTGCCCTCTTTTTTCCAAGCTGGAAGGTAGTTGCGCTATGATGTCATGCCTGTGCCCACAGAGTGGAACCCGCAGAATGGCTCCCAGGAAAGACTGGAGAAGATAGACAGGTGGAGAAAAGCAAATCCATACAAATCGGAGGGTGAAAGCAGAGAAGGGAAGCAAGCAAACGACGAAGTGGAAAATGATCCAGTAGTCATGGGCCAGATAGATGGCAAAGCAGGCAGTGGGAAGAGCCAGTTGAGAGCCTGTATATACATGCACACACCTCCTGCTGCCCCCTTTTCTTTGAAAAAACCCAGCAGGAAGCAATTTCAACTCAATAAATTGCCAATAATGCCTAGCACAAGCTTCTCCTCCTTTCCACCCCTTCAAATGCAGTTATTTGGACTATCACACAATGCCACCCCTCTTAAACTGTTCAAGATTTAGTCTTTTAAATGCTATGATTGCTGTGCTAGACCTTCATTCATTTCCAAAAAACACAGCCCCACAAGAATGCTCACAAGCAGCATCAATAGAAAGTCCGTCACATAGAGGCAAAGTTAATTTGGCACATTCCCAGGGCACCATAGTACAAAAAAGCAGGACCAAAATGAAATCAGAATATTTGTGAGAGAGAGGACTGCCATCCGCAGAGTACCATACATGACCAACTTACATATCAAAGAAAGCATTTTGTTAGCATTCTCAACTAAATAGTGAGACTGCCCAAGTATTACTGCATAACTAATTTAGATTATTTATTACCATTGATAACACATAAAGAGAGGGAAGGAAGCCTGTCTTTAGTCCTAAGAAGCAGGCTGAGTCTACCAATGTCATTGGGAAAACTATCTTTCTACACAATCAGCTGAACACATTTTGACAAAGAGATCAATGTGAAATAAGGAACGTTTTGATGTTTTTATAATTTACGCTCTGCAGATTAGAAAGTCAATTTATACTGCTGAAGTACAGACCTAGCCTTCATGCTTCTCTGGGACCTTTCACAAGGTCTCTAAAAGCCCTCATTGGCATGAACTGAGTTGATGTAGCTTTCAGCAAAGATATAAAAGTTGCTTTATACGGAATCATACAAAAAACTTCCTCAGTCCCAGTACTGTAGCCGTGACTCTCCAGGAGCCTTAAGAACTCATTTGCAATGCTGCCACCTAAGCAACTATAATGATTTATAACAATTTTTTTTTTGAAAAAACTGTCTTTAATTGCCCCATTATTGGTTGCATCATGGGAGTAAAGTGCTCAGTCTATGCAGTTTTATTATAACCTATTTTCTAGTAAAATATCCCAAGCAGCTTACATATAGAGAATAAACTACACTCAACAACAAAATTATAAGATGCACAAACTTTCTTGCTGTGGGCAAGGACTATTTGTTAGTTAGCCAATCAGAGATAGACAATCTTTTTACGAAAGTGTGCAAGCAAGCAATCTCGGCAATCTCTTGTATGAAACAGAGGTACAATGTTGTTGTAGCTCAGTATACTGCAACTAACTGACATGCAGAAGTTCCAGTGCCAATTTCTGACTCTCTAGGTAAGGAATGTCACTTGCCTGAAACTCTGACAAGTTAGGCCATCCTTTAAACAATGCAGATTTGTTTTTTCCTCACACGGGTAAAATTCAGCTGGTAGTGACTCACAGGTGAAATGGGAGGTCTAGAGGTATCCCAAGGCTGCTCTAAGCATGTGTGTTGCCTTGACCCTGCAATTGCGGGGGGCCAGGGCCAACGGCATGTGTGTACAGCTGCTGTGAAATTGGGGGGAGGCCTTTCACTGGAAAGATCAGGGGCTGCCCCCCTGCTCCCCCTTCGGCATCCATGGCTCTAAGTTCTGCACAGTGTTGACTCTCACAGTCTTTAAGGTATCTGAAAAGTCTTTGCTGTTTTAAAATAAAGCCAGGAACTGTCAGGGTCAAAGCAAAGCAAATGCCCCATAGATCTTCCCAGGTAGTTCAATATTACAGATGAATCTAATGAGCTTCCTCTTTATCTTGCTAGCCTCTGAGCTCTGTGTTGTCCTTTTAACAACTAAAACATTCACAAATTTCACTCCACTCTGGTCAATGGAATTGGCAGTTTATGTTTATTTAAGGGTTAGCTAATCAATGATCGGCTTCCTTGAGTTTATCAGCTTTTGTGGTGAAGAACACATGCACAGCTCACGTTCTTTTATTAATGTGAAGGACTGTATCTGCAGCACCAGTTGAATTTTACCCGTGTGAGGGGAAAACCAATCTGCATTGTTTAAAGGATGGTCTAACTTTCCAAAGGACGTCTAACTTTCCAACAAGAGCTATATACAGTTGTATAATGAAAGAGGGGAGAAGATGTTTACAGAGAGTTGTTGTTGGCATCTGTCTGTCAGAGGCAGGTGATCTATAAATGCACCACAACAACCTTGGCACAAAGCTTTGCTTAAAATATGTGTCAATAGGAAACAGAGCCGTCTAGCTTCTACATTAGTCAATTCATTTCAAACCGCAGTACTTCATTCTCTCACTTTCTGTAAAAAATCCAGACGAAGTTATTTACCGGTCTGCTGGATTCTAGTGTCTTCTGTGTTCTTGTTGTTTTTTTCTGACCTGATTTGTGCAGTGATTGGATAAACAGTCTAAGGGAGGGTAGCTCAAAAAGCAAACACCCCACTCAAATAGGCTGGCCCCATCTGGTGGTTGATTCAGTCTCCCTCAAACTAGACCTGACCCAAAATGGGCCTCACATCCCATCTCCTCCCATCTCTCTCACACATACCATCTCAAAAACCTCCAAAAAGAATCCCACTAAAAATAAAGGCTTTATAAGATAGTAAGGACATATTCCTTTTAAAGCAAGCAGTTCAATTTCAAGAGGGTTGTAGAAAGTTTTTGCTTTGTGCTTAGTTAACCACTCTGCTGAAGTGTTTTGAGTTTTATTGCACTTTGGAATTCAGTACCTCTCCCATCTCTCTATAGGTTATATTCCATTCCAGAAAAATAGAAATGTATTCTGGTGCTGAACTGTACTCCATTGTAACTCTAAAGAACGAACCACAGCTGTCTGGGTCTTAAGAGAGCTAGCAGCCATCTTACTGCTTTGCTACATTAAAAATGTACGGCCCACAAAGCTGGATGAGGGGCGAAGGATGACTAAAGCACACTTGTGGTGGTTTTTTCCACTTCAGGTCTGCAGCTTCTGTGCTAATGTTGAGCCTTAATGTGTTTAGACAGTTATTTTACAGGAATGTTCAGAAGCAACAAATATATTTCATGCTTTTGTGGCGTTACAGTAGTATTTTTTCTTCTTTTGTTAATGTAATGAAATGTACACCCACGCTGAGCATACATAAAAAGCATGTAACTGAGGATATAGAAAAGGGACATGCCACTTAGACAGTCTGTCCTGCCATTAGTTAGGGGCTTATTTGTTTGTTGTTGTTTTTACTAAATTTGGACCCAAAAAGGCTGCTGTGTGAGTTGATTTTCCAAATGGCAAGCTGCCATGGAAGTCCCAAAATTGCAGTTTTTATCATCACAGCATTGCAGGGGCTGGAAAACTTGCACTTCTCTCCTACAGCCTATCTCAAAATAGGGGCATACACTAAAGTTCTGATCCTTCCACTGACCATTCTCAATCAATTAATGAGAAAAGAAATTGCATTCAAAAATGGTCATTGTTGTTGTCGTTTAGTCGTGTCCAACTCTTCGTGACCCCATGGACCAGAGCACGCCAGGTCATGGCGGGGGGGAGGAAATGCTGGTTAAATTATCATGGATGGGCTCTGGGGTTTTTTGATGAGCTTACCTTACTTTCAAGGCACCCAAGGGGTTTTGTGACATTTTAAAGCACATTCAAAGCACATTCCCCGCCACCCCAAAGAATTCGGAAAACTGTAGTTCATTAAGGGTTGCTGTGAATTGTAACTGTGTGGGGCAAACAACAGTGTCCAGAATTATTTGAGGGGGGAAATGTGCTTCAAATGAGGTATAGTGTGCACATTGCCTCTCTTTCATGCAAATCGCCTCATGTAGTCTGAGTTCTGTTGCCTTTCCAGTTACCTGCATTTTGTGAAAATCCCATGCCATCCTTTTAAGTGTGAGGAGCTGGAGAGGCTGTTTACTGGGCTCCTGAAAGCTGTCCGTTTTTAGCAAGTGTGTTTACTTTTAAAGAAATCCGGAGTATGCCAGTATCAAGTTGGCTAATTATTCTCCCTTCAAAACCTCAATGCTGTTCCCCAACACCACTCTTCCCATTTGAATGACTGAATCTTGAATTTTTCAGGAAAATGTCGCCGTCCCAATTATTATCCTTTTGACTCCTCATTTTCTCCACATGTTTGAGATTCATCCCACCTCTCTCACTTTCATTGTATCCCTAGTAATTGAATGCATCTACTGGCTTCCAACCAAAGAGTCAGCATAAATTGTTACAAGGGCAACCAGCTTATACCATTGACTGGATAAAACATCCAGAGAGATTTTCAGCTCGAAACAAAGAATAGTCATTAAGGTGCTTCAAAGAGCCACCAGATTAAGAGCATCCCCACTGGTGTCACCATTGTCCTCTGAGAGATTTGATTCCACTGCTTATAAACAGTCCAATAATAGAAGGATAATGGCCAAATACAATTTCATGGTACGCTCATTGTGGCACAATCTCGTTGGACATGGATCACATTAAATTGACCACCAGCATGAAGCATAATACATGGTCTCATGAATAGTGATAGCTGGGAGCTCTTTGATTTGGCCATTCGAAAGCAGTCTGGCTTTGGCCAAAAGGGCTAGGTAAACATAACCTAGGTATATGTTGAATCTAAGAAGACACATTATGAAGGAATAGATGGAGTAGCAGCAGCAGCCCCACCAGAAAAAAAATATATTGTGGGGGGAGCATAAAAGAAGGTGGATCTTGGGAGGGAGGGACCAATCTGTGCCCTACTTCTTTGATTTCTGGAAGAGAAATGGTTTCTTTCACACAATTTCCCTGTCCCATTACAGACTTGCTGTGATTACTATCGATTAGTAGCAATGTGTGTGTGGTTGTGCAGAAGCATGGAGCCAGCCTTCCAACACGGACATTGCTGCTGCTTACCTAGATCGAGTCAGGTGCAAGGGCAAGGCTGTTGGCTCTGTGACTCTGCTCCACCACAAGGAGCCATTACTGCTATAGTTTTTGATTGAGTTAACTCTCAGGAAAGTATGCTTTGGATTGTACCCTTATTTTAATTTCTTGTTTATTGCAGAGTTGTAATTTGCATGTAAAAGTGCATCTGCTTCAAATAACCGCATCCTTCTGATGCTTTATGTGAAGGTAGTCTTGGCAGAGGTGACAGAACAGAGTCTGTGGGACATGTTGCTTGTGAAGCAGTTGTGCTTACATTGAAGTGAGAAGGAGGTTTTGCTTCACAGTAGTGCCCAGGGAACACCTAATCTGGAAAGTGGGTGAAAGCTCAAACAGATATAGGGTTTGTCCATATCTGAGCATTCTTAACCTGTTAATCCACTTATTCCCCATTTGAGTCAGATCAGAGTAGTCCACACCAGGCTTTATTTGCATTTGTATATGAAGAACAACATTGGTCTTTTCTGTTCACACCAGTTGGTGTTGCCTTTGGTCTTTATCCCATTTTATAGTTTGTTGATTCTATTATGCTGATTAAGTACTGACTGGGCACACACTCCAACAGCTGTGCCACCCAAGAAGTGTGCAAAAGCACTTAAGTCAGGCAATTGTAAATTCTCAGCAGACACTTTTTCAGTTTTCTGATTTTGTGCAAATCTAAGGGATCAAAAGAACACACACACACACACACACACACACATATTCAGGAGGAGGGCACCGGAGGTTAAGAGCACAGTCAGAAAAGATGAACACAGTTGTAAATTCTCATCACACACTTTTCAGATTGCTGCCAATATCTGGTGTAGAATTTTTCAGTGTGGTTTGCTTGCACTGTTTTCTGGTTTGTGCAAATCTGAGGGATCATAAGAAATAAGTATCTCCATCCAGGAGCACACCATCCAGGAGCACACCAGAAACAAACACAACTGTAAAAGAAATGAAACCACTGAAGAAGTAGCAGGGATGAAAGGGGGAACAGCAGAGAGTAACAACTGATCCCACCCCCAAACACCAAAGCAAATTGTGACCCTGAGTAGAGCAGTTTGGAACCTGATTTCCCCCCAACTTATCAGATTCTCCTTGCATTGGGTAAACCCAAATTTACAAGGTGTTTGAGGGTAATGTCATGTGTACTACATAAATTAAATGGGAACATGAACAGTGGCAAGCGCACAGTAAACTATGGCTTGGAGAAGCCCCTTGGTGAGGTAGTGCTCTGTGCCTGACCCAAAGGCCCAGATGAGGAGACTGAGCAGTGTTTAAAATTACTTATTCCTTTCAATGAAAGGCCAACTTCCTCTCTGCTTATGTTTTCCCTAGTATTTGTGTACCTGTACTACAGCAGACCTTCGTTCAAGACCCCAAGGCCCTGACAAGGAGACTGAACAGCCTTTAAAATTACTCGTTTCTTTCCATGAAAGGCTAGCCTCCTCTCTGGTTGTGTTTCACCTAGTATTTCAACAAAAATCATTAGCATTTTATGTTCTATTTTCCAGTAATTTGTGGGAAAAGCAGGAAGGATGTCACCTTTGGGAGTCTAGAAGCCAAAATGTTTGACCTGAGAAGGTTGCAGTGACTGCTCTGGTCTTATTCGTCTTCTGCTTTTCCCAGTGAATCCTATGAATAATAAATAGAGTTTCACAGCAGGAGGTCTTTGGAGGTGCTTTACATGGCAAAAGAACGTAACAGCACAGCAGAGCTCGACTCTGAAAGCTAATAAATCAAGCAAGAGTCTATGCGGTAAAATTGCAACACAAGCACAACTTGTAAACAAAGAAGAAATCATTGCATTTCCCTTTGTTTTATTCTGTGCATACTTTATGCTGGCAAAAATACATCGTTAGTACCCTTTTATGAAATACACTCCTTTTTTAAAGACTGGGGGCAGGTGTTTTCAGCTTGCATGTGTATTAAAAATCCAGGTACTTTTTATGGTAAAATATTTTTTATTATGAAGGTTGCAACTGTAAACATGCACAGCAAAGAAATTCACTGCATTCAGCAGTACTTACTTCTGAGTAAACATATTTGGGATCAGGCTTCTTGACATGATTTCATCATTTATATTTTCACAAAGGTAAACCTTTAGCTGAAACAGAAACTGCTTGGGTCCTTTTTTATGAGACTTTTAAAAGCCCAGATCACCACACAAAAATAAGAACCAAAAGGATTCTTTACCTGCTTGTAGGCCCTTTGAAACTTATTGAATCCTTCCCTATTTTCAGCCTCTGAGTGCCATTGCTTTGAGTAGCCAAAACAACAACACTCTTGCACAAGGGAGAGGTTCCAGCAGGTTTGCAGAAGTTCTGAAAAATCTACAGTGGTACCTTGGGTTAAGAACTTAATTCGTTCTGGAGATCCGTTCTTAACCTGAAACTGTTCTTAACCTGAGGTACCACTTTAGCTAATGGAGCCTCCCGCTGCTGCGCCACTGCTGCTGTGTGATTTATATTCTCATCCTGAAGCAAAGTTCTTAACCCAAGGTACTATTTCTGGGTTAGTGGAGTCTGTAACCTGAAGCGCCTGTAACCCGAGGTACCACTGTATAGGAAAACCCCTAGAGGGCATGAGGCCTGATTATTCCATTGGGTATGTGTGGGGGGGAATGGAAAACCAGAATTGAATGAAGCAGCTGGAATCCTGATCAGAGAGCACTGCATATTGTAACATTTTGTTGCGGCTACCATTTGCAAAAGCCTCAAACCTGCCCAACAGCTTTCAGTGCAACACACATGTCTTTGAAGAATCATTGCCAAGAGCAATGCCAAGATTTCATGTAAAGTATTGCCGCTTTTGCCGGTGGAGAGCTTTCTGTACCTGACAGTTCTGATCAGAATCAAATCTGCACATTATTGATTCGCAAACCAAATGCCAACATATTCTGAAGCATTCTAAATCTTTGCAAGCATGTGTGTAAAAAAGAAACAGAGAATAATGGTTCCTTAGTGAAATTGTTCATACTCTGGAATTCTGACTCCAGCTTTATGAGTTCCAGTGTTGATGGAAACTTATTAAATGGGGAGGACCAAAGCTCAGTGGTAGAGTATCTCTCCTGTGTGCAGAAGGTCTTGGGTTCAATTCCAGGCATCTCCAGGTAAGGCTGGAAAGGGCTACTGCTTGAAACCTTAGAGACCTGCTGCCAGTCTGTGTAGGCAATACTGAGCTCAATGGACAAATGGCAGAAGGCAGCTTCCTATGTTCCCCTGTTCAGGGAAGCTTTTAATCTGTGATATTTTACTGTATTTTTTGTTTCTATGGAAGCCGCCCAGAGTGGCTGGGGAAACCCAGCCAGATGGGTGGGGTACAAATAATAAATTATTATTATTATTATTATTATTATTATTATCATCAAAACAATGGCTTGATCCTTGGAGATGCAGTGCACTGCTGGTCCTCCAGTCAAGAAGCCTGATCCCAAATATGTTTACTCAGAAGTAAGTACTGCTGAGTTCAGCTCCATTGCCTATGTACCAGCATAGCAGAAAGTGGCAATTTCCGCCATCCCTGATACAGATTGCATGTGTGGTGCCAAGTGCACAATTATCTATCATAAGCCTACACAACCTGTGATCCTCAGTCCACGTATTGCAGCACAAAAGTCTTGCTCTGAAGACTGCCAGATGCTGGAAGAACTCACCAGGCTTCACAAACTAGGGATTTATCAAGCAGGTGGTGAGTTGTTGTGCAGAAAATGGCTGGTGTGTCATGGCCTGGGGACCAAACGTTTAATAGGCCTGACAATTTCTTCTGGAAGTTCAGAGGGCCCTTAGGATGCTATGCAGTGATACACTGTACAATCCTTTCCTTGATTAGTATGGTGATGTATAATAAATCCACTCAGATGTCATGTTGGCTGCCATGATGCAAATTGCTATTGTTAACATCTTACAGTGGATTTGCATAACATATAAGCAGCATGATGGACAAGTCCCACTTGTCTTCCATAGAATGCTACACTGGTAAAATGAGCATATGATAATAGGAGTACGTAGAGTACAAAATGACTGGGGTGTTTGTTGACTGAGAAAAACTCACAGCCCACTCTTCATCATCATTGCCAAGTTGGTGAAAGATACAGCCTACAGAGAGTATCATGGACTAGGGAGATAAAGGGAAGTAATATTCCTGCTCTATTCTGCCTGGGCCCCACAATTTAAGGAGGATAATGACAGGCTGGAACATGTGCAGGGGAGGGCAACCAAGATGACCAAGGGTCTGCAAACCAAGTCTTATGAGGAATGGTTGAGAGCGTTGGGGATGTTTTAGCCTGGTAAAGAGGAGTCTGAAAGGATATATGAGAGTCATCTTCAAACATCTAAAGGGCTGTCACGTGGAGAATGGAGCAAGCTTATCTTCTCCTGCTCCAGAGGCTAGGACTGTTTGCTGGTGCAACAGACTCCCAGAAGAGGTGGTGGACTCTTCTTCCTTGGAAGTTTTTAAGCAGAGGTTGGATGGCCACCTGTCGTGTATGATCTAGTTGAGATTCCTGCATTGCAGGCGGTCGGAACAGATGACCCATGGGGTAAAGTTCCTAAATGATGTCATAGATAACCAATAGCTGGCTAATGCACAGCCTCATTAAAGGAAGTCCTGGGAAAACATGTGGGTCCAGCCAGTGCCCTCAGCAACTATACATAGCCATCTGACTACTACACAAATGTGATAAGCATGAAAACAAGCACTTTCTTAATTGGAGATGTCCACATGTGATCGATAAATCTGCACTTGCTGCACCTTGAAGCGTGTTCATATGGAACAATGTCTTCTTACATGAGGTCATGCATTTTTAAAGACATCACCAGAGAAAACAGCAAGAAAGGTGACCAACAACAGAGAGGTTTATTTGGAGTCATTTTCCCCCTAATTATTTTGGGAACAACAACCAAGCTAATTTGCAGAATGTTGGATCTGAGCCTAAATACCCGACATGATTAATTACATGTGCTGAGATATGACTAAATGAGAAGTTTCAAAAGGTGAGGCAAATCCTATGCTCGGCACTGGAAAAATCCCTTTTTAAATGCTTTTTTTTCTTCCTCCCCCATATAAAGACCGAGAAGTTCTAAATTAATTAAAATAAGAATGGAAACTTGCATTTGGCAGAAAGCCCAAAAGCTAGCAACCACGAAACATTCAAAATGGGAAACGATATAATGACTCTAGTTCCATGTTACTTGCTATCTACTTATTACCATTAAGCTATAACCCAAATGGAATGAATTAAAAGGCAAAGATGAGCACATAAGGCATTACAAGATTACAAGAAGAAAATGAAGGACTTAAATTATGAGCATGTCAAAAATATAACATATGGAGGTTCCTGCAGTATCAGAGCGCACAAGACAATCCTTTTATTTAATGGATTCCCCCTCCTCTCTCTAATTACTGCAGTGCCTGGTTTTGCATAGAACCTATTGCCATGGTGTGCATTTGTCATTCCTATGGACTTCCCTCCTCTATTCCAAGCAGTAGCTTAGCTTTTAAAAACAGTTCTATTTGAATCTGTGCTAAATCTTCTAAGATTCATGCCTTAAGTGCCTTTTATAACTGAGAGTGGGTATCAGCTAGGTCAAGTCCATGTAATATATTCCTAACACTATTCCTTTTGCAAAGACGGTGGGCATTTTTATAGAGGAAGAAACTTCTGCACTAGTACACGTTATCAGTTTAAAGTCAAGAGTCTGCGTAAGCAACCACAATTGCACTGACCAGGTCAGTGCATGCCACATAGCTCCTGGTTTCATGGATACAGTGGGCTGGTTTGGCTATAATGCTAGACCATAGCTTATAAGATATATTGCTAAACCATAGTTATATGCATGAGCTTGCTCCCCTGCCCCCCTTCTCCAGCATGGCCACAAAGAGGGGATTCAAAAGCCAGAAACTGTGGCTCATTTTAACTCTGGTTTATCAAACCTGCCAAGATCAGGAGCCACAAATTAATCCACAGAGTCACAGAATGATAGAGTTGAAACAGATGGTGAGGATCATCTAGTCCAACTCCCTGCAATACAGGAATATGCAGCTGCCCCATCAGGGGATCAAACCTGTGCCGTTGGTGTTCTCAGCACCATGCTCTAACCAACTAAGCTATACAGCAACATAGTTAAACTAATGACCATTTGTCCTGATTTTAAAACAGTACACTGAGGTTAGCCCCCAATACAACTGCATGCTGTGTGACCACACAAGACAAGGAGTGGGAGGAAGGAAAAACTTGTTCATATAGCACTAAACTGTGGTTTGGTGTTGCATTCAAATGTCCACAGTGATGCACCTTTCTCCTGTATCCTACTGTACCAATTCAGAACACCAATGATCCATAATTTGCATATTTAGGAGGAGGAAAGTGAGCAATCTTCATTTTAACTGCTGCTTCTCCACGTGGCTTAACATAATCAACACATAGAAAAGTTATGCCTAATCATTACTGGGGAAAATAACAAGTCCTCAAAGCAGAAAGCACCTCATTAAAGAAATACTTTCCGGGGGGCGGGTTGTGCTATCATCTCCATGTAAGCAAGATCTCCTTCTAACCCAGAACTGGATGGAATGCTTCCACTAGTGTTGTCTCTACCTCTTTTACAACGGTTTGTGGATGATCTATGCAATGTGTCTCACTCAAAATACCTTCAATGGTGTTGGGAGTAAAACAACAATTGAGCTACCTGAAACAGTGAGTGGTGATAGACAGAACAGCAACCTGTTTTTCCTCCTTGCTAATTCCTCCATAACTATTTGTTGATTACTAGATTCTTTACACAGGCTTTACTTCCTTCCTGCTTTTGCTCCAAGATTAGACAGCATGAGCTAGCATGTGATAGTGTTAACATCTTGGCTCCATGTTGGCCACATGTAAAACCTACACTTAAAATGGCTTTGTTTGTCATGAGTAATAATCCTTAAGTTTTCCTTATACTATCAAGCAGGAGTCTTAACAAGCTATTTCTTTCTGCATAGAGCTTCAATGTGTGTAACAAACTCTGACAAACCCTATTCCAAAATGCTCAGAGTGACAATATTCCTGTCAGGGAGTTTAGGAAGAGACTGGCCCAAGGTCATATTGTGATCTTCAACACTTAGCAGGGATTTCTTCCTAGTCCTAGTCTGATATGCCATCCACCATATCCCAAAGGCTCTTACCTGCTTTTTATAGCATCCTTCCTGGGGGGTTGGGGTGTCTGTGTGTATAGGATATGCAGCAGTCTAATATAGTAGATGCACCCAAATACTACTGTCACATCTCTTGAAATATTTCCAGAGGCTAGTTGCTCCAGATATATGACACTGCATTTGAAGCATTGTTTTGAGACAAGGCACAACTGTTAAATGAAAATGATTATGATGATGTACATGAACCTTAATAGCAAGAAGAATGGATTTCTTTTTTCACTTGCACATTCTAAATGAAGGTCACCTTAGTGTTAAACTATGTGATTTTATTGCTCTGTTAAACATTATTTGTAGAATCATATAATAAATCATGCCAGAGGCATCCTATAAATGACGCTGATAATTCCCCAAACGATAAAATCAAAATGTTCTGAAAATTATGTGATTTATTTTCCCATCTCACTGTTGAAGGAACAAGCTACCAATCTTCCACCACTGAAGCACAAATGAAGAAGTGTGCATCTTATAAATGTTCAATTAATTTTCGGTTAGTTAGCTTTCACTTTCTATACTTAATCTTCTTAATGTCGGCATATTTTAAAACCTGCAGAAGTGGAGAAAGATACAAGAAACGAAATAGTATCCTTTCAGAATGCTTTTTATCATGCCTCCCTTATTGGAAAACCCAACAATTAACAACACTGACAATAGTAATTTTGCAGTGGCTAGGAGAAAAATCCACTCCTAGACACGTGTACAAGATAAGATCATCACAGTTATTAAAAGAATTCACCTAGAGTGAATGTGATTTATATATTTCTCCAATTGCTAAATGGAGTGGTATGTTAGAGGAATTTAATGAACAAAACTTCATCATGGCAAAAACAAAATGCATGTTTCCATGGAATGGAAAAAAGATATTTGAGCCTCTTTAAAATAGTTACAGGGACGCGGGTGGTGCTGTGGGTAAAACCTCAGCGCCTAGGACTTGCCGATCGCATGGTCGGCAGTTCAAATCCCCGCGGCGGGGTGCGTTCCCATCGTTCGGTCCCAGCGCCTGCCAACCTAGCAGTTCGAAAGCACCCCCGGGTGCAAGTAGATAAATAGGGACCGCTTACCAGCGGGAAGGTAAACGGCGTTCCGTGTGCTGCGCTGGCTCGCCAGATGCAGCTTGTCACGCTGGCCACGTGACCCAGAAGTGTCTGCGGACAGCGCTGGCTCCCGGCCTATAGAGTGAGATGAGCGCACAACCCTAGAGTCTGGCAAGACTGGCCCGTACGGGCAGGGGTACCTTTACCTTTACCTTTACCTAAAATAGTTACACCATTAAATATTTTTAGCATGGTGCTTTGAGGCACAGCTGCGCCATGTTAGAATTATGGCTGTTAATTTTGCCTGCTACAATCTAATCAGCTCCTAAACCAAATAGTGATAAAAAAAAGATGAGGTCTGTTTCATACATGCAAGCATACTGCTTTGGGCTTGCATGCTCTACTCCCCTCTCCTTATCTAGTGCAGATGCAGCCATGAGGAGATCAGAAGCTTCCACTTCCATCTTAGATTAACCATGGTTTAGCATTACTTCATAACCCTAAAGGTAAAGGGTAAAGGGACCCCTGACTGTCAGGTCCAGTCACGGACGACTCTGGGGTTGCGGCGCTCATCTCGCTTTATTGGCTGAGGGAGCCGGCATACAGCTTCTGGGTCATGTGGCTAGCATGACTAAGCCGCTTCTGGCAAACCAGAGCAGTGCACTGAAATGCCGTTTACCTTCCCGCTGGAGCGGTACCTATTTATCTATTTGCACTTTGATGTGCTTTCGAACTGCTAGGTTGGCAGGAACTTCATAACCCTAAATGGTGGTAAATCTTACCTTTGTTTTGTTGAAACACACCAGCTTCTTAAATTATGGTTTGAAGTTGGCTTGCTTCAACACATCATAGTTAAGGCTGGTCAGTTTGTTAGGTTCATATGACACAATAAGCTATGGTTAAATTAAAACATAAGGAAATGTTTCTGAACTCTTTCGCATGGCTAATGTGTGGCTATGAAGCACAGCAACAAGAAACATTGTCCTCTGAGACATAAGCCACATGGTAAGGCTGTCAATGAATACTAGTCATAATGGCCAGGTTTTCTCTTTACTGTCAGAAGCAGCAGGCCTCCAAATAACAGTTGCTAGAAACCACAGAGGGGCCAATGCTGTTGCACTTAGGTCTTTCTTGTGGGCTTTCCATTTGCATCTACTTGGCTGCTGTAAGTACAGGATGCTGAATTAGGCCTTTTGCCTTGATCCAGCAGAGCTGTTCTTCTGTTCTTACTAATTCATATTTTGCTTGTGGAAGCAACACAAACATGATGGTTGTGATCAATTAATTGTTTATACTAGGGAGAAAATATTGGTATAGCTGGTAACCAGCAACCATATTGCTTACACCATCCTGCTCTTAGCCAGAGGCAATGAGGTTTGTACTGGTGAAAATGGTATCGCTGGATTCCAATACTGGGTTCCATAAATTAACTTGCTGGATTTCTATCTTCCCCTTCCAAGTGTGCATCTATGTTTGTTTGTCAGGTTTTACATCGCATTGTAAACTACTGTGTAATTATGTGGCACTGTGTGCCTTGGTTTCTTTTCTTCAGAAGGCACAGTTGCCAAGCCTGTAGCATTCGAAGCATCACGCCAAGTTTGCAAAGTTATAAGTGAATCCCAACACCTGTTCTCCCAAAGAATTCAGAAGTGTTAACCTTATGTGAAAAGACACTTTTTGGAAGCAAAACCCATACAGAGAATAAATTAGCAGATTTTCCGTATAAACCATCGCAAAGCTGTTCATCGTCTTCACTCTGCTCAGATGATTAGGCCCTAGTATCAAGCAGCCATAAAAATAAATGGTGATTATAAAAACATAAATTATTTTAGGGATGTGAACTGTAGGCTGTGATCCAGAGGTTCCTATGCCAAACTCAGCATGTAAATAAGGCCCTGGGGTATTATTTCTCTTAACACTGCACAACCTTTGACAGCTCAGGGGAGTTTCAAAAGTAGGGTGTGCTTTTTACAAGCCCAACTAAAGAAGCAATCCTATACATATCTACTGAGAAATAAGTTCCAATGGATACAGTAGGACCTACTCCTAGGTAAATGTGTACACTTTTGCAACCCAAACATGAAACCTATGGACTCTGGAGCTTCTAAATAGACCCTGAAATAAAATGAAATTTAGATCCTTACTATGTAAAGCATTTAGAGATTTTACGTAAGAGAAGAAGAAGAAGAAGAAGAAGAAGAAGAAGAAGAAGAAGAAGAAGAAGAAGAAGACAAATGTCATCAAATGAATAAATAATTAAAAACTGGGAGAAATAACTCAACTTGGGCTAAGGCTCAACTTCATTGCTCTGATCATGCAAATGAGCTTGCACTGTTGCAATGACCGCTCCCCGCTTAAAACGGGGGGCGCCCTTTGCGTGGACGCACGCAGCCCTGGATCTGGAGCGGCCCCATCAGCATAGCCTTGGCTTTGCCTTCCCTCAGGTGGGATACCTGGAGGTCCCCGCCTACCTCAGTCAGTTGTCCAATCCCACCTGGGGGAAGCGTTGCCAAGGAGACCAGGCCAGGTAGGGGGGGGGATTACCTGCCCACACAATAGAGGGAGGATCTTACCTGGGAATCCTCACTTGGCTCCAGAGCTTCTCCCACCCTACCCACCCTCAGTTAATGTCTTCCTTTGCAGGTTAACTTTTCTTCATAGGTTTTGCAGGTTAACTTTTCTTTACAGGTATGCGGGCGCTGCTACGATAAGGTCGCTGTTAAAGGGCCGGAAAGGAATTTCCCTGCATTGGCAGGTTTCGCCTTTCCCGTAGCAAAACGTCACAACTTTGGCGGTATCAGGCCTTGGGCGGAATCCTTTAGTCCATCTTCCTCTTTGCGGCGGTGATACCAGGGTTCCCTGTTAAAGGGGTTTCTGAAGGGAGGCTTTGACCGTACGCCGAAAGGTCGTCATTGCTCTCCCCTGCGGCGGCGGCGTAACGGGGGCGGCTATCTCTGCTTGAACATATGTTCTCCAGAGCCGGCCCATCCCCCCCCACACACACACTGGATAACCCTGAAGCTCCCTAGGTCCCCGGCTGGGGACTGGGGAGGGAGAACGCCCAATGCCTGAGCCAAGGTCTACCCACATTTGAAATTTAATAAAGTTGTGGCCAATTTAATCCCATAGCACGTTGTCTTGAGTTGTTATTCCACATGACGGGGGGGACCGCTCGGGATCTGGGGACTCCGCCTGTCCACGCAATAATCTCTGTCAGATAAGAAGCTCTATAAATCCCCCCAATGTGACCAAAGCAATGGAAAGAAGATGTGACACAAGGTGAAGTGGGTTTAAACATAGAGCACTTTTATTCAAATTATAACTGAGGATCTGTTAGATGACACTCTGTGCAAAGCATCTAATAAACTGTCAATCTGGGCAAACCCTAACCTTGCTCTGAAGAAAGAGGGGCACCTGCTCCATCCCTCCCTCTTACGCCCCACGCATTTGGGTGAGCAGAGAGGCCTTCCTGACCCATCCCCTCCATGCCAGGGGCCTCACAAATTGGCTCCAAAAGCGATCCTTACTATATCAACAGGCAACTCTCAGGACTCACATTTCACCCCAAAGGCACCCAAGGGTGCTCACTTAAACTTACCCTTCCTGTTGGATTCCCACACATACCTGCCAAAATGTGGCCTAATTGACCTATTTAACAACAACCCTCACTAATGAAACCAACAACTGAACAGAAACTGTGCAGAGTAGGTGGAGAAAAACTAAAAAAAAATCTGTGACACACCGCTTAGCAGGCAGAAAATTCTTACTCAGCTCCTAAGGCGACTGGTTTAGAAATCTACTGCTGTTATGCATTTGTGCACAATGTGTCTGTCTCAAGCTTATTTCACAGTGCTCTTTTCCACATTTTGGACACTGGTGACTGGACACAATCCCAGCCTTGTGTGCTAAAGGGTCTACTCTTCAGCCTCAAGGCATAGCTGTATAGCTATGCTTTATTATGAGTATAAAGTGTTTAGCATCCTGTGAAATCTGATGTAATAACTTAGCGGCTTTTGTGGCAGGTGATGCATAGCAAAGCATCGTGCCAGTTGTGAGTGCATCTTTTGCCGTTTAAAGTATAGCGGGTGCTTTTGCAGCTGAAGTTGATCCATAGGATTAGGCTGCCTGAAATACAATCACGAGGTGGATAAGATATGATTTACAAACTATAAAACTATGTTAAAGTTGTGATACAATGTCATGATGTTTGATCAGCTGAAGACAGATCATTGCTAATAACGTGTCTGAGTTTTCTTTTGAAATGATTACACTGTGACAGCTAGGCAGAACCTCTAACCTTGTTCTGCACCTTTCTAACAGAATTTCCAGGCAGATTGACTACAGTAATTTATAGTGCATACAATTGCAACCTTCATCTGTGGGGGAAAGTATCTGGAGTTTGACGTGAAGGGTGGGGAAAATGTGACAGCAAGGAAAGGCAATTTTATTTTCCTTTCATAATGGCAAGATAAGCTTGGAAGCAAACTGATTATGCATATAGGTCCCTTTTCATTGTTTTTTCAAATGTTACAAACGTGTGAGAATAAAAAAAATCCTTCCAGTAGCACCTTTAAGACCAACTAAGTAACTTAACTAAGTAACTAAGTTACTTAGTTGGTCTTAAAGGTGCTACTGGAAGGATTTTTTTTATTTTGACTATGGCAGACCAACACGGCTACCTATCTGTAACTGAAACGTGTGAGAGTAAGCTAAAGTAAAACCAAATGTTCATTTGCTGCTGGCCATAAGGTTCACTTGAAATAAGTCTAGACCAGTGGTTCCCAACCTTTTTTTGACCATGGCCCACCTAAGAATCTCTAAAATCCTGATGCCCCCCACTGTGACATATAATTCTTATTATTCAAAAGGTGAACTCCTATTCATGTGGAGGAAGCCTAAAAGGCCATTAACTTAGTCTAAACAAGCTTCCAAACTGCCCCCCTTAAAAATCAAATTGCCTCCCTGTGGGGCGTGTGCCTAAGTTGGGAACCATGGGTCTAAACCAATCTGGTGTAGAGAAAAGGCTAGTGAGAGATGATGTGATAGAAGTAGCTAGAGGAGGTGGAAAGGACAGAGATTGAAGGAAGACCTGTGAGTGGAGGGGGGCCTTTTCCCCATCCTTTGTACACTCTGGGAAACTCAACAAACCTTCTGTACTTGTAACTGGGTGTGGAGAGTTCAGCTGAATGAGACACAGCCTGAGGAAGTACCACCCACCCCTGCCCATAACAAGCAAGTCTAGAGTGAGAGACTTGGATGTTATCTGCTGTTTCCAGGAACTCTTCTCGTGAGATTTTTGTGGGTGAGCTGAGAGTTTGTTCGGACCCTGCATGAGAACCCAGAGGCTGAATTCAGAATATGCAACTAGGCAAATCTCCAGGACCGGATGGACTGACCTCTAAATATTACAGATCCTTAAAAGAATGGTTAGTACAACCTTTGAAGGAAGTCTGTAATGAAATAATGGGTGGGAAAGGGGCACCAGAGTTGTGGAAAGAAGCGTATATTACACTTGTACCAAAAACAGAGACTGAAAAGACTCAGCTCAAGAACTACCGCCCCATATCATTGCTCAATGTGGATTATAAAATCTTTGCAGACATTTTGGCTAAAAGACTTAAAAAAGTTTTAATGGAAGAGATACATAAAGACCAAGCAGGCTTTCTCCCGGGTAGACATTTGTCTGATAATGTGAGAAATATAATCAACATTTTAGAAAAATTACAAGTGAACATAAATACTAAGGCAGTTTTGATATTTGTGGACGCGGAGAAAGCTTTTGACAACATTTCTTGGAGTTTTATGAAGAAGAACCTACAGGGGATGGGGGTAGGCCAAGGCTTTGAAAACGGTATAAGTGCAATTTATTCAGAACAAAAGGCTAAATTAATTGTAAATAACGTGGTGACGGAAGAATTTAAGATAGAAAAAGGGACACGACAAGGTTGCCCAATCTCCCCATTGCTTTTTATATCGGTCCTGGAGGTCCTGTTGAATATGATTAGAAGGGACCAGTTGGTTAAAGGTATACAAGTCGGAGATAAACAGTACAAGTTGAGAGCATTTGCAGATGACTTAGTATTGACGTTAAAGGAGCCAGAATCTAGTACTAAAAGGGTTTTGGAACTGATTCAAGAATTTGGTCAGGTTGCAGGATTTAAACTGAATAAGTTAAAAACTCAGGTCTTAGAGAAAAATTTAGCACCGATTGAGAGAGAGAGGTTTCAGAATGAGACAGGTTTAACAGTGGTTAAGAAAGTGAAATACCTGGGGATTAACATGACAGCAAAAAATGGGAATTTATTTAAAGACAATTACGAAAAATGCTGGGCCGAAGTGAAAAAAAAATTAGAAATTTGGTCAAATTTGAAGCTTTCACTGCTAGGCCGTATTGCTGCAATAAAAATGAATGTATTGCCTAGAATGTTGTTTCTGTTTCAAACATTGCAAATTTTGGACAAAATGCATTGCTTCAAGAAGTGGCAGAGAGATATCTCTAGATTTGTCTGGCAGGGCAAGAAGCCCAGAATAAAATTTAAAATACTAACAGATGCAAAGGAAAGAGGTGGATTTGCCCTGCCAGACCTTAAACTTTATTATGAATCAGCAGCTTTTTGCTGGTTGAAAGAATGGCTGCTTCTTGAAAACACAGACATTTTGGATTTAGAGGGTTTTAATAATGTATTTGGATGGCATGCATACTTGTGGTATGATAAGGTCAAAGCACATAAAGCATTTAAAAACCATATTGTCAGGAAAGCATTGTTTAATGTTTGGATAAGATATAAGGACCTACTGGAAAACAAAACCCCAAGGTGGCTATCACCGATGGAAGCGAAAGCTCTGAAAAAGCTCAATATGGAGGCCAAATGGCCAAAATATTGGGAAATTTTGGAACAAGAGGGAGATAGACTGAAATTGCAGAGTTTTGAAAAACTAAAAAATAAAGTGCGAGATTGGCTTCATTATTATCAGATAATGGAGGCATACAATTTGGACAAGAAAATTGGCTTCCAGGTGGAAAAATCAAAATTGGAAACAGAACTGTTAGAACTCAAAACTAAGATTTTGTCAAAGATGTATAACTTGCTGTTGAAATGGAATACACAGGATGAAACGGTGAAATCTGCTATGATTAAATGGGCACAAGATGTTGGACATAACATAATGATGGCTGACTGGGAACAGTTATGGACCACAGGTATGAAATTCACGGCATGTAATGCCTTAAGAAAGAATATTATGAAAATGATATACAGGTGGTACATGACACCAGTCAAGCTTGCAAAAATGTATCATTTGCCCGATAATAAATGTTGGAAATGTAAAGAAACTGAAGGTACATTCTTTCACCTTTGGTGGACGTGCCCAAGGATTAAGGCTTTCTGGGAGATGATTTATAATGAATGAAAAGGGTATTTAAATATACCTTTCTGAAGAATCCAGAGGCCTTTCTCCTGGGCATGGTCGGCCAAATGGTGCCAAAGAAGGACAGAACTTTTTTTATGTATGCCACAACAGCAGCAAGAATACTTATTGCAAAGTATTGGAAGACACAAGAACTACCCACTCTGGAAGAATGGCAGATGAAGGTGATGGACTACATGGAATTGGCGGAAATGACTGGCAGAATCCGAGACCAGGGAGAAGAGTCGGTGGAAGAAGATTGGAAGAAATTTAAAGACTATTTACAGAAATATTGCAAAATTAATGAATGTTAGAAGGATGTCAGAATGAAGTTAAGTGGTTTAAGCAGCAATGTTATAAAGGTGTATGTAAAAATGGATTGTTAACAGGTGAGAATCCAAAATTATAATATATTATTGTCAGGGAACTGCCATCGGAAGGAAGGGAAGTGAAAGGGCTCACACAGGTTGGGAGAGACTCAGCAGCTGAAGAGGGAACCAGTAGGGGGAGAGGAGCTGGGCTGAGGGAAAGGGAGCTGGAGGGATGGCTCAGAGACACTTCCAGCGAAAACAGTGGGGAGGTTTCAGGACCTCCTGTAGGGACACCCACTCCTCGCCGGAAACTGTCACGCAGAGAGTCCAGAAGACGTGTTTCCGTTAAGGAGCTTTTATGTTGGAAGCGATTCCGAAAGCAACCACTGTCGGAATCTGCCAGCGACTGACGGAGCCATGTTTAAGGGGCTCCGTTACAGACAGAGGTTTGCAAACTTGACCAAACTCTGAGGGACTAGGATTTTACACACAAGCAGCTCATCGTCCCATCACAGCATTCCGACAGTCTTCGTGAGCAGCTTGTGCAGGAGAAGGCATCATGAGCAACCCAGCCGGAACCGGAGAAGCAGGAGCTGGAGCGGGTCCAAGCCTGGAAGAAAGGTACCGGGTGTTGGAGGTCCAGCTAGCGCTGCAGACGGCGAGGCTTGAGGAGAGGAGGGCTCAGGATGCAGACAAAAAGGGGAAAGACACCCAGCTCGTCAGAAAGGTACCAGGATTGGTGCAGAAGTTTGGGGGGGAGCCCAAAGACTATCATGGCTTTCGGACAGAGATGCAATATGCCCTCAATCTGCAGTTTGATGAATTCCCTGACGAGGAATCAAGAGTGGCTTTCGTGATTGGGCATCTTGAAAAGGGGGCGAGAGACTGGGTTAGACCCCTGATGGCAGCGAATAGTGACGTCCTAAAGGACACGATGAAGTTCTTTCGCGCCATGGATCTGATGTTTTCCAGCGATATTGAACAGGGAGTGGTCCGCAGACAGTTAATGGCTTGCAAACAGGGGAGCCGATCTGTCCGTGAGTACTGGACTGAATTCACCATGTTGATCCATAAATTGGGGTGGGATCTATCGGCGGAACCCATTCAAATGCTTTTTGAAGAAGGGCTTTCTTCGGCTGTGAAAGACGAACTTTCCCGGGCGCCCAGGGCGGAGTCTATGGACCAGCTGACCAAATCAGCGCTGACCATAGGAGCGCGCCAGGAGGCGAGAGCATTGGAGAGGCGGGAAGGGAAGGGGGAACGTTGGAAGGAGTTCCGCATTCCAGACATTCCAGAGCCAACTTTCCCGCCGGCAGAGCCGATGGAAATCGGAACAGCGCGCGCGCGCGCAGTTTCAAAGCCCAGTGAAGGGGGAAAGAAGGAGGGAAAAGGCGCCCGGAAATGCTATCTCTGCCAACAGCCAGGTCACTTTGCCAGAGTCTGCCCCCAGAGGAAGGAATGGCAAGGGATGGTAGGAGCTGTGGAGGGAAGAGAGGAAGAAATACCGAAGCAAGTAAAAGCCAACGCCTGGCTGCCACCGTCGGGGCACAGCAGTCAGGCCAAAGAGCAGTGAAAGTGCCCACGCCAGAACCTCCTAAACCCGCCCTAGTGATAGAAGTGGCGCTAGAGCTGCCAAACGGACACCCTCTAAAGATAAAGGCGCTGTTGGACTCAGGCAGCTCCTGCAATTTCATGAGCAAAGAGTTTGCAGCTGAACACCAGATACAGACGATCCCTTTAAGCAACCCCCTGCAGGTGACCACGATCGATGGCAGGGAGCTGTTGGGAGGAGAAGTCAGCTTGCAGACCGTCCCAATGATAATGAAGGTGGCAAGGCACACCGAACTGATAGCGTTTAATGTGGCCACCTTGGGAGGAGCTCCCATTATATTGGGGATGAGCTGGCTAGCGTTACATGATCCGCTGGTGGGCTGGCATCAGAGAGTGGTTTCTTTTGGTTCAGCACATTGCTTAGAACACTGCAAAGAGGGAAAGGGTTTGGCAGGGGCGCAAGCCACCCTAGCAGGGACTGAAGTAACGGAGAACGTGAAGGTACCACGACAATACGCAGATCTCCGCGACGTCTTCAGCGAAAGGGAAGCTGACCAATTACCCCCGCATAGACCCTTTGACTGTCAAATCAATTTACTCCCTGGGGCACAGCTCCCTGTAGGCAAGCTGTACGCCATGTCAGACAGAGAGATGCAGGAGCTAAGAGAGTTCATTGACAAGAACCTGAAGAGAGGGTTCATCAGAGAGTCCAGGGCGGTGGGGGGCAGCCCAGTGTTTTTTGTGGATAAAAAAAACACGAACAAGCCGAGGCTTGTGTGTGACTTCAGGGCCTTAAATGCAGTGTCAGAACCAGTGGCTTTCCCTATGCCCAGGATTGACGACATTTTGACAAGGGTCAGGAAGGGAAAGATTTTTACTAAACTGGACCTAAGGGGGGCGTACAACCTGATACGAATAAGGAAGGGGGATGAATGGAAAACCACCATGTTCACCCCTTTGGGGGCATTTGAATATTTAGTTATGCCCTTCGGCCTACAAGGAGGCTCCGCGTGCTTTCAATCGTTTATGAACCACGTCCTGGGGCCTTTGCTTTACAAGAATTGTGTGGCCTTCTTAGACGACGTGTTGGTGTATTCTGAGAATGAGGAGCAGCATGTGAGAGACGTCAGAGAAGTGTTGAGCAGGCTGCAAGCCAACCAGCTGTGGGTGAAACTGGAGAAGTGTCAGTTTCATACCAAGGAGGTGGAATTCCTGGGGTATCGCCTGTCAGACAAGGGATTGGCCATGGATCCCGGCAAGGTCCAGGCGGTGCTGGAATGGAAAACACCCAAAACAAGGAAGGATGTGCAGAGGTTCCTAGGATTTGGGAACTTCTATCGTAAGTTCATCCGAAACTTTGCCCACCTGACGGCGCCCATTACGGACTGTCTCAGCAGTAAGAAGAAGTTCGTTTGGACTGAGGAGGCGGAGCGAGCATTTGAGGAACTAAAAAGGGCCTTCGCCTCGGAACAACAACTCCTGCATGTGGATTTACAAAAACCGATGAGAGTGGAAACTGACGCATCAGACAGAGCGATTGGGGCGGTGCTTCTGCAGCCAGGGAAGGAGGAGTCAGAGTGGAGACCGTGTGCCTTTTTTTCGCGAAAGCTGAACAAATCCGAGAGGAACTACACGGTGTATGACCGAGAACTACTAGCCATTCATGAGGCGTTCCGGAGATGGAGGCACCTGCTAATTGGCGCACAACATAAGGTGCAAGTGTGCACTGACCACAAGAACCTAGAGTATTGGAGGACGGCACGAGTGCTCAACCAACGGCAAGTGAGATGGGCCCAGGAGTTCTCCAAATTTAACTTTGAGATTTGTTACGTGCCAGGCCCAGAGAACATTAGGGCGGACGCTCTCTCACGCAAACCTGAATATTTGGAGGAGGAGGGAGCACCCGAAGAGAGACATGTCATTCCAGAGGACCGCTGGGTGTGTGGGGCGGCATTGGTGGGACAAAGAGAACTGGTAGAGGAAACAGAGAATGATGAATACGCCCAGAATAAGCTCAGAGGTCTTAGGGGTGAGGGAGAGGAACCAGGGGGTTTCGAGGAAAGAAATGGAGCTTTGTATTACAAAGGGGCACTGTATATCCCTGAAGGAGACTTAAGGGGGAGGGTACTCAAGCAGTTGCACGACAGCCCCACGGCGGGGCATTTTGGACAACACAAAACCATGTGGTTGGTCACCAGGGAATTTTGGTGGCCTAAGGTGAGGGAAGATGTACGGGAGTATGTAAGAGGGTGTGAGCAATGCCAGCGAGCCAAAGGGGAGAGGCGGGCACCGGCGGGGCTATTAGAACCCTTACCAACCCCAGAACGACCTTGGGAGGCAGTGTCGATAGATTTTATGACTGATCTGCCGAAGTCCAAGGGGAAAACAGCCATCATGGTGGTGGTAGACCTACTAACAAAGATGTGCCACTTTGTAGCCTGCTCGCATGCAGTCACGGCGGAAGAGACAGCGAAGTTATTTGTAGAACACATTTTTAGGTTGCACGGGGTGCCATTGAGGGTGGTCTCAGACCGAGGAAAACAATTTACTTCCAGGTTCTGGAGGAAGCTCATGAGCTTACTGCAGGTGGAGGTCAACTTTTCGACTGCCCGGCACCCTGAAACCAACGGGCAGGCGGAAAGAGCAAACGGGGTCCTCCAGCAATACCTGAGGTGTTATGTCAATGACAGAGAGAATGACTGGGTAGAAAAGTTGGCGCTGGCGGAATTTGCCTACAACAATGCCGAGAATGTGTCCACAGGGATGAGCCCCTTCTTGGCTAATTATGGGTGTCATCCCAGGGCTTTCCCAGGGGGAGAAGGGGAGAGATGGGGTGTCCCGGCAGCCGAGCATTTTGTAGAAGAAATGGAAGCAATCCATCGTCAGCTCCAACTCAACTTAGAAAGGGCGAAGGAAGAATACAAGAGGCAGGCAGACAAGAACCGAAGGGAAGGTGAAACCATAAGGGTGGGAGATAGGGTGTGGCTGTCAACCCAAGGGTTGCCGTTCAAAGGAGGTTGTAAGAAATTAAGACCCAGGAGATTGGGTCCCTTTGAGGTCATTCAACAGGTCAACCCAGTGGCTTTCAGGCTCCGGTTACCCAACCACATGAAACTGCACCCAGTATTTCACAGGTCGTTACTGTCACCGTATGAGGGGGGACGAGAAGGGATGGCCACTCGGGGACCGGTCATAGAAGAAAGGGAATGCAGCAGCCATGTGGCAGAAATCCTCGACGCCAGATGGAAGGGGGATCAGGTGGAGTATTTGGTAGCGTGGGAAGGAGAACCGGAGTCAGAAAACACTTGGGTAATGGCAGAAGATATCAATGACGAGGTATTGATAGAAACGTTCCATCAAAGGTTCCCAAGGAAACCTCAGCCTGTGGAGAGGTTCCGGAGGGAATATTTTGGGACCACCGATGAGGAGGAGGAGTTGGAAGGATTCTCGGAATCGGAAGGGGAAGGGGAGATGGACTCTGAGGAGGAGGAGTACTTCGAGACCAGGAACCGCAACAGGTGGAGAGAAGTGTTCGGGACATCAGAAGATGAAGGAAGTTCATTCCGGGGTTTTGCCTCCTCACCGCCCGTAGAGGAGGGGGCGAGAGGGGATGAAGGGGGCCCTGGAGGGGAGGTGGATGTCAGGGAACTGCCATCGGAAGGAAGGGAAGTGAAAGGGCTCACACAGGTTGGGAGAGACTCAGCAGCTGAAGAGGGAACCAGTAGGGGGAGAGGAGCTGGGCTGAGGGAAAGGGAGCTGGAGGGATGGCTCAGAGACACTTCCAGCGAAAACAGTGGGGAGGTTTCAGGACCTCCTGTAGGGACACCCACTCCTCGCCGGAAACTGTCACGCAGAGAGTCCAGAAGACGTGTTTCCGTTAAGGAGCTTTTATGTTGGAAGCGATTCCGAAAGCAACCACTGTCGGAATCTGCCAGCGACTGACGGAGCCATGTTTAAGGGGCTCCGTTACAGACAGAGGTTTGCAAACTTGACCAAACTCTGAGGGACTAGGATTTTACACACAAGCAGCTCATCGTCCCATCACAATTATGTTAGAGGACTAAGATAAAAACAAAGAGGGAAAGAAATTGCTGAATTAACTAACTGAATTGGAATACAAAAAAGGGAGGCGTGAGGAGGTCAGGGAAACAAGGAAATGAATGTAAGGTATGGAAAAACTGATGTATTTTTTTAAAGTGTTTTTTATCTTTTTTTTGTATTTTGTATTTTTTCTTTTATTTTTTCTTTTGTCTTTCTTTTTCTTCTTTTTTAATTTATGTAATTCTTTTCTTTGAAACCTTAATTAATATCATTTTTTAAAAAAAGAGAGAGAGAGAACCCAGAGGCTGAGAGAGAGGGTGTGCCAGAAGGAAAATGAATTGATTTTTACATATTAGTAACTTTGCATTTATGTAACATTGATGTATTTTTATAATATTTTGTTTAAGTCGTCTGCTGTTGGAGTTATCCAAGCCCTGAGCCATCTGAAGGCAATCCTGTATAGGGATGTTTTTTAAAAATGTTTTATGTTATATTATGTTTTTATATATGTTGGAAGCTGGCCGGAGTGGCTGGGGCAACCCAGTAAGATGTGTGCGGTATAAATAGTAAAATTATCATTATGGAATGGGAGGTCCCTATTTTTATCGGGTATGCCAGCTGAATTCTGTTCCACTGGCTGCAGGCAGACCTCCTTGGTTTGGGTGCTTGCCTAGGGCTGCAAAAATGGAAGAGAAGAGTGTTGTCAAGCAACTGGCAGGCCACAGTTTGTAGCTGGTGGGCAGCATTCAGCTTAGTGGGTCCCCAGTTGTGCAATCCAGAGCAGTACAAATCTTCAAACTTTATCTGTGGTTGAAGATTACATTATATAAAGCAGGAGTGGGGAACCTCTGGGTATTGCAAGACTACAGCTCTGACCATTCCTGATCATTAGTCATGCTGACTAAGGAGGCTGATTGGTGCTGAGCTCCCTCAACATTTGAAGGACCACAGGTTCCCCACCCCAGTATAAAGGAGCACATAGGCCACAATCAGGCACACAGTCAAGTATGCTTAAAGCCATAAATTTCATATTAAGCACACTGCCGCGGCAGCATGAAATCAGAGCTGAACTATAGTCAAGTTGAAAATTGTGAGCATATAAATTACAAGGCTTATTCTGAAAGTCAAGTTCAGCCCCAGCATATATTCATATACCAGGAAAATGCTGAGAATGCATCTACTTATACAACCCACTTAAAGCTATGTACGCATCTCCTAAACGTTTGGTAAAATTCGTATACCTATATGGCAAATTCTAGATTTGTGAGATGCATGTGAATATGATTCTCTCTGTGTTTACAAAAAAATATACAATTGGAATGGAAAAGGAGAAAAAACATTTATATGGATAGAGAACCAAATAAAGTGTTAATATCTGAATTCCATACAAGACCCTAAGCAACACAAACAAAGCAGGAGAATAATTCTAATAAGGCACATGGGAACCTGTGACCCTCCATTGGTTGTTGGGTTTCAATTTTCACCAGTCCCAGCCAGCATGGCCAGTGGACAGGCATAATGGGAGTTTTATTCAAACAACCACCAGAAAACTACAGTTTTCCCACCCTTTTAGTTAGGAAAGTGAGCTATCCAGACACTAACTCAGCTGGGCTTACAAGAGAAGCATTAAGTGTAGATTGTATCGAGGTATGAACACCAAGCTAGTTGTGGAACCCTTATTCATACGTGATACAGCAAACACATTGCTCCCTATTTTTGAAGCATGGGGTCACCATCCATATGAATGCAGCATTTTTCTCAATGGCAGTGCAAACATCTTAAAAGTAAGCTTTGCATTGATTTGAGGGAAAGAATCCAATAGGCGTAGGAAACCACATCACATGACCAGCTTACCACACAATGGCAGCCTCCACGTGAAGAAACACAGAAGAGCTGCCTCAGTGAGAGAGATGGGAAGAAGGTCCATTCTACCCATTCTGCTGACAGACCTGCTCCATCAGCCTCTGAACAGTTCCCATTCCATGCTAGTCCTTAAGAACTATTTAATTTTAAGAATTGTTTCTAAATTGGCATTTTTCCTCATCCCTCCCTGGTTGCTTTCCGTTCTGTGCCATGTCCTTTAGATTGTAAACCTGCAGGACAATTTTAACTGATTTTGTGTAAAGTCACTTTCGGAGACTTTGCAGCTGAAGACCAAGGTACAAATGTTATAAAGAAATAATAATAAATAAGCAGTTTAATAAGTAATGAAGGTTTAGACCCAGTGGCGTAGCGTGGGGGTGCAGGGGGGGCCGGCCGCACCGGGCGCAACATCTGGGGGGGGGCGCTCGCACTCGCAGCTCTCTGCCCCTACCGGGTTAGGGGGCGCAAATTACTTGCCTTGCCCCGGGTGCTGACAACCCATGCTACGCCACTGTTTAGACCTGCTTTAGTCTTACCTCTTGTTTGTTGCATTTTATATGAATATATTTGGTGAATTTGGTCTTTGGGTTTATGGTGTCCCAATCGTGATTTCTCTGCATCAGCATTAATATTTGAAGGAATGCTTTTAGGGGCTCTCAATATTAACATGTTCTAGCTTAGGATTTAATGCTTACACTGTTTTACTTCCAGAAGTTCATATCGTCTCTTGCAGAGGAGGCAATTATTTAATGTTTCTGTTAGGATAGCTCTGAGTCACTGCCTTGAATTCTTTATCTGTCTTTAATGGCTTTTTTATAGACATTTGTGCCATAAATTATCTTAACTGTTCTGTTTGGCCCTCTATCCTTTGTTAAGAATTATTATTGTGGAGCTTGCTTTTAAGTTTTATTGCTTATTCTCTAGCCTCCCTACAGCCTTTTAAGAATCATTGGATCCCATTCTCTTAAGGAGGGCTGCATGGGCAGCTGCTTTTCTCTGAGATTCCATTTTGATATATTAAGCTTCAATTGGAAAGTAAAATATTAGGCTGAGGCAAAACGTATATTATTTCTCAGAATCAACTTACTTCTCCCAGTTGGAAGAGGGCCATTTTACTGTGGTGCCAAGTGGCAGGATGTGTTATTCTTGGTTACTTTTTTGTCCCTACCTTCTTCCAAGAAATCCAGGGTTCTGTGCTTTATGGGTTTTCCCACACTTTATGCTTGCTATGGCCTTGTGAAGTAGGTTAGGATGACATTTTCACCACTGCGTTTTGTTGACACCTCTACCAATAAGCACCTCTTCCTGTATACGTCAACACAATTTCTTGCTGCAGGGATGGGGAAACTGGCCCTCCAGATGGTGTCGGACTACAACACCCATCTTCCCTGACCCCTGGCCATGCTGATGGTAGTTGATGTCCAACATCTGGAGGCCAAAGGTTCTCTATCCTTATCTTACAGTGAACAATATGAGAAGTTAAGCAAGGCAATAAAAATGGCCAACTCATACTCCCTTACACCAATATAAGCTGGTCCAAGCACTGCATTACATATTACTCCTTTGTTCCTTCATTGACTTTCTATTCATTAGAGTGTTGTTTCAGTGCAAAGTTATGCCACTTGAGGCATACCTACAGAGAAAAATATTCAAAGTGCTATTAGGACCAGAAGTCAATGTGGCTGTAGAATGATTACAGAAGAGAACGGAGGGCTGGGAAGGCTCTGAATACTAATCCTTACTCTGAACCACTCATTCATTCTATTACCTTGAGCAAAGAAGCACTATACTAGAGGGGAAAACATGCTGAATAGGAGTGGGATTTCATTAGGTAAATAAATTGCACACAGTAACCAAACAAACAAGTAGTGTTGGATTGGTACTGAAATACAGCTAACCTGGACAGTGCATCAAAATTACCTTGGGGTAATCAGGAAACAGGCTTCATTTACTTCCCTGAAAAACACACAGTGGCACTTCAAGTGCCTAGAGATATAGTCTTAAAATTGACTGGCTTGTGTGTGGGGTGGAATTCTTCCTGAGAATTGTTTGCTTTCCACTAGCCTCATGGCAATAGCTGGAAACATGTGGAAGAAGCAAACAAACGTACAATTTCTAAGTTAGATATTTAGCAGAAACACTTTGGTAGGAACTTTTCGTATTCAACACTCCAAGAGTTGAACCAGACTATATGGGAACCTTTACTAGGCTAGATTGTGTTGAAAGGGGACTCTATGCTACTATGCACACATGCATTCCCTCCAGTACCAATACACTTAAACTTTACTCCATGCCATTCACATACTGCAGCCTTTCCCAATCTAGCTACTATGGCCAATGGTCAGGGGTGATGAGAGTTATAGTCCAAATCATTGGGAGGGTACAAAGTTATTGAAGGCTGACTTGTAGATGCATACTGATGTCTGTTCACATATACCCTGAGGGCTTACCCACACATACCTTTTGCCCCAATCTTTCCAGGACCAGGTCTGTGCTGAAAACAGCTTGTATTTGTTTGTTTGTTTGTTTGTTTGTTTGTTTGTTTGTTTTGCTGCCGCAGAGCCTTTCCCATGAAAACCCTCTCTTTAGCGTTCAACTGGAACAAATATTAATTAGGGGTTTCCATAGATTGTCATTTGCGCCAACTGAGCTTTAAAGAGTGGGTTTTTCTGGGAAAGCACCAGAGCAAAAAACAAAACAGGGCACTTGGCCACAGAGCTTTAAAGTACCTGGAAAGAGCAGAAGAAAGGTAAGTGTGGATCTGAGAGACAGAACTAGCTGATACATATTTTTACCAGCAGCTGGCAACTACTCCTCCATCAGGTTCCTGTGCAAATATGTTGTAGGAACAATGAGGACAAAGGCCATATGTTCAGAGAATGCCCAACGCATTTGTGCCACCGAACAAATGTTAACAGAATCAATGTTAAAATATAAATGAAATTACCTGATTGACTAAACAGGTTTAAGAGCCTTGTTGAAATCTGAAATTAGGTATCATACTCACTCTAATTTTATCATGCTTCCATGGCAGCCATTTTGAGTTATGCCAGATCTCCACGGCAGCCATGTTCTATATGGCACCCACAGTGCTCTTTCAAAATCTGAAATTTGCTCACCAGTCCAAAAAGGTTGACGACATGAGCTCTAATAAGTATACCTTTTGTTTCTGTTTGTTTCTCAACATACCTAGGAAAAGCCCACAGGCACATACATTCTGTAATCTGAAAGACAGAGAAAGTAGCTACAGTAGTGGCTTACAGCCATTAGCTCCACATTGAGAAGGCAAATAATGGAAGAAACAAGATGCAGATCAAATGCCAGATTAGGGTTAAAGCAGTATAAGATGCAAAGCTATCTTGTAAAGCTGTATAAGAAGCTAAGTCTCAAACTCCTTTGTAGTAAGATCACAGCAAGGAAACATTGTTCGAATGCAAACCTATTGTTCAGTGAAAGTATGTTTTCCAATTGAACTGTCTAATCATAGGATCCTCATTATCCTCTTGAGACTGAGAGAGAAATGGAAAGGTGCCAATTTCACCAATTTGATAATAGCATGTGTAATTTTTGAAAATGCAAATCACAGGCTACTTATGGTGATGTCTTAGTGGTTTTTCTTCAAGACCAGTTTAAAACATGAGTTTAATCAGCAGTAGTGGTTGTGGCAGAACTGCAAATGATGGCTGGAAGCAACCATTTAAATTCCCCACAATGTCCCAGAGCGAGCATTAAGTAAAGTGGCATTGTGGGAAATTCAGAAAAGCCTGACAGATCCAGCCACACAGACAGATCCCGCTTGGTGGGCCCTACTGTCTCCATGATGCTCCCCTTAAATCTCTCTGGATCCAGCCCCAGAGTGAAAACCCGATATGAGGACCATTCCTACAAAAAACAAGGGTAGCTTGTATACACTGTATACACTGCCATTTGCTAAAATTATGTGTTTTTAATTTTGATGCCAATAAAAAGGTTGTGATTTTTTTAAAAAAATTGAACAAAATTTAGAACAAGGTTCATCATAGTCAATTAAGTGTCTAAAGATGGGCTTAGAGCAAACACTGTACCTGCTCTTTTGCTTTAAAGTGAAGCATTAGGAAGTTGCTTCTGCAGTGATCAGGAATCCAGTTTAATACCTACTTCACTTTATTGCACTAAATATATATAAAAATAGAATATGAATCAGCACACCAGAAACCCACAACAATATTGCTGCTCCTGTTTCTCAAAGCAAAACTCCAGGGCTGTTACAGAAGTTTTATATTTGACTGGCAATGGTGGGATCAGATTTGTGACATTCAAACTGGATCAGTTCAACACATGTTGAACACAAGCCACCCTTGTCCCTAGACTCGTAGGCCTGCTGCTACTTCCATGGCTGCTCCTACTCTGATCCAAGTACTTGATAAGGTGGTGATAAGGAAAACACTGTAAGGAAGAATAACATGGATGGGCATTTTACAATCGGTGTAGAAGCAAGTATAGAAGCCCCTTAGCAGTCTAGCAGTAAGAAGTCATGTACAGTATTTGACATGGGTTGAGCATATATATATTAACAGAATTTGCACTTTATCCAGCATTGCACTTTTTTGCTGTTTCTGTTGTAGAATTCTTGTATTACATCCAACCTTAAGTTCTGTGCATCGTCATATAATATAATATAATATAATATAATATAATATAATATAATATAATATAATATAATATAATATATCACAACCTTAAATGGGACATGCATATTGTCAAAATACAAAATGATCATAATATGATGGCAGTTTCTCTAAGCCATTTGAGATTAACTTTCCCTAACCTTTCGTTTGTTGTTAGAGCATATATTAATGTATTCATTTTTTAAAAAATGAATTGTCTTGGATCCTAACACTTGTTCTATATATCAAATGGTTTAACACTTGCAAAGCAGGGTTTTCTCAGCTCCCAAAATTCAACTTTTGTGTTGGGAGGACTGCAGATAAGGGGGGATATGTGAAAATCAACAATTCCTATGTGAGCAGAAGTACCTCTCGTTCATGCAAAAGAATCTTAAGATCCAAGCCAATGAATAGAACTGGTGGAGAGTTAAAGAAAATAAAAGGGGGGGGGGCAGGAACAGAAAGATACACACCAAGTCCTGCAGCTGCTTTGTAAAGATGACATTTGTAGAGTTGGCTATATGTACATTTTTGACCCTTCAGCAGTTCTGCTAGTGCAGCATGATCATTTGATTAGACTACAACAACATCTTGACATATTTACACTGACCTGTTCCAGGCATACTAATGAAAAGACCAACCCTATTCTTGTGCACAGTGGAATATGGCATGCCTTCTGCTTGCTACTGACAAAAGCCTGTAAAAGAAGTGTTTGTCAAATGCGTTGCTGAGAAATAAGAAAAGCAAATAAAAGCTGTGGTTTCCATTTAAAAATAAAGATACCTTTCCCTTCTCCAAATTCATTTTCTTTCTTAGAGAAATGATACTCCAGTGACAGCAGATGCCTCTGAAGTATGGGAAGTTTTTGAGAGCATTTATTCTCAAATGGTGCTCTCAGCAGAATCATCAACATGAAAGCTCTGCCATCCTTTGACAAGTGCATAGCTACCATGGAACCTGACAATTAGCCCAATTAGCTAAAACAAGGGATTTGATCCATTCATATGTAAGTTCATTTGCATGCTGCCTTTCCACAGTTCAAACCATGCTCAAGATAGCTTACAACATGAAAATAATACATAACGGCAACGGAACGAAAGTAGGCATAAAACAATAAATAAAAGAACAACAAATGCACAACCAAACTGAACAATTTCGACATAAATGGCAATATCTAAAACAAAAACAACAGCAGCAACAACTCCCACCAACAAAACCCCCAATACAACATCCCAGCCCAAGAGTCTGTTCAGCAGCCTCAGCATATGTAGCTCAAGCCATTCAGGGCCCTGCCTTCCCAGGCTAGATGAAAAAAGGCCTACAAGGCAAGGAAGAGGTCTTCCAGGACTTACAGCCAATATGGCCCCGAGTTCTATGAATGGAAATTAACTCATGCAATGGGGCTTTCCTGCCATCTCCTCCCCATTGCAGCCTCCTGGGCTATAGCTTCAAGTCAATCTATTTTTTTCCCCCTTGTGGCTGCAGTAGAAAATAGAAATCTTTGAAGACTGAGTGGAAAGCACCTTGCAAGCAGAGCAAAATAAGGTGGTATCTTCCCCTTCACGATGGCTCATGCAACGCTAGATTCTGCCCATTATTTTACAAAATTTCAAGTGAAATTTGGGGTTTATAGAGTAGAATCTGAGTGAACCTAAGATAAAACTTACTAAATCCTATACCAAGGAATATACTTTGTCAAATACTGTCAAATGTCAATGACTACATCTAAGATAATTGTCAAATGTTACCTGATACAAAATCCTAGAATTAAAATTTTGCTGAATACAGATGTCCAAATATGTAGGTAAAGTTTTGAGACTATTCACTATCAAAATTCAGAAATGAGGCTTTTCAAGAAAATTTGAGGGAGTGAGAAAATAATTTTAGTTGTGAAACAAAACAAAAACCAATTTACCAAAGTGAAAATGAGTTTAAATGAAGTCATGTCGCATTAATGTACTGCACTGTCTACAAAAAGACCTTGAGAGAAGATAGCAATCGCATAATTACTTCCTAATGGATTGAACCCTAAAAGTGGTAGTAAGGCTTCCGTCATCACAAAGGAGCAATTTTCAGTGACTCACCCATTTTCCTGCAGCCCTTTCACAACTTCCATATCTGCTCCATAGGTTTGAGGGAGACATCTAAAGCACTTTTAGTGGGGTATGGCAGGAGCACCAACTTGAATAAAATATTGTGGGAGCCCATGATACAGTGCACACACACCATTTGAATGGGAATACCCATCAACTTTGTGGGGGCCCAGCCCCCTCAAATATTTTATTGTAGAGGCCAAAGTCCCCACAGCCCCTAGGAATTAACTCCTATGGGGCATGGGATGGCTACAGGGGAGGGGAGAATTACTGAAAACTGCTTCCTTCCCTGTTTTGCTTACGGAAGCCTTACAGTCAGCTGAGTGACACCATTTGATACAACCAAATACTGATAAGTTTTCCAAAAAAATAAAATGGTATAACACCCTCTAAGGGAAAATTAAAGTGACAGCATCTCCATGGAAGCCAAACATACATAGAAAGGACATTACAATCAATGAAATAATTACTTCATGTGAACTATTTGGTGAAAAGATCAATAAGTCTGTTGATCTTAATGACATTGTTTTAATTATAAATCAAGTCAGAGCTGAAGAACAGAATAGAAAGTGACATGTAAATGAGGAACAATGTCAGAGCTGACATTATCAGCAAGGTGGAAAGACAGACCAGAATGCGATGCACTCCGATAACAAAGATAATACATTATAGTTTATTAACAGCATTAATGAGTCATGCAGCATCCTGTCATCAGTCAGGCAATGACCCTGGCAGAGATTAACACATCCTTACTTGACATCTGGCTATTTATGTGTGCATCTCTTTCTCACAGATTGAAGTCACAAATCATCCTGTTCACTGTACTGAGACTACTTGCAAGTAAGTAATTATAGATCAGCAGTCCAAGAAAAAACATTGAGACAGATTTTAACCCACTTTGTCATGCTATCTGTGTACTCATGGTTTACACGAGGTGGGATCAGGTTGTGTAACACTGCAATTATTCCTCAAGTAATCCCTATGGAAGAATATGCAGTGAAAATCATCAGAAACATGTGAATTCTGCAAGCAGAAGACTTTTCACATGCCTAAAATGTCAGCATGTTCAGACCTATGTGAGAAAAGCCACTACCCAATAGCAGGAATGTTTGGCTATCACTGACCTCACTGTTTCTGATGCTCATCTTCTACGTTTTTCCCCTTTATGTGTAAATTTGTATAGGCAAAAATGTGTCAATGCTTCTTTCCAAGCACCAGTATGCAGAGTCTTAGCTAAATATTTGACTAGCTATAATTCACTGGCTCAGCCACACACAGGAGCATGTGTACATATAACTGCTTCCATGTGATTTCAATAATGGAGAATAGTGTTATCAAAGTTAGCATCAAAGCTTTCTGGAAAATGGAGACAATCTAGCTATATGATTCCACAGATTCAAAGGTGCAAATTTTCCTGTCAAAAGAAGCTCAAAGGGTATGAAGCAAGTAATTGAGAGACCCAGACTAAACCCAATCAGCTTATGATGTGTTACCTGAGGGCTATTATGATGTAAACCACTAGCAGCATGGGATGAATACAGATGTTCTCTTATAGGTGGAGAAGTCAAATCACTTCTCATACATTCTCACTTTAGAAGTGAGATGGAAGCATGATGAAAACTGATGGAAAGTTTTTGCACCCCCTACCAGTTTTCTCTTTTACACTAAAGTGCAAAAAGTACAATGGTGCCCCACAAGACGAATGCCTCGCAAGACGGAAAACCTGCTAGACGAAAGGGTTTTCCGTTTTGGAGGTGCTTTGCAAAACGAATTTCCTATGTGCTTGCTTCGCAAGACGAAAATGTCTTGCGAGTTCCTGCGGGGTGTTTTTCCTCCCCCCCCCCTTTTTCCCAAGCCGCTAAACCGTTTATCAGCTGATGGCTAAGCCGCTTAACAGCTGATCGCTAAGCCGCTTATCAGCTGATCGCTAAGCCGCTTATCAGCTGATCGTTAAGCCGCTTATCAGCTGATCTTTAAGCTGCTTAACAGCTGATCGCTAAGCCACTTATCAGCTGATCCGCTAAGCCCGCTAAGCCGCTAATACTGTAGCGCTAATCCGCTAAACCGCTAATGGGCTTGCTTCGCAAGACGAAAAAACCCGCAAGACGAAGAGACTCGCGGAACGGATTCTTTTCGTCTTGCGAGGCACCACTGTATAGAGCAAAAATGGTGGAACAAGTACAATTCATCATCAAACCAATTCTTATTTTTGTACAGCAGTGACTCTTCTTTGACAATATTGTACAGTTTTACTGCTCTAAATCATCCACAGTCTGCTGTAGTGTATCTAAATTGGGAACTAGTAGGAGTGCTCTGTAGTTTACAATGGGTGCTTTTTGTTTCCCGTTGATCTGGCACAGCTTGCTTTGCAGAACATCTGAAAGTGTCTTGCTAAACATATTCCTTCTTCTCAAGCAATCTCTGACAGCATATGGCACTCTGATTATACCCAGATTAACTTAGTCATGCAAATAACTTACTCTTTATTTCGGCAGGAGTTAAAACATAACTACCAGTAACTTGTTCTAGGTTTAAGCCACTGTGTTTTTGTGGCAACAATTTCCTTCTTATATGTTTATTAAGAGTATGCTCCCCTCTTTCCCAAGGAATGAGAAGTTCCAGGGACTATGCTATACATTTTGTAACAAAATCCTATTGTCACATGATTCCTCATGCCCCAATCCTCCAGAAAATATTCTGAGGCACACAAGCGGCTGTTGGGGAAAGAAGAATCAGTGAAAGTTGACCACTTCTGCTGGTGGGAATGCCCCATAAGTAGAAAACTGCTGTATCTGACACACAATCTGCCAAGCACTCATCTTGGATCCCATCACTGTAGGAAATTATCTGTTCAGGAGACTACCAACAGCCAATGAAGGAACTAACATTAACACCGTTTTTGTCAGATCCCAGACTCTAATCAGACAATACCTTCAGGCAAAGCCATGTTGATGGGCTCTTTCACAGTAATCGGTCACACAAAGCCAGAAACCAATATTAAAGAATTAGAAGAACTCACAAGCTAAGTGATGATCTACTTTTTCACTTATATTTCTCCTTCCTAATTTGTTAATGTTGTCCTTGAATATGTATGGTGGTTTAAAAAAAAGGATCAATAAAAGCTGCAACAAACAAGCCATAAAGAACCAATCTGTACTATTTATTGGGCAAGCTTTACACTTGAGCTGAATGTTAAAAACATTAATTTGTCTGCTACAGGAAAAATTGAATTACTTCCAGTCTCATTTGCCAAGCCTTGAAAATTGAGAACGATGTATGTCTGCCTGCACATATTAATAGATATGCTTCTTTTGTAGCACACACTTTTTCTTTTTTTAATCCAATAGGCCCAGTCTGATCTGGTGGACTTCTCCACTCAGACCTGGGGGAAACAAGTTAGAGAACCTGGGTCAATAATTAAGAAAAACTAAGCCTCAATCAGCCTCTTAATCTGAGGTACCGCTGCTAACATTGATCCTTTCATTATTATTCAAGCAGCTCAGAGGCCTAAGATATGACTGCGATAATTACTTTCAGATTAGGGATAGTGTAGGGAGAGATTGTCATGGGGCAGAAAAGGATCTTAAGTGAAACAGGCATACAATTCCAAGGATGCAGCCCCATGGGTGCTTCCTTAGGAATAAGTTTATCCTGGGCAAACATGGATGGAATTGGGTTGCATTGGCAGAGGGAATGTTTTGCTGCCCTGGAAACAAAAGATTCATTCAACCCACTTTCGACACATTTTAGATTGTCTGTTTTCAGGCAAACAAACAAATGCAAAGGCTGAACTCCACATTATAAGCTGACTAGCTGTGTCAGAATAGCTTAAGGCAGGGGTAGCCTTGCCACCTCTTACTCACCTGTGTACCATGAGTGAGCCTATCCCAGGGTGGGGCATAATAAGCCAGACATTTGACCAAACTGCGCGAGGCAGTGGAAGACAGGAGTGCCTGGCGTGCTCTGGTCCATGGGGTCAGGAAGAGTCGGACATGACTAAACGACTAAACAGCAACAACAACAAAGCCTAGTTCTGCCCAGCTGCCTACCTTTTTGTTGAGGGAGGCCTTCCTGACTCACTAACTCCCGGAGCCCCAGGTCTTTAGGAATGTGCTCTCAGCAAGCCTCATCTGCTTTCCCCACGAGCATCACACAGCCCTTTATGACAAGTCTAGGGAACCTCCTTTCATCGTACAGCTGCCTCAGCATGCTTGCCAATGTTTAACTTTTCCTCTAATTGTTCACGCTGCCCTATAGCTTTGATCAACCTATTTAAGTGATCTCCACCCATGCCAATATTTCCAGAACCCTTCTAGAAGCTGTGCAGAGTTGGCCAAAGGGGGGGTGGGGGGAATCAACCGTGGTAGTCAGACCAGTGAAGGATTTATAGCTACGTGCAGGATTGGGATCCCTTGAGGCTGAGGGTTCCCAAGTTATTAGTATAAATTGCTAATGGAGAAACAGGAGTATAAAAAAATGAATTGCCATCATTCAATGGGTGATGAAGCCCAGTGCTGAGGCATCACCATCATAATCTTTTCCTGGATTGTTCCCAATTTGTCTGGTTGTGAGGTGGATCAGTCCAGAAGCATTATCATCTTCATTTGTATCACCATAATTTTTAATCATATTTTCCCTTATTGTCCCCTGATCATTTTCTGTGATCATTATTACTATCTTCACCTTTTCTTCCTGCCTGACCTAGAGTGGGGATTGTTGGGGAGTGGGGCACACACTGCAAAGACAGAAACATATTCTCATATACCCCTGATTTTTACACAGACATATTTATTGAGGTGAGTGGATAGCCCCCCACAAGGGCCCCCCACATCATAAATCTTCCACTGAGCTAGGCTAATAGAGGGTTCCCACGTGACCAGCAAAACATATAGGATAGGAGGGTAGAGCTACAAAGTTCTGAAAGGGGTCAGGTTGGGGTGGGCTGGACTTAAATGAGTAGTGGCCTGGCACCATGTCAGCCAATGTGCCAATGTAATGTGTGCCCACATAGCACACCAATGCTTCACTTTCTACGGGATTGGACACAATGTTTCCTTCCAGCCCATTTGCCTAACCGGGTGCAAGGGAAGGGATATTAAGACAGGAATACACTGGCCTGCTAGAAACCATACCAAGATGCCATTAGGAGCATGAAAGTCTAGAAGGAGAGAGGCAGAGGCAGAATGTCCCCCTACCATCTACAATTAAGTTATTGCATTTCTTGAGTAATAGGAAATGTCTTTCTTGGCTCTCAAGAGAAGTCTCAGTATTATCACAATGATAATTGTGGATTTCCAAACAGCAAGTCATGGCTCCTTATTTGAAAGATAAGCTTCCATGTAACTTTGATTTTGTACCAGAAAAAAAGGATTTTCACCAAAGAAAACATGATTTTATCAAGTTTTCAATTGGACATTTCTACTAGCTGGCTTAGTACTCAAAGAGTACTCAAAGGTATAAAGAAACTATTCAGTACTTCCTGAGTAATAAGTTATGCATTTCCACTGCTGTTGTAATGCTGCTTACAGAAAGATATGTGAAGACAACAACAGAAGGGATCATTTCCTAATCCGGCCAAGGAGGCTTTTATATCGGGGGGGGGGCACAAACCCATTATTAACACCATAAACATATCCATCACATTGACACGCAACCCCCCAAAACTCATTTGGATACATTCTTGGAATACTTGCTAAGGCAATGGCATTTAAATTGCCTCTGACATATTTAAAGGTAGGCTTTGGTGGGGGTATAGATAGCAAAAACCTTTTCTTTGGTATGCAACAGCAATCAAGAATTTGCACTTGCTATAAAGCATGTCAGAATAATGGATGGCATTCTCAGTAAAGAAAATTAATTTAAACAGGTAGAAATTCATATCCTTCTTCAGTTGAAAAAAATGCAAATATACTACTTATTTATTATCTGCATGAATTAATACAGGGAGAATGCAATCCTATACAGACTTACATGAGAGTAAGTGTTATTTAATAATATCACTTACCTCTAAGTAATCATGGATAGGATCAGCTTGCAAGTATTGGGGAACCTTGCTTTCTACATTTTCTGTTCCAGCCTAGTGATAACATTGAACAAATCAGCTTCTCCAAAATTGCCTTCAAATGATTTCTCAGCTATATCACATCCGACATATTTGTGGCAATCTGATATGGTTAATGAGCACAACTATTCTTTCTACATAAATATGTCATCTCAGGAAAATTGTTATATTTGGACACAAGGATTTGCCTTCCCTTTTTAACTATTCAGGTGCTTTGTTTCTTACGTATTGGCTTCCAATAGTTTGGAATATAATATGTTAATAAGAATTCTCTTCTCTTTATTGGCACCAATAAATGATAGGATCTGTAAGGCTAATTTGATTTCTATTTCTTAATTTCTTGGTATTATTAAAAAATATTATGTGGCGTGTTTCCCCCCACATTCCCTTTTTTAAAGATAATGCACAATATTAAAAAATCTACAGACATTCTGAGGATCAGAAATACACCAGACATCTCAGAGGGTAGAAATATAAAGGGTGATTGGTTGGGATGGGAATTTGTCTACCTTAACTCATTTCCTAATAGCCAGCAGCAAAAATCTAAACCTTTTAAAAAAAGAAGAAGAAAGGATATGAATTCACACCTCAACAGGTGAAACAGATGTATTCAACTTCTTTTCACCATGGCTACACAAATATAGCAATTGGTAAATCCATAGAACAGGCACCCCCAAACTCGGCACTCCAGATGTTTTGGGACTACAACTCCCATCATCCCTGACCACTGGTCCTGTTAGCTAGGGATGATGGGAGTTGTAGTCCCAAAACATCTGGAGGGCCAAGTTTGGGGATTCCTGTCATAGAAGTTGTAAAGAGCATTGTGCATTCAACTTGAAGAGCCTCTGAATCTTCCCTTTGATCAGAAACCCTGACCATGTAGGTTTCCTGAATGTGGAGACGATTCTAAACATATTCAGTTGAACATGAGAAGAATCACCCTTCAGACCTTCCCACTCAAGGCACAAAGGTTGGAGATGGAACCAGCAGGTTTGGACATGTTTAGGGCAATAGTGGGATCCATGGCCTGGCTCCTTCTCTCTGTGTTATTTGAACACATGTTGGGAATAATATCCACTCTGTGCATTGGCTTGGTGACTTGCTCTGACTTGTTTCGGTTGCAGTCAAAGTATGTTCCTTCTTGCATCCTATGTACTTTTCACCAGTGGTACTGTAAAAGCACAAATAAAAATGAGCACAAAACTAAGAATCAAAATGTGTTCCCTTGGACCAGACTTCTCCAACCTGGTACCCTCCAGATGCTGTGGGATTCCAACTCCTGTCATGTTTGACCATTGGCCATGATGACTAGAAGCGATGGGAGTTGGAATCCAACAATATCTGGAGGACCACAAGTCCCCCATTCCCTGCTGTATAGTTTTATATATGGTGCCCATTATCTTCAGGTTAGGTAAGGTTCACATAGTTGTTGTTGCTTACATATGTATCCCTGGGGTGGTGAAATCTTCTAAATGCCCAAATCTTTGGCTCACATGTTCATATAAAGGGCTAGACTGTGTACCTGTGTGCCTATGTCATTCAGCACTTCGGCGACTGGAGGTGACAGTTCTCCTTCCAATGATAAAGCAACAAGAAAAAGAAAACATGTCTCTAGTTATTGTAAGTGATATGCAGATTATCATGCACTTCACTGTATTGTAGACTGCCATGTCATAGTTTAAGTACTGAAAACCTGGTGCACAAGTCAGTGTAATTTGATCTAACTGAACTGGAATTACCCACAATGTATGCTAAAGTGACAACCCCTAGTCTATTTGAAGCTTTGAAATCACTTTCATCACACATCACTGGAAATCTCTCAGAAGGACAAACATAGTAAACAGAGGGATTTTCTAGCCTGCCTCAACAGGAAGGAAAAAATATGTATTTTCTGTCTTTATACGCTGAGCTGTTTGAGCAATGAAAGAAGTGTGCATTGTCTGTTAAGCCATTATCTATAGAATTCAGGCTTCACAGAGATGTTGGTTGCTAACAGGGTTATATTCAGCTCCTTGACAGAGCTCTTATGCAGACCTGCAGCAAGGTTTCACATAGACGGAGGGAAAACAGAGGCTGGTGGGGAATTCTGGGGCTAGGCTGCTCTTAAGAAAACAGTTCACAGTTATTTCACTAGGCCCAAAGGCAACACAGTATGAGACAAATTAAAATTCCACGACAGGAAACCAAAAGGAATTGAAAGTTTGAAGCATGGTCACAGGAACAAGGGAGCACAGCGAGTCTGGGAGCCTTATACTTCATCAGACCATTGTTTCCTCTAGCTCAGTATAGCCTAGATTCTTCACTAACTGGCAATGGTTCTCCAGGATTCCAGCGTTAAGTATAATTGTTTAATTTACACTGAAATGGAGAATGCCTATGTGCATTGCTGAAAGGGTTTAACTGGAAGATTCCATTGAAGATAAAGAAAAGCAAGAAGAGCTCTCTGAGCTCTTTGATGGGTTGATAATTAACTGTTGTTCTCTGGTAGCTCTGACAAGGTGTTTCACCTTAGATCACATGGGAGGCTATTGAATTGCAAATTCGCCATCTTGGAAGGGTGATAATGGAGCTCACTCCAGGAACACACAGCCTCAGACTGGAATGGAGGCTGGAATGGGGGAAGGGGAGAGAGTTTTGATCTCAATCCTGTTTAAAATTATTTCTAAGATGATGCTGAGCCTAGGCTTGGATAAGCATATGTTGTATGGAATTATTTGGATGTGGGTCTCGGCAATCTTTCATTCCAAAAGGAGTCAGTTTTTATGCATCCAGTTGCTTCAAGCTGCACAATACAGTGGTACCTCGGGTTACTAACTTAATTTGTTCCAGAGGTCCATTCTTAATAATAATAATAATAATAAATTTTATTTATAACCCGCCCTCCCCAGCCGAAGCCGGGCTCAGGGCGGCTAACAACACTAAAATAGTGCAACATTATAAAAACATTATAAATTATAAATTAATTAAAATCAAAATTGATGGCAACCATAACTAAAGTTTTGTAAAGATTGCCAAAGGAGGGAGCCAGGCTGCGCCCTGACCAAAGGCATGGTGGAACAGCTCTGTCTTGCAGGCCCTGCAGAAAGATGTCAAGTCCTGCAGGGCCCTTGTCTCTTAACCCAAAACCGTTCTCAATCTGAGGAGCGCTTTCACTAATGGGGCCTCCTGCTGCCGCCGAGTGATTTCCATTCTCATCCTGTGACAAAGTTCTCAACCTTAGGTACTACTTCCGGGTTAGCGGAGTTTGTAACCCAAAGTGTTTGTAACCCGAAGCGTTTATAACCTGAGTTACCACTGTATTAATATCTGCAATATCCAGGAAGAGGTCTCTCCTAGTCCCACATGGAGATACCAGGGATTGAATCCGGGACCTTTTACATGCTACATCTCTACCAGAAAGGGTGGACAGAAGGGCAAAACAACAATGTAATTATCTGGCTATGAAAGAATGAGTATCTAGACTACTCTGAGCTTGTTTCCACAATCACCCATAATGAAATAACAAGAACACTTTAATCTTGCAGGTATATTCAAGGGGAAATCCAAGCTGAGTCAACAGCTCCTGAGTCTTTCTTGCATATGGGAGCTTTTTCGAAAGGGATCCCAAAGCCTTGTAGCTATCAGTGAGCAGCATTTTTTAAAAGTTTATGAGCTAGTATTGCACAGAACCTGGAGTACAGTATTAAAGTCTAAAAGCCAGGCCAGATTGCAACAGCATAAAGAAGAATAAGGTCAGGACCAACGCATATAATGCAGATTCTGCCACCACAACCACCAGGGTTATGGCCTGAAACTACAGTCAATTGCATACCCTTGTGGGGGCTTAGTGATACTGAACTTCATGCCTCTGAAACAGAAAAGGGAACGGGAACAAGAAAAGGAAAAAAAGGCAGTAGAATTTTCTTTTGACACCAGCTTTCAAATCCTCTAATCCGGCCCTAACCATTCCATATGTAAATCGCAGATTCTCCCTGTCAGTTTAAATCATGTTGAAAACATTTGTGTGGGTGGGTGGTTGCAAATGTCAAATAAGTATGCCTTCCCCCATCTGTTTGCACAAGCACATTGCATGATCTGAATCACTTGAACAGCAGATAATTTATGAAAGACAATTTGTAAATAAAAATAGCTTTATTGTTGCAGATTTCCAGCAATTTCTCCCTATGCAAATATTTATATCTAGGATATGATTTAAATCCCCTCAAGAGGATGGATGATCAGAACCAGAGAAAAATGCTATAGGCAAAGGAAGAGTTATCAGAATATGGAGAATTCAGCATTTAGCAGAAGGCTAACGCAGTGCCTCTATTCATCTAGGCTGTGCTTCACGCTGTCTGGTGACATGCATTATTTATTTCCCCCAATTGCAGCAATATAATGTTTTTATGGCATGTTATAGTTCAGAACCTGTATACTATTCTCCCCATTGCAAAAAATAATTGCAACTCAAGGTGTTATTTCTTCTAACACAGGCACACTGCTTTCTACGGGAGTTAATACATGTCAGTTTTATATTGTTCTTCTTTCCTTGTTGCTTGAAATGTATCAGGTAGATATCCCCCTGAGTGCCAAAGGAAGGTAAACCATGGCCCACCTCCAGTTAATCACATTCTTGGGCATTAAAGCAAAACAAACAAACAAACAAAACTTTAAACTCTTTTATGCCAGGTCTACTGCAGAACACAGTAGAAAAGACAGCACATTTTGCTGTCAATTTATCAGTCAACAGTATTTCAAATCATTTTTCAGGCTGCCCTGAATGCATCTTCATACCTTGAAAGATAGATTGAGAAACTGATTTCTGAAATGTCATTTTATCTCCTTTAAAACTACCAGCAGGGGCAACTCAGACAGCAGATTATAACCACTAAAAGGCAGCAACTCTTTCATTGTTTGGTTTATTATTTTACCACTTAATGATTTTTTAGTCACAGGAAATTAAATGTCTTTGTCCATCTCTAGGTCTTTGTTGCATCTCTTTATCAGGAGACAAATTCTATACCACTGAATCAAAGATATTGAAAGCAACCCAACTACAGCAAAAGTTAAGTCAAAATTTAGTGAATTTTCCAAATTTACAGAGCAAAATGCAAACACTATTTGCTTGTCAAGCTTCAATTCAAAATTTGAATGAATTAAACTTCTTAGCACATCTTGGTTGTTGTTGTTTATTTCACAAACTTCAAATCCAAATGCTTTCTGTTTATTTACTCTCTGTACCACTCTTCATACAAATATATATATCAAAGAAAACATAAAATGAAAACATGGAGTTAACAAATGTAATTAACCCCCTGTCCCAATATACTCAACAGTGCAACATTAGTAGAAACCAATCACACTACCATATCACAGAATAATAGAATTGTATAGCTGGAAGAGACCCTGTGGGTCATCTAGACCAACCTCCTGCAATGCAGGAATCTCAGCTAAAGCATCCATAACAGATGGCCATCCAAGCTCAGCTTGAAAGCCCACAAGAAAGGAGAGTCCACCGCCTTCCAAGGGAGTCTGTTCCACTGTCAAACACCTCATAAAGTTCTTTCTGGTGTTTAGTTGGAATCTCCTTTCTTATAACTTGAAGCCTTTGGGTTGCGTCCTACCCTCCAAACCAATAAGACTGCAGAAAATCAACGAATGACATGGCCAAAGATCTCTTGGAGACCCAAAGACCAGGAAAGGCAAATTTTAGCTATCAATTGTCAAATACAAATTACTGTATAATGTCAAGTGTCATTAGATACTAGATATAATTGCAAGCTATCTATCAAAGGCTATAAGATGAAACAGGCCATCACATATCTGCTGATGTTCCTATGCAATGTGTAGCAGCAAGAGAATATTGGGAGTGTTTTAGGACAAACTTGCTACTTTGGGGGGGGGGCAGGCAGAAGGACCACACAGAAGGAGAATTCTATTCCCAGAAGGTATCTTTCCTTGACCAGAAGAAGTCATTCCATGAACACCAGTCTTCTTCAGAAGATTATTCTCTCACAGGGGAAAAACACTGGATATCCAAGCAACTGTCAAATTGCAACAAGCCATTGGAAGGCTTTGTGTGAACTAACCAAGCACAGCAGAGCAAGTCTCGGGAATCTTTATGGCATGTAAAAGTTCTTTGACAGGCATGTATCCTTGTAATATATACCACTGAATATAGCTTTCAGTTAACACTAGTGACAGTTGACATTGCATGTCAACTGTTATATACTACCAGATGTCTCTGGCAGTATATCAAACTTTATACAATGAGAACCAAACCATAGCCCTTCTTCAAAACTTGCACTTATTCAAATTTTGCAATGCAGTTCTCCAACCAATGTTTACAAAAATGCATTCATTGGGGGAAAATGTGCATAAAAATGAATATATTAGTAGGGGGAAATACAAAAGTGAATAATATTAGGAGAAATTGCTTGCAAAAAAAGGTGTGCATTACTCTAAACTGCATACAAAATGTGCTGCTTAGGAGAAATATTTCATGAATTTTTTTTAATGTTTCTTTTGCAGAAATGTGGAGTACTAAATTGAAACTGAAAAAAAGAGAATCCAAGCAAACAAAAATTTTCAGAACCTTCCATTCCTAGTATTGACTTGAAATTTCTTTTATATTATAATTTTGGTGCTCAAAAGAACGAGCGGCACAGAATCGCTGACTAAAGCCTGACCCTGCTTCTGTATTCACACAGAGATGGTTTCCCTACCTGCCGCCCTCATGTCATTACGGCATGCCTAAACTGGCATATGGCGTGGGAGCTGACTTTATAGCTGACTTTCCTCCTCGACAGCTACCTCCTGGCTCTTCTCTTCAAATCTGGTCATCTGATCATCCCTCTGCCCTGTGTGAATGTACCAAACCATATGGCCCATAATTAACAATTCAAATCTATAGCTGCTCCATTAAAATAAAGGACTGAACTTTTCTGCAAACTTTTCAGTTGAGACAAAAATCTTCACTTTGAAAGGTCTCATAACTACAAAGTGTATCCTACATATAATGTAAATCTAGTTCTTCCTTAATACAGCCAAATTACTTAGATTACCAAGAGGCAATAAGCCCAACTGCACAGTTACAGTGACAACTTGGCCATCTGAGACAGAAAAGGAAATGCAGACTTAAGAAGCATAATGTAGGCACTTTCATTTTTATTTTAAAAAAAGAAGTTTAAATGAAAAGCTCAAACTTCATATATTTATCTGGGGAACCAACACTTTACCTCCTCGTTTGTATTATAGATGTGAAACAGTAATATTAAACTTAGAAAGATACTATGTGTAGTGGAACAGTGTTAAGGTTTTAGATAATATTGCTTTGTAGTACAACAAACTCTGCATTTCAAAGCAGAGTCTTGGTCTGCCACTGGCAAAACAGTGATCAAACACATCCCAGTTTTGATCTATGTTAGTTGTACAGGATTACATTTTTGGACATAGTATACACTATAGGAAATCTGTGAAAGAAGCTTTGGGAGTAGCAGGTTGACTGTTTCCTACTTTGTATTTTAGCTTGTTACACTGTCCCAAAGACCCAAGTGTGTATCCTTTAAAGTTTATAGATTAATGATGTTGAAACTTCCCCTCCCTTTCCTCTAATGTGTGCACACCTATCTAATTATTTTGCAATGGTTGGGCATGACCCAGTGAAAGTAAATGATGCTCTAGGCCCCATTTATTTTAATGGAGGAATTAGGCACCTGTTTAAATGTTCTCCTATTAAAATCAAGGGTACCTCTGTTAAAGCATATTTTTAATGTTGTTAATCTAAAGGGAAAACAATGGGACAATGTGTCCCAATTACTGTAAGGTTAAGAGTAATCTCACTTCATTTTTTTTTTTTTTATTTGTCAATTGCCCTTCATCAAGAGATTTCAGGACAGTGTACAAAAGTGCAAAACTAATTTGCACACTACTTACAGTTTAAAACCAGTATACAAACCAGTAAATAATCCTAATCCTAATAAAATATAAATAGACAAAAAATAATTAAAACCTGAATGACTACAATCAGGGCTGGTTCTAATGTTAGACAGAGTGAGGCAGATGCCTCAGGCAACAGATACAGGGACTTGGGTCCCAGACATTTATGGCTCTGGGGATGCAAATCTTTCTGTATGGGGATTTTGTAAATTAATAGTTTAGAAGAAGAGGAGGATGGAATTCAGTGGGGAGGAATCGGTTTAGGAGATTACTAGTTGTAATCACATGCATCTCATATTTCATTTTATTGTATATTTTGTAAAGAAATTGTCCAACTGGAAATGGTGTGTATGTTTTCACCATTTCTCAGATAAACACTCTGTTTATTGCTAACCCTGGGTAATTGCCAGTGATACCCATGCTTAAAGAGTCTGAAGACCTACTCCGTCCCTCCGCCTACACAGTGCGGTTAGCACAGCAAGCCTGTGACAAACCCTTTTACAAAGTCAGTTTTATGTTTAACTTCCACATCAACCGAAATGACAGTGCACAAATTTCACCCTGTTTTAAAGGCATCATTATGTGCACATGTTTGTCAAAAGAAAAAGGGGAAGAAAACACAGCCTCGGAGCTTGGAAGCATGTGAAATTACTGTTTTGAGCGATACACTGAAACCCAACTTCATTAAACACTGACTGCTGCTGTGACTACTGGGGAGTGAGACTTGAATGGATTCATAATAAAAGCAATTTTATGTGGATGTGAAGAAAACTGGGAATTATTAAGTGAACAGTAATGAACACCTTGCCATCGGAAGATGGATGATAAGAAACTGTAGTCAATACCCCATTAGCAAGTCCATTATAACCTTGGAATAGAAACATACTTTATTGCAGAAGGCTAACACAATTGTAAGTGAACTTTAACAGCTGAATAAATGTGTGTGGTAATGTATGGTTACAGGAGTTAAATGAGTCTCACTCTTATTCCTGCTGCAAACAAAAAAAAAATAGTTAAGTCATTATCGGGCACATTATCAAACCCTTCATTACTGCAACTTGTACAGTTGTAGTTAATGTCATGTTGGTGCTTCCATTACAAATTCCCGTTTTTAAGTTGCTCAGTAGAAATTCTGCATTCTGCAATTCATCTCTAGAACATGGTTAAAAAATGATTTCCAGTAATTAATGGTTTTTTTTTCAGGAAAATGTCATAGTAAATTGAAAATTGCAACTACTGGGTCACACATGGCTGCTGGACCTTAATTGACTCACTAGGAACATAAGAATTGTCTATGCTGGATCAGACAAAGGCTGCAATACTATACACATTTACCTAGGAGTTAGCCCCACTGAATATAGCGGGGCTTGTTTCTGAGTAAGCATGCAAAATTTTCCACTGTAAGATGTGATCTAGTTCATCAGCTTTCTTCCATCATCACTGGCCAACCACATGGCACTTGGGAAGCTCATAAACAAAGCAAAACAGAGATTGACATCTCTTGCTGCTTTCCCCCAAATTATCAGAGGGATAATGTGTCTGAATATAGAGGTCACATAGCTGTCGCTTGATATGACTCTGTGTTATGAATTTGTCTAACCTTTTAAAAGCCACTGGAGCTAAAGGCTATTACCACCTCTTGTGGTTATTAATTCCAAATGTTATGTTACATGATAGCACTTTATTGTGTGAGTCATGAACTTGCTACTAACTAATGTCATTGACTATAGTGTTACAGGCTAGAAGCATTTCTCTTTATTTCATCACTCCACAGCCACTAGCCATCCTATTGGCTATAGCGTTTCATTTATTCATTCATTTCATAAAATTTATACCACTTGATTGTGGAAAAAAGGCTCAAAGTGGTTTACAAAAAAGATAAAACAAGAAAGGTATCACTAAAAATTTACAACCATAATTTAAAACATACTGAAAGTTAAAACCACAATAGAACAGACCAAAATAAATTAAAACTCATGCATACTTTCTAAACATCTGGGTAGGCCTGTCTACATAAGAATGTCTTCTGATAATAAAAGTGTGCTCACAAGCCGTCTGATCTACACTTCTTTTTGTGTTGAGTTTCTAGGCACAGGTCTATGATTTCCAGGTTCATGTCTGACCATTTTTTTTCCTTCTGTCACTTTCTCTAGATAAACCCACATTTTATCACTTAATCAGAGCAAATGGCAATCGGGTTTTCTGTCTTCCAACAACCTGCGACCACTCGACCCTCCTGCATCTACTGCCAGAGCTGGTAGTTTAGAATGCCCAGCCCCGGATAATATTTAAAGTCTAACTTTAAAGGACTTTTGCACTGGAATGGACTTTTAATCACTGTCATGAAACAGCTATAGTCTACTTTTAATTTAACATTCAGTGTGTACACAACACACATATACACACGCACATATTTGAAAAATCAGAACTGGCTTTTCGGGGAAGAAAGGAAAGTACTAAATGCAGGGATGAAAGGGAAGAGATATTTGAAACATTTTGAAAAATAAATCTGTGCTCTGCCCCTTTTGTTCCTGTTAAGTGTTCTTACCCATCCTAAGTGATAGGATTGCTGCTGGTTAATATATCAACCATCTGAAAATAAAATAAAGAATATTGAAAAGAAAATCTGTTAATTATGTTATTTGACTGAACACAGAATTGAGATAAAATAATACTTACAAGCTTATGTATTGTGGGGGTGGATTTAGGGCTGGGAGAGTGACGCAAACACACTGGGCGCTGAGCCAAGGTGCTGGGCTTTCAGAAGGAGGCATGAAGCACTGACAAAGTCCAAGAGTCCTCCTGTCTTCTTCCCTAGCATTTTTCTTATCCGCCTTTGAGAAGGCAGTGCCTCCTTGCTAAAGTCAGGTGCCTTGGTTGCAGCACAAGAGCTGGGAGGGGGTGGAATTTTGGCCTTGCACAGGGTGCTATTAGTACCCAAGTCCACCACTATGGTCACTGCACAGTCAAAGCCACCGCACAGGGGCAAGTTAAAATGAGCAGAATAGGCTTCCCTCTCAATTTGTTCCATTGTCATTTTTCCCCCCAGAAGAAGCAAGCAATGGCAATTTGCCAGGCATCTGCTTGGCAGCAGCATTCCCACAGCACGCCAAGGCCATGGAAGTCAGCCCTGTGCACACTATGCCCTGAGAAGAACAGTGCCTGCCTGACAGCATCAACAATTCACCCACAGCAAAGGGAAGAAGTGGCAAGAAGTGGCAAGAGGTCATTCTGTTGCCTGTGCAACATGGGTGCTTCTTCCATTCTGAGGAGCTTGGGCGTCTCGCAAAATAAGGGAGAGGGGTGGGGTGGCTGTCAGTCCTGCAGCCAACTGTTTCAGAGCCCAGAAGGTGGAGGACATAGAGAATTCCTTTCTCGAGAAATGCAAGGCTGGACACAGAGCAGAGAGCAGAGAGAAGAAAGAAGACTGCCCTCTGCATCTGACCCCCAGCTGACAATACAATTTTTAGTATCCTGCTATGCTGTAAAGAGAAGGGCCATAGTAAAATGCCCTCTGAATTGATTATGAACAATAGAATAAGGAGAGTTGAACAATGCTGTCACCAGGGGTGGACTTTGGTAATACAGTGCCCTGAGCGAGGACAAAAGTTGGTGCCCTCCCCAATCTCACCTTCCATTCTGCACATGCTCTCAAAATGTGCTATGTCATAGTCTTGTGCCCCCTTGGCTCAGCACACTGGGGAGGGGGACTGCCTGCACCGCCCCCTATCCAGCACTGCTATCACTAAAGGCAAATTGCACACACTTTTTGAAATTCAGGGCTGGCACTGTCTGGGGATATGACTAAATGTATGTAGCACCTTTAACTGGCTCCACAGGAAAGACATAATTAGCACCTTTTTCGAATGTAAATTAAAAAAAAATCAATCAACACTTAACTTGGAGATTTACCAGTAACATGCAGTACAGAAATATTTGTAAATCCTTATTCAAGTGTTATAGGTCCCAAAATCTTGCAAGTGACATCCGACTGCTACTAGTCAACAATTTTCCATGGAAATAAGAGTCTCATAGTCATCAAAAAGTAGCCATGATGCCTATGTACTGCCTCCACTGTCAGAGGCAATATGTCTCTGAATACCAGTTTCTGGCAAGCACAAGGAAGAGAATGCTCCTTCACTGAGCACCTGCTTGCAAGCTTGTCATGGGCATCTGCCTGGCCATTGTGAAAACAGGATGGTGCATTTGTTGGGCCTTTGGCCTGATCCCGATGGACTCTTCTTCAAATATATCTAAAAAATGGATTTTAAAAAAAATCTATCAGAGTTTTAGAAGGGTGGCTTAGCAACAATGATAGTGCAGTGAAGCCCCATCACTAGTGCTGCCCTCCATAAACTGGTCTAGACATTTTAAAGCTACCTAAGACGTATTCACATCTTGTAGCATGTAATTCTGTAAGTTAATTATGTGTTGTGTAAAAAAAAGCATCTTCTTATTTGTGTGTCCTACCAAGACTAGTGTCAATCAGTTTGACCGGCTGATCCCGAGTTCTATGAGAGGGTGCTGTGAAATAATAACACACAAAAAAGCAAAAAGGCCCATGTTAGCTTCCCGGAGCTCCTTGGATGAGGATCTGGACAGAAGTACGATAAAAATAGTGTGAAAAATTAGACTATATTCTGTTTTGACACTACAGTATAATTCATAACACAAATAGAAAAGATTGCAATCAGACCAGTCAAGATGGAAGTAGCTCTTTCTGAAAAAAATGTGGTTGCAAGGGAACAAGGTTTTTCAATTATAAATTTCATAATCCAAAATGTGGTTTTTTTTCCATTTCAAAAGTGGTAGGATATTATAAGTGCATAGTCAAGTTGAGTGGGATCAATTCCAATCTGTTACCTCCGAGGATGTGGACAGGCTGCTTGGACAAGTGAAACCAACCACCTGTCTCCTGGATCCTTGCCCATCCTGGCTTATAAAAGCTAGCCGGGGAGGACTGGGCGATGGGCTTCGTGGGGTGGTGAATGCTTCCCTCCGTGAGGGAGCCTTCCCAGACCCGCTAAAAGAGGCGGTTATTAAACTGCTTCTTAAAAAACCATCTTTAGATGCGGCCACGATGGCCAACTATTGTCCAGTCTCAAATCTTCCATTCTTGGGCAAGGTGATTGAGCGAGTGGTTGCTGAACAACTCCAGGCACGCCCGGAAGAAGCGGACCATTTGGATCCCTTCCAGTCAGGATTCAGGCCTCATCATGGGACTGAAACTGCCTTGGTCACACTGGTTGATGATCTCCGGCGGGCTAGGGACAAAGGTGAGAGCTGTTTCCTAGTTCTGCTGGATCTCTCAGCGGCGTTTGATACCATCGACCATAACATCCTTCTGGACCGTCTTGAGGGGTTGGGAGCTGGGGGCACTGTCATACAGTGGTTCCGCTCCTTCCTCCTGGGCCGTGTTCAGAAAGTGTGGGGGGGTGAGTGTTCAGACCCCTGGGCTCTCACTTGTGGGGTGCCTCAGGGTTCTGTCCTCTCCCCCATGCTTTTCAACATTTACATGCAGCCGCTGGGAGAGATCATCAGGAGGTTTGGGCTGGGTGTTCATCAGTATGCGGATGATACCCAGCTCTACCTCTCTTTTAAATCAGAACCAGTGAAGGCGGTGAAGGTCCTGTGTGAGTGTCTGGAGGCGGTTGGAGGATGGATGGCAGCTAACAGATTGAGGTTGAATCCTGACAAGACAAAAGTACTGTTTTGGGGGGACAGGAGGTGGGCAGGTGTGGAGGATTCCCTGGTCCTGAATGGGGTAACTGTGCCCCTGAAGGACCAGGTGCGCAGCCTGGGAGTCATTTTGGACTCACAGCTGTCCATGGAGGCACAGGTCAAATCTGTGTCCAGGGCAGCTGTTTACCAGCTCCATCTGGTACGTAGGCTGAGACCCTATCTGCCTGCGGACTGTCTCGCCAGAGTGGTGCATGCTCTGGTTATCTCCCGCTTGGACTACTGCAATGCGCTCTACGTGGGGCTACCTTTGAAGGTGACTCGGAAACTACAACTAATCCAGAATGCGGCAGCTAGACTGGTGACTGGGGGCGGCCGCCGAGACCGTATAACACCGGTCTTGAAAGACCTACATTGGCTCCCAGTACGTTTCCAAGCACAATTCAAAGTGTTGGTGCTGACCTTTAAAGCCCTAAATGGCCTCGGTCCAGTATACCTGAAGGAGCGTCTCCACCCCCATCGTTCTGCCCGGACGCTGAGGTCCAGCGCTGAGGGCCTTCTGGCAGTTCCCTCATTGCGAGAAGCAAAGCTACAGGGAACCAGGCAGAGGGCCTTCTCGGTAGTGGCGCCCGCCCTGTGGAACGCCCTTCCAGCAGATGTCAAAGCGATAAACAACTACCTGACATTCAGAAGACATCTTAAGGCAGCCCTGTTCAGGGAAGTTTTTAACTTGGTTTCTATGGAAGCCGCCCAGAGTGGCTGGGGAGGCCCAGCCAGATGGGCGGGGTATAAATAACAAATTATTATTATTATTATTATTATTGCTATTTGCCACCTCTTCAGAACACAGCTTTTCAGAATGAAAAATTTAAACAGCTGCACAATTTAAGCCAAGTCTATAGCCCACTATTTCGCTTAATACAGTAGGTGCATTTCCATGCTCTGGTTTTGCCAGAAACAGCTTTCGTCATGCTGGCCACATGGCCCCAAAAAACTGTCTGCGGACAAACGTCGGCTCCCTTGGCCAGTAAAGCAAGATGAGCACCGCAACCCCAGAGTCATTCGCGACTGGAAGTAACTGTCAGGGGTCCTTTACCTTTACCTTTTTATAGCTTGATTTATTTTTCATTTCCATGAGACTTTCATGTCTCATACACACTTCCCCATTTAACTCAATGTGACTTGTTTCTTTGGTTAATAAACTAAACTAAAAGTGAAAAACTAACACACTGCTGCTGTTAGCTGGATGGTGTATCAGTTCTTCTCCATCAGACTCCCCTGGGAGGGCGGCACCTCCACCATAGTGGAACCCCTGCTGTACCTGGACAAGGGGAGAGGGATAGTGTCCAGTTCTAGTGCTGGCAATAACAGACAGAGAGCCCAAAAAAGGGTGGGGCACTGGTGGATACAAAGCTCTGCACATCTCCCCAAGGACTTTTATTATTTGTCTGCTTGATTATGCTAACCTGTAGCTGGTGTAGCAAAAGAGCGGATACTCTTTTGCTACACCAGCAGACAGTGGCGTAGCGTGGGTTGTCAGCACCCGGGGCAAGGCAAGTAATTTGCGCCCCCTAACCCGTGGATTTTAGCACTCGAGTGCGAGCGCGCCCTCGGATTTTTTCGGTAACACTTGACTTTATAGAATCATAGAATCGTAGAGTCGGAAGGGACCCGATGGTCATCTAGTCCAACCCCCTGTGGTGATGATGATGATGATGATACATTTTATTTATACCCCGCCCTCCCCAGCCAGAGCCGGGCTCAGGGCGGCTAACACCGGTAAAATTACAATAGAAACATAATGGGGGAGGGACCAATTTAAAATACAGGTTAAAATGCAATTTGAAAAGCAGCCTCATTTTAAAAGTAGCCCACAAATCAAAACTGTAAGGGCAGGGAAGACATAAGGGTCCCACTGAGTCCAAACCAAAGGCCAGGTGGAACAGCTCTGTCTTGCAGGCCCTGAGGAAAGATGCAGGACCACGCAGCTGTCCCGTGCGGGGATCGAACCTGCAACCTTGACATCCCTATTTCCATAGGGTTCGGGTTTCCGAGTGGCTAGCGAAACCAAGCTGGATGGGGAGGGGAAGCCACAAACATGAGTCTGACCAAACTGCGGGAAGCAGTGGAAGACAGGAGTGCCTGGCGTGCTCTGGTCCAGGGGGTCACGAAGAGTCAGACACGACTAAATGACTAAACAACAACAACAACAACAACAACAATAATAATAATGTATGAAGTTACATTGAAAGACCTACATTGGCTCCCTGTACGTTTCTGAGCACAATTCAAAGTGTTGGTGTTGACCTTTAAAGCCCTAAACGGCCTCGGCCCAGTAGACCTGAAGGAGCGTCTCCACCCCCATCATTCTGCCCGGACACTGAGGTCCAGCGCCGAGGGCCTTCTGGCGGTTCCCTCCCTGCAAGAAGTGAGGTTACAGGGAAGCAGGCAGAGGGCCTTCTTGGTAGTGGCGCCTTCCCTGTGGAACACCCTCCCACCAGATGTCAAAGAGAAGAACAACTACCAGACTTTTAGAAGACATCCGAAGGCAGCCCTGTTTAGGGAAGCTTTTAATGTTTGACGTATTAATATTTTTTTGGAAGCCGCCCAGAGTGGCTGGGGAAGCCCAGCCAGATGGGCAGGGTATAAATAATTTATTTTTATTTTTATTAGACACCCCCAAGCCAAGGAGATAAGTAACTCTACAACTTCAGAAGTCATCTGAAGGGAAGTTTTTTTAAATGTTTCATGTTTTATTATATTTTTATCCAAGGTGACTGGGGCAGCCCAGTCAGATGGGAAGGGTATAAATAAAAAAAATATTACTATTATTATTATTATGGAATAGGGCGTCTCAATTTTCTTTGATGAAATGTTGCAAGGTATTCCGATTAATGCTTTTTATAGGATATTGGACACGGTGCGAGTTTATGGCTGCCAAGTATTGGACTGAAAGGAAGAGCAGCCGGCGTCAGGGAACTGCTGGAGGATGGAGCTTGCAAGTGTTAGAATGCAAAACGTGGACAGGTTCAGGCACGCAAGAAGGTGGGGGAAAGGGGAGCCCGGATGGCTCAGTTTAAGAGCACGGCGCTGATAAGGCCAAGGTTGCAGGTTCGATCCCTTGTAGGGGGGCAGCGGCGTATTACTGCATTGCAGTGGGTGGGACTAGATGACCCTCGGCTCCCTTCCAGCTCGACAGATTCTATGAAAGCGCATGGAGCGTGGAAGTTGCATTGCAAGTAGTACGCAAGGGGGGGGCGCAAGGGTTGCAGAGAGAGAGGGGGGAGGGAGGGGGGAACTGGCCCTCCGCTGGACAACTGACCCGGCCGGGCTCTGTTTCCCAGGGAAGCAGGAAGTTGCAATCCAAAGTTGCAGAAGCGCCCTGCTCCTTCTTCCGCGGAGGGAAACGCTCCTGCGGAGGCGAGAGGCAGCGAGGAGGCGACGAGGTGAGGCTTTTGTGAGGCAGGGAGAGGAAAGACGGGGGAGGGAACCCAAGGAGGATTTGCACGAGAGGGAATGAAGGGGAAACGCGCCTCCCACGCGGAGCACTTTTCCCCGGGAAATGCACGGGGTGGGGTCGTGGCTGATCCGTGCTGCGCGCTCGCGTCGTACGGCCCAAAGTGCTGCAGGATCACCAATGCAAGACCCCCTTTTAAAACCTCCCCCTCCCCCAGCTCTGGAAAAAAGGGGGAAGGGGATGGCGTCGGCGTCAGGGTGCGGAGGCTGCACGTGCCCGGCCAGGCGTCGGTGGCGGCGTCAGCGCTGCTGCAGCGGCTGCTCCTCCTGCGAGCAGTGAGTGGAGCGCAGCCGCAGCGGCGGCGGGGGGCGCGCGCGCTAGGGCGCAAGGCTGGTGGCGGCGGCGGCGGCGGCGGGGAGCCCGGCTGAGGAAGGAACTTGTCCCTTCCCTCTGGACTCGCGCCCCCCGCAGATGTTGCGCCCGGTGCGGCTGGCACCCCTGGCACCCCCCACGCTACGCCACTGCCAGCAGATACTCTCACCTTCTGCCCTCGCTGGTAGAGGCTAGCAAGTGACTCTGTTTAGGACACGGGAAAGCTCACCTGGCCCGGACACGGAAAGGATTGACAGATTGATAGTTCTTTCTCAGTTCTGTGGGTGGTGGTGCATGGCCATTCTTAGTTGGTGGAGCGATTTGTCTGGTTAATTCCAATAACGAACGAGACTCTGGCATACTAACTAGTTATGCGACCCCCAAGTGGAAGCTTTTAATTGCTGAAGAACTACTGTATTGCTGGAAGCCGCCCAGAGTGGCTGGGGAAACCCAGCCAGATGGGCGGGGTATAATTATTATTATTATTATTATTATTATTATTATTAAATTCTTATTATTATTCTCTGTAAATGCTTAAGTGGTGCTACAGGGAACAAGATAAGGAATCACTTCATAAGTTTTGCACCTCAGTAATCCACCTGTCTCTGTATCCCAGTCAAAATTGTGATAGTTAGATTTGTTTTCATTTATAATACAGCACATGGCAAAAAAGGGGATCTGATCAAATAGCTTTTACTCAGCATTTGTAGACTGTTGCCATCAGCTAAAAAGAGAAGGAAATAATGCCAGAGGGAGGGATGTTGCTGTCGTGCGAGTATCAAATGGATGGGAAATGGGCCAAGGTTTGGGTCTGCTTTATGAATTCCATTACTGTCCGTTCTGAAAGACTTGTTTTACTGATTATAGAGTCTGGGTTATATGTAATCATAGGCTGTGTACACATTACCATTTATTCTGGCTCTAGTGTGCTCCCACCGCTGGGTTTTGAATCAGTGTATACACAATGCTACCCCCAATGCAGTACTTGCCTGTAGTTTCTTTGAGGCATTTCTCCTCAAGCCTGCCTCAACTAAACTGAAGCCAAATTCACTTCACGGATGAGCTGAGGTGTGTACACTTGAGATTGTTGCGTCTGTGCAGATTACAGCACATGTGCAGATGATAGCTTCATGAACAGGAGTTGCTGAGGTTACAGGGCCAAGGGAAACCAAGCAGGTCATGTGCAAGCACCCCCCCCCCCCCAGTGTGTTCAACAATGTGCAAATGTGACCTGAAACACAGCAAAGGGAAATGGCCTCACTGCATTTTAAGACACTAGTGCATACATAGTTATAGTGACTGCTCTGGTGTTAATTGCTTTATTCTCTTCACAGTGATGGGTGATTGAATGAAACTGATTAAAGAGGAGAAAATAAAGCAAATGAACATGAGAGAGAGAGAGAGAGAGAGAGAGAGAGAGAGAGAGAGAGAGACTCTAGAACTCACATTAGCTTTTCTCCATTGTGTGTGTGATACCTATTTATAGTACAAGTAGCACAGAATTTAGGAAATGCCGTAAAAGCAAGTGAATTACAGCACCATGGCTTATATGTTTACTTGAAAGTAATTCCCACTGTTTTCAACAGGACTTACTCCCAAGTAAATGTGTCTAGGTGTGTGCTGTGAAACTGTTCTTTAACATTTGATCCTTATTGATCCAAGAATATTGAAAAATGCAGCACTACTGCAGCTATACACAATGGGAATAGGCAGGTCTCTCGCATATCACAGGTGAAAGCACATTCAGTGTAGCACTATTCAGGTGTCCACCCTCAGGTTACAACCCCATGATTGTATATATGTTTAAGGAAAGATGATTGGGAATAAAAGCATTGAGTGTGGCTGGGAGTGACCAGCAGGATTGAGAAGTGTTACCTCCCTACTGCTCTCAGGAAATTCCATAGCTCTGAAGCTCTTCCAGCTTCAAAGGCAGGGAAAACACAGGGGTAGTGGCTGATTATTAAAGGAGTAGCTCTGAGTTGAAAGCACTTACTTGTTTGTTATGGCATCTTAGTAGAAATCAATATTGTACTAATGAACACATTAAGTCCCATCTCCTATTTCAACTTGGATTCCCTCCTTTAGGTAGATGAGAAATCAAGTAGATTGGTGTTTATGTTACATACACCCGTACTAGTAGGGAGAGGAGGAGGTTTGGTTTGTTTGGCCCATTTTTTTTACAGCAGATTGACCTGACATGATGCTCCTGAACTTGCTTGTGGATCAGAACACAACTCCCATTCAGATTATACCCTTCTCCCAGTTTTGCAATGCATTTTCAGTGTGCAAAAGGTTAGCTCAAAAATACCATCACATCTTGCATAAAAGATGTATACATAATGCAAATTTTACTGGTGAAAGCATCGACAAGTGTGCATTCTACATAAGAAGTACACACAAAAATGTGTATACAAAAACGTGTACACAAAAAATGTTTACAAAAGGTGCATGATGGGACGGGACAGATGGGACGGGATAGAATGGGATGAATTGAAAAGCAATGTCACACAACAGATGGAGCCGCGTGGAATGGATGTATGATTGAGTACCAGTGACCCAAACTGGATGGAATCAGCTGTTCAGCCTGCCCCTGCACATCATTTACATTCAATAATTTAACAGAACCTATTACCTTTACCTATGTTGGATCTGCTTAAGCCTGTGTCTCTGAAAGACATTTAATTACATATATTCTGCAGTACAGCCGCCATCCTGCATCTCGGGTTCTATTAAACTTTACTTTGCCAGACAAGAAAATGTGAAAGGGGACAATCCAGATCAATGCTGTTATCTGGGAGGCATTGCTGAAATAGATTTTAAATCCTTTGATTCAATTGCCTGCTGAGTTTGTGATTAGAGGAGGACTATCTTTTTGACTAATTGAAGGCTGTTAACTTGGCAGTCTTTGTAAAACTGGAGCATCCATCTATAATGCATATACTAAAAAGATAGTATGTAAGCACTGGTAACTTAATGAAGAAGTTTCAAGAAGAGAAAAATATACATATGGATCTGAACACTTCTAAAAACTGAACTGTATGATGCAATGGAGGGTTAGGGCATTTGACTAAATTTGTGGGACTGATTCTCATCTTTGATAGCTGTTTCTGGTTTCTCTTTTTTTTAAAAAAAGAGAGAAAGAGAGAGAGATAAGAAAGTTGAGGTACCGGTATATTCCACATCACCCATATGTTTATATGTGGCCCATACCTTACCTATAGGCAACACATGGGCACTGCTAAAACTAATATGCTAGAAATTAATCAAGGAAATAGGTTACGCATAAATCCATTCTCATTTGCCTTTCATCAATATTTTCCCTTTATGTGTGGTTCTTTTGATCAGAGCACTGGGTGACACACTGATATGCTTCTGTTGAAACAGCCAAATACCATTACTGTACTCTGTGGGATAACCAGCTTCATATAACCAACATGCTTAAGTCTAATTAATGCATGAAGGGGTTAATGCCATAGAGTAAGCTGTCCTGCCAGGCTTAGCTAGGTCACTCCCCTTCACCTTGGGAGGAAGCTAATCAAGCCTATTATTCAACCTCCAGTCTACTGAGGAAGCTAAATGTGTGAGGAGGTCTAAGCTGTTTGCTCCAATAATACCAACAATTTAGAAACTTTGACCACTTTGAAACTAAACTAAGTTTTACAGGCTGTGCAACCTTTCTGACTGATGTATGAACCTAACTTTTTGAGAGTTTGTAAGTAAACCAATTTTTAACTAACCATATTTACCTTTTCCTATGCTGGGAGAGAGCAAATTTTTGGAACTCACAAGGGCATATTTTTAAAATCCAACAGCCTATATTTCCACACTTTACTTTGCTGCATGTTTTGTGATTTTATATCTCTGCTGGGGTTCTCTCACCAAAGAGTACTTGCCCCAAACCTGGACCTTGGTATCCAGAAAGTCTCCTTTTAATATACCTATTATTAATTTGCCACCAACATACTCCAGTATCCTTTTCCAAACTGCTGCTTTTCCCAAGGCAGCCAATTTGGCACATAATGTTTATCTCAGAAATGCAACCCCACATTTAGCTATTTTCTAATATATTATACTCAGGACCTTTTGACTTTTCTGCAGTCAAACTATGCACACTTTCTTACTTATTTGTCTCATCTCCTTTGAGTTACCTGCAGATTTTCTTAGTGAAGGTTTCCTATCATCATTATAAACATCCTTCTTCTTCTTCTTCTTCCTCTTCTTTTAAAAAATAGCCTAATGTTGAATCACAAAAAAATTCCCATAAGACAGCCTTTTAAATCATTACCACTCATGGATGTTTCTCTATCGACAGCCAGCAGCTTCAGACTTCTGAAATCATTTTGGGAGCTAATGTTCCATATTGGAAACGTGCAGGCTGCTGGAATAGACACTCCTATCCATTGTCTGTGGCATAAAAAGACATCTGTTCTCAGACATGACATAGCATGGAAGTAAAACCATTTCACAAAATGTCTTTATGATCAATAGATCCAGTCTTTCAAATGAACTGGGGCCAGCATCAACACCTGGCATTAGCTGAAGGGCCATAGCTCAGTGGTAGAGCATCTGTGTGAATGCAGGAGGCTCAAGGTTCAATCCTCCATCTCTTCAGACAGGGCTGGGAGAGATCCCTGCCAGAAACCCAGAAAGCCGCTCCCAGTCTTGGTAGACAATAATGAGATCAATGGACTTGACATAAGGCAGCTTCCTGTGATCCAGTGTTCTGCCACACAGTCCAGGAATCACCTGGTGGCTGGGTCTAAATACCACTGTTCTCCCAATGGGGAATTCTAGGGCATGAAAATGGTGGCTGCCACCTCTGAGGCCTACCAATAGAGGAGAGAACCCTACCAGAAGGCTCATTGCTAAGGACACCTCAGATCTGGAGCTGACTCTGGAAAAATAATAATACTCAGAAGCCCTTTAATCTAGCCCAGAATTGGGGAACCTTTTTCAGCCTGAGGGACCTGTTCCCTGCTAGAGGCCAAATGCCAGTTGGTGGGCAGACCCAACATGACATGCTTTCCAAAACACTGAAGTCAAAAACTGGGATGCGTGTCTTCCAGGGCTGTGTTTCCACACGAGTCACGTGGCATGTGTGAGGTCGCAGCTCCCAAAGATGTACCGTATTTTTCTCTCTATAAGACGCACCAGACCACAGGATGCACCTAGTTTTTGGAGGAGGAAAACAAGAAAAAAAATATTCTGAATCTCAGAAGCCAGAACAGCAAGAGGGATCGCTGCGCAGTGAAAGCAGCAATCCCTCTTGCTGTTCTGACTTTTGGGATAGCTGTACAGCCTGCATTCACGCCATAAGACGCACACACATTTCCCCTTACTTTTTAGGAGGGAAATAGTCAGTCTTATAGAGCAAAAAATACGGTACTTTTTGGGGCCCGTGCTCCCCCAGTGCCTAAAAAGTGTGTTTTGGGCCCTGCAGGAGAAGGCCCACAAGAAGTGCTTTTTTGAGGGGGGGGGGCAAGATTGCAATGCAGGATCCTAATTTTATCAGGACAGTTGAGGGGTATGACATGAGTATAGCAAAAAATGTTAGTTCTACCTTTCTACAGTAGGTGTCATTCTACCCATAAACATCTCTCTCTCTATCTTGTTTCTACCCATACTCAAATGTCCCTATCTATGCAGCAAGAGGCATTATCAGAGCTCAAGAATGCTTTCTAGCCAAGTGAAAAACACCCAAGAAGGTTGAAGAACAGGACTGATGAGGGGCGTGACCTGAGATGGGGGGGGAAGGTTAGCTGGTGATGGGATGTGGTTTAGGGAGAGTCCCAAGAATTACTCAGAGGGGCTCCAAAGCCTGAACTTCCCTATCCCTGGTATAGTTCTATCCAGAGCCATCTTTACCCAGGGGTGCAAGGGGTGCGGGGCACCCGGGCGCTGAATTCTGGGGGGCACCAGGCGCCCGCTGCTGAAGCCACCTAAGCTCTTAACTATCTACCTGTTATGAAATAATAAATAATTTTGATCAAGCTAGAAAAACAAAATACATATATACCTAGGTATTACCAAAATGTATACTTACTGTTTCACTAAAAGACTTTGGACTTGGGCGCTCATTTACCAAAGACATTTGTGATGTCATTCACAATGGCGGCACTTGTCAGACTCAACAATGGCACTTGTCATTCTCAACGGCGCCGTGCACGCGAAATTAACTCTTACATCAAAATATTATGTTACGTATTGTATTGAGCTGCTATGCGGCAGCAGGGTCAGCAGCATCTTTGACACGACTGATGTTTCTCCTAAGTAGGTGCCTAAACAATACTTATAAGTTTAAGTGTGGTGGTGGTGTATACTTAAGTATAAGTGTACTGTAAATAAATGAGCAAATAAAGTTTGTTTCTTTTTCCTCCCTTCTTTTGTAAACAAGAGATAAGGCATAAGCGTGGTGTCTGACATAAGCATAATAAAAGTTAATTGGGGGGCTAAACTAAATTTGGGGGCACTGGACGGATCTTTGCACCCCAGCGGCGCATATGCTAAAGAGGGCCCTGGTTCTATCCATCACTTATGTCAGAGTTTGAGATTTTTGTAGATCACTCTAGATCATATGTAGGCAAACTAAGGCCCGGGGCTCGGATCCGGCCCAATCGCCTTCTAAATCCGGCCCACGGATGGTCCGGAAATCAGCGTGTTTTTACATGAGTAGAATGTGTCCTTTTATTTAAAATGCATCTCTGGGTTATTTGTGGGGCATAGGAATTCATTCATTATTATTTTTCAAAATATAGTCCAGCTCCCCACAAGGTCTGAGGGACAGTGGGCTGGCCCCCTGCTGAAAAAGTTTGCTGACCCCTGCTCTAGATCAACTCCCATCAACCTTGACCATTGGCCATGCTGGCTGGGCCTGATAGGAGCTGAGCCCAACAACCAGTAGAGGTTAGCCAGCCTAGATCTGCATGCTAAAGCCATGTTCTAGCTGCTAGCAACATATTATACAAGAGGCACTGCTGTTGCAGAGCAATTGACAGAGGAGGGGAATACAGATTCTTTTATCTATAGTCATCAGGGACAGCTGTGTTAGACACCCATGCTGATGATAGCCACAGTGTACATCCGTACTGTCTATAGTAAAACCTCTAGATCTAGATCCTGGAGTAATTCCCAAATTTAGGAAAGGAAACTAAACAATGGAAATGAGAAGAACATGTTAGAAAGTCACAAAGCATAAACATTTCTAGCAGCCTGTGTGGCAAGAACAGCCTTTAGGGAAGGTGAGCATGCTGGGCTTCTTTAAGTGGAGCAAAGCTTAGTTAGGAAATCCTTCTTGCATACTTCTGTCCCTCTGGGCTCCACAGCATGAGCTAAAGAGGAAGAGCTCATTCAGGCTCTTTCTAGTAAAGGGCTAGTCCAAACATTAGACAGAGAGAAGCAGCTGCCTGATACTGCAGATACTAGAGGTCAGGAAACAGGGACAAGGTGTCTTTCCTCAGTCCCCTAAATAAGAATCAGTGCAGTGGGGTGGTGAGTGTCAGACTAGGACCCAGGAAACCAGGGGTCAAATTCCCCATTTGGCCATGAAGCTTGCTGGGTGATCTTGGGCTAGCCACTGCCTCTCAGCCTAACCTACCTGACAGAGTTGTTGTGTGGATTATTTTGAGAAGGCAGGAAGAACCATGTATGCTACCTTGAGCTCCTTGGAGAAAAAGGGGGGATATAAATGCAATCCAAATTTCAGGCATAGTGGAGAACACGACATATTGAAATTAAATCCAGCTGTCTCAAGCAGCAAAATGTATTGAACTGGCCTTGGAAAAATTGATGCATTGCAAAAAGGGAAAACAGGCTTCGGGCAACATGCATGGAAACAATCAAATGTGATATAATGGCCACTCATAATGTTGTTGGAAGGCTGCAATATCTGCCCAAGCCACTTGTAAAAATGTGATGGGAGGAAGAATCACCTCTGACCTTAAAAGATATGCATATAAAGCTGGATTGTAGTTCCTTTTCTATGAAGAAACAACCTTTGAAGGATTCCAATTCAGAGTGAAAAGAGGTGGTCAAGTTCTGGAGGGAGGGGGACTCCATCATGTAAAGAGACAAACTGTACACACTCAAGCACGATGCCTTCCTCTGTCTTTGTTCTCTGTTCCTGGAGGTGAAAGCACCAGCCAGCCAAGAAAATCAAAATACAGTCTGGAACAATGGATAAGTCCAGTGTTTCTGTGTTTTGTTTGTTGCTAACATTTTCTGATCCTGTGCTTTGTGAAGCTATGTAAATATACAAAATTTTGAATCAGCTGCAAATTTCTTTGGCATCCAATGAATTAATTAGCAAACAGAGGCTGATTCATCATATATCAAATCTGCAACCACACAGCTGGATGACACTCCCTTTACCACCATCATTCCCTGATAGTTGCTGGGTAAGGCTCTGTGCTCTCCTCACCACCTGATTACCCCAAGATGACAGCAAGGAATTCCCAACGGTTAAGAGGCAAACATCTGAGCCCACATGTGTATAGATCCAACAAACTCTCTTGATATACAGGCAGCAAATAATCATTCAGTACATACAACACCATTGTAATAAAAAAGGTATAAGAGTTAAAAAGTCCCTAACTACCCAAAGCCTAGAAAAAGGGAATACAGCAATGTGCCACAGTATTCACACTACAAGAGAGGGAAAATAGAGGAGTACAAAGTCAAGGAGCCGAGCTGTGTGCCTTCTGCAAGAGTTAAGCGCTCCCCTTCAAATCCTATGCCAGCAACACAACAACCTCACACCGTTTCTTGGTCTGTAGTCCAGTGAAGCCTAAGAGGCTTGATCCCTGAGATCACTGAGAAGTAAAGAAGGGGTCCTGTTGGAGCGGTGAGCTAACAAACCATTGAAAACAATGGGTTTAAGTATACTTTGACTCTAGCTATCGGCTATAGAGAGGGCAGGGGGCTTCCTTGGTGAGTAAATAGCACAACATCAAGTCCTTTGAACTGTTGTTTGCTCTCTCTAGTGTACCACTGGGCTTTGCGAGATAAGTTTGAAGTGCAGAGGACACAACCTTAATTTTGGGAAGACCACATCTTTATCTTTACAGTTCCTGAGTCGTAAATTTACTTTACAAGAGAATTCCATTGACTGTGTGAAGGCCGGTTCCTGCATACAGCAGGGTGATAACGAGATATTTCTGGGAAATATAAAGATTAGTGCTCTGATATTTTCTGCAACAATTAAGGTCAGGATGTTAGCTGTTCTTTCCAAGACACATCTGAGAGAGGAGCTTTTCAGGAAGGGTACATTTTAGTTTCGACTTGTGCCAGCTGCACTGATGCCATGATCCATAGAAATAAAACCATGTGAAATGCCAGATTAGAACCCATCACTGCACAACAACCTTCCTCAACGGCCACCATTGTATCAACCAATGTCCACAGTATATGTAGCCATGATGTATAACCACTGCAAGCTACACTGCTATCAAGCCACAGTGCTTAGCGATCCCAGCACTCAGGCTGGTCGAAAGCTCTGATTCATTTAACAGAGACTATTCAATTACAGCACTGGCATTTTAATCCTAAATATTTGCATTAGAACACCTGCTGCAATGCTATGATGACAGTGAACATAAGGGCACTCTTCTGCTTTTTTAATGGAAATACCTGCTAATTATTATGAGACAGGTCAAATCTACATAAACAAGGAATGGTATGTTAGCTGTTTCAAAAGCAGCTGGTGAAGGTTGCTGCATGGGGCAAGAATAATTGGTTTGAAGATGTCATTTGCCATCATTATTAATAAAGGTATTTTTGTAAGCTATCTGTGGGAAATTTTCTTTCCATCTACGTGTGTGTGTGTGTGTGTGTGTGTGTGCACTATTATGTTGAAATAACCCAATTGTTGGGAAAAGAAAAAAATAAATGTTCGTCTTTGCTAATGTTGAAATGGGACTATCAGTGTGAACGTAAAGGACACACACTCCTTGAAAATTAGCAATCGGAAATAATTGTCCAATGCAGCAACAGCAGCAGGATTATGCTACATATGAGAAGGGCCAACACCGCTTACACCAACAGGACACCGGACACACCCCCTCCACCGTCCTTAGAAAATCCCATAATCCCAATTTTATTTAATTTTATTCTTTGGCAGATTTACAAAAAGAAAAATACACACCAATAAATAAATTTTAGAAAGGGGTAAGATTAGATGTAGGGACACGGGTGGTGCCGTGGTCTAAACCATCGAGCCTAGGGCTTGCCGACTGGAAGGTTGGCGGTTCGAATCCCCACAACGGGGTGAGCTCCCGTTGCTCGGTCCCTGCTCCTGCCAACCTAGCTGTTCAAAAGCATGTCAAAGTGCAGGTAGATAAATAGGTACTGCTCCAGTGGGAAGGTAAATGGCGTTTCCATGCGCTGCTCTGGTTTTGCCAGAAGTGGCTTAGTCATGCTAGCCACATGACCTGGAAAAACTGTCTGCGGACAAACGCCGGCTCCCTCAGCTAATAAAGCGAGAAGAGCGCCACAACCCCAGAGTCATTCGTGACTGGACTTAACTGTTAGGGGTTCTTTACCTTTACCTTTTAAGATTACATGCACAAAGCATTTAAAAAATAAAAAAAATAAAATCAAGATTCCTTGTACTCTGCTTCACTCTCCCTTTCTTCCCACCCAGGGTGCTTCTGCCCTCTGCCTGCCCCTCAGAGCCAGCGCATCATTTGGGGCTGGGTGGCAGCCTCTCCTCCTCCTTGCCTGCCTTCCAGCAGCCACTACGAGCTGCCAAAGGAAGAGGCCAACAGCAGCCATGGAGAGGCAACATGGTGCTCCCTCACAGCCTCTGCAGCTGCAGCTGCCATCGCTCGAGGCAAGAGCCAGCTCATCTTCTTCCTCAAGTTCAGCAGTGGAATCACTGGTGGGTTAAATAGGGGCATTCCGGGACCAAACCAGAAGCCAGGATGGCTTTCGTAATTCCAAGACTGTCCCTGGAAAATCAGGACACCTGGAGGGTATTCAGTAGACCTTACTGGCCTCCCTTGAATCTGATTTTGTGTGTTTTCTGATGGTTTGTTTTACTGAGTGATACTTTTGTGATTTTTAATTGTTTTCATTGTGTAATGTGTATTGGAGTTTCTGTTGTTTTAATGAAATTCGCTGCCTTGAGCACTCTATGTTCAGAGCGGAAAGGCAAAATAAAAACACAAAAAAGGCAAAGTGAAAACATTCGGGAACGGGGCTAACTAGGAATTAAACAAGAACAGCAAAGCACGCCAGCCCACTATTGAGGATCGTTCCCACTTCTCACATTCTTGGATTATTACTGAGGATTAATTGTCAACTTCCCTTTTTTCAGGAGGAAAAAGAGCAAAAGTCATAGTGCTTTGGTAACATCTCCCAAGGAACAAAGTTGCAAAATACTCAGAGGCAGTGAATGGTATAAAAGGAGCTTGTTAAAGCTCATGACTTTTAAACTGCTTTTGGCGAAATATAGTAATAAAACAATTAAGAAGATTGTAGCCTACATAAAATATAATATTTAATACCATCCATCTTCAAATATCCGATGTTGCAACAAGGTAAAAAATGAGCTTGCAAATTAATAGCAATGAATTCACTGACCTTGATTCCTCTCTACCTTTGTTCATGCAACACAAATTCCAGGGTCACATCCAGCTGCCAGCACACTACCAGTACAGCAGTGGAATTTTTCCAGAGAAATAATTATTTCACTCCATCCCTGTTCACGACATATATCAGTGCACATTCTGATGTACCTAATGATGAGAAAAGCAGATATGCTACTAAATATTTGGATTAAGATAGGCAAGGATGGCTCAGACTGCTGAGGCAGAAACAGTTTAAGCAGCATTAATAAATAAACAGTGAAATTCATGTACTAAAATGTTTGTAACCATCAGGATATGTCCCTCATGGTGAAGGAGTCTGTCCATAAAGAAGGATTTGAATGATATGGACTCTTAAGCGTTCAATGACATGCAGATGCACTGATTTCCTTCCACTTATAGCAAACTGGAAAATCTGTAGGTTTATGGTTGAACATTGGGAATATATTAGGATCCCCTTCTGATCCTCCAGGTATCTTCTTAAATGTTATGGATGCTAGGCAAATAAATTGCTCATTCTTTACAACAGGCATGTCCAAAGTCCGTTTTGGGGGCCTAATCCTAAAAAATGCTCAATAACAAAAAGCTCATGCATGTTCACTTCATCAAATCTGGCCCTCCTGCTTTACAGGAACAATGTGGGCAAAGTATGGAGGGGAACAACGTGTGAAATCTACAGCCACATCAAAAGGTCCATAGGTCCATTGGCTTCCACATATCAGGGCAGAAGGGGGGGGGAGAAGAAGGAGGAGGAGGAGGAGGAGGAGGAGGAGAACAACAACAACAACAACATTTGTACCCTGCCCATCTGACTGGGTTGCCCTAACCACTCTGGGCTGCTTCCAGTACAAATAAAAACAAAGTAAAACATTAAACATTAAAAAGCTTCCCTATACAGGGCTGCCTTCAGGTGTTTCCTAAATGTTATATAATTACTCATCTGCTTAACATCTGATGGGAGGGCATTCCACAGCCTAGTAAAGGATGGTTTCTTTCCTGCTTTTCACTACACACGCTCCAGGCTGGAGTAGATGAAGGGCCCAATAGTAAAGACTCTCTAGGAATCTGTTGGACTTCAGATCCAGTGGATTCAAAACCATCAATACTCCACCTCTGCTACAGTGGAGTCCCATCCCCCCCCCCGCCCCGTGTCACTAGCAGAGGTCAGCAGAGAAGCACTAACACACTATCCTACGAACTCCCCCCTGATCTCCCAAGCCATTGTTATCAGAGAATTTGGGTTTGTTCTTTACTTTTTTCCTTCTAACAATACAAATCATTCAACTACTGTACTTCAATCATGAATCCACTGAAATCAATGTCAAATGGTGCTTTGTACTCATTTATTTTTGAAGTCTTTCCTCTTCTGCTTAGGTGCCTTAATGTCATAGAGAAGATTCCATATGTTCATTAAAAATGTTTTAACAAAGAGTGGTAGGTTTGGTCACTAACAGCACAACCCTAACCATGTCTATTCTACTTTTATATAATTCAATGGGACTTAGTCACAGGTCTGTGGGTTGAGGATTACAGCTTTTGCTTTTTTCTCATACTGAAGAGAAACCTTTATTTCTTGATCTTCAAAGGAGAGATTTCAATGAAGTTCTGAAGCATATAAATTTTAAAAGTATAAGTCAATGAATCAGTTAAAAGTCTGATAGCTAATGTGGTTTTTAAAATGTAATCAGTTGGCAGTCCTAAATTTAAGGTAGTAATTCAAAAACTACAGCCAGGGGAACTATGCCAGTCTAAGTAGCCAATAATCACCTCTTAATGTGAGAATGTTTCACGCTAAACTGGCATTTTTGTAAATATGTATCTATACAAAATTAGAAACATAGCTCAAAAAATATCACGACTGCCTGAATTTTCTCACTGAGATAGGTGAGTAGGCTTCTGAAATACAATCATCCAATATTTACACCCCATGCAACACATGGGTGAGATTGTAGACTGGCTGACTTATAATGATAGCCTGTCTCTCAGGCTGCTGGCATTCTGAGATGCAGTGCCTGAACTCACCTACGGTAAGAACACGAGGAACTAAGGTCTGTGCAAAATAAGGTCAACTGCTGAACGAAAAGGAAAAGTTTGATGAAAACTATGGAAGGCTTGCAGGCAGAAACACATTACCCTTTATGACAAAGCATCGGGGCAAAGGAATCACTCACACAACAAATGTTACAGGAATTTGAAACAAACCTAGGAGGTTGCCTGATAACCAACAGATTTTGCCAGGCCTGCTCTCCCACCAGATGTTAAAGAGAACAACAACTACCAGACTTTTAGAAGACATCTGAAGGCAGCCCTGTTTAGGGAAGCTTTTAATGTTTGATGTATTACAGTATTTTAATATTTTTTTGGAAGCCGCCCAGAGTGGCTGGGGAGGCCCAGCCAGATGGGCGGGGTATAAATAATAAATTGTTGTTGTTGTTGTTTACAGAACTTCCTCACAGCTGTGGAGGAAGCTACTTGGGCGCCTGGGGCGGCGCACCCAGGGGCGGGGCGAGCCGCTCATAGGGACAGGGTGGGGCACACCGCGGGGCCTCCAGGGTCTGCCTGCCTCCTCCCAATCAGCCGCCCTACAGCTGGGGAGGCAGCGGGCAGACCGGCGCACGGAGCCTGCACGCGCCCAAGCTACCGCATCTCTCCCAGGAGAGATGCGTGGCTTGGGCGCACTGCACGCCCCACGGTGAGTGCCACATGGCATTTTGTCATCCCCCCCCCCAGTGGTGACACCTTGGGCGGCCCACACCCACCGCACCCCCCTTCCTCCGCCCCTGCTTCCTCATCTTTTCTTTTGCCTACCTTAGTACATTCTAAACCTGGCCAGGGACTGGTAGCCTTATCAGGCGGGAACTTTAAGGGAGAAATGACCAGAGTGAGACTTTAAGCACACTTACCTGAAAGAATCATCATGAAATGCAATTTGACCTCCTCAGAAGTAAATGTATTTCAGATAATGGTGCCAGAAATGCAATTTGATTTTGTATGCCACAATTATTCATGTTTATATGAATACTTCCCTCTGGAAAATAAGCCAGTTAGGATTATTATTCAGATTGCAAAGATGAGGTGGGCAAATGTTGGGCATGATCTGTTGGGAGAAAATGTCCTGGGGTGTCTGCAGCCCCCATTCCTCTGGACATACTCCGGAGAGCGTAGCTCTGGAAAAGGCATCCCCTTCTTCTCCAGGGCACTCCCAGCGACCTACACCAGCTGGTGTAAGCATACTATCCTTCTGGCTTAACCCAGCAAGAAGTTAGAGACATTGTAGTTCTAAACTACTAATTTATTTACAGAATATACAGACAAGCAATCATGGTGCTCGCTCTCAGATCCAAGAGAAGAAGAATCCAAAGCGTAAAAGTGAAAGTACAATTTTAGTCTCATACCGGAAGAAAGATAAGCCTGTCTTCCCTTCTCACGCTCCTCACAGACAGGCGTGTGAATCACACAAATCATACAATGCAGCTTCAGAGACCTGGTTTGCTAACATGATCCTGGGCACATTCCTAGAGTTAAGCACATTTAATTCCCCTTTTTTTCAGTCAGCATGAGCTAGGCCTTTAAAATACATTTTTGAGGGGAACTTAAGGGAAATTCAAAATTAACTATATGACCAAAATCTCCTCATGCCCTACTAAAATCAATATAATGACTTAGTTTTGACTAGGGATGTTGGAGATTTGCATCAGAAATGGAAATTGGAATGGAAATTTGCCACAAGTCACATGTTCATCCAAGGTCAAACAAAAATCACACAAGTGAATAAAAGTAGTATTCATTATGGGATTTCTTTCAGTTTGTAAACCTTACAAAATAATTACATTGTTTTCTGAATTGTTTGTGATGTTGCCATTCCATTGAAATGCATTGAAATTCATTACATAACTAGTTACATTAGCTAGCAGAGGTCAAAGAGTAGCAGAACAAAAGCAGCGTTGGTTGTTATGAACATGGGACAGGGTAGAAGTTGCTTCCTCCTTTCATCCCTAGTTGTGACAAAGGTATGTTCATTCATTTCAATGAGACTTTAGTGTGGCTTTCCTAATGTCAGCCGTCCCCTAATCTGGTAGGGGACGGACAGTTTGGACTACAGGCTCCCTAATTCCTGGCTATTGGTCATGATGGCTTTGGCTGATGAGAATTTCAGTTACAACATCTGGAGGGCACGAGGTTGGAGAAGGCTGGGTCATTTTAAGAGTGAAAGGAGTCCTGTAAACAGAAAGGCCTCTTCCAATTGTAAAAGGAGCTGCAATTCAGTTGAAGTTTTCATAAATGCAAGGTGCAATTTTCACCATGCTGTTTTGCAGGGACTCTGTCAAACCTGTAGTGCAGATTTTGAAGGCTAAATTAGCTTTGGGCAAAGGAAGAACTGGGGAGGAAATTGCCTCCTGCCCCATGTTTGAATTCCACAAGTAGAACTCTGCTAATACCTCTCCCAAACTAAACTTTTGGATTTTGGTCTGTGTAGCCCTAAAACAAATGTAAGGCTGAGGCTTGGGATTTGTTTTCAGCATGAATGTCAACTGTGGAGCATTTGAAGATTGGTGTCCTAATTCACAAACTGCATGGGAACACTAAAGTTCTGATCTGTGCTCAGAATTGCCCCATTCAGTTCAACAAAGAAACATGCTCTATCATGTCTTGAATGGAAAAATGCACATCTTTCATTGAAATCAGCCAACCCATTCAACAGATCCATGTAAACATCTACATGGAAATCGGGACATCTTTAATGATCTGCAGGCTGACAATGCCAGAGGGACTGAAACTAAGCAATACTTATTACATCAGCTAAAGGATTTTCCTCCTTGTTGTCTGAATGTTCCTCTAGCTTGCGATCACCATGAGGGGGAAAATAAACAGTTGGCCAAAATTTCAAATAAATTAAAAGGTATGGCGGTGCATAAACTAACAATTTTCATTAAATTATATGTGAATAGAGTCTACCATTTGGTTAGGGTTTTCTTTTCCAGCTTTCCATTTGTTTAATCTGACAATATTTAATCAAATCACTTGCAAGATATCCCTAATCAGTGAGAACACCAAAACAATGTAATGCTTCTCACTCTAGGATGATTACAGTTTGACAGAGGAAAGGGAGAAGCTGAATCATTTACCTACAAGCCAACTTTTTATGCCTGAATATTCTTTAAACGCAATTGATTGTTTCATATAAATTAAGCACAAGCCTAGCATTGTAAAAATTTCATCTCATGAGCCTTTGCAGGCTATATTCAAATCATTAAAGAAAAATTTTGATAGTTCACTGTTAGAACTTAAAAACACAGTGTGCCATTTGCTTTTATATTAACTGACACATATTTTCTTTTTTTTCTTTTTGAAGGATAGAATACCCAGTTTTGATCTTTCTATTTAACACAACAGTAACAAGAATCTACTATTAGCTTTTCAGTTAATTTTTAAAATCCACCGACAGAATCATACAACACATTCAGAAGCGCTGGGCACACTGCAGTGCAACGCTGTGTCCCTACTTAATTTGGCTAGTAAATTGGGACTCAACCTGAGGAATGCATACTTTCCCCACAGTCCTTTGTAGATGTTCAAAGTGGTTACAAAGAAAGTACACTGGGAAAGAGGCAAAACTCAGGTCCTACAATGCCCTACAGATGTTCCGTTTAAACATCTGAAAAGACGTCGCACATGTATGCTGTATTCAGACATGGGGTTCATTGCATTTGTTTTCCTGGTTTTAATAATAGAGCTTCTGTCCCAATTACTAATGTTCCTTTTACACGGTAGTACTTGTTGCATTAGGGACGCAGGTGGCACTGTAAACGGCATTTCTGTGTGCTGCTCTGGTTTCGCCAGAAGCGGCTTAGTCATGCTGGCCACAACACCCGGAAGCTGTACGCCAGCTCCCTAGGCCAATAAAGCGAGATGAGCGCCGCAACCCCAGAGTCGGTCACGACTGGACCTAATGCTCAGGGGTCCCTTTACCTTTATCTTTTACTTGTTACATTATGGAGCAGCAGCTTTTTTATTGATATGCCATCATGTCACATGAAATTTTAAACAGTGGGAAAGAACTGTCCGCTAGGATTGTACCCCATATTTCACCATGTGAAATTACAGTGCAAAACTCCCACAAAGGTATTGGGGTTGCAAACAGACATTTTCGGGCTCTCTTTAGCCCAGGCATAGGCAAACTCGGCCCTCCAGATGTTTTGGGACTACAACTCCCATCATCCCTGACCACTGGTCCTGTTAGCTAGGGAGGATGGGAGTTGTAGTCCCAAAATATCTGGAGGGCTGAGTTTGCCTATGCCTGCTTTAGCCCTATAAATTAATTCATGCATCTTGAGGCAGCGTTTGCTGCCACAGTGCTATTCCTTCCTGTAGCCACTTTTAACATCTGTAAGGGGTTAAGCAGGCTTTCACTTCTTTTCCACTTTTAAAATGTGCTAAAGGGGGGGGGGGGAATTGCTCTTATCCAAGAGCAGTCACCCAAGGCTTGCTCCCAATTCACTAACCAAGTTAGCAGGCAGCTAGTATGTCTAGTTAGCAGTTATGCCTATAACAGTCTTACATAGTTAATGTCCTTTCAAATATTTATCTTCATAAACTCTTCCATTACTACAACTGTCACAGAGGCACAGGATTGTATATCTAACACTGTCACTCCATGAATTCTCCATTCATGAAAGGAGAGTTCATGAGCAGACCCTTCTGTGAGTGCAACTTTCCTTCCATTCATAGAGAAACAAAGCTTAGGCAAATGAGGTTATAGCTGCTCTGAGTTTTGAAAGGAGATCTGAAAGGGCCAAACTATACACACTTGACCTAAAAGACTGCTTAAAAGCTGCAGTTAATGAAAAATATAGGTTGCTAGATTACTAACTGAATTAAGCATTATGATCATATTATGTCTGTGCTGTGCCACCCTCGTTGGCACACAGTTTCTAGGCCTAATTCAAGGTTCTGGTGTTAACCTTTTAAGTCCTCCAAATTTATGACTAGAATATTTGAAGGACCAACTGCCTCCATATGTACCTACCTTTTCTCTATAATCTTCAAGGGCAGGTCTCCTGAAGGTACCCCTGCAATCTGAAGGGAGGCACCTGGCTATTAGAGAGAGGCCTTCTCCGTGGTGACCCCAGTTACGGAACTTCTGCCTGAGAAATTTGCCTGGCCCCTAGCTTAATGACCTTTCAGCACAAGACAAAAACTTTTTTTTTTCCTTCCTGAGCTTTGTACATGCAATTTTAATGCTATTAAACTGTTAACCTTGCTCCTATGCTTTTGTGTATTTAGGTGTTTTGTTTTGACCATGGCAGCACCTGGCAGAGGAAGGGAGCAAAAAGAGTGATTGCAGAGTAGAAGAAGGAGGGCATGCCAAAAAGATTGACCAAGACGTAGTTAGGACCATTAAACTCCTGAAGTATACACAGATTTGACACACACACACCCCCACCACTTCACAGCAAATCAGAGATCAACAAAGAAAGACCCAAGCAGTGTTGTGCAAACCAGAACGCCATCCTTGAATCACCTAAGCTACTACTGGGCCTGGTCATGCCAACATGTGTGTTCTTGAGAAAGTAGGCATAAGGCCTGTCAATTTAAAATTCAAACTCTCTTTCTAGACCCTCCAAGTGTCCCTTTTTTCCAGGGACAGTCCTGGATTCACAGAAACTATCCCAGTTTCTGATCTGATCCCAGAATGCCCCGCTTTTCCTTAGGACATCCCTATTTCCACTGGATAAATGTTGGAGGATATGCAGTTATGTGACCCCTTAACCAAGGAGATGAGTAACTGTACAAGCCTTAGAAGACATCTGAAGGCAGCCCTATACAGGGAAGCTTTTTTAAGTGTTTAATGTTTTAGTATGTTTTTATATGTGTTGGAAGCTGTGCTGAGTGGCTGAGGCAACCCAGTCAGATTGGCCGAGGTATTATTATTATTATTATTATTATTATTATTATTATTATTATTAACAAGTTGGAGGGTATGTGTTTCAGAATGAGAGCTCTATTTAAGTGTGGTAACCAGTAGATTTGTTACTGGGAATAAAGGAAGCTTCGTTTACTATTATAATTGGTAGGAAATAAAACTTTATAAACCTTGTGATTCTGGGTATCTCCCCCCCCCCCCCCAAGAATCATCTGTTAATTGGTAAATTTGTAACAAGAGGACTTTGAGGTTTCCTTCACAAAGTAGAATCACCCAAAGTACCCTCAACGGAGTTTGAGAACCTAGCGTATGAAGAGTGAACGTATTATCACATCTATTACGCCTGTTTCCTTTGATAGCAGTTTTCCCAAACTCTTGCATCAACACACACAGATATACACACTGAATAGGGAAATCTAAAAACATGTATCAAAAGAAAATGCAAAACACTGATAGCACTCTCATGGCTTTCATTTCATTGTCAATCTGTATAATCTCTCCTGTGAACACTTGAAATATGCATTCTATATAGCATAACTGGAAGTGTTCTATGATTGCTTTTATCCAGAAGTTGAATGCCCTATGTAAGGATGGAGAAGCAATTCGATTCAGGTCACATTTAAAGGTGAAGCTTTCAAATTCACACTTTCTGAATATGCACAAATTAAAACACAGCCATCCTTCAAAATGTGCACTACTCCAAAATTTGCAATGCCAATAATAATATAATTTATTATTTATACCCCACCCATCTGGCTGGGTTTCCCCAGAATGAAAAGGACAATTTGAGAGAAGCCATATTAGCTGCAATTCATATTACAATCAACTGAGTAGAACAGAGAGGGCTGTATTTTCTGCCCATACTTAAAATAATTATTTTATTTATCAAAACTGGCCATAGAATCTTAGAGTTGAAAGAGACCACAAGGGCCATCTAGTCCAACCCTCTGCAATGCAGGAATCTCACTAGATTATACATGACAGATGGATATCCAACCTCTGCTTAAAAACCTCTAAGGAAGGAGAATCCACCACTTTAATAATAAAATAGATCTAAGAGATTTGCGGAGGGACATGGGTGGCGCTGTGGGTTAAACCACAGAGCCTAGGACCTGCTGATCAGAAGGTCGGAGGTTCGAATCCCCACAACGGGGTGAGCTCAAATTGCTCGGTCCCTGCTCCTGCCAACCTAGCAGTTCGAAAGCACGTCAAAGTGCAAGTAGATAAATAGGCACCGCTCTGGAGGGAAGGTAAATGGCGTTTCCGTGCACTGCTCTGGTTTGCCAGAAGCGGCTTAGTCATGCTGGCCACATGACCCAGAAGCTGTACGCCATCTCCCTCAGCCAATAAAGCGAGATGAGCGCCGCAACCCCAGAGTCGGCCACGACTGGACCTAATGGTCAGGGGTCCCTTTACCTCTATCTTTAAGAGATTTACATAAAACAGTATCAGATATGTATCAAGAAATACTGATAAAAGCAGCAACATTTTAAACAAGTAGACATATTAAAAGTACCTGTCTGGGTAACTGTTTTAAACTGTACAGCAGTTCCATCTGCCTGGTGTTAGGTAGGTAGGGAGTTCCAGAGCTGATACCACATGAAAATAACTATTCCTTGCAGATGTGGAACAAACACTACATGGCACTTGTAAAGTGGCTAGTTTGGCAGACTAAAGCTGTCAATTGTGGATGTATGGGGTAAGGCCATCATTCAAATTATCCAAGTGTTATCCAAGGGCGTAAGGTCATGGCTGTATCTTGAAGTTCTTGGGGTCATTAAGCAAGCCCACAATGTTTGCAGACTGTGCTTCATCCAGCATTTGTCAGCTACAGAGTCAGGTGTTTGCATCTATCTGGAGCCCTTGCTCATCACAGACAAAAGATTAAGCTTCTCTCCTATAAATGAAGATAACTAGTTTATGCCAAGGTATGCTTCCGTTGTCATGCTTGTCAAAGCCTCACGCTTTGCACAGATATTTGTAGAGCAAAGCTAAGAGACTCATGGTATTAAGAGGCATCGTGTTCGGAATGGCAGCGAGACCAAGCACCTGGGTAGCACGACAGAACTGTCATCAAAGCACTGGCAGCATTGCAGCCCATGTTAATGGGTATAATAAAGAAACTTCATGATCACATTGAAGGGAAAACAGATAAGAATGCTGAAATGCCATCCTTTAAAAGGAAAAGGAAAAACTAGTATTACAGTGGACACTCGGGTTGCGAACGTGATCCATGCGGGTAGCACATTCGCAACCCGCAGTGTCCGCAACCCGCAGCTCCGCGCCGCGTCTGTGCACACGCGGGTCGTGATTCAGTGCTTCTGCGCATGCGCAAAGCGCGATTTACCACTTCTGCACATGCACAAGTGCCGAAACCCGGAAGTAACCCATTCTGGTACTTCCGCGTTCAGCGCGGTGCGCAACCCAAAATCACACAACCCGAAGCATTTGTAACCCAAGGTATGACTGTATTATTATTCACCTAACCTTGGCACCAGTGGGACGCGGGTGGTGCTGTGGGTTAAACCACAGAACCTAGGACTTGCTGATCAGAAGGTCAGCGGTTCGAATCCCTGTGACGGGGTGAGCTCCCGTTGCTCAGTCCCAGCTCCTGCCAACCTAGCAGTTCGAAAGCATGTCAAAAGTGCAAGTAGATAAATAGGTACCGCTCCGGCGGGAAGGTAAACGGCGTTTCCGTGTGCTGCTCTGGTTCGCCATGCTGGCCACATGACCTGGAAGCTGTACACCGGCTCCCTTGGCCAATAAAGCGAGATGAGCGCCGCAACCCCAGAGTCGGCCATGACTGGACCTAATGGTCAGGGGTACCTTTACCTTTTAACCTTGGCACCAGCAGGATCTTTCTGGATCATGGCAGATTAAATAAACTGTAGGTTTTTAATTTGTTCTCCAGAGTTCATTAAATTCAGTTATAGTAACTGGAAGATTTTTTTTTTTTAATGGTGCAATTTCTCAAAGATGAAGAAAAACCAAGTTGTTAAAAGAAACAATATGCATTAGTTTCACAATAGCCAGCCAAGCTCAGTTTTCCATCTGCTAGCCATTGTTTCACAATGAAACAAAACCTGCTGAGTTCATCAAAGAAAAAAGTACTTTGCTGCTACATCGACCTCCGGATCTCAGCAAAACTAATCACAACAGGGGAAACAAAGAATGGTTTAATGAATTAGCCGGGAATGAGGCAACCATTTTCTCATTTCCTATACCTCTATTGGCATGCAAATCTGAAGAAAAGGTAGCAGAATTCCAGCGTTTCTGGCAGAAAGGAGAATTAACCCTCACTGAATCAACAGATTCTCCATGCACAAGATCATAACTCTGTAACAATACACTTAAAAGGGTCCCTTGGCCCACATTGTTGGGCTGGGAAACTCTTGCTCAAATATGTGGTGCTGATCTCAAGTGAGGATTCAATATACAGTCGTACCTTGGAAGTTGAACGGAATCCATTCCATAAGTCCATTGACTTCCAAAATGTTTGGAAACCAAAGTGCGGCTTCTGATTGGCTACAGGAAGCTCCTGCAGCCAATCAGAAGCTGCAGAAGCCCTGTAGGACGTTCGGCTTCCAAAAATAGTTAACAAACCAGAACAGTCACTTCCGGGTTTGCAGCATTCAGGAGCCAAAACGTTCGAGAACTAAGCTGTTTGAAAACCAAGGTATGACTATACTTCTTACTGAACAACTGGGTAAAGCATTTTTTAAAAATCCAGCAGAGTGGGAACTTCTCTAAGATTGCCATATCTTCAGAGCTCACCTGTGGTTATTGACCTGATATAAATATAATCATAATTAGGTACTATATTTGAAAAGCTTCTGGGGCTCAAGTAAACTGAAACCATATAGTTTCAGCCAGTCCACTTCAGCTCACAAACCACATTATGGAAGAAATAGCTGTGGTTATGCAGAGTACAAATAGGGAAGAAATTTAGTTCAGTTGGCATTTAAAAGAAAACGATCTAATTCTCAATTTCCAAGGCAATATTCAAACCAAAACAGCCATCCTTCAAAATTCAAATTTCTCCAAATTTTACAATTCAGTTCTCCAGTCAAGTAATGTCATGAAAAATCTACAAGGGTAAATTGTACATATAATATATATTAATTAAATAACATACAATGCTCATTCTAGAATGGGAAATTGCTTTGCAAAAATATGTATATCAGAAGAAATTGCAAATAACCATGTGTATATTAGGAGGAATTTGCTGATAAATTTTCGTGAGGACTTTTTAAAAAATCACAAACTCATGTGGAAATGCAGGGAACTGAACTTAAGATTGGAAAAATGAGAAACCGAGAAAAACCAAAACTGAAAGGCTTACTCATCTCTAGTTCAGAGATCAGCTATAACAATTAAAACAGGTTCTGGACCTGAGATTTGCTAAGACCTAGCTCAGACAAAGCCCTGGGCTCAAGAACAATGCTTCAGCATTTATATCAGTTTGTTTCACATGAAAAGGAGAAGAATATTAATGTATTGCATATATCTGCTGGTATCTGACATACAAATCCTTGGAAAGCTTAATCTAAATTTCAAGGCAAACAAATGTCTGCATAGAGCATAAAATTAAATGAGGTTACAGAGTTCCACCTAGTGATCAAAACAATATCCTCAACTAAACCAAATACGTCAAAGATCTACATGCACTGAAACATAGAAATCCTATCATCGTTACATGAGCTGCAGTTTAAGGCCTGCTTTGTTCCAGATGGACTGGGACCTGATTTCTGCACAGCAAAGCGATTAATACAGCAGTTTCGAACAAACACAGCATTTCTCAACGCTTCTCTTAAAAAGCTATTATTGATTCTATATTGCGGCAGTGTGGGAATCTTGGCTTGTAGTGAGCATGGTTACACTATTTCATGAACAGCATAGTGATAGCTTCTCCATGAAGTTACTTTAGCTCATAGAACCAGGGATGGGGACCCACTGGCCTGAGAGCAAAATCTGGCCCTCTGAGCCTCTCCCTATCTACCCTTAGGACTCTCCCAAGGCCATAAAGCCTCATCAGCCAAACCCACTCCCTCCATGCCAAGCTCCCAACAGCTCTAATTCATACCCTCCTGTTCTTCCCACTGGCTGGCAGGCATCCATGTACACTGATATTGCCTCTTGGTTGCCTGGATAGAGAACTGGGAGGTGTGCCTGAATGTCTTTGTAGAAACTAGTCTACTATACAAATTGGGGGGGGGGGTACATTTGTTGTTTCACTCACTTTTGCCCCTGGCCTTGCCCACCATGGACTTCAGCTAGATTCAATACTATACCACCTCAACTTACAAACCAAGTTTTAGCTATTAAGAAGAGTACATATTCCTGCTATCAGTCCCATTCTTTAAAATACTCATAATTCCATCAATCACTCCACAGGAGAAGGGACTAATTAACAGTTTGATAGAGAATCTCATCCATATACTAGACAAAACTTGAAACTTGTTCTATTTTGGGTGAACTTTTAAAAGTACATATTCATTTTAAATTGCTCACTAGAGAATTTATAGTTTGACGTGTTGTGCAATTTCCATGAAAACAGAAGCTAAGTGCTATGACAAACATTTTGCTCCCAAAAAAATTAAAACTGAAAACACTGAGCTGCTAAAAGCCTTTCCCACCATATTTTTTAATATGTTTTGAGTGATGAAATGTGAATATTTTTGTTTCTATATTTCAGACTCCAAAGTTTATATGTACTGCTTAAAAACAAAACAAAAATTAAAATTTGAAATAATTCTTGGAAACTATATATAGTCTCATAAAAGTACTGTGTTTTAAAATATTAAAAGATGCATGCCCAATTCAGACATAATGGTAAACCATAGTTTAGCACTATATGAACCCCCTGAAAGAGGCTTGACCTACATGCTCCCTTTCCCCTATCCTCATCCAATATGGCCATGAGCAAGATATTGGAAGCAGCCATTTCCTGGTTTATGCCAACCACAGTTCATTGTTGCATCCAAACCAAGACTGCAGTTAGTTTTAAACAAGCTGGCATCTGAAAGTTTGAACAAGGTAATTGTATCACTTGGGTTTGATGCATGTGATAGACATTACAGCTGATATTTAACACAGTGGTGGTCCCCCTCCCCAAGTGGTCTCACCTGAGGGGTTAAACATATTTATTACACAAAATGACCTGGGGGGAGGTAGCATGAGGCTTGACAATAGAAAATATATCTGGCTACAAAAATCAAGCTGCCCTCTGTGATTCCATACTAAGGGTAACACAAAATATCCTGGCCACAACTCACTGGAGTATAACTCTAATGAAGCTTCTTTAGAGATTCATTCTGAATGTAAAGCTATCTGAAAGTTTAAAGAAGTAGAAGATATGAATAAATGCTGTGGAAACACCATTAAGCTTTAATGCATTATGGAGGTTCATCAGAGACGTATAGCTGACATGTCTGATTGAAATTATGCTTAGGTCAAAGACATTAAAGTATTACTTCACTGGAGTTTATCAGACAAACATCTTATGCATCATATCGTGAGGACATTTTTTTTGTTGTTGTCATCAAAAAATTATCTATAGCTGTATAGAACTTCATTGTGAAGGTTGCTAATATAACTGTGGGGTTTGTGTTTAATTCCATTCAATCATATGTCTTATGTTACCAAGTAATTGTCTAAATAAATAGACTACAATCAGCACACTTAAGTATATTGATTTAATATTCATTTATATTTTTTAATAATAATTAAGAAGATGTAATAGAGGGACTTAAAATACTAGCATAAATATTGATTGTGGATTTTATGGGTTTCTTATTAAAAATATGGTAAGTATTTCTGATAGCTTGATTGAAGGGTGAGGTTTAAATCAAATGAATGAATGAATGTTTATTGTGTAAACATTTACAGCACAATCCCTCCCAAAGATTCAGGGACCTTGATGCATCTCATTTTTTTTTTTAAAGCAATTTATTTGGTTTTACAATAAAAATAAACATAGTAAGCAATATAACATTGATCTTAACATATTTTCACTTTTTCTTTGGACTTCCTCACATCTCCCGCTCCCACTTTCATCGTTGTAACGTTTTGTCAGCAATTTATCATCTTATTTAAATTCTTATATCCCTTCTATATTTCATAATCTTATAATTCTCAGAAGGAGCTAAATTTCACAGTCTTACTTATTTTCTTAAAAACTTCTAAATTTAGTGGTGCTCAGTTATTTTGATCTAGCATCTTATTTAGCATTCACTCAAATTACAATACTTTTGTAAATAGTTCTTAAATTTCTTCCAGTCCTCCTCAATCCTCTCTTCTCCCAGGTCACGGATTCTGCCGGTCATTTCAGCCAGTTCCATGTAGTCTATCAGTTGTATCTGCCATTCTTCCAGTGTGGGTAGATCTTGAGTTTTCCAGTGTTTTGCGAGAAGTATCCTTGCTGCTGTTGTTGCATACATAAAAAATGTCTGGTCCTTCTTTGCCACCCCTTGGCCGACAATACCCAAAAGGAAAGCCTCTGGTTTCTTAGTGAAGGTATATTTGAATACCTTTTTCAGTTCATTATAAATCATTTCCCAGAACGCCTTCACTTTAGGGCAAGTCCACCAGAGGTGGAAGAACGTTCCCTCACACTCTTTGCATTTCCAACACTTATTATCAGACAGGTGGTAAATTTTGGCAAGTTTGACTGGGGTCATATACCATCTATAAATCATTTTCATTACATTTTCTTTCAGAGCGTTACATGCAGTAAATTTCAATCCATTACTCCACAACCTCTCCCAGTCCTCAAACATGATATTATGCCCAATGTCCTGTGCCCACCTTATCATAGCCGATTTAACCGTTTCGTCTTGTGTATTCCATTTCAACAGCAAGTTATACATCCTTGAAAGTACCTTAATCTTTGGTTCTAACAATTCTGTTTCTAATTTCGATTTCTCCACCTGGAACCCTAGTTTCTTATCATTTTTAAAAACTTCTTTAATCTGAGCGTAATGTAACCAATCTCGCACTTTGTCTTTCATTTTCTCCAAACTCTGCAATTTCCAATTGTCTCCATCCTTTTCTAGTATTTCCCAATATTTTGGCCATTTAGCCTCCATATTGGGTCTTTTTCGGGCCTTGGCTTCCAAAGGTGAAAGCCACCTTGGTGTTTTATTTTCCAGCAAGTCTTTATATTTTGTCCAGACATTAAACAATGATTTTCTGACAATATGGTTCTTAAAGGCCTTGTTTGCTTTAACCTTGTCATACCATAAATATGCATGCCATCCAAAGGCATTGTTAAACCCTTCCAAATCTAACACATCCGTGTCCTCAAGAAGTAGCCAGTCTTTTAGCCAGCAGAACGCTGCGGCTTCATAATACAACTTTAAGTCTGGCAGGGCAAAGCCCCCTCTTTGTTTTGCATCGGTTAATATCTTAAACTTAATTCTGGGCTTTTTGCCCTGCCAGACAAACTTAGAAATGTCTCTCTGCCACTTCTGAAAGCACTCCGTTTTGTCCAAAACCTGAAGTGTTTGAAATAAAAACAACATCCTTGGCAATACATTCATCTTGATAGCAGCAATTCGGCCTAACAAAGAAAGTTTCAATTTTGACCAACTATCTAAGTCTCTCTTAATTTCTATCCAGCATTTTTCATAATTGTCCTTAAATAGACTTAGATTTTTTGCTGTTATGTTTACCCCTAGGTATTTTACTTTTTTAACCACATTAAGTTCCGTCTCATTCTGAAACCGTTCTGACTCTGTATCAGTCAAATTTTTCCCCAAAACCTTAGTTTTCTGTTTATTTAGTTTAAATCCAGCCACCCGACCAAAGTCATTAATCAGTTGTAATACTCTTTTCGTACTGGGCTCTGGCTTCTGCAAGGTCAAAACCAGGTCATCTGCGAAAGCTTTTAATTTATATTGTTTCTGACCGACCTGAATTCCTTCCACCAACCGATCCCCTCTAATCATGTTCAATAGCACTTCCAGAACCGAAATAAATAACAAAGGGGAAATAGGGCAACCTTGTCGTGTCCCTTTTTCAATTTTAAACTCTTCTGTAACCACATTATTAACTATCAGTTTAGCTTTCTGTTCTGAATATATCGCCTCAATCCCATTCTCAAAACCCCGTCCCACTCCCATCTCTTTTAAATTTCCCACCATAAATTTCCAGGAGATATTGTCAAAGGCCTTCTCCGCGTCTATAAAAATTAAAACTGCTTTTGTATTTATGTCTGTTTGCAAAAGTTCCAAAATGTCAATAATGTTCCTTGTATTAGCAAACAGATGTCTTCCTGGGAGAAAGCCGGCCTGGTCCTTATGAATTACTTCATTTAAAACTTTTTTAAATCTATTTGCCAAAATGTCTGCAAATATTTTGTAATCCACATTTAAAAGAGAGATGGGACGGTAGTTCTTAAGTTGTGTCTTTTCAGCTTCCGACTTTGGTATTAATGTGATGAACGCTTCCTTCCACGACTCCGGTGCCCTCTTCCCCTCCATAATTTCATTGCTGACCTCCATCAAAGGTTGTATCAAATAGTCTTTTAATGTCTTATAGTACTTGGAGGTCAGCCCATCTGGTCCTGGAGATTTGCCAAGTTGCATGTTCTGGATGGCTTGTTCGATCTCCTGTCGTGTTATTTTAGAATTCAGGATTGTCCTATTTTCTTGTGACAATTTAGATAGTCCGTTTTTTGCCAAAAATTGTTTAATCTCAACATCATCTTGCGGCCCTTGGGTGTATAATTTTTTGAAGTATCTCTGGAAACACTTTCTGATGTCCACTGGATTCTGGATGTTTTTTCCATCAACCTCTAAGTTCGTAACAGTATTTAATCTTTGTCTTCTCTTCAACTGCCAAGCTAGCAGTTTTCCACATTTATTCGCCGACTCAAACGTTTTTTGTTTCATTAATTTAACCTTCCATTCAATTTCCTGATTTATCAATTTAGAATATTGCGTTTGATAAAGTTTAATTTCTCTCAGAGTTGGCTGTGACTTCGGATTCACTCTTAATTTCTTCTCTAATTCTTTTATTTTATCCAAGATCTTATCTTTTTTCTCATTTTGTGTTCTTTTCTTTACTGCATTCTGTTGTATCAAGAATCCCCTCATTACAGCTTTGCTTGCGTCCCAGATTATTCTTTTTTCCACCATATTATTCATGTTTATCTCAAAATAGTCCTTCAAAGCTTTTTGGGCCTTCTTGGTAATTTCCTGATCTCTAAACAAATTGTCATTCATCTTCCATCTAAAGGATCCAGTTGGTAATAGTGTCATATCCATCTTTACTGCATTATGGTCGGAGCAGGTCTTTGGGCAGATTTCCACTTTTCTGACCTTAGGTGCCAGGCCTCTAGAAATCCATATTTGGTCGATTCTTGTCCAGGTCAGTTGGGCTTCAGAAAAGAATGTTCCCTCTCTTCCTAGTGGGTTCTTTGTCCTCCAAATGTCAATCAAATCCATATTGTCAGTCATTTCAAAAAAGGTTTTAGGTAGTCTGCCGTCTTTTGTAACATTTTGACTTTGTGACTTGTCCATGTTAGTTGATACGACCCCATTCATATCTCCCATCATTATGATGTTGTTGTAGTCTAGATAGTCCAGCATTGTCTCCTGCAACTTCTTGTAAAATTCCGATTTCCCTTCATTAGGTGCATAGATTCCTAATATCAGCAGTTTCTCTCCTTGATATTGTATCTCAATAGCCAAAATTCTTCCATGTTCATCTTTAAATAGGAATTTAGGTGACAGGCTCTCTTTTGCATATATCACCACGCCTCTCTTCTTAACTTTGTCCGACGATACAAATTCCTGGCCCAATCTTTTATTTATTAACACTTTTCTGTGGAGCCTCGTCACATGTGTTTCTTGTAAACAAATAATGTCCAATTGTTCTTTTTTTAATATATGAAATATTTTCTTCCTTTTTTCCGGAATGTTACAACCATTAATATTCCAGCTCAAGAGTTGCAGAGACATCCTGAATTATCTGGTTATTTTTCAAGGGGTGGTATCTTGTTCTCAGGATCTTCAGGTTCCACAGGTGCTGATGTTGGTACTGGCGTTGCCTCAGGCCCAGAAGGTAGTTCAATTCCTTTTTGAAGGTCCTCTCCGTATGTAGACAGGAATTTGTCTCTCTCTTCCAGTGTTCTTACTTTAACCTTTCTCCCTCTAAAGGTAAAAGATATTCCTTGGGGAAATTCCCACCTGAATGGAATTGCGTTGCTCCTTAGTAGTTTAACAAGTTCAGAATAGGCGGCTCTAAGATCCAGCAGTAGTCTTGGGATATCTTTATAGATTTCAATTCTTCTATCCAAAACCTCCAGTGATTTTACGAAATGTAGTCCCAAGATCTTATCCCTTTCCTCCTTTGATCTCAATGTTATCAAACAGTCTCTGGGCCTCTCCTTCTTTATGAATCTTCCAAGTCTGAAAGCTGACACGATTTTAAAGTCCTTTTCTTCCAAATTCCAGAACTTGGAGAATTCTTTGGTCAAAAACTCAGTTAGATGTCCTTCTTCTGCCTCTTGTAGTGATCTAATCCTTAAGTTGTTCTCACGATTTCGCAGTTCTATCATGGAGAGATAAATCTGATGTTCCCCAACTTGTTTAGTGAGTGGTCTTACCTCTTGCTCTAAATTTTCTAATTTTTGTCTGGTGTCCTCAGCCAATTTCCGATTTTCTGCTGAGGCCTCCGTTAACTGTCCAATTGCTTGTGCATTCTGTACCACTTGTGTAGTTAATTTATTTAGACATTCTGTGTTTTTGTCAATCTTTGCTGATTGCGCATCTACTTTCTTGTCCAAAGCTTCCAATTTTTCAAAAATTTTGTCTAGAACAGAAACAGATGCTCCTGAGGCCATATCTTCCAATTGTAACTGCTCTGCTTCGCCCTCTCCCTCCACTTCTGAGGGCAAAGTAGGTACAGATGATCTACGTGTCTGTGAGGCTGAGGTTAGAGTTGTTAAAGTTGTTTGTTTAGCTCTCCCTCTTTTTCTTGTGCCACTCATTCCAACGTTATCTGTCAGTCAAGGTCACACTGAGTTATTCCCATGGGAATGGAAAGGTCCAGAGCAAGCAAACAACAAGGGAATCGAAAGTAAAATGTGCATGTAAAGTCACTGTTTTAATCCAATCCTCTAGAGGGAGCTTAAAATGTCTTTCAGAGTCTAATTTAATGTCCAAGAACCTTCAAATACAAATGTTTAGCAGAGTTTATAAATGGTCACTTTGTTACAGACAGTGCTTATTTATCTCCAAAAAGAATGTTTCAAATTTAAAAGGTCTCAATACCCTCAGATTGTTTCAAGTTCCAATATACAGTATCCAAATCTGCAGTACTGACAGCTCCCTTAGTGCTCAGGCAGCTCCTGACTCTGGGTTTCACCTTCTAATTTGTAATCCAATAAAAGGAGGAAAGTCAAGTGCAAGTAAAAATCCCAAATCTTTAGCTTAAAGTCTTTACTTTAAGATGCAAGTTCAATAGATGCTTAGATCTGTAAAACTTAGGATCTCTTTCTTTCAGCCTCCACTCCTCCAGCTGATTGCTTTTTTCAAGTTCAATGGCTGCGGAAGACGGACTTCCTGCTTCCACGTCTCTCCGCTTTCAGCCAAGTTCAAGCCAATTTAAATTTTCCCTTTAAAGTCTCTAAATTCAAGTGACTCAGTCTTTTACTCACAAGTTAGTTGCTTTTCGTCCGAATCCGTAATTTAGCAGGAAAAGGGATCAGCGCTCACCGACAGTAGCAGCGCGGCTTCACTCCTCAGGCTGTGAAGCAGCTCTCAGCGCCGCAACCCCCCTCCGCGCTCCGGAGCCCCTTACGGGGTTCCTTCTGCGCTTGGAGGGTCGCTCAAGGCGCCCACCGAGCCTCAAGACCCCAGGCTCTTGCCGCCTGGGGTTTTCCAGAATGGGTCTCCGCTTCGCCGTAGCGGACGACCCGTTGCCTGCGGAGCCTCCTCTCCCGTTCAGAAGAGGACCGCCATTGCCGTTCGCGCCGCCCCCGGAAGTCGGGACCTTGATGCATCTCAGGGCACTGAATGCATATAATCAGGATTCTACATATTGAATAATAGAATTGTTGAGTTGGAAGAGATCCCAATGTTTATGTAGTCCAACCTCCTGCAATACAGGTATCCTGCCCACAGCCATTCCTGGGTGGGCTTGAACCACCAACCTTCTGGTTAACAGCCAGGCGCACTGACCCATTGCACCACAACATTGCCTACAGACTTGGGGTAACTCCACAATTTGCAGAGTTACAAAAAGTATCTCTGGGGGAAACCATAAGCAAGGATGCACACATAAAACCAGTCCAATGAGAACTGAATGTGCCTGTTGACCATGGAATGCTGACTGGTTGTTGAGAGACCAAAAACAGAAAACTAAGTAGAGTAGAAGGGTGGATGGAACAGAGCAGCTAGAAAAGGGAGAGAGAGAGAAAGATACAGTGGTACCTCGGGTTAAGAACTTATGGTAATTCGTTCCGGAGGTCCGTTGTTAACCTGAAACTGTTCTTAACCTGAAGCACCACTTTAGCTAATGGGGTCTCCCACTGCCGCCACACTGCCGGACCACGATTTCTGTTCTCATCCTGAAGCAAAGTTCTTAACCCAAGGTACTATTTCTGGGTTAGCGGAGTCTGTAACCCGAAGCATATGTAACCTGAAGCGTATGTAACCCGAGGTACCACTGTACATAGATTTAAAGGCACCTGCCCATTCAGTTACTCTTTTAGCAGCTTGTGCCTGTTTGCTCATGTCTCTGCCTGAGAAGGGAGAGCTTTGAAAGCCCCAGCTCCTGCTGCCACTCAGAAATATGCACACATCTGGTAGCAGGGCCCCACTTCTGTTTAAAAAGTAGTGACTTGGATTTCTAAGGGAACAAACCTGGTTCAATCATGATCCACATCAGTTCATGAGCCCTGAAACCCAAGTCCTTCAGGTTCCCTTATTAGGCAGCCCAAGAACTGCATCACTGACTTCATTTTTGTAAAATATTTTTCTGTCTTTTAATTTAATAAAAAAAAAATAGTAATCCAGCCACCTGCAGCCTGGATCAGCTAGTGTACAGGTCTTCTTGACATCATGCGCTTTGAATGCAAATATAGTAGGTTCCCCTGGGAGCAGTGGAACTTGATGATGTCTACATGGGAGCAGCCATGTCCCCCTCCCCATACAATTCCCTCTTGGAGCAACAGAACACAATCAAATCCCATCACTCCTCTGCCCATGGAATTTAACTTGCAGTTGCCCCTCACTCTCTTTCTTTCTGCTCAATACATCTACCTCATCTGAACTGGGGGTTTATTCAATCTGAAAGCCCTATTTTGGACCAGTGATGTTCCTGCGGAAAGAGAAAGGAAAAGGAGTAATGCGATACTGGACCTGGAAAAAAACGTATACTGGGTTTTTACATAAGCTGGCCTGGAGCATACAGTTGCCGTTGGTTGTTATTTTCAGTTTGTTTTGTATTGGTATAATTGGATATGCTTATATTGTGTTGTGTCGTATATTGTGTTGTGTGTCAATGGACACAATGAAAAAGGAAAGGAAAACATTTTACATGATTGGAGTCAGTGGTGCAGGCCTTGAACTATGCTGTAAGTAAGTTAAATAAATAAATAAAAATATTTTTTCCTGTGCAGGTTTTTAAGGCTTTTTGCTTAAAAATCCATGCTGAAATAGGACAGGACTTGGTCACATTTGCGTGCAGACCCAATTTTACTAAGTATGAACTGGTGTCCTTCATATCTTGCATTGTTTTTGTCTGCTGTGAAAGTAAAACAGAAGCTGGTTGTGATGCAGAAAATAAACTAACTATTAAGAGTAGTTTAAAACATAGCTTCTCCTCAATTGCTAATCATTTTCTTTTCCAGAAGGGAAATGTTAAAAGACTCAATTTATGGAGAGTCAAAAATAGGCAGTTTGAATATTGGAAAGGTAGGCATGTAGGCGTGCAACAGTCCGAGTTATTTTATATAAAGAGGAAATAAAATGAAAGCTTTCCATAGTACAGAATACTTATTGACTATAAAATAAAATTTACAGGAGGCAAACCATATAAAAGTCTTTTATATAAAAAAAGAAAACTGCATCTGCAATCTATGGACTATCACTGCTTCTAGCCATTTCTATGCCAGAGTTTTCATTAAATGGAACAAACAACTAGCTAATACTTCTTTAGCAGAACCACTTTTGAAATGTGTTCAGAGACTTTTTGGGGAGGGTGATTGAAATCTTTAATTCACCTTAATATTGTCCTTAATAATTCACCTTAATAATTCACCTTAATAATATCATAATGGGCAGATACAGACAACTTTTACTATTACTGTAGTGTGCAAGCAACCATTTTCTAAGCCCTTTATATGATCACATATTCCTCATGGTGTCTTTCCCCATTCCTCTTCATTAAGCATTTTTTTTAAAAGGAACTAGGGATGGAGAAGAAATTCAGTCTGCTCACATTTTAAAATGAACAAACCTAATTCTCCACTCCCAGTCTTATATGTTGATCAGCATGAAGCTAGTCATCAGATAATGTGTTTCTCCAAATTTTGCAATGCAATTTCAGTTCAAAAATGTGTTTTACAGGGAGGAAATGTGTACAAATACATAGGTTGACAGATAGATCAACAGACAGACAGACATGGAAATGCATTGAAAAGCATACAAAAATGCATATTGCTATGAGTTGGGGGCGGGGGGTAAGCTGTATTCTTGAGCCCCCTCCAATTCCTGGATCCAGCATGGATTCAATTCCTGGAATAGCCAGCTGGTAACAAAGGAAGTGTCTCTGTGTCAGATAGCAAATGGGTCTGCTCCTTTTCATCAACTTGCTGGTAGTTGCGTGCTGAGGTCCCCCAAAACCCCTACCCCAATAACTCAGACATCACACATAATTTTTGTTTAAGGTTTTTGGCATAATTTTGGCCACAACTTTATTTTCATACAAATTGAGAGTGGTTGCTTAGGCATTGGTTATGACTAGCTGTCCCTCTCCCGCCTTGGGGGACAGCACTGACTCCCTAGTCAGTCCCGGAGGAACAAGGTCAGAGTCAGCTGGAGCTGCGACACAGGCCCTCAGCTACTCCGCGCATGCTCCTTGAAGCTTACGCGGCCCGCACCCTGCCGTCAGGGTTTGGACGAAGGGGATGGTAAGCTTCAGAATTCCTTTAACGGAATACCCGTCAGCAGCAGCATTGGAGGGGCAGGCACAGCCAATCCATACCCCTCCACCAACCAATTTTAACCAATGCCTAACCGCCAACCTTACAAGTTGTGACGATTTGCTAAGCAGTAGGCAAAACCCAAAAGGCACGCACTAATCAGCCAATTGGAAAAATTCCTACTGGGCCCCCGCACCAATGCGAACGACCCCATGACAGGCAGAGCAAGGTCAAAGCACAAGCCCAAACAAGGGAGGGCGGGCGGGAGATCCGATGTCCACAGCGAAAGAGAAAGAGAAAGCTGTGGACCCTGCTTATATAAAGCCATTAATCCCACCCCTAAATTGGCAACATCAAATTTACCCCAGTAACACAATCATCCAATCTGCTCCAGCCCATTGCCATCAATGGCCTGGCTACTAACTGGGGGTTTTGTCTGGCCCCATCCGCAACACGTGCTCTCTCTTTTATGAGAACACGCTTTGCGTGCTGAGGTCCCCCAAAACCCCTACCCCAATAACTCAGACATCACACATAATTTTTGTTTAAGGTTTTTGGCATAATTTTGGCCACAACTTTATTTTCATACAAATTGAGAGTGGTTGCTTAGGCATTGGTTATGACTAGCTGTCCCTCTCCCGCCTTGGGGGACAGCACTGACTCCCTAGTCAGTCCCGGAGGAACAAGGTCAGAGTCAGCTGGAGCTGCGACACAGGCCCTCAGCTACTCCGCGCATGCTCCTTGAAGCTTACGCGGCCCGCACCCTGCCGTCAGGGTTTGGACGAAGGGGATGGTAAGCTTCAGAATTCCTTTAACGGAATACCCGTCAGCAGCAGCATTGGAGGGGCAGGCACAGCCAATCCATACCCCTCCACCAACCAATTTTAACCAATGCCTAACCGCCATTCGAGCCCTTACGCTCGCCGCCAACCACTCACAAATCAAGCCACACCCTCAACCTGGACACCATAGCATCCAACCACACATCATTCCCAACTGGCGAGAGATGAACCCCGTCATCCCTGAAATATTCAACCGCCTTGAATGAAATAAGAGGGTGAGGGATCACACCCCCGCCCAAATTCACCACCAGCTTGCTTGCCGCGGAATTAATCCGCTTCCTTACACGTTCGGTGGCAGCTGGGCAAGGACTCCCCCGCCAAAAGCGGCGTTGAAGCAGCTGTGACCAAATTAACTTAGCTGTCGGCACCAATGCCGCCAGCTCCCCAAGGTCCTGTAAAATGGCAGCACGCAGCCCGTAGCAGGAAGAGGAAACCATATCATTCTCCCCGAGCTGCACCACGATCGCTGAAGGAGGGCCACACTGGAGGACACGCCTTCGCATGAGGGGTAAAAATTCCCTCCACAGCATCCCCCTTCTGGAGATCCAGGACACCTGTACGTGCTGCGGGAATCCCAGGCCATCACCCAGTCCAGACTGACGAGCTCTGTCCGCAGCCCAGTGCACAATACTGTGCCCTACTATCCAGATACGGATAGCAGCCCGACCTAGGGTTAAAACACACACATGTAAGTCCAACAACACATTATTTACGCACATAGACTTTGAATGCATCCGATCTCCACCGTCCTAGGTCCTTTATCCTCTTTACTGATAAACCCCAGTGGGCAGCAGTTGTAGCAGCTCCGATCCTAAATGAGTGAGGGGCAAACTCAGAAGCCGGGAGGCCGCAAGCCGCCACGGCTTTACGCAAGACACCAGTAAACTGGCGTCTCACCAGCGGGCGGCCATTTTCGTGAATGAACAGGGGCCCTTCACCGCCAGGACGCAAGGCTAAATACTTCGTAAGGTCTTTTACCGGGCAAGGGCCACTTTCACCAGTCGCAGGGAGCGTAAGAACTGCGCCCCTGCCTAGTTGGTCCGTCTTCGAATTCCTGACGTTAACCTGCAGGTCCATTGAAGACACACTAACGTCCTGCATCAGCAAACCCCTTGAACCTCCGTCCCGTTTGGGCTCAAGGACCACCTCTCCGACTCTCAGGGCCCCAAAGAAGGCCAACGAAAAGGCTGCTGAAAATAGCCGAGCCTCAAATTTTGACCAACAGACACTCCGCAGCTTAGACCGCATCTGGGCCAGCAATTCAAATGTAATAGGCCGTCTGGAAATGGGCCTGGAAGGAATGAGTCGCCCCCATCCCTCCAGGGCCCTACGCACCACAAACTTCCCACACGGATCTTTGTTAAAATATGCCTTATTAAAAAAGGAAATTGCTGCAGAGTGCAGACGTAGAGTCCTAGCCGCCCGACGCATCTGGAATAGATGTGCCAGATACCGGAGCACCTGAGAGGTGGAATGGGAGGTGGTAACTTCCCCTACTGACTGCCCAATAAATGATAAAAAATCCGCCCAGGCCTTTTCATAGGACCTCAAGGTAGAGGGTGCAACGGATGCAGCTACTCCCTGTAAAACTAAGTTCTGCCAAGGTTCCAGAGATGATCCGGGAAAATTTCCGGACGGTCTCGAGCCACTGGCACCAGGGACCTGAATCGCTCCATCTGAAAACGGGACAGAGCATCAGCAATCTCATTAGAAATTCCCGGAACAAAACGAGCAGAAAACACAATATTAAAACGCAAGCAATGCAGAACGAAAGCCCGAAGAAGGGCGGATACCCTAGGGGATCGTGAAGACTGCTTAGCCAGTACATTCACCACCGCCTGGTTATCGGTCCAGAAACAAACTCGATGATCCCTGAAATGCTCGACCCACAAGTGCACTGCCACTACAATGGGAAAAAACTCAAGAAAGGTTAGGTCCCGAGTTATAGCCTGCCCCCGCCAGGCAGGAGGCCAGCGCTCAGCACACCACCTGCCTTCCCAGTAAAGGCCAAACCCCAAGGACCCAGCAGCATCCGAATGCACCTGGAAGTCGTTGTGGAGGTTCAAAGTGTCCTGCCACAATGACACCCCATTGAATTCCTCCAAGAATTCCAACCAAACAGCAAGGTCAGCCCTTACCTGAGCAGGAAGGCGCACCCTGTGATGCGGGGCCTGTAAGCCCGAGGTAAGTCTGGCCAAGCGGGAGCAGAATGGTCGCCCCGGGGAGACCACCCTGCAAGCGAAATTCAAGTGGCCCAGCAACGACTGAAGCTGCCGCAAGGAAACCTTCTTTAAGGGAATCATATCCCCAATAACCTTTCTCAAATTGATTATTTTATCAGGCGGCAAGCTGGAGGTTTGAGCCACGGTATCTAACAAGATACCCAGATAAGTCAGCTGTGTAGCAGGACCCTCGGTCTTTCCAGCTGCTAAAGGGACACCCAGATCTTCCGTTAAGGAAGCAAAGGCCTGCAATAACGCCACGCAGTCCCCTGTATTGCCTGCCGAGGCGACCAAAAAATCATCGAGATAATGCGTGACACCGCCCAGACCGGTCTTTTCACGCAAGGCCCACTCTAAAAATGAACTGAAACACTCAAAAGCCGCACAGGCCACTGAGCAGCCCATGGGCATAGCCTTATCGAAATAGAATCCTCCTTCGAACTGAAATCCCAGCAACCAAAAATCGTCGGGATGAATTGGAAGCAGCCGAAATGCTGATTCAATGTCGCATTTTGCCAGTAAGGCGCCCGGCCCGAATTTCCGAATCATCTTGATCGCGTGATCAAGAGAAGCGTATTTCACTGAACAAAGCTCCGGGGGAATCACGTCGTTTACTGACGTGCCTCTAGGATGTGAGAGATTATGGATTAGGCGGAATTCCCCCGGGGCTTTTTTGGGAACTATACCCAAAGGTGAAATGTGCAAATTGGGAAAAGGGGGGGCAGCAAAGGGACCGGCCATGCGACGTAAAGCTAGTTCTTTACCGATTTTCCTACGCGCCACCTCTGGCATATCCCTAATCGATTTCTGGTTCGCTGGGTTCCTAGCAACTGGGGTAGAGATCACCGGGATTCTAAAACCTAAAGAAAAACCGTCACGCAAGTAGGACGCCGATTTGGCATCCGGGTATAATTCCAACAACGATAGTAGCGGTTGCAGCCTTACCGGGGTGTAAGCTAAGGAGGAAAGTATGCTACTTCCCAGCTCCCGCGGCAGGGACCTGGGAAGCAGCTTTTGGGGGCTGTTGAGAGCCCCCCCCTTTCCGAAAGGGACGACGTCCCCCCAAACACGCGGACGCCGAATGGTTCCCTGAACACTTCTCGCACACGTGTGCGTATTTACAAGATTGCCGTGGACAAGCACCCTTATTAAAATCCCAGCATAACGGTTTACGGCCTAACCTTGTCGGGGCAACCTTGAATTTCTGCGTATCAGAGACCTTCTTATCAATGCGGGGGGCCACGTAAGTGGTCCAGACATCCAAGTCCTTCCGATCCCAGCGGGCCGTGGGGATCTTGGCAGCCCTACGCCTAAAATTCTGGTCGTAAGCTAGCGCAGCAGTTTCACCGGCCATTGTGAAGGCCGAACGGACTATGGAGAGATACACCCAGAGATGCAAGGATCTCCTGGGATAAGCTGCAGCCACTACTCCAGCGAAAACCTGGAAACTATCTAACCATCGCTCAAAAGTCCTATCCGCCTTAGCTATGACTGTCCGCTTCTTCTGTACAGGCAGGCCCCTATCCAGGGGCTCCTGGCCTTCGAGCGGAGGAGCCAGGCTGAATATATCCACATAACGGCCATCCAAAATTCTGGACCGCAATTTAGCAGACAGGTGAGCCCCCGGAATAATATCCCTGGCCGAATTGGTGGAGACCTTTACGTCTGGCACCAGGACCCCTTCAAGGCAGTCTTGTACCGCCCCATACCTGGCCCTATGGGAATTCGCCCTCCGCTCCCAAACCCATTTTGGGAGCCCCGAGGCTTCTCCGAAACCCCAATATAACTTAAGGGGCGCTTCCTCATCACTACTGGAGCTCTGGGAAGACGTACCTGATGAAGAAGACGAGGTGTCTCTACGTCTCCTCTTGGCACGCCTCCTGGAGCTTTTCTTGCGGCGGCGGCGCCCACCTGAAGAGGCCTTCGGAGGAAGAGGGAGGCTGTCCTCAACCGATGAGTCTGATGCCTCACCCTGCTGCGTAGTGGCTGGCAGTGACTGGAAAGACACAACCTGTGAATGACCAGGGATCGGACTCCCCACAACTGGGGGCTGCGCAGGTGAACCCCGCACAACTAGACCCCGGGCAGGTGCCCTTTTTCTGGCCCCGACCCTGGAAGAAGCCCGACCCCGTGGCGCGGCAACCTGCGACACCGGCAGGACCAGGGACCGAGCCTGTTGCGCGTCAGGTAAGTAGCCACTGGCTGGCAATGGCTCTCTCTCCTCTTCACTGGATGATGACGGTGGAAACGAAGCGTCCACAGGGGGAGCCGGCGTCGCAGAAGAAGTCGACGGGGTTGAGAGGCGATGCATCAGACCGTCCAGCTCCGCCTCCATCCTTGCCAGAGCCACCGGGTCACCAGCCAAACTAGATACCATAGATTGAAGGCGTTTCACCGACTGGCCAGGTTCGGGAGAACGTAAGGCCTGAGACGGGCCTTTTATAGGCCGCTTTGCAGAGCAGGCCGGACCAGACTTCCTTGTTGCCTTCTTTGGGGCCATCCCTACTACTGGTGTGAAAGAAAATTAGATTTAAATTAAAATAAAATAAAATAAAATTCAGCAAATTAAAATGAAAGTAATAAGATTATTGAATTAACGATAAAGCACAGTTAAAGAAATAAATAAGTACCCAGCAGCAACGAAGGACCCAACCGGCAGCAATTCACAGTGGTGTGGCAGTACTTAAGACAGCCAGGCCAATATCCAAAGGCACCAGGAGTCAGAAGCAAATGCGGCCTACGCAATACACCAACATCCACAAGAGGCCGCCACCTGGCAATAAAAATTGCCTTGCAATGCACCCGGCTGCCACCAGAGGCCGCCACACAATTCTTTGACTCAATTGGAGGGGAAGGCAAAATGGCGCTCCCGCCAAAATTGCTTGGGGATGAAGCAGGCAGCCAGGGGAGCCCACCCTGGGCTAGGTGAGTCACCCCCAAAGCCCTGACCGCCTCTCCCGGCGCCCCCAGAGGCCCAGAAAACGGGGGAGGAAGGAAACGGCCCCCCGGCCGGGCCTACTAGGCCGCAGCAGTCGCGGGCCGCCGGCCCACGCACCAGGCCAGCGAACCCCGGCGCGGGGACGGCCCAACGGTCACGGAGGCCCGTCCGCGCCTCGCGCCCGCGGATCAGGGCCTCGCCAGGGGCCGGGAAGGCCCAAAAGGACGGGGGGGGCAGGCGGGCGGAGAGGCCCACGCCCAACCTGCCGCGGCGCCCAGCGCAGCGCGGCCCGCCCGACGCGGCGACCACGCGCCGCGCCGGAGTCTGGGCCCACGCGAGGGCCTCCAAGGCCCGATAGAACCCGTGGGGGGGGGCAGCGGGCGAAGGAGAACAGGCCCCACCCGGGCCGACCAGGCCGCGGCGGCTCCGCCGCGCCCGCAGGCCCACACGCGACGGGCAGGCGCCGCCCGGCGCGGCACAAACCTCCGCGGCCGGAGATCGGGCCTCCCCCGGGCCCCCAAGGCCCGATGGACGCTGGAAGGGGGGGGAGCGGAAAAGAACAGGCCCCGGCCGGGCCAACTAGGCCCCGGCGGAGCCGCGGCCCTCAGTAGCGGCCTGCAAGGCCGAAGCAGGGCAAATTCGGAGGCCCTACTGCAGGGAGGCGGGGGGAGGAAGGAAGGCTATCCCACCTGGCCCTGGGTCCTGTGGCTCGGCCGAGAACCGGGCCGTCAGCCACCCGGGGCCAGAAGCCTCGCCCCCCCCCTGAGGGTAATAAGCTGGGAGCTCACCCTATGCCGAAAAAAAAAAAAAACAAAGGGGGGGGGTTATGAAAGGGACCAAAACAAAAGACAAAAAGTGGGGGGGGGGGTAAACCAAGGAAGAACGATACTAAAAGGATGAGAAAGCAAAGAAAGCAAAAAGGGAAGGGAAAAATCCACAAAATATACGACCAGACTCTCGCTGAAGTCACTCGGTGCAGATAGATCCGATGTCCACAGCGAAAGAGAAAGAGAAAGCTGTGGACCCTGCTTATATAAAGCCATTAATCCCACCCCTAAATTGGCAACATCAAATTTACCCCAGTAACACAATCATCCAATCTGCTCCAGCCCATTGCCATCAATGGCCTGGCTACTAACTGGGGGTTTTGTCTGGCCCCATCCGCAACACGTGCTCTCTCTTTTATGAGAACACGCTTTAGAAAAACAAAGGGCAGAGTAGAGAATTATGTGACCTAGAAGCTAGAAGCTGGCAGGCTGGGCAGCTGGGAGACAGAAACATACCTGATTCCCATTTGAATCCAAGACTAAGGGAGAAGCAAGGCCTTCTTGGGGGTGTTAAAGCTGTGAATCGCTCCACTGTAGGTTCAGGTTGTATATATGTTGAAATAAACCACATATCTTAAAGACACCACAGTCTCTGCTGTCCCTAATTCTGAAGGAAACATGACCCCTGGGCAATCTCACACCACTCGGAGATTGGGGTGGTGAGTAAATGTGTTTTAAAGAGCTTCACAAAGCAGAATAAAACAGACCTATGACCAAGTGAATGCAAAAAGGACATGGTATGAAAATACCATTCATCCCTAATAGTAACTACTGTGATAGGATCACTGCATGGTTTTTTCCCACTGGATAATTTTCTTTCTTTCTTGGCTGGGAACAATCCAGTGTACACATCAGGCTATTTTGAAAGAATGCTAGGGTGGAAAGAAAAAAAGCTTTCCATGAATATTCCCCTCTTCCCTGACTTATTCAGCCTAGCAGAAGCTGTTGTCCTCAAAAGCATCATTCAGTTCTTTGTCACTGATCATCAAGACTAAAGTAAATCTTCCCAAGCTTGAGCAGTTTGTTACATGCATATTCTGCATTATTAGGATTTTGGCATATTTTATCAACAAACAATGCCCCAATGTGGCGGAACAAGCAAACTGCTTATCAATGAACTACCCAAATAGCAGCACACACTGTGAAAACATAATGTGATTCCACTGTATGTCCCTCTGAATCGCTGTTCAATTTTGAAGCGGTGTTTCTGTCTAAAGTTGCCTTGATAATGGTGAAGAGTGAAAATGCAAGCTGCAGTATGTGGCCTGACACGGTGAAAGTAGGTGAAGGGGGAAGATAGGGTGGAGCTGTGAATATAAATGCGGAGAATTTCATATTTCAACCCCATCATGAATATTCCCATTTATTTTAGCCAGACTAATAGGAAAAGACAGGTAAATCTTAAAGGATTGAGAGCAAAAGCTCAGGAAGGATAAGCCAATGAAATTCAGAGGATTATGGAGGAACTGAGAGAGCTTATGCAAATGTGATTGCTCTAGAAAGACAAGCTGACAATCTCACAAGGCCATGTCCCCTTGCAAGAGCTGACAGTTTGGAAATACATACAATTGTTTCCTAAAAAGTATTACAAATCATTCACAGAGTTGCTAACTTTCGATTTGAAAAGCAACAAAAGTAGAGCATCATGTAGATTGGGGACAGAGCCTGATCAGTTTGGGATTAAAGTGGGTGAAAGCATTTGGGGTGCATGTCTGGAGTTTATTGATTGCCTGCCAGAACGTGGCTTTGTCTGAAACAAATTATGCATAAGAACAATTGTTAGAGTCTGGATCTTAAACCTGATGGTAAATAGGGCTGTATCCAACTAAGACATCCTATTTCTGCAAGGATTTCCACTTATGTAATGGGACTCCGCCCCCCAACCCTGCAACTCATTTTCCTGTGTGCCCTAAATCTGTTTTAGGGGTTTCCTCAAACTGCCAGGACAGATTTGGGGAGTGTGTGGGACACATGCAGGGCCATTTTGAGAGGCTGCCCACCTGTCCAACATCTGATTTCACCAGGACATCTGGTGAAGTGTTTTTCTTTGCCTGTAGAATTTGAACTCAAACAACACAGACAAAGGAGAATATGTCACCTGATATCAGGGTAATGTCAGGTGATTGGTATGTGGACAGCCCCACCCACCCCTCAAAATAGCTTGTGGGGACTGAGAAGGCCATGATCTGGTCTGCCCGCTGAATCCAGTTCCCCACCCCAGTACGAATAATTGCATCTTTTATATGAAATAAAGGTAGGTTCATTTCAGAGGTTGTGGGGTTGGTTTTCAGATTGTTGCATGCATATGTACATTGTACTTTATATATTGATAAGTTATGAAAATCTGGAGGTGTAAGGTACTCTAATGACATACCTGAAGGTGATCCTCTAGCTATGAAGAAAAATGTAGAATCCTGGAAGTTAAAAAAATGACATAGATGTGCATATAAATTGGTTCTGAGTCAGTGATGAGAGAAGATGGTTTGCAGAGATGCCACCAAACTGCAGGGATTGAGAAATCATTATGCATAGCATAGTTTCCAACCAAACTTAAAGCTATCCTAATATTTATTTCTTGATAACACTGAAGAATCTGTGTATAGTTGACACTGATGACCGTTAGCAGTTGAGTGTGGCATTATGGGAAATGGTGCCTAGCAGAGGAAAGCTGATAAAAGAATTATGGGTTCCAGAGAAAGGCAATAATTTTTGCCTTCAACTCGTCTACAGGCGTGGACTTTGGATGATACGATTGTCTCTATGAATTTCTAACAATTAATATTCCACATCCCATAGCATGTTTCTTTCTGAGAAATATTATGGTCCTGAATGCCCGAAGCTTCTCACATATCAAAATGCTTTGAGCATTTTGTCAGTTGCCAAGCAGTCAGGAATTACTCCCTCTAGCTCTGCTGACACCTGTCTGTTATAATATATATCTTGCTGCACCATTGCCTGTTTTTTTATTACTATTATTTTACATCTCAAAATTCTCTATACCTTTCTTAAGGCCTCTCCTAGACTATAAGATCTGGACTAGATGTGATGTCAGTTGCATGAATGCAATCAACCAACATGTTTGTGATGTGAATAGCAGGCCTACAAAAACCTGAGCAGCCTCGGGCCTATGTGGAATGGGGAAAGATAAGTTGAAGTCTCTCTTTCTGCTACAAAAATGCCTTCTTAGCCACTGCTACTTATGTTTTGAAAGATGCCTCTATGAGCTGCTGTTTCCTTTATACTTTATAATATGTTCACATCCACACCATTCATTTAAAGGACATGGCTGCCCACGGCCCACAAGAATCCTGAGAACTGCAGTTTACCTTCACAAAGTTAAGATTTGCAGCACAACAAACAACAGTGCCCAGGCAGTGGCAGAGCTTCATGCTCCGGCACCAGGGGGCAGAGAGGAGGTAGGGGTGGGGCTGGCGCATGTCCTGGGGGCATGGCGTGGTGCCCGCAGGGGCATGGCGCCCAGTGTGGGCGGGGGGACAGCCGTGATGGCACCCTACTGGGATCGTGCTCCAAGGGGCGGTGCGCTCCCCCCGCACTCCTTTTGTGTGCCCAGGATGCTTTGGGTAAAACAATGTGCTTTAAATGTATGGGGTAGATATGACCTACCCTGGGCAAGGCAAAGCGGGAAAATGCCTAGTCTGAATAGGTAAGGTAGAACCCTCTGCTATCCAGGGAACACCCCAGTTGTAGCATACCTTCCAAGTGTCCCTATTTTCCAGGGACAGTCCGAGAATTACAAAGGCCATCCTGGCTTCTGAATTGATTCTGGAATGTCCCTATTTCCCCTCCCATCACCACTGCCACCAAGCTTGGGGAGGAGTATGAGCCGGTGCTTGTCCTGAGTGCCAACAATGGTAGCTGCTGTGGCTGCAAGGAAGCATTCTGTTGCCTCTCCATGGTCGCCGCTGCCTGCCTCCTCCCTTGGCAACTTGTAGTGGCTGCTGGAAGGCAGGCAAGGAGGAGAGGCTGCCACCCAACCCCACATGATGTACTGGCTTGGGGGGGGAGGCAGAGGGCACGGCAGCCCTGGGCAGGAAAAAAAGGGGGAGTGGAGCAGAGGGCAGGGAGTCTTTTAAAAAATGCTTTGTGCATCTATGTCTAATCTTGCCTCTTTCTAAATTTTATTTATTGGTGCATGCTTTTCTTTTGTAAATCTAACTAAGAATAAACTAAAACAAAATTCAGATTAAGGCATTTTTCTCAGGACAGTAGAGGGTGGGTGTGCTGTGTCCTATTGGTGTAAGTGGTGGTGGCACTCACCCTTCTTCTAATAGAAAATGCTCTACAGATGGCGGGGGGGGGAGACACAAAAAATGGGGTGTGAAGGAAGGTCTGGGAGTGTGAGAAATGTCCCTATTTTCATCTGAGTAATGTTGGAGTGTATGTCTGTAGCCCTGGTTGTTCACCATACGTGGCAGAAGTACAAAGATCTATTGGTTCCTGAAGAGAATGGCAAATAGAGAACGTTTCTGTAGTTGCGAAGGTTCCGATTTTCTTTAAAATGAGTCCTGCCCATTTGCTTTATGTTTGAGCCTAGGATTACAATGACACATCTTTCTGCCAATTATCCATGACCCATGGAATATTCCTCCTTTATCCATTGATCTTTCAAGATTGTTTTCCATGTAGATAGACATTAGCGGACTTTTTAAACTTCAGCAATAACGTGCCATAACATTTCCTAGCAGTTCTGTCCTATTAATTCTCTGAAAATCTAAGGACAATGTATGTTAATTGAACTGTAATGCTACGATCGAGTGATGTACTGCTAATGGTATGTGTACCTGTAAGTTAGATATAATTGCTTTAATTGTTCCTTTTATTGAATGTACAAACACCTCTAATGCAATTCTACCTTCAGAGCCAATAGAGTGAATAGTTAAGCGATTTAATATATGTTGTCCCCCTACAGTTCAATGCTGGGGAAATTAATTTAATTTTGTGCAGTCTTCAAGCAAGTGTTGGACTAAATGCAATTAGTTTACTGAGACATGAACAAACCAAGGACAGGATTTAATTATATTTGTAGAAACATAATCTAAAGCATTAGGCTGTGTTTCTTTTACTATCTAATGGTCCTTGATTTAATCTTTACAGGTAAATAACCCAGATTTTTTTTTAGTAATTACAAGACAATGGACAGACTAATCCAAGACACAGGCAGATGGTGCTGACAAGGATCAATACACAGCACTTTTAAACAGGCATCAACATACACAACAAAATGAAACAGAAACGTAAAAGAGATGGTTCCATGGGATGCAGGGACTTGATGAATAGACTTTCTTATTTCAGTTATATGTACACTTCCCTAAGAGTAAGACACATTCAACACAGTGGAACTTACTACTCTATACCACTGAGCCTCTTGGGCTTGTCGATCAGAAGATTGGCGGTTTGAATCCACACAATGGGGTGAGCTCCCGTTGCTCTGTCCCAGCTCCTGCAACCTGGCAGTTCGAAAGCACACCAGTGCAAGTAGATAAATAGGTACTGCTGCAGCAGGAAGGTAAACGGTGTTTCCATGTGCTCTGATTTCCATCACGGTGTTCTGTTGCGCCAGAAGCAGTTTAGTCATGCTGGCCACATGACCTGGAAAGCTGTCTGTGGACAAACGGCGGCTCCCTTGGCCTGAAAGCAAGATGAGAGTCGCAACCCCATGGTAGCCTTTGACTGGACTTAACCATCCAGGGATCCTTTACCTACTACTGAGTAAACATGCAGATTGTGCAGTTATGAAGTGCAAAATTACTCAAGGCTCCTAATACTCCAGGGTATATTCTTGCTTGCCCCACCACAAATCACGATAATTGCATACTATTGTTTATTTTACTGTCCTGTACTACCTCCATTATGGAACTCAAAGTGGCATATATGTGATTCCCAGGTTGCCTCTTATTCAGAAAATAACCAGATCTAGACCTAGGATAGGAAGGTTGCTGTATCCTGTGGCTTCAGATCATGTTCTTTTTAGACCTAGGCTGGCAAGCTGCTTCTTCCCCTGTGTTGTGAGATGACATGGATGTTTCATATTCTGTTCTCTGAAATCTCTTTGAACCCGCTTGGTTATTAACTGTGAAAAATCACATAAAGTATTTATTCAAGGCATGTTTCCGTATCATCATGAGAACACACTCATGAGCCTGACGCTGCTAGTTAAATTAAATAGGTGTTAAAGCTTTTTTAAAACGATAGATGGAAAGCAGAAACTATAAAATGCAAACATTCACTTGTAAGATCTTCTAACAACATTGAAAGTGTGGTGTTTTGCTTCAGTTTAAGATTAATTGATATGCCACCAGTTATGTGGCTACCAATTTCTACAGTTTTTTCCCTTCTATTAATCACACCAGCTCTTATTTTGAAGTTCACAGGACTAAACCGGGAATAACGCCCTTCAAGGTAACTTAGTGCAAATGCAATCTGAACCAGTCATATATCCTCCTTTTCCCACAGAGAAATAAAACTCTTAAATTAACTTCATATTGAAGTTCAAGTTAATTGGTATTTGGAAAAGGTTATATCCCCAAGGAACTGACTTCATATTTTATTCCAACTGCCACTCTTCCTACTTTTGCCTCGTCTTTTCTTTAGAATATCCCAGAAAGCAATGGAAATTCAAGCGGGAACTCTTGCAGTGTTACAATAGCATTGATGTTTGTTCCAGCCAAAGAACCATGGGTCTGGATCAGACAATATTTACCCTGGGTCAATCTCAGGCATATATGATGGAGAGTGGCAGCATGTCTTGCCTTCCTTTATCCCACCCAGCACACTTTTCCTTCCTTTGGCATCCCAGTTGGAGGGATGATAGGCTCTGAATACCATTTGAATAGGGATTTCAAATAGGAAAAGTTTCATAGGTTTGTTTTGCATAGGTAATATCAGAGGAAAAATACAGGAATCAAGTATTGATTGGGCCCGATGTGCTGATGCCCACAGAAGACAAGTTGAAAGTGACAATGTGCAATGTTCTGATGGAGCCTATCGGTGTTAAATCTAGTGTGCGTAGGTGCTTTTTGAACGTTGCACCTTGTCAAATTCAGCTTGTCTTCCCGTATGGGACATTCCCAGGCCTCCCTGATGTTCTACCACCGAGCTGTAAACCTTCCTCAAGTGGATATCCATACAATACACAACATTTGAAAGGTTTGTTGCCATACACATAGGAAATGATGCCAATTATTCATACGTGAGGAAAAACTCTGCCAGAGAATCCATGCAGTCCTGCCTTGACCAATGCCTTTCCCCACCCCTGCACTATCCTGTTAAGTGACAATGACACTAGTATTGGGAGAAAAGCCCCATGACATCACCCTACACACTAGACACTCCTATCTCCATCACTGTCCTAAAACCTTCCAATCTCAAACAAGAAGTGTCTACACACACACACACACACCACTAAGCATTTTGTGTACGTTTGCAACCTCAAAACATTTTAGAAACTGTTTCATCCTAACTTTTCATGTGTTGATCATTCGCTGGTTAGAATGAATTTCTTTTTTCTACTCGTGTTATGCTTTGCTAATTGCATTATATGGTTAGCTTTAATTTGTTACAATCATTAGTTTTCCTCATGTAAATTCTAATTAACATTATTTCTACATCACTACAATAAATTATTAAGGGAGATGGTTGTCCTGAAGGACACCACTTAGGCACTCCCTCACTCCCAGCTCAGTGACCTGAATGGAGATGTGGACAGCTTAGTCCGGGCATAGAGAGAATGAGATGAAACTATAATGTGTTTGCCAGAGAACACAATATGCTTTCCTACTAGAGCATTTTATTTAGGAGAAAGTGAGGCATGTATTTCCAAAACAAATGATTAAGAAAATGGAAGGGGAGCTCCTGAGATGCCACGTAATAGTCACCTCTTTATTAAAAACTTGGTGCTTCTATTGGCTGTGGAAGTTCATAAGTGACAATGACAGTACCAGTCTAGGACATTTTGCTACCTAAAGTGTATCCCACGGGTATGTACCTCCATCTGGTAGAGCCAATGCTTGAAAAAGTCTGATGGCCCCTCCACACTGTTGTTCTGTTGTGAGTGTCTTCTGCAACATGTTCTTGATACCATAATGACCCATTAGTGGTGGATTTATTCTGCTTTTGTTTTGTTCTGTGATGTTGCCCCAATGTTATCACATTCCTGCTGTGTGGAGGGGCCATAGCACAACAGAAGAAGGAGAAAAACAAACTAGAATATTTGTGGTAGGAACAGTTAGGGATTCAAGAAGGAAGTTATGGAAGAAGAACTGATTTCAAATGAAGGGTGACCATCCTCAAACATTTGCAGGCACAAACAGTATCAAAGGCGGGATTGTGTGTGACCACCCTGATAATAGCATGCACATATATAATCATGACTTTACAATAGAAATGATATCTGGAGGGATCCTTACTGCACTATTCAGACACTAATTCCTACCTTCATCAAGTCTCCTCCACTGATGGTGCCACTTGAAGGAGGCTCCTTCAACTAGCTGCAAGGACAGGTTCAAGGACAGACCACAGGCTAGGAACAGGTGGACAATTTTGTATGGAAGTGAAAATACGTGATACCTATTGTACTTACACTTCACATTTTTCAGCAATCGTTGGCTTTTTTGCCATTTTCTCTGCATTTTTTCTCCTTGTTATTCTCCGCCTTTCTTTTCCTTCATGCATAATTAACAGTTCCTCTTCATCTTCCAGTCTTTCTCTTTTTACTTTTTTTTTTTAACAAAATGTTATAAGAATGAGTAGTTAGTCATCACTTGTAATTAGAAACAGCAACAGACAGCAAAACTCAGTCATGTTTAATAAGGCTACAGTACTCTTCCAGTGTAGGGGGAAAGTGGTGTAGAAACATGACCTACTTTCTCTTTCACCATTTTTCAGGTGCACTTCTATTTACCAGCTACACAGATTAGTCCTGGCTAAATAATCACTCCCTATCTTCAGTTCCTGAAGATGATATTTTAAACAATCTTATCATGAAAGAACATTTTTATGCCCATAAATCACCAGGCAAACTATCTTAGCCTTTCTTTTTAAAAAAATGTATTTTAGTTTTTTGAAGAGCTTTTCTTGTGAAATAGATAAAGTCCTTCCACTGAACTTAAAACAGAGCAATCAGTTTCAAACTCAGTCCATGCATTACTCACACATATAGTACAGATCTGTGTTTAGCCCCACTTCCAAAATTATGCTCCTCCTCCTGCCCCAAAAGTTAAGACAATCATTTACACTATAATATCTGCAGTGGGACGTCTTCCCTATGCATGGAATCTCCCTGTGCAATTTAGAACTCTGCTCACCCAAGTTTGTTCCATGGATTCCATGGATTCCGTTCAACTTCCAAGGTATATCTGTACTCTATTTCCAACTTAAGAATGGAAAGCATAATGCTGGTGAACAACAAAAGAGGTTTAAAGATGCTCTCAAGGCAAATCCAAAAAACATGTAATATAAACACCGACAACTGGGAAACACTGGCTTGCAAGTGCTCCAATTGGAGAATAGCCTCTACCAAAGACATCATGGACTTGGAAGAAGAATGAACTCAGGGGCTGAAAAGGAGAAGTGAACTAAGAGGAAGGCACATTTGGCAAATCCTCACCGTCATCAATTCCTGCCCGGAAACCTATATCCCCACTGTGGAAGGATGCAGAATTGGCCTCCACAGTCACTTACAGACACACTCTTAAGACCATATTCATGGAAGACAATCTTACTCAGCCATAAGAGATTGCCAAAGAAGAAGATACTAAAGGAAAGTGTACATAAAAATGCATATACTAGTAAAAAAGAAATAAAGATAAAAGAATAGCATACCCAAACACACTGTGATGGAAAATTGCTTTGCAAGAATGTGTGTATTAGGGAAACTTGCATACAAGCATGTGTATGCTAAGAAAATGTTCATGAGGACTTTAAAAAATATCACAAACTGATGTGAACATGTGGAAAACTGAATTTAAGATTGGAAAAATTTGGGGAGGAAATTGACAGTCACCCATTCCAATACTCACTCCCTGCTAGGTCAGAATGTAAAAAGAAACCATAGAAAAGCAACTTTCAAGTGAGATGCAGAGGAAGCAAAAGAGGGAGGTGTGAGTTTTAGGACTCTGTAAGCTAAACTATCTTGGGGTGGTGGCTGCCTCTCTGGAAATATGATGAAAGCAGCGGCTCTGGCTGTCTGTTTAAACTGCGCCTCCACCTATGCTCAGCGCATATGCTTGAAAAATAAACTCAAATATTATAAAATGCCACAAACTTCCTTCCACATGATAATGTCTCATAGCTCAAAAAAAGTGGGGTGGGTCCATTCAAAGCAGTTAACTTTCAGCTTGCATGTTTTCCAATAAAGGCATCTGAAGGAACTGTCTGACCCTCAGCTGCAACAAAACACACTAATGAACAAGTGCCGGCCTTTCTATCGAACAGGGCAAAGCAGTCTGCCTCAGGCAACAGATTTTGCCTCAGGTGTCAAAATACTTTGGGCTCCCTGCAGCAAACAACCCATTAGTGGTTCACTGGACCTGCTGTGAACGCTGCAGTGGAGTCAATTCACTGGTCAAACAGGAGTCATTCGTCGCTTCCTCGCAATAAATAACTCTGCTGCAAAGCCATTTACATGAAGCAGAGATCAGTCAGTAGCGATTTAGCTGTGTGTGACATTAAGCAAGGCATTATCCGGCCTGTAAGCATGAGCCCTCAACCATAGAAGGAAAGGACAATAAGGACAATTTCCAGGTTCACTTCCAAAAGCAACAGGTATGACATCCTATTCACCCAGGGATGACAGAAGATGACTTGGCTGCAGCTGTGGCAGGCAGCAAAGATTCCAGCTGGGGATTAAATATGAAAATACGTATTCTTAAAACATGGGTTGAAATTGTCACCTTATTTATTTTCCATGCTGCCCCAGATAATAGTAAGTCTTTTTAATTTAAAAGTGGCATGTTCACTGGGTAGGTGAAGTTACAGGCTTGCTTTCAACATTAGTCATACTAAGAACAGACTCATGTAAATTAATGTCCATGAATATCTCAGGTCAATTTATTACAGCAGGTCTACTCTGAGGAGAACTTGGTTGGGTACAATCAACAGTTTACATATCTCTGGCCCCTACTTACTTGTTCCATTTCAATTAGTGTCATAATCTCCTGTGAATACAGGTTAAAGAAGATTGCTTTTCACTGCAGTCGTGTCCTCCCAACATTGATTTTGCAGTATTACTAATCTTCTAAGTTAATAAAGCAATGTACTTAGAGGAAATGAATGTAGATTTTCCCCCTTACCTAAAAAGGAAAGTGATATTTAATCATCTCATATATTCTGTCCAAAACCTTCTGAGATAAGTCACTAAGGCTGCATACACACCATACATTTAAAGCTCATCTAAAAGCATGTGACTTCCCCCAAGAATCCTGGGAACTGAGATTTGTTCAGGGTTCTGGAAGCTGTAGCACTGTGAGGGGTGAACTTGAGTTTTTGGGAATCTTTGGGGAAGCAATGTGCTTTAAAAGTGCTTTAAATGTATGGTGTATACACAGCTCTTCATTCCCATTTTCTAAGGAAGTAATGCAAACAGGATTGAAGATCAGGGCTCATGAAAACGGTTCATGTGGGTAACCCTGCGAGACCAATTAATAATCCTGGCTCTGGGACAAAAGGACATTTATTAAGCATTTCAATGCAGCCCATGAGGGGAATGGCGCATGGAACAGTGGAATACAGTAACTTTTATACAGTTTGCATGTGTATTTGAATTGGTTTTCAGTGTTTTGTTTTGTCACTTGTGTGTTTGCCACCTTGGGCTCCTCTGGGAGAAAGAGCAGGATATACATTTTAAAACTCTTACTACTACTACTACTTCTACTACTGAATACACCACATACACAGAAAGGAGATGTACAACACCATGTCCTCTAGCTCCACCCCCACTGGCCTCACCTACTGAAATTTATACATTCAGTGCAAAGTTTGAAATACAGTGGTGCCTTGCAAGACGAAATTAATCCGTACCGCGAGTGTCTTCGTCTAGCGGTTTCTTCGTCTTGCGAAGCAACCCTATTAGCGGTTTAGCGGATTAGCGCTATTAGCGGTTTAGCGGCTATTAAAGGCTTAGCGGCTTAGCTGCTAAAAGGCTATTAGCGGCTTAGCGGCTTAGAAAAAGGGGGGGGGAGTGAAAAAAAACTCAAGACTCGCAAGACATTTTCGTCTTGCGAAGCAAGCCCATAGGGAAATTCGTCCTGCGAAGTGCATCGAAAAACGGAAAACCCTTTCATCTAGCGGGTTTTCCGTCTTGCGAAGCATTCGTCTTGCGGGGCACCACTGTACATGCACGTCAAAAGATAGTACAGCATATGACCATAGCTGTCAACGTTTTCCTTTTTTAAAGGGAAATTCCCTTATTCCGAATAGGATTCATCGCAAGAAAAGGGGAAAGTTGACAGCTATGCATATGACAGTGGGGGCAGGGCCAACAGGCAAAGTCCCTCCCCCTGCCTCCATGAATTGAATGTATATGTAAAGGCGGCCATTTCAACTCTCCTAGTATCTCTCCGAAACATCAACAAAGATGCTTTTCATGCTAATTTCTTCTTTATCAATATGTGGCCTAATTCACACATGTGCACTTCCACATACACACACTTGCCTCTAGGCACCCAAATTGCTTCTGATTTCCAGGGATAAAAGGCAGTTGCAGGTGCACCGTGGCATAGAAGCCTCATTGCATAGGAAACCACCTTTACAAGGTCAGGCCCATCATTGCTTTCTCTGACTGGCAGTGGTGTTTCAGGGAACAAAGTCATCCAGATGTTTTTTCTTCATCCAGATGTTTTTGACTAGATATGCCAGGGATTGAACCTGGGACCTTCAGCATACAAAGCATGCAAGTCTATTGCTGAGCAATAGCTCTTCAAAATGAAGCCTTTGGCTAGACGGATGAGGAGGGAAAAAAACCAATGTCCTAGAAGTATATTGGATGCTTGCACCAATATTTGTTTCCTTTTATTGTGTGGCTGCTTCCTAATATTTATGCACTCCCCATTCTGTGTGCTGATAGAGGTTCTGAAATAACTCCTGTGGTAATATTGGCATAGGTGAAAGGTCTAAGGGAAAAAAATCCACAGCAAACCAAAACCCAAACAAATCCCAGGCACACTAGACCATGGAAACAGAATGACAGCTTGTGCTTTGCATCCTTCAGTCACTGAGCAGCGTAATTTTTGAAGTGTCATGCATTTCCATGGCAGACTGAACATTTTACTTCACAAGCTGGCAAAGATCTGCTCAAGAAGGCAGAATGTGACCTAGATATTTTCAAACTGACCCTGAACTGACGAGGCCTTGAATGAAGGAAATGTTTTTTCAGCAGCTGAATATGGAATGACTGATTGCAAGTGTGTGGAGTATTTATGATTAATCCTATTAAATGCTGGGCCACTGATGACAGTAGATTGCAAACATCTCCACTTTCCCAGGAATGAGCATATGACAGCCTTTATATGCTTGCCATACTGGTAGACTGACTAACAGTTTTTGCAGTCCAACATACAGGTGATATTGCCATTCATACTGACATTAAAAGATTCTGTAGCATTTTTCTTGACGGAAAAATTGACCACATGTCATTGGGTTGTATCAGGGCCGGCCCAACACACACAAAATGGGGCCTCTCCACCAGCCAGGGAAGAAGAGGTGAGTGAAGATCTACATCAGGAACAAAGAGGGGGGTAGATTTAGCCTCCAAGGAGCACGCCACAGCTGTTGCTGCCACAACAGCAGCAGCAGTAATACATTCCTTGAAGGCCAGATCTGCTGCCCCTGTGGATCCTGCCACCAAAGGCAGTCCCCTCACCTTGCCTCATGGGTGGTCTGGCTCTGGGTTGTGTCCAACATTACTCCTACTCCTACTCATGGTAGATCTACTAAAATGAATGAACATGACTAACTTAGGCTTCTTCATTTCATGGATGTACTCTGAGTAGAACTTCTGGCGCCACCCACAACTGTTGTGTGAGCTACCCATCCCACTATAGTGTCTCCTTTTCCTCTCCTGTCTCTGGGACAGCCTTTATTGAAAACCATTAAACTGCCATTTTGTTTACATTCTCAATAAAACTCAGTTTCTGATAAAAGCCCTGCTCTTGTGCCTGTTGCTCTCCCAAGCAAAGAGCCCTGGTTATGGAGATCAATAACTTTTATGAAAGTTGATTTCTTTTTCAAATCTGCTGTTGCCAAAATTCATTTTGCTGGCAGCTTATTAGATATCTTGAGGAAAGAAAGTTAATTCTGTCATTGTGAATTACTTATAATGCACATGAGAGATGCTTTAAATTTTATCTGCAGTTTTAACAGAAAATGTTATTTAACAGAATTCTTTAAAATCTCCTTGAATGTATATTGAGGACCTAAAACTTTTAAAGATCAATAATACTGAGCAGTTTGAAAATAATCTTATATGTCAGTCTACTACTACCTAGTTGAGAGGCTTAACATGCATGAGGAGATCTTTGAATGGATGCGCAGGGAGGGTGTGGGTAGCGGATGACCCGTGCTCTCCTCGCTGGTCTCCAGCAAGGAGTCCTGGAGCCCCTTCGCCAATTCCCCCATCTGCCCCCCTTTATCCCTGGTGTTACGCTGATTTCCTTCCCCAGCTGGTGAGCTGCCTCCCCCCCTGCTGGGCCCTTCTCCAGCATCGCTTGAGAGCCTAGCCTCCGCCTCTGGCTCCGATGTCAGTTCCCTGACATCCACCTCCCCCCCATGACCCAGGATTTGGGGGGAGGGTTGCTTTGCATGATATATTTGGGTCCCAACCAAGCCTGTAACTGTAAGATGGGAATTTGAAGTAAAAAGGACTGCTGAACTGGTCAAGCCAATCTCCCTATTAAGGTAATGGGCCTGGCCAAGTCTGTTTGGCATCAATTTACGTGTCTAAATAGTTGGTCAAGTGCAGATGCATTGAGACAAAGATACCTGGCTGGTGATGCTCTTTCAAGAGAGTGATAAGAAGCCTCCCTCCCCCATCAACTAGCTGGAGACCACATCTTCTTGTAGGTAAGAGAACAACAGGCCAGGAGCTATCCTTTTTCTAAACTGAAGTTGTGAGCTAAGAAGACCCAATACTCTGTGCTAAAACCAAAGCTATGACCTTGCGGAAGGTCTCCCCTAAAAACTCAATGAGGAAGCAAGATCTGTTGCAGGGTTAGTGCTGTGAACCTTCCACCTTATGATCAGGGTATAAATAAAATCATATATCCTAAGGATACTACAGTCTTCAGTCTTCCTTATTCAAAGAAACTGAACTCTGTGTATGTTCTGGAACCCTTGTAGTCTCTTGTAGCTCAGAGACGGGGTGGTGGTGGTGTTGAACTACTGTGTAGAATAACATAGAGACAGGCAGTATTCCAAATGCCTTCTCCACATTAGCTTAGGCCAGGTGGCTGGTTATCATTTTCATGATAAAAGTTATGTTGCTCATGAATGTTCTAGGAAGAGGAGATCTTATCCTCACTTTTTCAACCTGCATCTAAGTCATTATGGCACTCAATAAAACACCATCACCCTGGTTCTCTTTACTAACAAGAGATGTGATAATGATTAATCTGGAATGAATAGATTTCATCAGACTTCTAAGAATCTGTTTACAAAGGCATGAGTAATGCTGATGGTAACTATCAGTTGAAATCTATATAGCAAACATGTAAATAATTTGATATTCTCTTTTCCATACACAGCAAAAGCTGCATTAAGGCTGCAAGGCTAAGCACACTGACTAGACTGTAAACTCCTTGAAACACAGTGGGACTTACTTCTGATATGATTGCATTGTAAGAGGCTGTTGTGGTATTAATGACTAATTCCAGAAGACAAAACAATCTCAGATTTCACACATTAAAAAAGTGCCCTCAAGGGAGCAGGAAGGGGAGGGGATTATTCTGCTAATGTGGCCATTCACTGCACACTAATGATTTACCACATTGATGCAACTACCGTGCATTAATCTAAAACAACCCATGGAGGCTTCAATTGTGTAAGGGAAGTGGGTATGTGAAGCAACTGCTAAGCACATTCAACTACAGTGGTACCTCGGGTTACATACGCTTCAGGTTACATACGCTTCAGGTTACACACTCCACTAACCCAGAAATAGTGCTTCAGGTTAAGAACTTTGCTTCAGGATAAGAACAGAAATCAGGCTCCAGCGGCGCGGCAGCAGCAGGTGGCCCCATTAGCTAAAGTGGTGCTTCAGGTTAAGAACAATTTCAGGTTAAGAACAGACCTCCGGAACGAATTAAGTACTTAACCCAAGGTACCATTGTATATGCACTTAGAATCGTCACTGCAACTGGGGACCTTGCTTCATAAGGGTTCCCAATCATGAGGTTTCTAAGGATGCTCAGACCTCTTTAGACCTTTTCACATTCAGGAGTGGAAGAGGAAAACCTGGCTTGGAGGCAGGATTGTTGAATGAGTACCTGCATCCACCCCACATTCCACCTCTGCTGCCCTTTCTTTTGAGCGCATGAAGAGGCCTTTAGTGGCTACTTCGCGATGCAGTGGAAACTCAACAATCCCTATGTATAACAAATGTTGCTTTTTAAAACAGACTTTAAAATTTCATCTAGAGGTTAATCAGCAACTAGTAAGAAATATCTTAAAAGCACTGCTTACCAATTATGCATCTCTAACAACAATGCATCACATCTAGCAGAAGACGCCTATGGATGTTAGCTGTAAGAAGAATAGACTTCAAATCCATACACCTACATTTGTATCTCTCTTCAAAGGTCATGGAAATAATAGATGTGTAGCCAAACACTGGCAAAACGTTCTACTTAAAATTCAGCTGTTCTCCCATGTCTGTTGGTACACATTACATCTAACTGATGTACTTTACAACCATCACAGGAACAGAATTCATAAAACATTTACTAATCAGCCATGCATTAGTTATATAGCCAAGGATTTTCTTTTTTTCCAAAAATAAAAATATGGAAATTACATGAATTGGGACTAGATTCCTCTTATTTAAATATATTTTGATGTGAATGCACAAAGCATCAGCAGATAAAATACCTGTTAACACCCAGGGATACACATTGAAGTTTGACAGAACATTACCATATGAATGAACTGCAAAAAAGGTGTATATAAAAGAAATCCTTTGTATTTCTCTTTAGTAATATCTGACACTACATGAGTTTGGGATAATGCATTTACTGCTTTGGGATTGATTGGAGAAGAATCAAATAGATTTATTTTTTATTTTTTTGTAAGTTAACGTACAGCTGCTTGCAGAAGTCCACTGACAACGTTCATCAACGTTCACCCAAGCTTGGTTACTGCACAGGAGCCAACAATTAATGTGTAATGACCTCGGCCATAATCCAGCTTGTTAATAAGACAAATTAGGCTTGTCAGTGAATCGGGCCACAGCTGAAACCACACTCTGAATACAATCTAAATATTCTGGCAGTGGAAAATGACTGGGGAAAAATATTTTGTTCCGACTACATGATGACTGCCTTCATGCAAGCCCCACAACAAAATTCTGAGCCTGATATTAGCCAAGCATGAATTGGGGTGTTACTTGACCTTTCTCCTGAAATGTTGAGAAGAGCAGAGTTCAGAAAATTTGTAAATATTGCTCTGCAAGTACGATAAAATTAATTACAGCTGGGGATTCCCAATTAAGCTAATTGTTTTCATCCTGGGCAAACTGTCTATATTGGTGTACCTGCAGAGAATAAATTATTGCAGGATGAGTTGTAGAACATCTGCTTTCCGTGTAGAAGTTTGTAGGCTCAATTCCTGGCAGCTCTAGCCAGGGCTTGAAATGTGCCTTTGTCTGAAACACTGTGGAGTCACTGCCCATAGGTGCAAACAGTTCAGAACTGCCTCCTGATGTGGAGGCAGAACATAATCACCAGGGTTAGTAGCCATGGATAGTTTTATCTGCCATGGATCTGTTTAATTCTCTCTTAAGGTCATCCAAGTTGGTGTCTATCATTACATCTTGTTGGAGAAAATTCCATAGTTTAACTGTGAAAAAGTACTTTCTTTTGCCTGACCTGCATCTTCCAACATTCAGCTTCATTGTGTGGCTCTAGTATTGTGTGTGTGGGGTGGGGTGGGTGGGTGGGAGAAAGAGAGAGAGAGAGAGAGCTCTATCCACTTTCTCCATACCATGAATATCTTTATACAACTCTCTCATGTCCTCTCTTATTCACATTTTCTCTAAACTAAAAGAAAACTGATCGGGTATGGATCATGTCATTGCCAGCAACACAGAAGCCAATGCCAAAAACTGTTGGGCAGGGAGAGGGTGTATTGGGTATTTATGAATTGCCCATTCCTCAAACAGAGCGTAGGGCAACATACAACATGCAATAAAGGATAAACAGCATAACTCAGCAGCAACAATCTATAAGAGTCAAGCTGCTTGAATCCTGTCTTACTGCTTTGATTTCCACAACTCTTTGAGGTAAGTCATATAATAATACCCAAAGACAGCCAGTAAGTTCTGTATCACAGTGAGGTTTGGACTACAATTCTTCCCATTTCAGGTCTAGCACTCACAGAATCATAGAATTGCAGAGTTGAAAGGGATCATGAGGGTCATGTAGTCTAACCCCCTGCAATGCAGGAAACTTAACTAAAACATCCATAACGGATGGCCATCCAATCTCTGCTTAAAAACTTCCAATGAAGGAGAGTCCTCTCAAGGGAGTCTGTCCAACAGTCAAACAGCTCTTACTGGCAGAAAATTCTTCCTAATGTTTAGTAGGACTCTCCTTTCTTGTAACTTGAAGCCAATGGTTTGGATCATAGCCTCTGGAGCAGGAGAAAGCAAACTTGCTCCATCCTCTATGTGACAGCCCTTTAGATATTTGAGGATAGCTCTCATATCTTCTCATAATAGTCTCATAATCTGGTGAACCGGGTTCGCATCCCCGCTCCTCCACATGCAGCTGCTGGGTGACCTTGGGCTAGTCACACTTCTTTGAAGTCTCTCAGCCCCACTCACCTCACAGAGTATTTGTTGTGGGGGAGGAAGGGAAAGGAGAATGTTAGCCGCTTTGAGACTCCTTCGGGTAGTGATAAAGTGGGATATCAAATCCAAACTCTTCTCTTCTTCTCTTCTCAGGTTCCTCTTTACCAGGATAAAGATAACCAATTCTCTCAACTGTTCCCCATAAGGCTTGTTTTCCAGACCCTTTATCAGCTTAGTCACTCTCCTCTGCACACATTCAAGCTTACAAATTTCCTTCTTAAATTGTGGTGGCCAGAACTGGACAAAGTACTCCAAAGCAGAATAGAGTGGTACTATGACTTCCCTTGGTTAGGACACTAGACTTCTGTTGATGCAGCCTATAATAGCATTAGGCTGCTGCATCATACTGTTAAGCTTGTGATCTACAAAGACCCCCTAGATCCTTTTCAAATATACTACTGGCAATCCAGATGTCCCTCATCTTATATTTGTGCAGCTGACTCTTCCTGTCTATGTGTAGAACCTTATGTTTGTTTCTATTAAGATTCATTTTGTTAGTTTTGACCCAGTTCTCCAACCTATTAAGGTCATCTTGAATCCTGATTCTGTCTTCATTGGCACTGGCTACCCCTCCCAGTTTGGTGTTATATGCAAATATGCTCAGCATCCCCTCAGTACCTTCATCTAAGTTGTTTATAAATATGTTGATCAACAATGGTCCCAGGACAGAATCCTGAGGCACCTCACTTGTCACTTTTTTCCAGAATGATGAGAAACCATTAGTGAGCACCCTTTGGGTTCAGTCAGTCAACCAGCTACAAATCCACCCAACAGTTACCTTGTCTAGTCCACATTTTACAAACTTCTCTGCAAGAATACCATGGGAGAGTCTTGTCAATAGCCTTACTGAAATCAAGATACCCTATGTCCACAGCATTCCTCTGATCCACCAAGCTTGTAACTCCATCATAAAAAGATATAAGATTTGTTTAGCACAACTTGTTTTTGAGAAACCCATGGGATTCTGCCAGCCAAAGTCGCTGCTTCAGTCCACCTCATGTGCAGGCTGGCCATGTAAAGGGACTGCCATTTTGAACTTTCTTATCACTTGTTGGAAGCAAGACTTTTCTTGCTGCCAAATACTAATTGTTTCTGATTAACAGCTCCAATTGAAGCAAGAGTACCTAGAACTGCCTTAGCCCTTGAGAAATAGTTATACAAACTATATTCATATATCACCAAAATCACCAGTCTGGAGTACAAAACACACAGCCCAGGTCCTAATGTGGTATTCCAAAGGGCCACCCATTTTCAACTCTCATCAGCCTGCTTACTAGAAAAGTCTGAACAAAGTTTCTTCTGAAAAATGTAGTGCCATCTTATTAAATAAATTGATTTTTATCTGCTATGGGACAACTCCTTCTAGGTGTCTCAACTAATTGCCAGAAATAATGAGAAAGTGTTGAAGAAAAGTAAATTATAGAAATGTAACTCCAATTATCTCATAAAGAAGACTCAGGACGTGATAAAAAGAGGGAATTAGTTACAGAAAACTTCTGAGAAGTTTTTATTTCAATTACTGTGTATGTCTCCTCCCATTCAAAGTCACCATATTACAGCAACAGCAATACATTCATTACATCCAATGAAGTACACCTTCATTAACTTGAACTGTATTTGCTTATTCCAATGAATTGTGCCCTCTAAATGAAGCTGACTCTATGGACTCTTGGGCCAGCTAATGAGTCTCCTTGTGCAAGAGCAATTAGCAGACAGCCTGTTAAGATGGCTGTCTTCTTTGCACTATTGGAACAATACAAAGCAGCCAATGCCAAAAGAAAGACAAATAGGCTCTGAATGGGTGGTTTATTCATGCATGCTTTGCTATATTATGATAAATAATTTTGCATCCTGTGCTTATGAGCAGAATCTCATGCACTCCTGAATGTCATATAATCAGGACTGTACTCAATGGACTGAATTATATTGCAGTGTTGCACATTGATGAGACTCAAATGTTTAAATGACATTTGCAAAATCAAGTGCTTTCAGCAAAATTGTTCCTCCACTATTTTGCCAATCGTTGCTGTTTAAGGAACTTTTGTACACGTTAAAATATATTTATTTATCACCCTTTCATTTCTAGAAAGCTCATGATAACTTTGCTGTTGAGATTTTTAAAACCATGATAATAGTTTTAAATGTGAAATGAAAACAAACTTCATCCAACAGAGCAAGTAGTCTGGCTTTTCTCAAACAACTGAAAATGACAGATAGTTTTTTTTAATCTTAACAGTGGACAGTGTTTTCAGAGGGTGCAGTCTTCACACTCAAAAAATATATTTGATCCCAAATGTAGTAAAAACTAGTTGAAAAAAGGGCCAGACTAGATGTGAAGTGTCTTTGCTTAGAAACCATCACTGGAGGAAGGAGTATGATTCAGATCAGGTCTGTAGATTTGGGGCAGCATTTGTCAACCCAATTTAATTCTTCCCCGTCCCTGAAGTCCATATTTTATCTGTCTTTCCCCAGCTCCTGCCTCCATGGCTAACAACTGCCTTGGCAGGAAATTAGCTAAATTACAGAAATGGAGGGTTAACTTCCCCACCCAGCAATGCAGCGCCAACTGAAACAGAGAGGATGCTTGATTGGTTTTAAACAAAGAAAAATATGTTGGGAGGTCCAGTCAGGGATATTTAATTTCTCTGTGTGTCCCACTAACATTGTGCAAAAGTTATGGAAGTGGTCACAAAACTGCACAAAAGCAGCAACCGCACCTTACTTTTAGATTAGGATTTTTCTGTAAGAACTTACATTAAGCGACTGGCACTTGCTTTAGGTTTCCAAACTTTTCTGTTCCAGATGCACAGTTGTTCTTCCTCTTCAGTGAGGCTCTGCTAACACATTTTGCCCAGCTGTAGATCAACAAAGTTGCTGCAAAGTATTAAAACACAAGCCCATTGATTTAGCATTGCAGTAAAATCTATTGTAAAGCACAGGCCATCAGAATATCACATAATTCTATTGAACACCTTGCTTTCTTCAGCAAGTAGCATATTTTGAGTCCTGTCACATGGCATTTAACTTCCATTATTGATTTTAATCATGATCAGCATCTATAATTCCTTTCCTCCACCCAATAACATAGGCAGGGTCCAAAAGGTTCTTCCTATAAATGTCACAATGAAATACTATGAATGGGGCATCAAAGGTGAAGATGAGTCATGAGGTGGAACAGCAATAAAAAACATTTTGAAGTAAGTACATGATGTGCAAGTATAGATAAAGAGCTTCAGCTTATACAATCAAAATAGGAGGAAATGCTTCCAGAAAATGTATTATCTTACTGGATTTCTTTCTGCAAGGACTATCTCAGGAAACAGTAACCTAAATCCTGTCCCAGTTGAAATCCATTTATGTTTCTTTATTGTTTCCCCAGGATGGGTTTGGGGGCAGTGTCACATTTTCAGTCTAAAGGTCATCTCTAAATCTAAAAACACAAGTGTTTCATCAAATTTTAGCCTATTCTTAGCTTCTTTTCTGAGATTATAGCTACAAAAGACTGAGTTCAGCTATTGTGGATTTTTAATTTAGCTTTAAATAATGTAATTGTCATATTCAGCCTAAAAAATTTTATTGGAGCTCTGTGAAATATTTCTAGTTTTCAGTGATGGGCTTTTAATGTATGCAGTCAGCATTAGAATTAATGAGTGCAAATCCAGCCCAAATTATTCATGATAACTAAAATACCCACTTTTAACCTTGACCTGTACTTCCACTTATACCTATGTACTTAGTAAAGACTAATTTTTTATTATTCTCACCCACAGAACATATACTTTCACTCTTTCCCTTAGTCAATACTATTGTGTTGAATGGAAGTCCTCACACCGTTTGGACTCTGAAATTTGCTGGCTTCATAAAGTGTATCTACACAATGCCTTTGTAATTTAATAGCTTGGTCATATAGCACCTTCATTCTGAAGACTTAACATGAGTCAAAGAAATCAAGACCAATGAGCTGTATTAAAGGACAAATATTTTATTAAAGGAAAGGACAAATTTAATTGACCAGAACATGTTAAGGTTGTGTTGGCAGATGCAAAATGTATATGCAGCAGAATCAAGGAGATTAGCACATATGGATGAATAAATAATCTGCAGAGTCAGTTGGATGCCCCTTCCCACCACCTCCAATTATGAAATGCAAATACACTATGAAGAAAATGTTTGAAGTCAAATAGAACACCCTCATCTCCCCAGAGATTTTACCTGGTCAACATCATACACAGAAGTCAGCAACCTACAGATCTGTCTGTAAACAGAAATATATAAACCTATATAAATCTATAAATAAGTATAGTAGTGGGATCTTCAATGTGGCATCATCATATAGACATATACCTGCTTTCTATGTATGAGTTTCAGAAGATTCAGAATCTCGAAGGACTTTGAATGATGTTTGCTAAAATCATTGCTACCATTAGCTACGGGCATTAGTGGAAGACAAAAAGCAATAGTACATATTTTTGTTCAGAAGTAAGTCCCACTACGTTCAATAGAGCTTATTCACTGGTTTAAGTGTGCACAGGGCTGCAGCTTTCTTTGGCAGCAACACACTTCACTTGAATCCCATATTAGAAATATGTCACTGCAGGTTAAGATATTTTGGGGGCTATAATTTATTTTCCTTTTGTTTATCAAGCTTATTGCTTTTCTGAAAGCAATGTATATCTGCAGAGCACTACCAGCTACATGAAATCAGGTCCATATTCCATCCTTCTCATGGAAGAATAACCCCAGACAGGGCTGGCTCAAGACATCTGGCATCTGACACAAACCACAAAATGGTGTCCATGCCCCTACCAGGGAAGAAGGAGTGAGAAAAGATCTACAGCAGAACAAGGGGTAAATAAAGATCTATGTTTGGAACAAGGGTGGGAGACCACCAGCAGCACCTCCTATTCGCCAAGAGGCTGCGGCAGAGGCAGCACTGGAGGGGGCACTGCTGAGGAGGGGGCAGATCCAGCCTCTAAGGAGCTCACCGGGGCCATGGATACTACCACAGCAGCGGCAGCAGCAGGCAGGCAGGCAATGCATTCCTTGAAGGTCGTATCTGTTGCCCCTGTGGATCCTGCTGCCTGAGGCAGTAACCTTACCTCGCCTCATGTGTGGGCTGGCACTGCCCCCAGAGAAGTACTACTTCCTGAAAAATATCCAAAGGTAACATCCTTGAGTTACAGGGAAAATCCATGAGCAGGAAACATGTCTCCTCCCATGTTGGTCTCTACAGCCAAAGCAGGGGCTGTAACTCTCCAATGGTTTGATTTCATCCCTGAATGCATACTCTTCCCTCATATCATGAGACAGACAGATGCCAACAGATGGTCTCAAATATGACAGGATGCTCATGCTTTTTGCATTAATTGAACAGCCAGTTGAGTTTAAAGTAATATCATGTTTGTGTGAAACAGCTCTCACAGAGATTATAAATCAGTAGATATCAATAGAGGCATGCTTTTCAAATCAGCCTAATAAATCAACAGCTCATCTGATTTGATCCTCGTTTTATAAGAAAGAAGGTGACATAAAGGAAACAGATTGCCTACAGTTCCCATAAGGACTGGAGAAGGAGTCTCAAAGAGGCTAACATTCTCCTTTCCCTTCCTCCCCCACAACAAACACTCTGTGAGGTGAGTGGGGCTGAGAGACTTCAGAGAAGTGTGACTGGCCCAAGGTCACCTAGCAGCTGCATGTGGAGGAGCGGAGACGCGAACCCGGTTCACCAGATTACGAGTCTACCTCTCTTAACCACTACACCACACTGGCTCTTAACATGCAATATTCTCACTTCACATATTTAGCCAATTTCGGGGGGGGGGCACAAAAACAGGATTTCTGTACCATGCATACTATTCCTGTTATTGTTGTTGGTATATGGAATTTAGTCGTTCAAAAGCAAAATTATACCATACACATTTTCCCCACTTGAAACGGCAACTGCAGGCAGTTTGTGTCAATTGGCTCTCATTTGGTTGCAACTATTTTAACCACACCAGATAGCATCCCCAAACCGTGAACCATTTCTTTCAGAGGGCTTGTAATTCCACCCAGAACAGCCAACTGGCCAATCTTCCAGACACCAGACCAAGCAATAGTCCCAATCTTCCTGAACTCCAAGGGCCACACAAACCTGACTTAAATAGTTTTACATGCCACACCAGTCTCCGAGTGGCGCAAGATTCCAGGGGTATCAGGCGTGCTCAGCAGGGTCTGTGTCTCCTTTTGGACAATGAGGCACAGTGGAGTCTGTGGAGTCTTTATGATATATGGTTTATTTGCACATATATACAACTTGCGTCTAAATGGAGAAAGCGCAGGGCATTCACATCCCAAGAAGGATCTGTTCCTCCTGTTGCTGCAGCTTCAGATTCCAAGAGACTCCCAACATCATATCAGATGCTCTTTGCAGCATAAAAGAGAATGCCTGCCTCATGCTCCGCTCCCCCTTCAGCTTCTAAAACTGACACTTTTCTCCTGTTCACTTACCTCCTCACCCACTGCAATTCTGCCCATCCCTCATGAAACTCTGCCCTTTTGTTTCTGCTAACTATCTCTCACCTCAGGGAGGGGCTTTGTCCATTATCTGTCCATTCCAGAGAGTCTCTGTTAATGACCTTCTTAATGGCTTGGCCATTCCAGTGATTACCTCCTGATAGTTCTTCTGCCAAGAAGCTTCCTGGACACATAAAAGCTTGTCTAGACTCTAGCTCCCACTAGACCCAGGTATTTAGGGGTTTGCTTAAATTCTAACCCTTTACTGAATCCAGATGTTTTAGGTGAGTCTTGCCACGCCCCCCCAAAAACATATAATAATACAGTTCAGTGTCAATAGTGGAAGGAAAATGTTAGATGTTGAGAAACTGATAAACAAGTTGAAGATACACAATTTTAGGGTGCAGCACCTCTTAACATACTGCAAGTGATGCAGGCACAATAACATGTCTATTTTACAAGATAAATCTAGATTCTGTCCTGCTCCCACCCTCCCAGTGTGGATTTAAACAGCTGCCAAGCAGAGAATAGGTCTTATTTCTTGCCTAACTGGAAAATGTTTTTAAATTGCTCCCCAGTGTGATGTTTGTTTCAAAATCCTTTGTGTAGCTTCAACACCTTATGGCTGCCGGAGAACACTTGAAAACACTTCTTGCAGTAGTTGTGTTTGCTTCTGACATTAGTGGCCCCTGTTCAGTTCAGTATTCTTTTAAATTTACCATTCTGCATTATAACAGCTGGCCAGCAAGTGCAAAAAGAGAAAAATCTTCCCATTTTATTGATTAAGGCCTCACAGAAGGAGAAGGGGACATATTTATTCATTAGAAAATGTACCCTTTAAAGATAGTGCACTTTCCAGAAGGCACTAAGAATAATGTATTTCTGACATAGCTATAGAAAGCAGAGTGGAGGGTTGCCTCCAGTCCTTTCAACCCCCCTCAAGACTGGTGTAAGAGGGGATGACACTGTAATTTGGGGAAATGCCTTGCACATTAGTAGGGATAGAAAAATCTGTTTCTAGGTTTTAAAAAATATATCCATAGAAATATGAAATACTATTTATATATTTCATCACAATATGTACATATTTATCACAATGTATGGCTTTCTAAATGTTCCCCCCACCCTATAATTGGAATCCAGGTCTCCCTAGTCCAAATTCTTTTTTTTTTTTAAAGGTGCATCCTTTGTCTTACAACTTTGCCCTTTCTCCAGTCCTATTTTTCATTCATCTTAACTTTTTAGGTTACTTACTTAGGGACATCTCTACAATATATACCATTTTAATAAATAAATAAATAAATAAATAAATAAATAAATAAATAAATAAATAAATTCTTCCTGCCCCCAAAATCACAGGGGGTAGCAGATGAGAAAATACCATTTCCCACCCCCCAAAACTGCAAAGACCCTAACCCTTGCAGAACCCCCATGCCTACCTGTTTGAGGTTTGGCAGGCTTTCTTCCCTTAAAAGGGATAGTAATGCCAACAAATTTCATCCAATTCTGCCATGATTTTTAAAAAAGTTATAGGAATTCTCTTTAAAATGCGCTCTCTCTCTCTCTCTCTCTCTCTCTCTCTCTCACACACACACACACACACCAAACCTCAGACTGTAAACCATGCAGCACAGAAAACCCAGCACCTATTTGACTTCATCTCCTCGGAAAATCTGACTATAATTTTTATCCAATTAAAATGTGGTTGCCATTTGTTTATTTTCCTATATAAGTCAACGGATAGACATTTGAAGCCTCAGATTTTCTGAAGCAAAGTTCTGAGTTGGACCTGAAATGTACCAGATTGTGACCAAAGCATTCAGAGTCAAATTTTGTCTTCCAAAGTGGGATCTGAAATATACCTTGCCGTTGGTGCACACACCTAATAGAATTGCCCTGAAACATCAATGCTTGCTTTCCTTTCTTCGTTACTCTCTCTCTTAATGTTTTTCCCCTCGTCTTTTTTTGTTTTGCTGTCTGTATTTTTACCATGCAAGGATGCTCTTTGCTGCAGCACTACAGGCATTCTGATCTGTTGAACAAATCCTTTCATTATTAGTATTCGAAGTACAGGTCAGCGGAATTGCTCTGACAGCAGTGGAAGCTGCATTACTCACCCTTATTAGAGATGGCACTAGCCCCTTTGTGATCGGTACCATACATCACTAGGAAAGCCACAGCAGACTAAATTAGGCCGTTTTCATTTTCTCTTTGTTTTAGCATGTCATAACAGGTCACTGTTTCTGCATTAGCAAAAGGTCGGATTAAGGTGAATAACCCACAAGAGAGGGGACTTTTCATATGCAGGCCCAGGACAAATTAAAGCAATGTTTGACAGATCTGCCAATCTAAGCACAATGCTGCACCAGGACTGCCAAGACTGACTGCCATCTTCTGGTCTGAGTAAGCTTGTTACGGAGCTTAAAGATCGCTGCTGAGTGAGCCCAGCCACAAATCACAGAAGTGCAGTAAAGGAAATATCAGCTCATAAAACAATTAGCCCAGTTCACTGCAACAGCAGGAGATGCACTTTGTCAAAAGCACATAGATTACTGCAGTCCTGTTCCTGCATTTCTGGCTTCAGCAGAGCAGAGGACTGATCTTCAGAAGAATTTGTTAAAAGAGGGCGGGAAATTGTTGCTTACGGGGTTTAAAAAATCAGCAATGCCACCTGCACTTTACAAAGAATAAATCAGAACTATTTTAGAATATGACCAACTCTGCAGAGGTAAAATAAATTAGCACTGATCTCCATTGTCTTTCCAGTTCTGCATTTCACCACTCTGGTCATGTGCTTGTACTTAGCCTCCATAATCACTGTTTACTCTCTGCCTTGTCATTTCCCTGACTCTCACATGCTGTCTTAACTTATCTCAGAACGCCAAAGGCACATGGCAGATAGTGTCATGAGAACCAGATGCACAGTGCTATTTTTCTAGGAAAAGAGGTACTGGAACTCATCACGAACACCGCCCTTGTTCTCTTATAATGGCAATGGCACCCACTTGTGAGGTGAGTTCCAGTGAGTTCCAGCTGAAAAAAAGCACTGCAGATGCAGAGGTTTATCACAGAGAGGGAAGGAGAGGAACCTCTGCATAAATTTTATTGGACTGATGCCTATTCTGATTCTGGTTATGGACTGGAGTCCTCCATGCTGAATACCGATTCCCATTCTTGCCTATGGCTTCACATATGCATTGAAACCAAGAAGTTGCTGGAAATCTCAATATTCAATGTCGGTTTTAAAAGTAGGAGAGGCTTGTGGTTGGACCAGTCCCAGTACTACTCAGACCGATGCAGACTTAGTGAACTGGAGCAACAATCAGTATAATAATTCCACCTCTTTGGATCATAGGAGTCAGTTTGTCACATGCAGACTTGGTCTCTCATTGGAAGGCCTTGAGATACCCATATATAGGTAAGAGAGCAAAGAGGTACTGCAGTCTCTTATTGATGAAGAGTCAGCCATTTTCATTTGAGTGGAACACAACATCAAGAATGCCATTAGAATAGGGATGGAATTTACTGTGGCCCTTAACAATTATTTCCTGAAAGGTTTTACCCATTTCCTTAATAAAATCACTATTTATTTAATTTGGCAACACAGAAACCAGGCATCGCTTCATACTGGCATTTTCACTTTGAATATGGGTAAACCTGAATTTTAAATACTGAAGACAAAACTCATTACCAAAACAAATTATTGCTCGATTACTGCTTTGTTACAAATTCCATTACATCCACCAACTTTTAGACCTGTGGTATCAATTCATGATCCATCTAGCCATTTTATTATGCTGAACACACCAAAAAGCTATATAGGTCAGGAATAGGCATGTTTGCTTTATATTTTCTTGAGAGGCGAAACTTCTTAACTGAATCTTACACTTAATCATTCCCAAATCCCAGGCTATAGCAGCTGATCCCTATTTCAATTTAAGATAAAATTCATTTTCTGGTTTGCCATACAACTTTTATTTCAGACTTGACTTAGAGATTTATAACAGGGATATATAGCTTTTCTCGCCAATCACTTCAGCAGCTTTAGTCCCTGTGGCGATTTCCATGTTTCTGAATGTGAGGAAGAAGCACTCGCTGCTGTAAAATGAGATGAAGATGTAGCAAATGCCCTCCTTCTAGAGAAGGAACGGTCATGGGGGGAGTCACTGTGACTTTATCTATGTTGTAGGAAACCGCTATAAGGACTACTAACTTAACCATCACCTTCATGGAATTAGGTTTATTAGCAGGAAAACTGGCTTTCAAAAGCCAAAGCATTATTTGTGGAAAACATCCATTGGTTCCAAAAATGTAAAAAACAAAAGAAACCCCTTCTCATCACCACCATTGGCGGGAGGGGGGGTGAGATGATGCTGAAACATTTGCAAACAGCAGGAAATGCATATGTGTAAGATGCACACTAATCCCCCTTTTCTTTAGCAAAACCATGTGAATATATCATAATCTATGCTCACCTTGGAGGGAAATGGGATTTAAAGAGACCGTTTCTGAAATCTGCATTTGATTATTGCTAGTGGGAGCCTGGGAGCCAGTTTGGTAGACAAAGAATCAGGAGGGGCTATAGCATTGCAGTGGGAGAAGCAAGAACATCTCCTTCCCTAGCAAAGTCTGCAGACATCAGCAGGGGTGACCATTCACTCAGCTATGACGTGCTTGCACTACATTCATCCCACCTCCATCATGACTCTGCCTCCCTCTCTATCATGCTGCGGCCCTGGTAGTTTCACCCAGCATACTATCTCACTAACCAAGCTGATCACAAATGTGCAAGATAAAGAAGTGAATTCTAATAAGAAGCTTGGAGAAACACTAGCTGTTACTACATTAAAATGCTCAGGTCATCAAAAGTTCAGATAAACAGGGATGCTTCTTCAACAGCATTGCATTTACATGAGGATGATGAGAAGGGAGAGGTAGTGAATTTGGATGAGCAGCAGTTTGCATTTCAAAGGTGGGGGTGATGTTAAATACTCATTGCTTGTACTAATTAAAGTTTCCAGAAAGCCTAGGATAATTAGCCAGATGCCATCAAGAAAACAAGGCAGTCAAATCTGATAGCCATGGCTCAGTATTCTAATGAAGGAAATAAAGGAACAATGCAGTGCAGATATAAAAACAGAGCAAACCACCTTGTGTCTTTATTTTTGAGCCAGTTGCACCATAGAGGGACATGTTATTTAGCACTTCCCTGTGCTGAACTTTATATGAAAGTGAAATGGGGCATTAATCACTGATTCACTGATGAATAAAGAGCTCCTACATTTTAATGGGCCAGGGGAAGATTTAATCTTCTTTAGCAGTTTTGCTTTGGAAAGCACTTCCCAAATAATTAATTTCAAGCAACTTATTGCATTCAACGAGTGACTTCCTGACTATCTATTGCTGCAATCCACACTCTATTTCCAGAGCATTTCACATTGAAATGAGCTTAGCAGAGGTGTGAGTCATATATTCACCTAGGACTGCTGAACCGTTTGGTGTTTCTATAATCACAAAGCACAATCAGTGCGTCTGAGACCTTTCTTCTTACTTTTGCATGCCACCTCAATCTCTTGAGTTGTGCGAGGTTGCAGGGCTCATGTTTCCTTTTGGAATGAGACACAGCAGAGACTGTGGGGGGTCTTTGTGATATATGGTTTATTTACACATATATACAAACTGAGCATATGATGCACGGGTTCACACTATTAACTTGCTGAGAATGTCTTGTTTCTGCCATAGCCACAGCCTTGGATTCAAACAGAAGTCAAACATCACTCTGATTCTCTCTCCAGCTTGCTGCTTTACTTCCAGGTCACATCAGTGCTCCCTTTGCTCCAACCTCTGGCTTTTTTTATTGAGGGAGACTCCCCCACACTTGCCATATCTTCCACTGAGCTCCTCAATTCCCCTTAAAGGCTCGTCATACAGGTTTATCACCTCAACAGGAGGCTAGCCTGGCTATTCCAAGAATTAGAAGCCTTGATTAAATTCTAACACTTGCTGGATCCAGAGATTTAAGGGGTCTGGTACCGGCTTAACACCTCAAATTCACAACATTGCTTATTTTATTTTTCTACCTGGTAAGTGGAGGGGAGAGGGAGGCTCTTTTCTGTTTAATTCTTTCCCACAAACATACAACACACACAGGCAATGTATATGCCCAAACTACTGCCATTGTACTAATGAGACCTCCTATGGGTGGGGAAGCAGTGATAATTTTTAAAGGATGCTAGCATCTGAATATCCTAGTATCTAAGTATTCAAGAGATGTTGCAAGAGCTCCACCCTGCAGCGATCCTCAGAACTTTATTGGCTTTAATGGTCTTTCAAAATCTCTTAAATTAAACATTGATTTTGACAAGACTACAATGACTCCTTCAAAGACTTTAGCTGGAAATTTGGGGCGCAATTTACTGTGAAGTCTGCCTGCGCATCCCACTGAAAAGAATGAGAGCTGCATGGAGCACATTTTACTGGGCCATGTGCAGCAGAACATCCTGGGGAATGGTGCCCTTGATTTGATACAGAACAGGAGACATTATTGCATCACAAGAAACACGGATAATGTGTGACTAAAATGACAAATCCCCTCAATAGCTTTCTCTCTTTCCTCCTGTCAGCTCTAGTCACAAATGGATCAAAAACCAGGCAAGAAACTGAAAACCCTGCCCTTTGCTTTATAGGCTTCAGCCTGGGAAGACACAAAACCGAGTTGCAGGGGATGAATAAGATTGCACTTGCTATAAACATAAGTAAACATAAACATATATGTTTATACTATGAGGCAGCGTGTTTATCGTGGTTGAAAGACTGGATAACGCTAGAAAACAGAGACATCTTGGATCTTGAAGGCTTTGATAACAGGTACAGGTTGCACTCGTACCTGTGGTATGAAAAGGTGAAAGTACATAGAGGCTTTTTAAACCATATTTTTAGAGGGCCAATATTCCAAGTATGGGAAAGAAATAAAAACCTATTGGAAAGGAAAACACCCTGGTGGATCTCACCAACAGAGGTGTTAACGGTCAAAAAAGTTAATATGGAAGGGAAGAATCCTACCTATGAAGAACTGACTAGGAAAACGGATCAAGGTATAAAACTTAGACCCTATGAAGAGATTAAAAACTCATTTACTGGGTGGCTGCAATACCACCAGGTAAATGACCTGTTAAAAGAAGATAAAAAGAAAATAGGATTCGAAGATAAAAAATCTAAATTTAATGTGGAAGTTGTTGAAGGAAAGAACAAAATACTGTCTAGAATATACGATATTTTATTGGAGTGGTATACAAAAGACGAGGAGGTGAAGGAGGTTATGACTAAGTGGGCAATAGACATCGGCTATAACATCAATTTTGAGAGATGGCTAGAATTATGGATTATTAACATGAAGTTCACGGCATGTATGGCATTAAGGGAAAATATGTGGGAAATGATATTTAGGTGGTACCTCACACCAGTGAAACTGGCTAAGATCTATAGGTTAAAGAACAAAAGATGTTGGAAATGCGGAGAAGTAGATGGTGACTTCTACCATATGTGGTGGTTATGCAGCAAAGTGAAAGGCTTTTGGGAATCGATTTATAACGAGCTTAAAAAAATTTTTAAATACACGTTTCCCAAAAAACCCGAAGCCTTTCTGCTAGGAATGACAGGTAAAGAAATTAAAAAAGAAGATAAGGTACTATTTTTATATGCCACATCAGCTGCAAGAATCATGTTAGCACAAAATTGGAAAACGGACGCCATACCTAATATAAGTGATTGGCAGATCAAATTAACAAATTATGCCGAGCTCGCTAGAATAACAGGAAGAATAAGAGATCAAGATGAACAGAAATTTCATGACAATTGGATTAAATATTGGATATATATTGGGACCAAACTGGCGGGATTGGAATAACTCTAACAGTAAAAGATTATTATGTAAAAGAGATAAAATACGTGAATATAAAGTCTATTTGATACTTACCAAAGGAGTGGAAGGAAGTTCAAGGCTTGGCAGAGCCTAAAATAAATGTATTTATGATTTATGGAATGAATATATTTTGTGTAATTTAAGTATTGGACTTTGTATAAGTTTATATGTATATATGTATAATACCAATAAAAATTTATCAGCAAAAAAAAAAAAGATTGCACTTGCTTTCACACTACGCATGTACTTTACATACTTAGCACTTTCACAATAGCCACACTTTGTTCACTCACTTTTTATGGTTACAGGTAGATAGCCGTGTTAGTCTGCCATAGTCGAAACAAAGTAAAAAAATTCCTTCCAGTAGCACCTTAGAGACCAACTAAGTTTGTTATTGGTATGAGCTCATACCAATAACAAACTTAGTTGGTCTCTAAGGTGCTACTGGAATGATTTTATTTTTTTATTTTGTTTCACTTTTTATGGGTCATCTGCATCAGGCATCTTCAACTTTTTCAGGCCCAGGTCCCCCTTTTAATCCAAACATGGGAACCCATTTCTTAATTTTATACCATTTATTTTCATGGTGGCACTGCTCCTGTTGTGGCTCAGCTTGGATCAGGCCACAACCCACTGCTGGGTCCCAACCCACCAGTTGAAGACCAGTGATCTACATGATGCCATCAAATCATTGTTTTACTGTGTTTTCTCCCCATGGTTCAGTAGCACAATTTACACAGTCATGCTCAAGAAAAGAATTGGAGCACCAAGTAGGAGGTGTGGTCTACTAATGGTGGTTGTGGAGGAGTCTACAATGTTTCTCCATTTGTTTTTAGTTTGATGATACTGAAGTGGCCTCCACATGGCCTGTTTATTGACTATCCATCTTGAATTGTTTACAGCGGTGTTAGATGGTGTGGACGAACTACCACAGAAGAATCATGATGTGTCCCCTAATACTCCTTACACCCCCTTTTAATATTATTATGTCTTGGTGTGTTGGAGTGAAATTGCACTCCTAATTTTTTTAAGGAGGAGGAGGAGGAGGAGGAGGAATTGGCTTCTTATAGCCATGACTTTTTACAGCAGAGATCCCCCACCTTCGCTGTGTAGACAGACATTCAGCATTTTAGAGAGAGAGGGGACAGCACTCTGCTCTGTGCCATGTGGACTGTACCCTTTTAATGCTGCTTCCAGCAGATGGTGGGGCAGCAGCTTCTCAGGAGCCACAAAGACTGTCTTGTAGAAGAAGCTGCTCATCACTAGTAGTGCTAGACAAGATACCTTCAGGGAAAATAATCTCCCAGACATTGCTAATGTCACAATTGAAGAAGCAATCTGGCTATTTCTGACTCAGCCAGAACAATCCATTAAGCATCCATTAAAGCATCAGTAGGAAAATATGTCCCCCCCCCCCTTTTAAATAAAAGAATCCATAAATACATTGCCCAAGGACAGGACTAAAATGAGTTTTGCTTGTTATTAGATTTTACTTTGATTAAAATAATGTTGCATCTATAGAAAGAGTAAATACAATGCACGGTATACCTTTGACTTCAAAAGCACTCAGTTTGAACTCATGCAATATCATCTATAGTTATGTGAATGAGGGAGCCCCAGATATCAGTGCTAAATGATGCTAGGGAAATGCCACAGACTACTGCAGGCATGTGAGTTTACCATAGGCATCTAATTGGCCTTGGAGGTACTGTATATGGGATGCTGGACTAGACAGGTCTTAGAAACCTAGCAAGTCTAGGTTAGATAGATTGGGCTCTTCTCAGGCAGTGACAGCAGGGCAGCACCATGCAGCCAGTGGAGGACTGGTCCATTAGGGCAAATGGGAAACTGCCCACCAACTTCTATGTGTTCTCAGCCAGGCCCCACCTGCCTACCTTACCTGCATACAACCAGTCCAGGACGTGACACTGCCTGCCAGATTCTTCATCCTTAGTTTCAGTGTTTCCCTTGTTGAACTCAGCAGAGAGGAAGATGAGGGCAAAACTAGAATTAGTTAGCTTTGCACAGAAGTAGGCTCTGGTCCTACATACTGTTAGTCTCTGCCTCCCACCTACCAGTCCCAATGGGCATCAGCAACCACTGCATGGAGCCACCTCCCAACAGTGGCATTACTGCCACTTACTAGGGCAGGACGGCTGCAAGATTGGGGTGGTGCAGGTGCACTGGCACAGCCAATCCTGCACTCCCACTAGTGCACTCAAGCAACAATGACCTCACCACCTACACCATCCCCCAAAGTGGCAGGGGGACGAATGCCAAGAGGCCAATGCCACAGACCCATCCCACCTTGGCAACTGCCCTGTGGATCTTCTTATTCCCTTAGCTTTGTATTAAAGTTTTCTCATGGCAGGAGTGATGACATCATTCGGCAAAGCGTCACAGTAATTGCTCTGACACTCCTTGGTCCGGCAAGGGAATGAGGTGATAATTGGGCTTTCAGTTTTTGCTATTGATTGTGACAGAGTATCAGTGGAAGTCAGAGCAAGTCAGAAATCATCAAGAAAAGGGTGGCTATTTCTTTCCCTGAATGTGTTTCTTACATCATGCTCACAGCTGAAAAGGTAACACTTCTTTGCAAAGATCATTTGCATTTCTAATTAAGAGCTAAAGGTTTCATATCCGCTGAAGATCTTTTATTGAACTTCAGCATGTTTTACACATTGAACCTAGGCAGTTTGAAGCAACCACCACTGAGTTCAATGCCACTTTCCCTCAGGAAAGTGTGCATAGGATAGCAGCCATGCCACATGTCTGATCAGAGATGTGAACCCAGACAAAGTCCAACATGCTGGATGTGATGCTGTGTCCCATGCCTACATTTTGGACTTGCACCCTGGAGATATGGCTATGGACTTCCTTGGGATGTGGCTATGGGGGCTGCCATGATGAGCTCCTGGACTTCAGAATTCATGACTACACCACTGACTAGAACTTTGCTCTTTCGGTTCTTTCATCTCCATCCAGAATTCTGTTGTCAAGGTAATTCACTACCTCCTGCCTCACTCAGACTTGGGCTCTGTACACACCATCAATTTAATGCTCGTTATTTCCCCCCAAAGATTCTGGGGACTATGGTTTGATAAAGATGCTGGGAGTTGTAGCTCTCTGAGGGATAAGTTCCCAAGATCCTTTCAGGGACATAATCTGCTTTAAATGTATGGTGTGTGTGTAGCTTAATGCTTCTCCAGGTATGGCTGAGAGAGACTCAGCCTAAAATCTTGGAGACTGGCTTCCGGTCAGGGCAGACAATATTGAGTAAGGTAGGCTAATGGTCTGACGCAATATAAAGCAGCTTCCTATGTTCCTATATTCTTGGCAGATCTAGTAAGTCACAGAGTGAGCAGCACAAGAGTGTAAGCTGACCCACTACCATGAGATCTGAAGACCCCCCCGAACCTGTTTGGGACTGCCACATATCTCTGCTGCCTTTGACCCAAACTGGTACTTAGGAGTCACAAATGAAAGTGCACTTGTTAACTATGGAGGACATTCTGGCACATTAACGTTATCATGACCTATCATTCAAAGTTAACGTAGAGTATGACTTTGATCAGGATTCCTGCTTGCATTCTCCTAGGCCCCTAACATTGGAACTTGCACACAATGCAGTTTCTTTCGTTCAGCTTGTCCTGCTGACTGATCCATAAAGTTTGCATGAGTCAACCTTTTCTCTTGCTGCGTTATTACCACCAGCCAGGACTGAGGGAGGTATGGGAGCTATTCTGGAAGCCAGAGAAGCACTAACAGCTGGGGGGAGGGATCCATCTGGGATTCAAACATAAGGCAGACATGCAAGCCTGCTGCTTTCAAATGCTCCTTGTTGACATTCCCGCTAATATATGCACCACTAATGAAAGGTAGATTCTTCTCAAAGGCAAGCAAAGCACTTTGTTTTGAAATGCTTTCATCAAATGCATTCTAAATTTCTGCTAATATTCATTTAAAAGAAATACTTAAAAGCAAGAGATTGTTGGAATTGGAAAGGCCAGTCACCTCCTGAGCACTGAATATGTCTAACCTCATTTTATGTTCTAAACATCTGGGCAGCTACCTGGGAATAAATGAAATATTTCTGTTATATTATGAATATGTCAAATGTACCACATTGAAGATGTACACGTATTGGAGGAGAAAGTCACACACAAAAAAGAATAAGTAGGGATCATGCTAAAACTGACCAATTATGCAGAGTGAACTCTGAAAAAATGTGGAGAATCTAAGGGCTTGTGCACACCAGAGCAGAATGTGATTTTGCACCCGCCTGTCTCCCAGTTAATTAAGGGGTGGTCACAGGCTGTCTATCCCAGTGTTGTCTTCAATCTTTCCCCCTTTAAATGTGATGTTTATCAATGCCTGGAAAGGCTGAATTTTTTTTTGGGGGGGGCCCTCACATTTAATGTATGAGACGACACTCTAATGGGATCCACATTTTGTACTGGTGTGAACTATGAACACAATGACAAACCTAGACAGCATCTTAAAAAGCAGAGACATCACCTTGCCAACAAAGGTCCGTATAGTTAAAGCTATGGTTTTCCCAGTAGTGATATATGGAAGTGAGAGCTGGACCATAAAGAAGGCTGATCACCAAAGAATTGATGCTTTTGAATTATGGTGCTGGAGGAGACTCTTGAGAGTCCCATGGACTGCAAGAAGATCAAACCTATCCGTTCTGAAGGAAATCAACCCTAAGTGCTCACTGGAAGGACACATTGTGAAGCTGAGGCTCCAATACTTTGGCCACCTCATGAGAAGAGAAGACTTCCTGGAAAAGACCCTGATGTTGGGAAAGATTGAGGGCACAAGGAGAAGGGGGAGACAGAGGACGAGATGGTTGGACAGTGTTCATGAAGCTACCAGCATGAGTTTGAACAAATTGCGGGAGGCAGTGGAAGACAGGAGTGCCTGGCATGCTCTGGTCCATGGGGTCACGAAGAGTCGGACATGACTAAATGACTAAACAACTAAACAACAACGAACTATGAACTGTGGAAAGCTTAACTAAGTGAACCACAGTAAGACTGCCTTGCCTACTTTTGGATGCCATGGCACAAATAAATACTGAGGAGGAAATCAGGAGAACAGTATATGAAAATCAGAATCTTCAATGCATATTTATGTGCATGATTTTATAGTGCTGTACAAATTTACTGCTTATGTGTATTATATTGTTACCTGTCCCGGGTTCATATATTTATTTGCCTGCCCTTCACCATAATGTCCACAAGGTGAGTGACAGTAATTTTAGGAGGAGGGGGGTTAGAAATCAAAATAATCAGATAATAAAATAAAATATTCTAGTGCTCAGACTGAGTATTAGCATTTGCTAAGACATCATGATATACTCAGACACGGGGGTGATATATATCCCACCAAAATCAATGGTAGAACCCATAAACGAAAACTTGCAAGACACTTGAGGGGTTAAACTTTTACTACTGTGACTAACGTAAGTGGAAATGTTCTCATTTCCCGGGCTGAATTCTTGCAGTAAGAAGAATAAAGTGTTACACATTCATTGCCTTAGGCTAGCCTAAGTCAGTTTAAAACCTTAACAAAAATCTTCAAAATGTAATAAAATGGTAGTAGTATCCAGCTATCGAACTTTAAATATAACTTTTTTTTTATTAAAAAAATCTATTTTTTAATTTTAATAGGTCTCATAGTGAGAAATTGGTTCAGAAAGCCAGCATTGATCTGTAGTTTAAAAGTTCATAACTGCTACAAAATTAATACATGCATTGTGTAGGTGGATGTAAGCTCTAGGACATAACAATGCTATGGGGTTTTGTGGAGTGGAAATTATAGTTTAATATCTCAGCTCTGGGAAGAAAACATAAGCTCCTATTTCCAACTAACTTCCTTAGCATTTGTAGTGTGGTGCTTGCTATGGCAGAATGACTGCTTAGAAAAATTAAAGGACTATCTGCTCAAGCAACCATTTTGCAGATTTTTAATGTCAGATGTACCCAAACCGAAAACAATTGCAACACAGCTATGTGAAAGAACAAACATCAGTTTATATAAAAAAAGTATCATTCATGCAAACTTTTCATCATTTGCATTCTCTCTGTGTTCCCAAAGGATGATTCCCCAAAGCAAGGATACTTTTTTAAAAATGGATTTCCTGAAAAATAATTCTGATTTATAAAGTGGCATTCAGTCACCTTTTTAAAAGCATTGTAAAGTGTATACATGCCATCAGGGAAATGAGAATAGGGATGTTAAGCCTTTGTAAGGAAAGCTATGAATTATTGCTGGCATAATAACTACTATGCGTGCCTGTGAAAGTCAATAAATTTTATATTAAAATCTGCATAATATGTCTAAGAACTGAAAGTGTAAATAGGCAGGGGAGGGGAGGCAACGTTCACAGATTTTCTTTTTACAATGGTGGAGCCGCAAATTATTATTATTTTGCATTGGATAAATCATTACTATCTGTTTGTTTGTATGCCACTTTCCCCATCTCCCGCCTAGGGTAGTGCAGACGTTCTCGTTCAGGCTTTCACTGAGAGGGGCCTTTTGCCCGCCATTGTCATGGGTTCCTATCCCACATGGCAGCCAGCAAATAACCCTCAATCTGCAACTTCACTGAGACATCCCAGACAGGTCACATGGCTTTGGGGGTTCGAAGTCCCCAAAGAAAGTAACATCTCAGAGACTGGACCTGAGTTTAGCTACAATACAATAAACTGCCATGCATTTATTATTACAGTGGTACCTCTAGTTACGAACTTAATTCGTTCCGGAGGTCTGTTCTTAACCTGAAACTGTTCTTAACTAGAGGCGTGCTTTCGCTAATGGGGCCTCTTGCTGCCGCTGCACTGCCAGCACATAATTTCTGTTCTCATCCTGGGGCAAAGTTCCCAACTCAAGGTAACTCTTCCAGGTTAGCAGAGTTTGTAACCTGAAGCATTTGTAACCTGAGGCGTTTGTAACTCGAGGTACCACTGCATTATTATTTATTAAATTTGTTAGTCACTTTCTCTTGCCCAAGGTAACCCAACGCAGCTTACAACCATTCAGTCCAGGTTAAATTGACCAGTTATTCATAGTCGCTCCCCACAAAAAATGAGAATTTGTGTCTTAAAAAATGAGGACACTTATTTGCATGTTTGTGCGCAAACTCAGAAATAATTGAGATAATTTAAATACAGTGGTACCTCAGGTTAAGTACTTAATTCATTCCGGAGGTCCATTCTTAACCTGAAACTGTTCTTAATCTGAAGCACCACTTTAGCTAATGGGGCCTCCTGCTGCTGCCGTGCTGCCGGAGCATGATTTCTGTTCTCATCCTGAAGCAAAGTTCTTAACCCGAGGTACTATTTCTGGGTTAGCGGAGTCTGTAACCTGAAGCGTATGTAACCTGAAGCGTATGTAACCTGAGGTACCACTGTAGAGTTATAATACATCTCACCATAGCAGGGAAGTGGCCAGGTTGAAAGGCAACTTCAAGGCTCTTGCACTCTCTTTTTTGGTTCTTCATCTTTAAACCTAGCTTGGACTATACAACACACCAATAGAGGACACTGTAAAGTAAGTCACATGACCTGTCTAAGAAGCAAGCATTTCTAAAGCATTTAAATATATTTAAATCATATTTTATTACTTTGTACATGGGCTTACCCAGTGGTTTTCCATCCAGGCATTACCCAGACAAAGACCTGCTTCACTTCAGCAGGACTGCCACTTCATTTCTTCAGAACCGTATCTCAAACAGCTATGGTACAAGGTACTTAACAAGCAATGTTCCAGGGCCCATTTGGGTCATGGTCAACTTGTCATACAAACAGAATTATGCTTTCTCTACAAAGGCTTTTCTATTCTTAACAAATGCTCCAAAAACTCCTGCTAGTATAGAAAGTGGAAGTCAGATTATGAATGAAAACACAAAGGTGAAAGCATACAACACCGGTTCTGGTCCAACTGCACTGCCTACTGGTTAGTTTCCAGATGCCATTCAAAAAGCTGTTTTTACCCATTAAAGCCAAATGTGGCTTGGGAGCCCAATACCTAAGAGACTGACTCATCCTATAGAAACCTGCTGGGACACTGGGCTTGTCATCTGAGGCCCTTCTCTGCGTCCCAGCTCTTAAAGAAGCACAAAGAGTGGTGGCCAAAGAATGGACCTTCTCTGTTAAAAGCCTCCTGTCTTTGGAACTCTCTCCCAGGGAAGCATGCCTGGCACCAACCTTACTATCATTTCAACACTAGGTTAAAAACATTTTTATTCTCCTGGGCATCTGGGCATGATTTTGCTACCGCTACTCTTGATACTATGCATCACTTAATACGCTTTTATTACATTTCATTGTATTATACACATTGTAAATTGCTATGAGCCTTTTTTATATATAAAGCGATAGGCAAGTCTAATAAATCATCTCAAATCATTCACAGAATCAGATGTAGGTTCAAAACATCCCTCTGCATTGGAGGGAATGGAAAAGCCCCTTTATATGGTGGCTCCATTTGTTCAGAGTGCATGTACACTAGGCTTTGGGCCAGGGACGTTGTGTGGAATTATGGCCCACTGAACCATGGAATATATTTTCTACTCTATGCTGCTGAGGATCATAGCTTACACACGTTTCCAGAGCCAGCATAACAGTAACCCTCCGATCTAGCCTTCCTTTTCATATGTGCCTAAAAATAATTAGTAATAGATAGGGATATAATTTAAAATCTGCCTTAAGGGATACTGCTTTTGACATATATTCTTGAGATACATTTTCAGAAATAATATTCTAACCACCAGGGATCGTCATATAAAACCTTTAATGTGATTAAAGTGGGTCAGCATCCATAGTCATCTAGAGCTAGTGAAGAAGAGATTATATTATTGTTTTTAAAAAAAAAATGGGAAAAGAGGAATCTAAGACAATGCTAAGAACATGTTTTTTTATTTATTTTAAAAAGCTGCAGAGTGCTGCTAGATCAGAAAGCTACGCAAAGGATGCTTAACGTTCGAAGAATATGGGAGTTAAATTATAGGAAATGCAAAGGAAGCTACAGCAAAAGGTACACCACTCAGTTTGAAAAGGATGTGGACCTATCTGTCAGCAAGGAGATTGCTGCAGCATAGAGTGCTGTCCCACCTCAAGTTGCAGCGGAGATTTTATTACTATATTCTCCCATAAACTATTTTATATGCATGGTAACACACTGCAAGGCACGCATTCATCAGCCAGCAAGCTCTCACGATGAATACAGACACTCTTGTAAAGGGGCATTGCAAACTTGAAATAAGATTAGTTTATAAGCATTTTCAAGGTCTGTGCCTTTCCATGCTGATTTGGCTAGTATTATACGGTAAATCACATTTCCCTACCTTTTCTCCGCTGGACGGTATGAAAGGTGGGGGGAAATCAATTGGTAATAAAACTAAATTTGCTGTGACTAGGCCAAAGTAAATAAGGGGGCAGGAGGCACAAAGGAGAGGAATGGATTTAAAGCAGAAGCCTATAAAAATGCTGGTTTTTGAAAAGGACCCCCCCCCCAAAAAAAACCCTACACCATTTTCAGCCAGTAGCAAGCCAGGACTCTCTTTAGACCAGCTTTCTTCAATTAAATTGCATCATCAAACTACACAATGCCACAATAAAGAAGCATTTAGATAACAGGAATATGGGATTCTCTGGAAATTGCATGATTTTACATGTGGCTCCCACAAAACCACTAAGGAATTAAAGTTTATAGCCTTGGGATTAAACAAAAGTAAAAGTAAAAACAGAAAACAAAAACAAACCACAGATCTGGTGCTTGGTAGCACCACCAAGAACAATGACTCTATACATAGGTCCTGATGATCCCAGCAAAAATCTCCTGTAAGGAGCTGCCAATGGACTGCAAGAAAAGCCTCCATTGGCATCAACAGGAACTTCCTGAGATTAATGTCACATCAAGTTTGGTCCTTAGAATGCTAAGTGTTCAAAGTGTCTGTTGGCTCCTCATGAGGCCTGCACTATACATACACCAGAATGAGGTGAAACAGTCCTGAGACAGTGCAAAAGACTGACAGTGTCACTTCAGACTATGGATGGGCAATTATATTTTTTTAATGTCCCCACCTATGTCAAAAATTGTCTGCAAATAAAAAAGGAGCACAGCAGGCAAAGAGCTCATCTAGAAATTCACTCCCCAGTGTGCCACCTTTTAGTATGTAGAAGAGTCGTGTTTGGAATAGGACTGTGGGCCACCTGTGGAACCCACACCTCCCACATGGGGCCACCTGTGGCCCTACCTCCTATATTAGTGTTAGGTATGCACACCACTGAGCCTAGGGCTTGCCGATCGGAAGGTCAGTGGTTCGAATCCCCACGATGGGCTGAGCTCCTGTTGCTCGGTCCCTGCTCCTCCTAGCAGTTCGAAAGCACGTCAGAGTGCAAGTACATAAATAGGTACCACTCTGGCAGGAAGATAAACGGCATTTCCATGCACTGCTCTGGTTTCGCCAGAAGCGGCTTAGTCATGCTGGCCACATAACCAGGAAAAACTGTCTGCAGACAAATGCCGTCTTCCTCGGCCAGTAAAGCGAGATGAGTGCCACAACCCCAGGGTCGTTTGGACTTAACTGTCAGGGGTCCTTTACCTTTTATGCACACCTGCAAGGGAAAGACTACTAATTCACTCTCCATATTACATCATTTGATACCCATTGAAAGTCTACATGTTGAGGAGTTCTCTTGAAGATGCCCATGCATAACACCTGTACTTTGGGAGTAGGCACATGGCCCTGCAGCCTTGATCTGTGTATAGGTCTCCTTCACACATTGCATGCGCAGGGCTCACGCTGCATTCAAAGGCAGAATCCCTTGTAATGCAGTCCCACTCTAACAGCATAGCAAACTACGATTTAGCAGAATAAGCTTATGCACAATAAAAGCCTGAGATTGGTGATACTCTGACAGCAACTGTGAGTGGAAAGGTGCCCCAGCACATTTCTCAATCGCACTAAAGACTGGAAAGATAGAGCAGAAAAAAGTGGGGCTGTAAAGAAACTATAGGCATGACAGATCAGATTATGATCCATGTAATGTAAGATTTTGCAATTACTGTAAAGTTGGGCAGCCTTTTCATTAGGAATGTAAGTAAGCTGCCTTACTCTAAACCAGACCATTGGGCCATTTATCCCAGTATTTTTAATACAGTGGCTTTCCAGGGTTTCAGACAGTTCCTTGCCCTAGCACCTTCGAACTGCTGAACTATCAGCAAAAATTACAGTTGCTGTGCACCTGGGCAGAGGAGAAGAGAGTCTACTTGTGCAAAAGTTTCCATGAAAATGTTCTGCAGAAAGAGAGTTGGAATCTTACACATGAAGAGATTTTATGGAATGAAGAGCAGTGGTTGTCCTGTTTGCTGTGGCCTTCACCCAAGTTCAAAGTTGTGTAATTGCATTTTTGGAAGGTGGGATGATCCGGCAAGTGCAAGAAGGCTTTCCATCTGTCAGCAAGAAAGTGGCTTGTCCTCACGAATCTTTGCTTTCCATAGTCAACAATGTGACCCAGCCGTACACACAGTTCTCTGGATCACAGACTGATTTTAATGAGATGATTCCGGGTAATTGGTTTGTGGGACTCCGGGCCAAGGAGGCAAAGTGAAATTCTACTTCCATAGATGCAGAAGCAGAATCCACTTACTGACCTGTCAGTCTTCAGAAATGTCAGTACTCTGCATGCTGATATACCATCAGATAAAGCTGGCACTGCTATATGATCTTTCCATTTTTAAAAGACACTCACAAATAATGAGCAGGAGATGTCCAACCATAAATATCGCAGGCAACTTTTAAAATGAAATTATTGATTAAACAACATCCATCTTCATGTTCATTTCCATTAACTGTCAGCATGGGGCTCCTGAAACATAACTTCTTGTTTCCTTAATATGATTTGGGAAAGAAAAAAATTAACACATTCATTCTCTCAAAACAATTTAATTTTGTACTCTGTATAGCTTGTAGCAAACAGCTATTAGGCGTTCTTGAGATAATGAATCACAATATGATACATGTCTGTTTACCAGGACGTTGTCAGCCCTGTCTCCTTAACATTCCTTATCATCATTCAGTTGAAAAATCCCAGCACACCAGTTTCTTAGCACTGAATGGTTAAGTGGATTCCACACTCTTTTCTGCTGCATATTCATTTCATAAATGTCACTGCACCCACTGAAGTTTCTGAGATGAAAAAAAGAGGGAGAAATGAATGGAGATGAATTGTTTAATGGGTTACTTCAACTGTCCACAATTTATAACTTCTTGTGATCCTTGCTGTGAAAAAGACTGAAATACCTGCTTGAACAGTAAAAATAAAAAAAATCCTTCCAGTAGCACCTTTAAGACCAACTAAGTTAGTTCTTGGTATGAGCTTTCGTGTGCAAGCACACTTCTTCAGATACTGTTCAGATGCTTGAACAGTAGTAGCTTCAGTTTCTAGTACCATGGTCAGCTCCAGCTACATTCACATAAATGAAGGAAAACAGACTTAATTTTTAATTCATCATGAGGATTATATTTGGTAAAAAAACCCTGACTTTTCACTGCATATCCCACCTTTCTACAGAATATTCAAGATGGTGTACATTAACTTTAATTGTGAACTGCCCTAGAATCCATTTTTTGTGGACAATATTTGAACATTTTAAATAAGTATATAAACATATAAAAGAAACAACACAAAATACAACTGCACAATAACAATTGCACTCATCTAATAAAACAGATGAAAAACAGCTATAAAGGCAATTGTGCTGTAACATCAACTTAACAGCAATAAACTGGAAAAGCTGGCTGAAATTTACCTAAACCTGTTATATCCTTCCTAGGAAGCTCATCAGCTCTATCCAACCCTGCACCCCGCCGCTCCTGTGAATGAATTCACTGGCTGTACTAATCAATCTTATCTTCACCCAGCAGAAAAAGATTATTCAGTAGTGATCCATTTTGAATATTCTGCATTACTGAGAAAAACAACTGCTTGTTTTGTGATGCATTTCTTGTTTGCTTCTGTATTTAAAATCTCAAGGGCTTTTAACTCTCACCTGATGGTGTTCTTTGGAGCCAATCTACATCTGACACTAAACTCTGATTATTGCTGTTTTCTTCTGGGAAGGTCATTCAGCATTAGGATGATGCATACAGCTCCTCTGGATTCAGACTCTGGTACCTCCTGATCCCCAGATCAGAGTCAGCCTAGAGAGGTAGTCAAAGTAGTGGTCCACAGTGCCTATCCACAAGCCGCTGGTTTCCAGTCCCCAGTGACGCCACTACATCGCATATTTGACTTTTGGGACCAAATATGGTACTGGTTCCTGGAACACTGGGGGGGGGGGTGCAGTCCACCTCATCAGAGAGCTTGAGAAAAACTGGCTTAGGGAATCAAAGTACTACTTATTCTTTTCTTTCCAAGGAACTTAGCATCTGGATGTTAGAGCAGGTTAGATAATCTAAAGAAGTAGGGAGAGTGGAAGCATAAGCAACCTGAGTTTTTTCTCACCACACTTTCAGGTCTTATCTAAAGAGGAAGATGTATTCACTGAACACAAATATAGACACATCTTCTTGGATATGACTTGAAAGTGCAGGGAAAGGCTGCTTCTCATACTTCCTTTCCCATTACTCTTCTGGAATTTCTATAGTAATGATTTACTATACCTCGCTGCATTTTGGGTTTATGGACCACAATAAAGCCATGTGTACAAAGCAGCAATAAAAGGATAAGAACTACTGACAGAGCGAATAATCTCATAGGTTGGATCCAGATGGAAGACATGGTTAGAGCAGAGCGTTAAGTTACTCCCTCTAGTTGAGCATACCTAAGTTTGCATCCAACCCTATAAATTCAATAATCTGAACATAAGATGAACCTGTTGGATCAGGCCAATGGCCCATCTAGTCCAACATCCTGTTCTCAGAGTGGCCAATCAGATACCTATGGCAAGGAAGATCAAAGCACAAAAGCACTTCCCTGCCGTGCTGCAACCGTGATTTCCAGCAGCTAGTATTCAGAAGCATTACTGCCTGACCATGGAGGCAGAGTGTAGCCATAATGGTTTGTAGCCTTAGATAGGTATAAATGAGACCATTTGTATCTTTTGGCCTAATAAATACAAGATAGTGAAATTTCCTTCTGATAGGTGACAATTAATTGTGATGGGTTTGAAAATGTTTGTCTGCCAGTTAGCTCAGGCATCACAGACTTGCACAGATAAACAATAGCAATATTTGTTTTACCGAATATATTGATTGCCTTATCTGGCAACAAAAGGAAGAGTGTTAATGATGTCAGCAGAGAACAGAAGAGAAAGAGCTTGGTTTCAAATGGAATTTGTATTGAAGAAAGTAAGATTTCAGGGTGACATATTAAATTTAATTTAAACTGCAACGAAATCCCAGGATGAGGAATCTGGCAAAGCAATTTGTTCTGCAAAGCCTTTTCATCATCGGGGGAAATGGGTCGGTTTTATTAGGCTTCTCCCAGATTCCCACCAACGTTGTATACAGTTGGGCAGAAGAAAAAAGGAGATCTATTGACTCACAATTAATGCACTTAAAATCAACATAGCATAAATTATTATCATCACCACCACCACCACAATGTATGTATCCACACCAATGGTAGCCAGCATAGTGCCATCCATATGTTATCAGCTTCCAGCTTTCATCAGCCCCAACCAGCATGGCCAATAGTCAGGAATGATGGGAGTTAGAGTCAAAGAACATCTGGAGAACACCACATTGGTGACCCTTGTTCTATACAATGTATCCCATAGGCATACATTCCTGCCACATTAGAGAAAGGGGGTGAGGAGATTAGCATAAATATATATATTATCCTCATAAGCACCAGACTGCCAAGCACTCTCAGTTCAATTCACTTTCAACTGAGAAATTCATCTGATCAATCCCTGACAGCTGTTGTTCATGTCTCAGCTCAGAGAGAGAGAGCAGGAGAGAGACAGAGAAATAATAGCACTCTTATTAATGCGCATATCATCTTGCCTATGGGAATATCAATATGCATAAAGTTTCAAAGTGATACTTGAGCTGTTTGCCACTTACCTCCTGTGGCTGACATTAGTGCTACAAGAAAATATCATCCCTAGAAAAGAGGCTAGTGATCTGAAGAAGGTAACAGAGACCCAACGGGCCCACTTTGAGAGTAGGCTTTCGGTGCTGCCATGGATCTTCCTGAAGGAGGATTCTTGCACTCGCTTTCGACATTGTCATGTAAGGTAATTGTCTTAGAAGTATGCTGGTGTGAAAACTGACATGGATTCAGTTATTTCCTATTATCAGTGGCAGGGAACTGATCACTTGGCCCTTTTTGCACAGCATGGAAACCACAATGATCAGCGGGTGGGTCTTCAGTGCACAGAGCCTCAGAAGCCACAATGATCAGCTGGTGATCACTGAAGCTTCTGTGCACTGCTATCCCTTGCTATCAGCTGCCCACTGGCCAGATCCAGTTCTCCAACACACACACGCACACACAGACACACACACATACTTTGGGCACAATGTTTCAGAAAAGTGGCATACAGTCATACCTCTGGAAAGCATCCAGAAGCTTTTTCACACCCTGGGGGTGGGGGTTAACATTATAGCCTAATAAGTCCTGAAGGTGTTGCTACAGTGGCATACTGGAAACTTGGCAGTTCTTACTTGGGGATTCTCAGCCATGTAGGTCCCACTGGCGGAGGAAAAGGCATGCGGGGGGAGCGCACCACCCCCGGCAGTGCATTCCTGGCGGGTGCTATCGCGGCTGCCCCCCCCCCTTGCTGGGCACCACGCCCCTACGGGAGGCACGCCATGCCCCCAGGACGCACACCGTGCCCCTACAGGCAGCATGCCACGCCCCCAGGATGCACACCACACCCCTGCAGGTGGTGCACCAAGCCCCCGGGACGTGCGTCAGCCCCGCCCCCACCTGCTCTCCGCCCCCTTGTGCCGGAGCATGAAGCTCTGCCACTGGCAGTTCCCCAGGCTTATTTGCCAAGATATTCTCCTTCACAGTTTGATTGTCTCTCAAAAAGTTCCCAAGCACAGTTTCAAAGAGCAGCCACAGAGATGTTTTGAAAATTGAACAAAAATTAAACTCATGTTTCTCCCTAGTATCATTTATAAAGGCAAGATTAAACTCTGCTTTAAGATGCAAACGCTATACAATGGTTTATCTGCCACCTAGTGGTTTAGTTGTAAAGATAAGCATTTTTTCCTCCTGTTTCATAGTCTTCCAGACAATAATGTCTCTTGTATGAGAAATATTATTATCAAACATTTGTTAGATATATAAAACTTTATATATATATATGTGTGTGTGTGTGTGTGTGTGTGTGTGTGGCGCTCCAGATGCTGTACGACTCCTATCAGCCCCAGTCAGTTAGGCCATTTGTCAGGGATCACGGAAGTTGGAGTCTAGCATCTGCAAGGCCACCAGTAACCAATTCTATTTAAAAATAAACTTTACTGAATATGGTCTGATTCAAGTAAATCAATGTGTTACTAATACAATTTATTCTTTACTGAAGATGCTCAAAGTCATGGCATCGGCAACAAGGGTTTCCACAGTATTGGCCAACATCCATATCAGCCAAGTATCCATATAATGTCTACAAGAGGATAATGGATGTCTTAATCCATTTTAGTAACTTCTCTGTAAAACGGGAACAACCACTTTTATTACATTCTTTTTTGGGCACTGCCTGGCAAAAACATTGTGAAGTGTTCAGCACATACTCAACCTGATACATCACTCTCTCTAACAGAGAACTTAAGATGGCAAATGCTGACAGAAATGAAGCCAAAACAAGTCTCTAAGAAACAAGAACATGGTATCAGGATGCCAAATGGTCTGCGTAAGTGCAAGGGTGTTTAAGAAAAGCTGTAAATGTCCAGCTTGTGCTTTTATCAGCTTACATATCCTAGAGAAAAGCACTGCTGCTTGGCTGGAACGCTGAAAGGAGCTCCCTTATCAGGAGCTGATGTGGATATACTGTAACATTTTGTTGCAGGCCTCACTTGTAGACGTTTAACCATCATTCCTCTTGGGACTTGTTCCTCCTGTTTGCCAAATGGCACTAAATGCCAACAGATCCCAGTCACAAAAACAACGCTAGAAAGATACACAAATGTAAAACTGCAAAATCTGTTCCTTACAGAAGCAACACTCATTGCCAGCTGCCTTTTGCTTTCAGAGTAATGGAACTGGGTTGTTGAGGCAAACGTTTAGTAAACTCCATGAAGTTGCCTCTATTCTCCGCATGAATCATGACTTCTGCTATTTCCAGGAAAACTGCATAACAGCTAAGCGCTATTATTACTTTTTTTTCCCCTGCACAGCAAGTTGTCAATTATACAGTGATGTGACACCACAGCTTAAGCATTATCTGATGATTCAGTGCTATGCACGCCTTTTAGTTCTAATTACGGTTACTGAAACTGTGCTTGCTAAGAACTTCCCCAAACCTTTTACATTGGAGTTAGACATACAATGATTCTGAACATTCAGAATCTGAAAGCTGGTTCACTTCAAAGGTACCTCTTTTCAAATCTGAAAAGAGCCAAGCTGTCGAGAATTTAAAAGAGAACAAGGATATAATGGGCCTGCAAAGTCTATTATTGTGATGCACTGCCCTTCAATAAAGATTTGACGCTGCAGCCCAGACCTGGTTGTGGTCATGAACCATGCTGTGTCCTTAAGCAGACACCTGTCAACCCTTATGTGGCTCAGCTCTGTAGATGCTCCCAACTTTCAGATATATCATTGAAATCCAATTATATCCCAAGACTACTGATGATCCAGGCCATATTGAACGGAAATACATCTAAAAAAATACTTAAGTGATGATGGGGTACCTGTGGCCCTACAGACCACAACTCCAACGTTTTCTGGCCATTGGCCATACTATCTGGAAAGCTGCAGTTTCCCTAACCTTGAGTTAAATGTTGTTTCACACATTCCATGGTGGCAAACACTGTCAAATGTTTGACAATATTCAGATATGGTAATATTGCATTCATTTTCCTGGTTATAACATTAGTGCTTCTGCCTTGTTTTCTAATGTTTGTTTCACATTGCAGTACCTGTTGCATTGTGGAACTGTGGCTTTTGAATCACTATACCAGCATGTCATACTAAATTTCATTCACACTAGTGGATGTGATGTGACATAACAACGAATGCCATTGGACAATATTGCTTTCCCTGACCCTTTCTGCACATGCATGGTTCTGTTCAGCCACAAAAATTGCAGGAAGCAACTTTATGCTGGTATACTGTCCCCAAATTTCATCACTTCACCCCCACAATTTTCTGGGTTAATAGGGTTGTAAATGGATTTTTTTCTGGAACAAATGAATACAGAAGTGAGTGGTAAACTTCTACTATATTCCACTGGATTTCTAAAAGTGCCTTTTACATTGTGTGAAAGCTCAAATATAATGCAGAAATTAATAGTTAGGGAAATGTGAAGGAAAGGAAATAAACCACGGTGCGAATCTAGTCAAAGAGCTGCAGTGAAGTCTGCATCCCTAATGACATGCTACATGCTACAACGTGTACAATCTGTGTGGGCAAATACTAGTGCCACACACATTCACATGTAACATTTAATGACTATATAGTTTGTGCACCTGCATGCACAATACTTGCGATGTATAAATCTACCTGTGTACAATATGCCTGTGTTCATTGTAACATGTAAGCAAGCCTTGTATCTTTATAATATATGTATTTGTGTGCCCATTTTGGTTGCATTCCTGCATTAGGTTAGTTGCTGCAAAAAAACATGGGGAGACTTGCAGCACCTTAAAGACTAGCCCATTGATTATGGCATAAGCTTTTGTGGACTCCAGTCCATGAAATCTTATGCCATAATAAATAGGTTAGTCTTCAAGGTACTACTAGGCTCTTTCTTGTTTTTTCCCTTAAAAAGAGAAACGGAATACGTAAAAGTTGTGGTTTCTATAAACAGAAAGGTTTCTAAACAGAAATAGGAGTATAGAGTTTTATAAGCGGAGTTTTCTAAACAGAAATAAAAATAAATCTTCTGAGACTTAAGTATAGAGAGTGCTCCTCTAAGAAAGTGTATTAAATGCATTTCTGTTTTTCTAGCAAATTCAAAGTTTTGAAAATGAAGTACCGTATTTTTCGCACCATAGGGCGCACCGGACCATAGGGCGCACCCAGTTTTTAGGGGGGGAAATCAAGGAAAAAAATATTTTTCCCCCCAGCCCCAAAGAGCAGCGTACAGGCTGCACACAACCTCTCCCTGCCAGAGGGGTTGTGCGCAGCTATGGAAGAAGGCAAGGCAGCAAGCGGGATGGATCCCGCTCGCTGTTTTGCCTTCCCCTTTAGCCCCGTGCAGCCTCTCCTTGCAGGGAGAGGCTGCGTGGGGCTAAAGAAGCCATAGCCCCGTGCAGCCTCTCCTTGCGGAGGGGTTGCGCGCAGCTATGGAAGAAGGCAAGGCAGCGAGCGGGATGGATCCCGCTCGCTGTTTTGCCTTCCCCTTTAGCCCCGTGCAGCCTCTCCTTGCAGGGAGAGGCTGCGTGGGGCTAAAGAAGCCATAGCCCCGTGCAGCCTCTCCTTGCGGAGGGGTTGCGCGCAGCTATGGAAGAAGGCAAGGCAGCAAGCGGGATGGATCCCGCTCGCTGTTTTGCCTTCCCCTTTAGCCCCATGCAGCCTCTCCTTGCCGGGAGAGGCTGCGTGGGGCTAAAGAAGCCATAGCCCCGTGCAGCCTCTCCTTGCGGAGGGGTTGCGTGGGGCTAAAGAAGCCATAGCCCCGTGCAGCCTCTCCTTGCGGAGGGGTTGCGTGGGGCTAAAGAAGCCATAGCCCCGTGCAGCCTCTCCCTGCCGGAGGGGTTGCGCGCGGCTATGGCACAAGCCTGCATTCGCTCTATAGGACGCACACACATTTCCTCTCAATTTTTGGAGAGGAAAAACTGCGTCCAATAGAGCGAAAAATACGGTATGTTTAGTGTAGCTATTCAGTATGGTTTACATGACCCTATTCACTTCATGGGACTGAGAAGTCAATCAAATTCAATTTAGGTAATTTATATGGATTGTGTTTGATCAACTTAATTACAGAAGTAATTGAAACAGCAAATGAATTTTTCCCATATGCGTGTGAAGCTATCAAGTCAAAAGGGATAAACCCAGAACAATCTCTTCATTATCTGTGTCAGTGACGCCCAGATCTATCATTAGTGCATTGCCAGGGGGAGGAGCGGAGAGCTAAACAGAACAAGGCCACAACTGTTAATGCCACCATAAAAAAAAGGAAACCCAGTATTATTTTTGTAACATTTTTCTTTTGAATATTGTAATGTTGTAATGTTTAAACAACTTAGTAATTCAGAAGATTCAAAGATTAAGAAATAATAAATTCCTCTTTCCCTTAATAGGAGAAAGGGACAAAGCTCAGTGGCAGAGCATCTGCTTTGCTTACAAAAGGCCCCACATTCAATCTCTGGCACCTTCAGGTAGGGTGAAAATGCCCTGAAACCCTAGAGAGCCATGGCCAATCAGTTGAGGCAATACTAAGCTAGATGGACCAATCGTCTGGCTCGGTATTAGGCAGTCTGGTTCTGAGGAACTTCAGTGGCACACTTCCTTGCTAATATAATTTGGCACTTTTATGTGATTTACTTGCCTTAGTTCTGTGTTCACTCAATACAAATTCCAATTTCCTCCTCCATGCCAATCATCTTTAGCCAGACATTTTGGCTTCACAAGATATGAAAAACCAAACCCTGATGAACTGTGGGTGGTTTGCTTTTGGGTTTGTTTGTTTTTTGCTTGTTTATTTTTTAAAAAAGATATAATTTATTTCCCTCTCTTTCTCTCTCAAGTCTGTTGCTAGGGGAAATATGGGGGGGTGATACACAACTCGCTGAAAGCATTCTGCAAATAAAACTGGTCATTACACAGGACTATCAAGATAAATCATTTGTTCTGTTCTTAGGAGGATTTTCTTCATGACAAGGCACAGCTGTCAAAGCTTCAGTAGAACTTGACTCTTTTTGGCAGGAAGAAAAAGCCACCAAATGGCAGTCTGCAGCTTGCAGCAGTTTGAGGAATGCTTTCCAACTGTGGCTCTCGATTGCCATAGTCAGAGCAGACATACTGGAGGAGATCCAGCTGAATCAAAAAGAAAAAAAGAAAAAGAATCCCTGAGAGATTTTTTAAAAGCAACTTACATGTCAACTTACTTATTTTGAGCCTGTCAAGAGCCTCAGCTGGCTCCCACAGTGATTTAAGGGAATGCTGCTTCAGAGATTTTGCAAATCCTTCCTCTGTGCCACTCCAAAGTTCTGTAAGGACATGGAATGAACCTGAAAACCAAGCATGTGATAATTCAGAGACAGAATATACTGACATGTGCGCTGTTCTAACAAACTGTTCCAAGACCAAAATGGCTTCTGAGAAATTCAAGCACAAGACAGTCTTTGGCACCCATGTGCATCTGAGTCAGAATTCACCAGAAGATTCTCTTTCCATCCCCTCAGTATTGAGGGTTGTAGATAAAAATGTACTAAAGATGTTCCGCTCTTGAGCTGATTATACGCTATGCAGAAACAGAGACCATGAGCTGAAATTCCTAATACCAAGTATTGCTTGTATTTTGGGAAGGATTCTGCACACACTCACACACGGCAGATCTCACAAGCAGATCTAGGTCTTTGCACATTAGCTTCTGCTAAACCCCTTGACATTTTATCAGAAAAAAAGTGGCAAAGAGATGAGAGCACAGGAAAAGCCATTATGCAGCTGATCAGCGATTGATTTAACTAAGGCCTAATTCATGCATACCTCATCAGAGTGGTATGGTTGTTTTATACCTCCTTAGCTGTATCTCTCTCTGCAGGCAGCTGAGGAGGAACAAAGGTGCTTACTACATTTCTGGACTGAAGAAATGCCTCCCTGGTTCTGTGCCAGGTGCCTTGTACTTACCTAAATGCTAACAGCACCATCTTTTATTTCCTGTGTAAAAACAGCAGATGGCTATCTTGCATGAATCAGCTCTCAGTATAAAGGTGCACATGTTGGCTGTATAAACACAACAAGCTTGTATTCCACTCTCACTGATGGCCTGTTCAGCCTGCACCCTCCCAGTACTTATCAAAAGAGTGGTGAGTGTGGCAGACTAAAAGTGGGCCTTAAACTTGCAAAGGAGATCAGGGTTCCAGCATGTTTAATAGATGGGTGGAAGAAGAAATTTCACCAGATGCAGGCTTTCTGTAAGGCAAAAAGCTCCAGCCAAAATTTTATTAAACTTTCAGAAGGCCTCCTTCTCTCTGACACTCACACACAGGGCTCCTCAATACAATCTGCTTATACAGCATTCACAGACTCTCAGAAAAACAGAGTTGAAATTTAGAAGGGACCCAAAGGGTCATCTAGTCCAACTCCCCGCAATGCCCACAGCTATCCCTGGGTGGGCTTGAGCCTTTTGGTTAACAGCCAGACACACTAACCCATTGCGCCACCTGGGGTCATTTTAATTTGCTTGCACAAAAGTGTACATCGTGGTTAGACTGTGTTTGTGTGGGATGTAATCCACTGGAGCAGTCAAATACAACATTATCTGTTTTGCTAGAGTGGACATGCAGGGAATGTTGGTCCAGCCAGTCGAACTTCCTGTTACACCTGGCTGGAGCATCCTTTCTTTGCATGTGACCAGTAGGTGGGCATGACCTTTCCAGACCCGGTAAAGGCCAAGTCACATAGCCACCTCTCTTCTTTTTCATCCTGCCTGCTTCCTGCTTCACTTAGACTGGGTTACCTCCCATATGGGGTAAAACTATTTGTACTTATTTGTAACTTTAATCCTAAAGCCTGTCTTCAGGGATCACACTGTGCTCTGCCTGATCATGAGTACAGTGGTACCTGGGGTTAAGAACTTAATTCGTTCTGGAGGACTGTTCTTAACCTGAGGTACCACTTTAGCTAATGGGACCTCCCGCTGCTGCCGCACCTCCTCCGCCTGTTCTCATCCTGAAGCAAAGTTTTTAACCCAAGGTACTATTTCTGAGTTAGCGGAGTCTGTAACCTGAAGCGTATGTAACCTGAAGCGTATGTAACCCGAGGTACCACTGTAAACTTCTTTTTGTTACTTACGAATAAGACTGTTGTGTCTTTATTCTTTTAGGAGGGATTCAAGGGATATTACCAGGAACATATCCTAATCTGGGCAACTCAGATTGAATTGCTTATTATCTTAAGAGATTCTAATGAGTCTGCAACCAGCTTCCTGCTGTGTAATAGGGGAATGCACTCTGCTGTATGAAGAAACTTGCTAGCATGAGTAAGGAAGGATAATATTAATCAATATATCCTCTCCTGTTACCCACAACATTCCCAGAGTTTGGTCTTTATTGAACATTCGTTCTGATTTGCTTGCAAGGTGTTTACCATGGCTGCATACAAACCATGCATTTAAAGCAAGCGCGTGCACACATACATCTTGAAAAGAATCCCGAGACTGTAGTTTACACTTCACAAACCTGCAATTTCCAGAACAGTTCTTTTGGGGGGAACTGTGCTGTATCGCGTGTACACAGCCCATATCTTCCTGTGCATCATTCTTTCAGCCCACACTGTTCAATACATTTGCCCATCACTTTCCAAACTGCGAAAGTCCAAGTTTTTAAGTGGATTTGATTTGCAAGGGTGGCAGAGCCCTTTAATGCATCTTAGCTGCGCAAACGTGAAGTTCTGGTGTGACTCCCTCCCGCAAAATACTGACAGTTTGGAGGCACTTATGGATGCTTTTCTTGGGAAACAATCTAAAAGAATGCCTATATCATCTTTCTTTTTGTTCACTTTTAGTTATCCTATCCAAAAGCAAAAGCAAAAAACATAGTAAAAGAATAGACGGCAGATGGGAGAGAAAAGAAATGCAGTTATGTAAAGGTTACTTCATAATTGTACCACCTAGCATTATATATATCTCCCTTGAACATCAAAACAAAAAAGCCAAGAACAGAGTATCAAGCCTATCTATTACCTGAGATGACAATTCCTATGTTCCCTTGCTTAGTGAAATAAATCAAGACATGCTGGTGTTCTCCCTCGTCTGAGAGATGGGAAATACGTGAACATACACGGCCATTTGTCATGTGTAAGCAGAGACAGATTGGTAAGCTTGCCTATTTCCCCCTTTTCTATTGAGAAGATTAGTTTTAGTGGTCAGGAGTTAGGTCTTCAGCAATGCCACTGCTGAAACTACTGTTTCACTGGTCAGTAATACTAAAAGTGTTCCTGCCTTCTTAGTGGTACATTGCTACTGTGTTTTTTTTTGGGGGGGGGTTGTGGGATACGATAGAATAATCAGTCACCATGACAAAGGATGGAACCCTAGGCAATCATGCTAGGCTAGAAATGGCTGCCATCCATGGTCACATAGTACTCTCTTCCCAGGTTCCACACTGCAGATGTTTATATTTGTTAGGAGCTAAAACAACAGGCAACATTACCTGGCCTTACTAAGATGAGGGCCTGAAGCATAGCGCAAAGCTGCTGCCATGGCCAGGAGCGAGACAGTACTGAGGCAGGTGATTGAGGTGCTGAAGCTGCTGCTGGGTGAGGAGAAGGGGAAATGGGGGCCTTCGAGGCAAGGGGTTCTACACCTTTGTGGTGCAATGAAGGCTGCAGGCACCCTGGTCTCTCCTGCAGCTGACTGGCCTCCTTGGAAAAGCTGTGCTGGGGCAGGTGTGGCACAGCAGCACTCACCCAAAAAGCCCATGTGAGAAAGCCCATCCCTCCAGGGTATCCTCTTTGGCCAGTTGTACAGGGTGATGTGGGAGTGGTACTGCTTTTTATTAGCCACCCATATTTTATACTGTTATGTACTGAGTTGAATAGGATCCAAACTGTAGCAGTCTGATTGGTCCTAGAACAATAGGATCCAAAAGGCAGCAGTCTGATTGGTCCTAGAACAATAGGATTCAGAATGCAGCAGTCTGATTGGTCCTAGAACAATGCAGCAGTATGATTGGTTGGCAGGAACCACCCAATCCTGCTCCAGATAGAAGTGAATCCACAACCTGATTGGCTTACAGTAGAATTCCAGAATTAGCCAATCATGTGCAGCCCATTGTGTAAATAATGTATATAAAGCAGATACTGTGAGGGGACATTTATTCATTTCCTCCTCACCACTATGAGCTGAATAAAGAGCATGAAATCACTTTGCGACTCTGAGTTTATTTCACTGGCGACGAGGATGGGATCCCGCTGAGCTGACTGCCACACACAGCACCGCAGCACCGCCAACTGCCGCACCGCTGCCTCGCACCGTGTATCCAGGCTTCAGCTCCGGGGCACAAGGAACTCAGAATGGCAGCCAACAGCAGCTTCTCGCCATTCAACCCAGCATCTGGAGACTGGGAAGCGTACGCCTCCCGTTTCACCTTCCTCCTAGAAGCCAAAGGGGTCACCGACGAAGAAGACGCCAAGAAGAGGGCGATATTCTTCAGCGTCTGCGGAGAGGAGACGTTTGAAATCGCCCGGGCTCTCCTTGCGCCTGAAGACGTCGCTACTGTTCCATACAAAACAATAATGGAACAGCTGAAGGGGCACTTTTCGCCGCAGCCCTCAGTGGTGGCTCGTCGAAATGCCTTCTACGCAAAGCGGCAAGCCCCTGGGGAAACCATAACTGGGTTTGTGACCTCTCTCCGCCAAGCCGCCCGGTTCTGCAACTTCTCAGAGCTGGAGAACATGCTTCGTGACCGCCTCGTCGGTGGCCTGAAGGATGAGAAGCTGCAACGGCGCCTCTACGCTAAGAAGGACCTAACGTTCCAGGTCGCTCTGGAGGAGGCCCTGGCAACAGAAGCTGCCGAGAGGTCGACCCAAGAGGCACGGCCGAGCCTGCCATCCCAACCGAGGGTCCACCATGAAGACCTCACCGACGACTCAGGATCCGACAGGGAGGAGGTGCACCGAGTACAGCAGCGCACTCAAGCAGCGCACAGACCACAGCTGCCTCGACGAGAAGGAGGGAACTGCGCAAGCTGCGGGGAGAGTCACGAGAGGAGGACCTGCCGTTTCCGCAACGCAGAGTGCAGGCAGTGCAGAAAATCGGGACACATCGCCCGGGTGTGTCGGGCTCGGCCCACCCGACACCAGGCATCAGATGACCAATCCAAGAGCCCCAGGTCCCGGGGCCCAACGCACCAAGGCAACTCGACGGAGCTCACGGACTTCCAGGTATACCAGTTGCCCCACCCCAACGTAGAGAAAATTTATGTAGAGGTACAGATAGAGGGGGCCCCATGCCGCATGGAGCTTGACACGGGTTCAACTCTATCCATAATCTCGGCAAGGACCTTAAGGAAACTGTGTCCCACTGGGGGTCCCAAACTCAGGCCGGCCCCATTCACCCTCCGGGACTTCCAGAAACGTAAGGTCCCCACAATGGGGGTGGGGACCTTCAGGGTGCAATACCGAGGGCGGACGCGGCAACTGGACTTGCTTGTGGTCAAGGGCCCCTACATTAGCTTACTGGGATTGGCATGGTTTGGACCACTGGGGCTAGCTGTCACCGGGGTGAACCACACTAGCTTACAAGTGGACGTGGACGCCATATGCAAGGAATTTCCAGGGGTTTTCGATGGGAAATTGGGACAGTATACGGGCCCCCCCATTGCGCTACAGCTTGACCCCGCAGTACGACCGGTCAGGCTCAAGGCCCGCCGGGTCCCGTTCGCCTTGAAACCCCGTATAGACGAGGAATTGGACCGACTCGTAGAGCAAGGAGTGCTGGAGCCGGTGCCTAATGCTCCCTGGGAAACCCCAATCGTCACACCCGTCAAGCCTAATGGTTCGGTCCGCATCTGCGCAGACTACAAATGTACCATAAACAAGGCCCTCACGGCCCACGCATACCCAGTGCCAGTGGTCAGCCATGTCCTTGCCACCCTGGCTGGGTCGAAAATTTTTGGCAAGCTGGACTTGGCCCAAGCATATCAACAGCTGCCAGTAGATGAGGCCACAGCAGAGGCACAGACGATTGTGACGCACAGAGGAGCGTTCAGGGTAAAGCGGCTGCAATTCGGTGTCAGCGTGGCACCAGGCATATTCCAGAATATAATGGACTCTCTCCTTAAAGGGATTCCTGGTGTCACCCCCTTCTTCGATGATGTGTTGATTGCCGGCCCCACACCAGAGGAGTTTGAGGACCGCCTCCGCACCGTTCTGCACCGTTTCCAGACGGCGGGTCTCAAGGTGAAGCGGGAAAAATGTCTACTAGGAGTGCCTCAGGTGGACTTTCTGGGATTTATGGTGGACGCAGAAGGGGTCCACCCGACTGGGGACAAGGTACGGGCCATTTGTGATGCCCCAGCGCCCAAGAGCAAGACTGAACTTCAGGCCTTCTTGGGACTATTGAACTTTTACCATTCCTTCCTTCCCCACAAGGCGGCGGTAGCGGAGCCCCTACACAGACTCCTGGACAAGCGGGCCCCTTGGGTGTGGGGCCAGCGCCAGGAGGCCGCATTCCAGGCAGTCAAGGACTTGCTTGTCTCAAACTCGGTCTTGGCACACTTCGACGAGAGGCTGCCGGTGGTGCTAGCATGCGACGCCTCACCCTATGGCATTGGAGCTGTCCTGGGGCACCAACTCCCGGATGGAAGAGAGGTACCGGTGGCGTACTTTTCCCAGACACTCAACACAACCGAGCGGAACTACTCGCAAATCGACAAGGAGGGTCTGGCAATCGTAAAGGGAGTAAAAAAATTCCATGATTTCTTGTACGGGCGGCCCTTCACCGTGGTGACTGACCACAAGCCGTTGCTTGGCTTGTTTGCCCCCGAAAAGCAGACCCCCCAAGTGCTGTCTCCTCGCGTCCTCAGGTGGTCAATTTTCCTTGCCAGCTACCAGTATGCACTGATTCACCGACCTGGGAAGGCGATGGGCCATGCGGACGCCCTCAGCAGGCTACCACTACCGGAAACAGGCCCTGACCCAGCACCTGCACAAGAGGTTATGAGCCTGGAGCTGCTTCCCGACCGCCCCATTCAGGCACAAGAAGTTGCACACCATTCCAAGAAAGATAGGGTCATCTCCCGGGTCCTGGACTGGGTGTGGAGGGGATGGCCCAGCAGCAGCCCCGGGCCAGAATTTGCCGGCTACACAACCCGCAAACATGAACTGTCGGCCCACAAGGGGTGCCTGTTATGGGGAAGCAGAGTCGTTGTTCCCCAGCCCCTCTGCAAAAGGGTCCTCACAGCCCTACACGAGACACATCCAGGGGTAGTAAGAATGAAGGCCCTTGCCAGGAGTTATGTGTGGTGGCCGGGGATCGATGGAGAGATAGAGGCCTGGGTCAAACACTGCCAGGCCTGCCAAGAATCCCGCCCAGATCCCCCAAGGGCCCCAGTCCAGTCCTGGGAGTCCGCCCGAGCACCATGGTCACGCCTGCATGTGGATTTCGCTGGCCCCTTTCAGGGGAAAACATTCTTCATAGTGGTGGACTCCTACACCAAATGGCTGGAAGTCGCACTGGTACCGTCCACTTCCACGTCCGCAGCCATCCGGGTACTACGCAGGCTGTTTGCAACCCACGGGCTCCCTGACACTCTCGTCTCAGACAACGGGACTGCATTTACGTCAGGAGAATTCCAAACCTTCACAGCGCAGAACGCCATCCGCCACATCCGTTCGGCGCCGTTCCACCCTGCCACCAATGGCCAAGCAGAACGCATGGTGCGGACCACCAAGGACACCCTTCGCCGCATGACGCAAGGGGACTGGGAGTACCGCCTTGCCACATTCCTTCTAGCACAGCACAGCACCCCCAGCTCAACGACTGGCCGGAGCCCCGCTGAACTACTAATGGGTCGGCGCCTTGCAATCAGATTGGACCGCCTTCACCCCGATAGAGCTCAGGATGAGGTAGTGGTGGGGGAAGGCAGGAACCCCCGGACCTTCGAGGCCCAGGACCCAGTGTACGCAAAGAATTTTGGGGCAGGCCCAGCATGGGTACCCGCCACAATCACCAGGGTCACTGGCCCCGTGTCGTACGAGGTGCTAACGGATGGGGGGCAATGCTGGCGCCGCCACTGCGACCAGATACGGCGACGATTCCCGGGAGAAAACCAGGAGGAGGACAGGTCAGAGGAGTCCCAAGGGAACAGCGGGGCAGTGAGGCCCATAGAGCAGGAGGGGCCAGCAGGAGAGGCAGAATCAGTAAATACAGAGAGGACCCGTGAGGCCGAAAGGACACCGGAACCAGAACCACGACTGAGCGAGCCGGTTGCACCAGACCAAACAGCCGCATCACAGCCAGCATCCTTGGAACACGAGCCAGAACCCGGAGCCCGGACCAGGGAACACCCCAGGCCACAACGCACACGTAGGCCGCCGGCATACCTTGAGGACTATGAATGCGACCTCCCGGGCAGGACTGGAACTTAGAGGGGAGGGGTGTTATGTACTGAGTTGAATAGGATCCAAACTGTAGCAGTCTGATTGGTCCTAGAACAATAGGATCCAAAAGGCAGCAGTCTGATTGGTCCTAGAACAATAGGATTCAGAATGCAGCAGTCTGATTGGTCCTAGAACAATGCAGCAGTATGATTGGTTGGCAGGAACCACCCAATCCTGCTCCAGATAGAAGTGAATCCACAACCTGATTGGCTTACAGTAGAATTCCAGAATTAGCCAATCATGTGCAGCCCATTGTGTAAATAATGTATATAAAGCAGATACTGTGAGGGGACATTTATTCATTTCCTCCTCACCACTATGAGCTGAATAAAGAGCATGAAATCACTTTGCGACTCTGAGTTTATTTCATATACCTTTGTATCCCGCTCATTCTCTAAGAAGCTCAGGGGTGTACAAAGTTCTCGGGCTCCCCTGTAGGTAACCCGCTGACAGTACTGCAAATGGTACTAGTTACAATGGGCCAAAGGTCAGGCTGAGGGTAAGGCAGCTTTCTACGGTCCTGTTTACATTCAACCGGAACCATGAGGACCAGAAGCTTGCTTCATTTTTTAGGGGAAATGGCCACAGTTGTAGCTGCTCAGTAGCAGAGCACCTGTGTCAGGTTTGATTCCCTGACAACATATGCAGGTAGGACTGGGAAAAGACACCCCACCTGGAGAGCTGTTCTGCCAGTCAGAACAACTGAGAGGAGCATGTCGCAACTTAAAGAATAACAAAATGCCAGACTAGAGACAATACTGGGCTAGCTAAGGGTTTGACTAAGGCACCTTCCTATGGAAACTTTAAAAAACTCCCCATGAAGTGGTAAGAAGCATGGGGGGGGGGGGGACAGGGTAACATCTATGAATGGCCAGAGCAAGACAAGGATCTCAGAAAAACTAAGGCTCCAGTCGTAGCCCCACTTAACCTGGGAATATGCCCTATTGAATTCACAGGTACTTACTTCTGAATTGATATGTTTAGGATTACACTGTAATTTAGCAGGGAGAGAACAACCTTTAGGTGGGAAGAACATAACAACCCTGTTAGATCTGACCAGAAAGCACACCTGCAGAAACCCCACAAGCAGGGCTTGTGGGAGAAAGCTGACTCCTGCTCCCCAGCAGCTGTTGTAATGGGTGCCCCTAATTTCATCTGCGAAGAATCGGAGGCTATGGAGGTTAGATTATATCTACCCTCTGTTGAGCATTTTTTCTGATTTGTTTGCAGGACAGTTATACAACAATAAGCATCCATCCCCATTTGCTAGCAGAGTGTTTATACATCTTCCCTTTAATCATTCGCTGGTTCCACACTTCTGAATTCATGTCCCTGTCATTGTCCTAATTGCAAACAGTTCATTTTTATAATGGGGATCGTTGTGCTTTGCTGACAGAGCTCTTTTAATTGCTCAAAGCGAAATGTCCAAGTGTGTTTTTGGATCATGCCCAGATAATACTGACAGTCCGGAGGTGCCCTAAATTATCTAGATCAGCTTAAACAGGGTAGCCAGGGTTGCCCATCACTTTCCAAACTGCGAAAGTCCAAGTTTTTAAGTGGATTTGATTTGCAAGGGTGGCAGAGCCCTTTAATGCATCTTAGCTGCGCAAACGTGAAGTTCTGGTGTGACTCCCTCCCGCAAAATACTGACAGTTTGGAGGCACTTATGGATGCTTTTCTTGGGAAACAATCTAAAAGAATGCCTATATCATCTTTCTTTTTGTTCACTTTTAGTTATCCTATCCAAAAGCAAAAGCAAAAAACATAGTAAAAGAATAGACGGCAGATGGGAGAGAAAAGAAATGCAGTTATGTAAAGGTTACTTCATAATTGTACCACCTAGCATTATATATATCTCCCTTGAACATCAAAACAAAAAAGCCAAGAACAGAGTATCAAGCCTATCTATTACCTGAGATGACAATTCCTATGTTCCCTTGCTTAGTGAAATAAATCAAGACATGCTGGTGTTCTCCCTCGTCTGAGAGATGGGAAATACGTGAACATACACGGCCATTTGTCATGTGTAAGCAGAGACAGATTGGTAAGCTTGCCTATTTCCCCCTTTTCTATTGAGAAGATTAGTTTTAGTGGTCAGGAGTTAGGTCTTCAGCAATGCCACTGCTGAAACTACTGTTTCACTGGTCAGTAATACTAAAAGTGTTCCTGCCTTCTTAGTGGTACATTGCTACTGTGTTTTTTTTTGGGGGGGGGGGTTGTGGGATACGATAGAATAATCAGTCACCATGACAAAGGATGGAACCCTAGGCAATCATGCTAGGCTAGAAATGGCTGCCATCCATGGTCACATAGTACTCTCTTCCCAGGTTCCACACTGCAGATGTTTATATTTGTTAGGAGCTAAAACAACAGGCAACATTACCTGGCCTTACTAAGATGAGGGCCTGAAGCATAGCGCAAAGCTGCTGCCATGGCCAGGAGCGAGACAGTACTGAGGCAGGTGATTGAGGTGCTGAAGCTGCTGCTGGGTGAGGAGAAGGGGAAATGGGGGCCTTCGAGGCAAGGGGTTCTACACCTTTGTGGTGCAATGAAGGCTGCAGGCACCCTGGTCTCTCCTGCAGCTGACTGGCCTCCTTGGAAAAGCTGTGCTGGGGCAGGTGTGGCACAGCAGCACTCACCCAAAAAGCCCATGTGAGAAAGCCCATCCCTCCAGGGTATCCTCTTTGGCCAGTTGTACAGGGTGATGTGGGAGTGGTACTGCTTTTTATTAGCCACCCATATTTTATACCTTTGTATCCCGCTCATTCTCTAAGAAGCTCAGGGGTGTACAAAGTTCTCGGGCTCCCCTGTAGGTAACCCGCTGACAGTACTGCAAATGGTACTAGTTACAATGGGCCAAAGGTCAGGCTGAGGGTAAGGCAGCTTTCTACGGTCCTGTTTACATTCAACCGGAACCATGAGGACCAGAAGCTTGCTTCATTTTTTAGGGGAAATGGCCACAGTTGTAGCTGCTCAGTAGCAGAGCACCTGTGTCAGGTTTGATTCCCTGACAACATATGCAGGTAGGACTGGGAAAAGACACCCCACCTGGAGAGCTGTTCTGCCAGTCAGAACAACTGAGAGGAGCATGTCGCAACTTAAAGAATAACAAAATGCCAGACTAGAGACAATACTGGGCTAGCTAAGGGTTTGACTAAGGCACCTTCCTATGGAAACTTTAAAAAACTCCCCATGAAGTGGTAAGAAGCATGGGGGGGGGGGGGACAGGGTAACATCTATGAATGGCCAGAGCAAGACAAGGATCTCAGAAAAACTAAGGCTCCAGTCGTAGCCCCACTTAACCTGGGAATATGCCCTATTGAATTCACAGGTACTTACTTCTGAATTGATATGTTTAGGATTACACTGTAATTTAGCAGGGAGAGAACAACCTTTAGGTGGGAAGAACATAACAACCCTGTTAGATCTGACCAGAAAGCACACCTGCAGAAACCCCACAAGCAGGGCTTGTGGGAGAAAGCTGACTCCTGCTCCCCAGCAGCTGTTGTAATGGGTGCCCCTAATTTCATCTGCGAAGAATCGGAGGCTATGGAGGTTAGATTATATCTACCCTCTGTTGAGCATTTTTTCTGATTTGTTTGCAGGACAGTTATACAACAATAAGCATCCATCCCCATTTGCTAGCAGAGTGTTTATACATCTTCCCTTTAATCATTCGCTGGTTCCACACTTCTGAATTCATGTCCCTGTCATTGTCCTAATTGCAAACAGTTCATTTTTATAATGGGGATCGTTGTGCTTTGCTGACAGAGCTCTTTTAATTGCTCAAAGCGAAATGTCCAAGTGTGTTTTTGGATCATGCCCAGATAATACTGACAGTCCGGAGGTGCCCTAAATTATCTAGATCAGCTTAAACAGGGTAGCCAGGTACTATGGACCTAAACAATTGCAGAATTAAGATAACCAAGCCAGAGATCAGTATCCAAGGCAGCACCCTATAATTTCAGGGCAAAAAGACAGATAAGGTTAGGACTGACTGGGACCAGAAACAGCCGAGGAAGTCATAGGACTGGGACAGGAACAGAGGAAAGCCAGAGGTTGAAGCATCCAGTCACAATATCAAGGAGTGATATCTGTTAAAGGCTGTATTCCAGGCATCCAGGCCAGTCATGGCAGAAATACAGATGACACATGAGACATGACAAGAGAGTAAGGATCAGAAAAGTTTTGTATGTAAGAAATAGGAACAATTTGACAGAAACAATCATCTTTGAAAACACACCCCAGGGACCTATGAAAATTCTGCTAAGTAACTATGATGGAGACTAGCAATGAATTGTACAGGGTGAGTGAAATGCAACATGCATCTCTCTCTCTCTGTTAATTTCTAACATTCTAAAATGACCCCATGCCTAGAAGGCAGGGGCTGAAAGAGCCCATTTCTGAAACAGTGTGAAATCATGTAACACCAAATTATACAGGCTTTCTTTCTTTCCTTTCTTGTGGAAATACATTCACACTTTAAAATTTACTACAATCCACTTCTTCAGATGCATGGAGTGTTATCCTGCATTGCAGGCAGGGATGAGCAAATCTCAGTTTCTCATTTTTCCAATATTAAATTCCATTCTCCACATTACTTTGCTTTTTTTAAAAAAGTCCTCATGAAAATTCATCAGCATTTGAGTGTGAATTTCTTATAATATACACATTTTTAATGTAATTCATCCCAATATACATTTTTGCATGTTATTTTTAATAATGTACAGTTTTATGCACAGTTTATGCTTGCATGTGCATTTTTTGTACACATTACTTGGCTGGAGAACAGCAATGCAAAATTCAAGTAAGTGTGACTTTCAAAATATTGCTGTGTTTCAGTTTACATATTGATTCAGAAAGTGTGAATTGGGTAGGTTCACCTTTAAATGTGAAATGAATTTTTCTTCCCCATCCCTAATTGCATACACATATATACATGATGCTGGAGGATTGTAACAGAGAGGTCAAAAGGAAAGGAAATGCAGAAAGGCACAGGTGATAACTCACCCTTGAGGGCTTGTTCTGGGGTGTTTAGACTCAGGTACATGTGTGTATCAGCTGATATACTGAGAGTTCCTAGGGATGCTGTGTGTGCTCTGTTCTGTTTGCTTGCATTCCTGGGCTGCCATTTTTGAGCCACTTCCCATGTGCTGTCTCTGTGTACACTTGCAGTCCACACACACCTGAGAAGGGCAGTGGGGGACCTGCACGTTCACAGGTGGGCACAATTCCTATGGTGATGCTAAGTTGGCTTTCAGTGCTGCATTGGCTCATTTCCATTCCACTGGGCAGCTGCCCGATCCCAGGCCTTCGTGGACAGACTCTGGGTCTGGTGTAATTTATGCCAGGTTGCTGCACTTGGGGCTGCTCTGTGAAATAGCTGCCATTAAAAACATTTCACAATGTCTAATAGGCTATTTTCTAAACAATCCTCACAAACGGAGTCAGACTCAATTATCATGTTTCATTTATCTGTTGAACTTTCACCTGAAAAACATGTTATATTCCCCTGAAAATTTGAATCCTCTTATCAGCTGGGATTTCCTCTTCTTAGCTACAAACCCTTCTTCCTTATTCACACAAATAACCTTTTAACCCACGCAGAATGCTGCCTTCTAGGTCAGTACCAAAAAGTGCAGAGGCCAGGAGAAGATCAGAAAACACATTTAGATTTATCATTATCAAAATCCCGCAACCTTTGCTGTTCTTTCCAACTTTTCTTCCCTTTGTTATATAAATGAACCTTCTGTTAACTGATGGTATCCTTCTGAGACATTCCGCCCAACGACCCACTGCAACTGTTATCTCAACTCTATATTTCCACTAGTACTCTCAGCTATCAGATCTCATGCAAAACATATAAAGATGCTCTCCCATATTTCTCCTTTCACTGCCAGTCTAGTCATGACATGGGAGATGCATGATTAAGTTATCCCACAGCTTTTTAAAAAGAAAGATTAATAGGCACCACTGCAGTGGACCCTGAATCCGATTGAACCATGCTTCTGAAGTGGCGCAGAGGTAACTTTTTGTCTTCCTATTTTCCTGATTAAAATTGGTTCTGCTTCCTGCAGGGGGAAATAGCAGCTTTGGGAAGCCATTTTGAATGGGAAAGGATACACAGCGAGCAAAGGTGAAACTTCACACGCTTCTAAGTGCCACACTCCCAATCTGATTCCGGTCCTTCTTGGCTACTATTAATCCTTTTAAAACAACAACAACAGGCAAGCAGAAAATCCACAGGAGATTCTAATTACCAGTCTCCCACTCCACATCTAGTTGCAGCCTCAGTAACAATTCATCTCGGCTTTGTGGTGCCTCTTCTAAAACCTTGATGTGTTATAAATGGTGAACATAACTGGAATCTACATGCTGCTTCTGTTTAAACACTGCATTCAAATACAACACACAGATGCTCTCTTACTTTAAAAGGACACCCCAGACAGCCTCTGTCATTTGAAAAGTCCTGGGATTCACAAGGCTGTAATCAGAAGAGCTGATATTGCCGCTCTTGTTGGACTTCTAAGCACCTCTGCGGCTATCAAGGGCTGCCAGCCAGAATCTTCTGAGAAGCTCACAACAGGGGTTGGTACCAACAGCTGGCCCTCCACTATTGCCCCCACCTCACTACTGGTAACCTGAATTTTCCATTTAAATATACTTTCCTCTATTTCTAGTGTTCTACACCGAATAGGGACGGGCAAATCTATAAGTTTTGTTTCTCTCAGTTTCTTTCTCTTTTTTCTAATCTTAACTTCACATTTCCACATCAGTTCCCTTTTTTAAAAAGAAAGAAAAGTCCTCATTAAATTTATCATCAGTTTAGCATTTATTAGGGTCAACTGTAAGTATTAGAATAGTGAGCTGGTGGAGTAGTGTTGTGGTTTAGCATGCACAACCCTTATCATACAACTAAGTTTCCTAGATAATCTTGGACCAGTTATTGCTTGAGCCTAGCTCTTCTAATAAAGTGGTCATGTGCCGGGCCAGGCCCTCTCAGGTTAAAAAAGCAGCAAATGCTGCCGGCCATGTGCTCTGGCACTGAGCTACAACCCTCTGAAAGTTCCAGAAGAGGAGGTCAAACTACAAGAGAAATTATTGTTCAGAAAGCTGCTTTCGTTATTCTTTCTTCTTTCATGCTAGAGGTTCAGAGAGGGGAGTCAGCCTTGTTTTGTGGGATACTGCCGGACCTTTTTCTCAGCAGATCTCATCAGAACTCAGTTCCAACACCCCTCAGGTGGGCACCATTGCCATTATAAGAGAACAAGGTTCATGGTGAGTTCTGGCACCTCTTTTTCTAGAAAAACAGCACTGGATACTGCAGATCAACCCATGTTGAGTTGTGCTTGTGGAAGTGAAGTCGCTCACACAGATTGCCACACACTGTCCAGCCAGCTTGCTTCACTGCTAGAGGTCTTTACATCTGCTGAGCCAGTGCTTTTCCAGAGCTGAAAGAGGAATTCAAATAGGAGTTTCCACGTGGCATTTGGAATAGCATTATATTATCCAACAATACCATCCTGAGAGCAAGATGCTTCTGGAATGTTTACTCACAAGTAAGTCCTGTTCGGCATATCTGTCTATTATATTACCTATTCTATTTATCTGTTATCTAGAGTGTCCATATTCTGCTTTCCAGGAGGACCTCACAGAGAAGTTTACATAGGATTATTACAACAATAAGCATCCATTTAAAAAAATTAAAAAATTAGAATGGGGAAAAACAACATCTGTTTAGAACAAGTTGTTACTGCTTCTTCTCCTTAGGACAAGATGATCCTTCAGATGCTCTTGTGGTGGAAGTTGAGGGGGGAGGGCATAGGTCTTTTCTAATCTTAATTAAACATTTCCTGTTTGAAGGTCTTACCCATTATATTGTTTCCTGTTGACAGCATCTGGGAGATTAGTGACATATAGACTGTTAATTGCCTCTTGAACAGCCTCTCTTGAACAGCAGCACCAGTTATTTCTGTATCCTGGAAAGAAGGGACTTTTAAATTACTAGTATCTTTAGAAAACAATGTATAATAAAATAATTATCCGGCTCTAAATAGGGAAAGGGGGGAAATTATAAGGAAGCACAATGAAGCTTACAATTTTTAAAAATCATATGAACAAAGTTACCAAGAATTTTCACCCTAAAGCTGTTCTGCGGGGAGCATACTCCAAAATGGGGGTTACCACCATGGTGCCTGTGACTGCAAAGGCAGCCTTGATATCTTCTCCTGGCACCCATAATATCTTCGATTGCCACCCCACCCTGCACCATTCACTGTCCTCTTGAAGGTGGTGAGAGTGGTTACCGTACTGTTCTTTTCCTTGGAAAATACATAAGACTGAAGGAGGAAGTTGGAAAAGTGGCACTCCTGTTTCAACTCAGTGCTCAAAGCAGGGGCGAAACTAGTCTTGATTTCACCTGGGTCAAAGACCCACTTTGGCACACACACACCATGAGCATTTGCATACACACACACACACACACACACACACACACACAGGATTGGAGCCTCAATGGCGCACCTCTGGAGGCTTCACCCCAGGGCAACAAAAACAAAAACCCAGTAGCACCCACTCCCCAGCTATGGCACTGCTCAAAGTGCAGATGACTTCTACAATATTCAACTTTTACCCAGATCCCTTGGAAAAATGAACTGTCTGTGTGCATACTTTCACTCCCCCTTAAACTGCAAATATAGCACACAGGTTCCTCTCTGGAGCTTGTTAGCAGTCAATATATTCATCTAGCTTTCTTTCTTTTTTTACAGTCACAAGGTCATAAAAACAGACACTATCAAAAAGGCTTGTTTGACTGTTGATTACTCTGTCTTACCTTTGCAACATCTCGTGTTGTGTACCCCAAATTTAAAAGGGCAATCTGCAGAATTCTCGATACATTCCACTCAAGGTCAGAGTATGAAAGAAACACAGACCTCAAGTAAAGGGGGAGGGGAGAATCCAAGCTACCTGCAGTTTTCTGCTGTCATGCACTTTTGGCATGATGAAAATATATTTTACAAATGCAAGTGGCCAAAGGTCATCCAAATAAAGGAATTGGTTTCCCCACCGCTGAACAGCCCAGTGCCTCTTGACATCAATATTCTATCTTCTCAGGCACAAATGAAGAGCTTCTTCTAATAAAATAAGCTGTGAAGCCAATTCTGAGTTGCTATACTTGCACTAAGTCAAACAAAGCCTCTTCCCCATTTTTGAAATTCAAAACCCATCCTTATTTATTCTTCAAAATAATTTTGCTATCCATTCTTCACCCAAAGCCTAGTTTTCATTTAACAAAATTTAAGCATCATTTGATTGCAGGAAAACCTCTAAGCAGTTTGCGGAAACATTGAAATTATTTTTTTAAACCAGTTTTGAAAAATTAAAAACATTTAAAAATAATTAACATTAACACTAAAGGGGAATGGAACACCACATCTGTGTACAGTGGTACCTCAGGTTACAGACACTTCCGGTTACAGACTCTGCTAACCCAGAAATAGTACCTCGGGTTAAGAACTTTGCTTCAGGATGAGAACAGAAATCGTGCGGTGGCAGCGGGAAGCCCCATTAATTAAAGTGGTACCTCAGGTTAAGAACGGTTTCAGGTTAAGAGTGGACCTCCATAACGAATTAAGTTCTTAACCCGAGGTACCACTGTAGCGGGATAGGTTTGCCTAAATAAAAATGTTTTAAGCAGGTGCCAAAAAAAGTACAGTGAAGACACCAGCCTGATGTCAACAGGCAAGGAATTCCAAAGTTTAGGTGCCACACTAAAAGATCAATTTCTGATAAGTGTAGAATGAGGGTTGTGTGGCAAACTCTTATCTTCTTTTGTAGTACCAGAATGCTTGAATATGTTCTGAAGGAAAATATGGGGTTAAAAGTGCAACTCAAGTATTCCTGAAGCACCAGAGACCAATTATATCTCTCAACTCTTCTGTATATGGAGCATAATGGATTTCCTTAGGTGAAGAGGCATAGTTTGGGAATGTGTGATGCATCATTGAACTGCAAGTAATTTAGAACTTTGGGATGGGGATTGTAACAGAGGTTGGAGCAATTTGGCAGAGGAGTGGTAGTTGAACGCTTCTGTGCTTAACGGAGGGGAGCTGAATTAATTGAATGACCACTTTCTCTGGACAAGGACTGCTTCTCCTCTTGCTCCCTACCCATAATACTAAGATGAGCCCCTTATATTCTGATGTATTTCAACAGTGCCACCTAGAGGGGTCTGTGATTCTGCTCCCCCTGCAATGAACCCTGAAGAGACCGCTACTGTTGCTTTGTTTCTAAACATCTATCCTCAAGTTAACCGTTTTTAAACGAAGCCTAAGTGTAAAGAACTGCCAAGCTCATTTGATACATAACTGCAAAGTCATTAAGGAGGTGGAATTAGCCTCCAATCAAATTTCTAAATGGTCAGCTAGACCACTAGAAAAGGTGAACAGGCAACCACAGTGGAGCCTAAGTGGCCATTTTCCTCCCAGGCTATATCTGCATTGGATTTGAAATTGTTTTTACATGTATTTTCATTGTTGACTTTTTATTGTAATTTGCTTTGGGATGTTTCATGGGAAGTGATTCATAAATGAAGCAGATAAACTGAAAGAAGGATGAAGATTGGAACCAGGGGCTCTGGAGGTCAGCAGTGGGAGACCTCCTGGGTGTCAGCCACAGCTGATGCTTAACTCCTGGGCTGCAGGGGCTGTATGCACATTTCATGCATAGCCACACAACAACAACCCACAACTCACAAGTAGAAAGAGGCATGAAGTGGATGAAAGGCTCATTTACAGTGGTGCCTCGCCACTGTATTCCGCGAGTATCTTCGTCTAGCGGTTTTTTCGTCTTGCGAAGCAACCCTATTAGCGGATTAGCGGATTAGCGCTATTAGTGGTTTAGCGGCTATTAAAGGCTTAGCGGCTTAGTGGCTTAGCTGCTAAAAGGCTATTAAAGGCTTAGCGGCATAGAAAAAGGGGGGGGGAGCGAAAAAAAATCTCAAGACTCGCAAGACATTTTCGTCTTGCGAAGCAAGCCCATAGGGAAATTCGTCCTGCGAAGCGCATTGAAAAACGGAAAACCCTTTCGTCTAGCGGGTTTTCCGTCTTGCGAGGCATTCGTCTTGCGGGGCACCACTGTATTGCCTGTGGCTCTCACAGGGTTGGACTGAGTCCTGGCAGATTTGTCTAAGCGTATCAAAGCATTTTGTGTTTTCCACCCTATAGGTTTATGTGGCATCAGGGCATAAAGAACATTTTTGGAGTTGAATTGCAGAAAATTCAAATGGAAAAAAAACCTTTGCAGGTCCCTATCTAGTCAGTCAAGATGCACAGCAAGAAAAGTTTGCATTTACCACAGGGGTAGCTGCTACTGCATGCTTAAACACACACGACACTCCTGCCTTTAGTTCTGTCTGCTTTTCCATTTAAATGGTGGAAATTGTACCTTGCAAATCATCTGCTGCTCTGAAATCTTGACCTGAGCAGAACAGCAGGCCCATCTAGGCTCCCTGAAGAACCATACCCAAAGGGCAGGCACTGCATACTTTTCTTACAACTACTTCTCAGAGTCTCTTGGGCAGCTTTCCAACAAGTTTTTAAGATTTCTTATAGTCCTCCCATGGCACCATTTCCCCCCTGTAATCCATCAAGCAGAAAGCCAGTAATCTAATTGAGATTTCCAATGGTTGTAAATATTTCACTGTAATAACACAGGTCACAATTCATTAGCCTCACATCATTAGCTCCAGCACTTAATATCAGCAGACCTCATTTTTCATTTTAAATTCAACACCTTTGAAACACCTGAAGTGTAGCAGTGACCTCTAAAGTACATAGATGGAGAGAGCGATTCAAGTGGTCGCATTGTTTTCAAAGCCGCCTTCTGCGGAAGGATAAGTTGTGCGGCTATTCTCCTGCTGATTATTATACAGATAAGGAACTTTTCATTCTCTTTTCTTGTTAAATATTTGCACATATCTTTCAAGAGCATAAACTTGAACTGAATCAGCTATTAATCAGTTTCTAATCCACATGTTTATAGTTCCATGTAATCCTCACAGGTACTATCATAGCAGAATTATTTGTTGAACATGCAACAGTGGGCAATTGTTCCACTGAAGTACATTTTTCATCTTCCCAATTTTCATTGTGTTGCTCGTTAAAACAAGACACTCAAGACGTGGGCTCATAGAAAGATTCTCAGCTCTGTAAAAGCACATTTCCAACCTCACTACTCCCCGTTGCATAAAGGGAAGATTGATTCCAGAGCCCAAAGCAGAATTACATTTTGAAACATGACAATTATATTAATGACTCAGAGCCTGCACTTGGTTATGACTGACTCTCACTGTTGAAAATGTTAAGCATCGTAAGTGCTAGGCTTGCTGCAACATGAGTGAAGATCATCGGAAGCAACTCTCCACACCTTTTCAGAGTGGGCGTGCCATTAGCTACTCATCTGGTTGCTTGTAGTGAGTGAAGATTGCATCCAGGTGAGTACAGAGCCTGTCGTGTGCTCAACTACCAGAGTGTTGTACTATTTCACACTGTACTGCGCTATAATATCGCACATGGCCCTTGCTCCTCCTTAGATTCCTACATTCCTTCCAGCACTATAGTTCTATGATTCTAGAGCCAGGCTACACCAATGATAGATCACATACTAGAACTAATATGGGAACATAACACTGAGGGGATTGTATGAATGAATGGTCCCCCATAGAAAAACACACACTGCCCATTCAAAACTAGATGTACCAGAATAAGCTAAGAACCTTATCATTGTAGCTTTTTCACAACCTGAAACTGGCAAGAAGCATTATTAGTCAATGATTTCACCTGAGCATCCAAAAGCAACACCAAGAGCTAAGAGAGAAACTACTTTGCATTGAATAATGATCATTTCTAACCAACAAAAGAGTGCCTTAAAACAATATATGCATTTGTATTGTATTATTTTTTGCAAGCCACCTTGGAGCCAATTCTGGATTGAAAGGCAAGATAGAGCTCAAATGAACAAACAGATGCAAGATATTTTGTTTTATTTGGAAATATAGAAAAATAGATTTTGTACATCTCCATTTCCACAAATGCAGTGTCTTGATTCATACAGTATTGCCTTACTCTGCCCTTTCAAGACGGCTGTGTGAACTGTCTGATATCATAAAGCAGAAAAAGCTCTTCTCTGAGAATGAGCACTCAAATCTGACAGGTACTCTCTGCAAGCGTACTGCGATTTTACGGTATGAAACCACAGAGAACTTGGAGTCAGCTAATGCTGCCAAATTGTTTTGGGCTTCCAAATCGTGAAGCTTGTTCTCAATTTCGGACTTGGCAGTGGTTAAATTAACCCTGTAAAATGAACCTCGGAAAACTCACTTTACTCCATTAGATTGGTTGCTGTCTCCCCCAGGAAAATCTCCCATCATCCACAGACTGTAACCCAGGCAGTAAGTGAAGACGTCATAGACACAGGGAGTTCTCCCATTTCTGATCTTAAAACCACAGCAAGCATATCTGGAGGACACCGAGTATTAACTTCAGAAATGACAAGGACTCCCATAGCTCAGCCCCATATGCAATTGGTGGGTGAACTGTTGGAAATTTCAAGCCAGACAGAACCAGTTTGCAACAATGTTGGCTCTTAACACACCACACACTGAAAGCACATTTAAAGCACAAGACTCCCGCCTGCCTTCCAAAGAATCCTGAGAATTTTAGTTTACCCTTCACAGAGGTATAATTCCTAGGAGGAGGAGGTGGTGGTGGTGGTTGTTTTATAGGGAGTCATGTGCTTTTAATGCAAGGTGTGTATACAGCCATTGTCTCCAAAGCTCAGCATATTTCTAAATCTGTAGATTTTGCTGTTTGCAAACAAGAATGCCAGCTTATAAGGCCCCAAATAAAACAACCAGATGCTTAGGAGATATTTCACACGCTTTATCTGCTGCTCACCAATATGCCAGGAATTCAATGACATCTTCTCATGTTTGTTTGTTTTTTGGTGTTTTTGAACCTCAACAATTTTGGGGATTTCCTTTAAAAAGCCAAACAACTTTTGGGGTGTCCTGGTTTTTACTTTTTGAAATATGGCAACCCTAGGGAAAGTACAATATCTTCACTACATAAAAGTACAGAGATCCCTTAATAAAAAAACTAAAAATGTTTTTTTAAAGCAGAGAGATCCAAAACTGCAAATGGGACAAATCTGCCCTAAAGTTCAGGCAATACATGATTCATGTCAGAGGCAAGGAACTGGAACATATCCATGTTGAGTCACAGGTTTATGACAGGAGAGCAGATGAAAGCAGTGTAACTTCTACCCACGAATTAGACTTAAAAGCTTTACCCAAATGTTAACACAGTCTGAAATCACTGTTCATGAGATATTAAAACAGGATGAGCAGCTAACCTGTGAACCTCAAAATGTTGTACTCCAACTCTACTTCATCAGCTGCAGCCAGCATAGTCAATGATCAGTGCTGATGGGAGCTGCAGCTCAACTGCAGCTCTCTTGGCAGGAATAGGAAATGGCCAATTTTTCTTTTCCTACCATAATCTATCCTTATTTAGTAAGGCAGCCAGTGGCCTTACCATCTAGTACAGTCTTCCTACTGGATTTTTATTTTATTTATTTAGTTTTATTTATTAAATTTGTATATTGCCCTTGGTGGGACATGGGTGGCACTGTGGGTTAAACCACAGAGCCTAGGACTTGCCAATCAGAAGGTCGGCGGTTCGAATCCCCACGACGGGGTGAGCTCCCGTTGCTCAGTCCCTGCTCCTGCCAACCTAGCAGTTCAAAAGCACGTCAAAGTGCAAGTAGATAAATAGGTACCGCTCCGGCGGGAAGGTAAATGGCGTTTCCGTGCGCTGCTCTGGTTCGCCAGAAGCGGCTTAGTCATGCTGGCCACATGACCCAGAAGCTGTACGCTGGCTCCCTCAGCCAATAAAGCAAAATGAGTGCCGCAACCCCAGAGTCAGTCACGACTGGACCTAATGGTCAGGTGTCCCTTTACCTTTTTATACTGCCCTTCATCAGTTGATCTCAGGGCGGTTCACAACATAAAAATACAAGATTAAAAACACAAAATGTATAATAAAGCAACAACAACAAGAAAAAAACCCAATAACTTCCCCACCCCTTCTCACAAATACATTTAAAAGGGAACATTTTTCCCTGGCCTAAAGGTATATATAATGAAGGCGCCGACCAAACCTCCCTGGTTCGTAAAAATGATCAGGGGCACTGCTACACACTGTATGGTGCTTTTGTAATATTTGCTTTATTTGCAGATATGCAAGCAGAGGAGAAGCAAATGCACACCACCAGTAAATTCACCGATGCTGTATCAGATCCCCAGAGAGAAACTAGCATGGCTCCCCATCTGCCCCCACAGCTGCAGCTCAGCTTCAATTAGAAACTCTCAACTCTATGGGCTTTTCAAAACTGCAAAGTGTACTTTTGCCTTCTCTGTGCCCTACTGTTCTGCCGGAAGGGTGTCACTTTATCCAAAGCATAATGGGCATCTAATTTTTAAAGAGAGGGGAAACAGAGTTTTAGCTATCAGGAGACCATCTGTCATCTTTATTTATTTATCGGTCGATTCTTAGCCCACCCTTCAGCAGCTTGTGGGTGAAGTCACTCAAGAGTGAATTAAAATAACAATATTACAATAAAACCAGAAAAAAGCCTTGTGAGTCTCTTGTGTGGCCCCTGATATTCAAGCCAACTTTGCCACTGCCATCCTTTCCCTCTACCTAGTTTTGCAAAATCCTACATTTCCTGCTTTCTGGCATTCATCATGGTCAGCTCTCTGTGAGCTGCTTCTGGAAGACCTACTGACAGCCATGTTCTGTGGGCTGACCACAAAAAAATGCTTGCCTATACAATGAATGCTATCTTCTTCTGCCCTCTTTAATTATCCCCATTAGAGAGACAGGGAAATTGAGGTAGCAGCATACTTCTATGCCCAAGGTGACAGGCATTTCTAGGAGCTCAGGGTGGCAATTTTGCTTCACAATGGTTTTGTGAGATGCACTAGACAGAGTGGCTTACCAGAGAAGCCTCCCACAACCATATTCATCTATTCACTGAACACAATCAGTACTCCACTAATGTCTGGTCACTTGACAAGGATTTGTCACTTGTAACAAAAATGACGGGGGATTAATAAAACAGCTATGGATTTAGAAGGCAAGTCTCTTAACCAAGGGAAGCTGTAGAGGTTGCTATGCCATCCTTCACAATTTTCATTTAGATAAAATTTCAGTAGATAAAACTTTAACTACCAGCAAGCTTCACTGATTTTCTGTTATCCTTTCTCCTCCAAATCGGAAGCAGATATTGAATTACATAACCATTAAAAAAAAAATACCTTGACTTTGTTGTGTCCTAGCAGCATCCTTATCAATGAAAGAAAGCAGTGCTTTCAACATTATTTCTTAGATAAAGGCCAAAGTATGCTTGCCCTGATAGAATTTACAGCATGCTACTATCCACAGGATTTCCTACAGAGGTTTCTAAAGCACATCTTCCATATCTGAAATGATGCATAAACCATACATTTATACATCACCAAAAAAACAAGGTGCTGGCACTCATACTTTGATAAATTGTAAAATGCCTCTTCCATCCCTCTCCTCTTCCTGAACCCACTTCCCTCTGTTGAATTTGTGAGGAGCTTTTAATTTTTTTAAAAAGATGGTAAAAATAACAAATACATAATAAAAATAAAAATGTTTAACAGCTTATAAGATGACGTTTTATTATTTTGAGTTGTAAAGAATTAAAAATTACAACTAGTGCAAAGGGGACCAGTCACAAAATTACCAGTGTCTGTTATAGAGGGCATGGCCTAGCACAAATTTAGAGCGAATTGGAGCATTGCTGCTTGCCCCCACCCACCTCATGGTTACCATGGAGTGAGCTCTATGTCCTGCTGGCCCTGTTTCTGGGAATCACACACTATTGATTTTCTACACACCGAGCTTAAATGGGGCATATAAATAAACAGTAACAGAACACATGCAATGCTGTTGCTGTCTACTAACAAGAGAAGGTAGAACACACCTTGGTAAAAGGTAAAGGTAAAGGGACCCCTGATCATTAGGTCCAGTCGTGACCGACTCTGGGGTTGCGGCGCTCATATCGCTTTATTGGCCGATGGAGCCGGCGTACAGCTTCTGGGTCATGTGGCCAGCAGGACTAAGCCACTTCTGGCGAACCAGAGCAGCATACGGAAACGCCGTTTACCTTCCCGCTGTAGTGGTACCTATTTATCTACCTGCAATTTGACGTGCTTTCGAACTGCAGGGAAAAATTACACAGAAGCCAACCACATTCTCTCTTGCATGCGCACGGCACACAAATGCACACATTGTACACATACAGATCGCAGACACACATGCATCTCCTTGTCTCTCTCACTCACACACTTCGCCTATACACAACCACACACATGTAGCTCCCTCCCTCTCTCTTTCTCTCTGCCCAAGTGCATCTCTCCCCTCCTTAGGGACCTCATACATAAATTGAAGGAGGAGGAGGAGAAGTACGACAACAACAACAACAACAACAACAACAACAACAACAACAACAAGGCGAAGGAGGCACCCACTGCCAGGAACATGCATGGATAGAAGAGTGACTAGTGGGGTGCCACAGGGTTCTGTCTTGGGCCCGGTCTTATTCAACATCTTTATCAACGACTTGGATGATGGACTCAAGGGCATCCTGATCAAATTTGCAGATGACACCAAATTGGGAGGGGTGGCTAACACCCCAGAGGACAGGATCACACTTCAAAATGACCTTGACAGATTAGAGAACTGGGCCAAAACAAACAAGATGAATTTTAACAGGGAGAAATGTAAAGTATTGCACTTGGGCAAAAAAAATGAGAGGCACAAATACAAGATGGGGGACACCTGGCTTGAGAGCAGTACATGTGAAAAGGATCTAGGAGTCTTGGTTGACCACAAACTTGACATGAGCCAACAGTGTGACGCGGCAGCTAAAAAAGCCAATGCAATTCTGGGCTGCATCAATAGGAGTATAGCATCTAGATCAAGGGAAGTAATAGTGCCACTGTATTCTGCTCTGGTCAGACCTCACCTGGAGTACTGTGTCCAGTTCTGGGCACCACAGTTCAAGAAGGACATTGACAAACTGGAACGTGTCCAGAGGAGGGCAACCAAAATGGTCAAAGGCCTGGAAACGATGCCTTATGAGGAACGGCTAAGAGAGCTGGGCATGTTTAGCCTGGAGAAGAGGAGGTTAAGGGGTGATATGATAGCCATGTTCAAATATATAAAAGGATGTCACATAGAGGAGGGAGAAAGGTTGTTTTCTGCTGCTCCAGAGAAGCGGACACGGAGCAATGGATCCAAACTACAAGAAAGAAGATTCCACCTAAACATTAGGAAGAACTTCCTGACAGTAAGAGCTGTTCGACAGTGGAATTTGCTGCCAAGGAGTGTGGTGGAGTCTCCTTCTTTGGAGGTCTTTAAGCAGAGGCTTGACAACCATATGTCAGGAGTGCTCTGATGGTGTTTCCTGCTTGGCAGGGGGTTGGACTCGATGGCCCTTGTGGTCTCTTCCAACTCTATGATTCTATGATGGTATGATTCTAACCCCATTGTTCGTCCCTTCCCTCCACATTATTTTTAAAAAGTAACCCCCTGTGGAATGAAAGAGGCAAGTACCTCTGGCTGGGAGGCAGCCTGGTCAAAGATGCTGGTACTCATTCCAGAGAAAAGGTGTGTGTGTGTGTGTGTGTGTGTGTGTGTGTGAGTGTGAGAGAGAGAGAGAGAGAGAGAGAGAGAGAGAGAATTCTCTTCTGTGCTGTCATTAGAAAGGGACCAGCTTTCTCTGCAGCGGGTGTGCAAATATGGATCTCTGGTGCTACATTATTAATAACCAAGTGCAATGCAAAGATAAAATGTGCATCCCGTCTACTGAAATCCTGTCTCCAACCATCTCTAGGACTCAGCTACATTAGTAAAAAGAAGTGACACTAGATGGTGCTGTGGAGCTGAAATTGGAACTCTGTGAAATTTTCCACTGTGAGCTTTAAAACCGGTTCCTCCTCGCCCGCCCCCGAACATTTTCAGAACATTTTCAGAGCATTTTTTTTATAGCTGTGTAGATGCAGCCCTGGTCTCCATTTTTACACCCAAGGTCAGTTGTGCTGACCCCAGATCTTGTTTTTGTCCTCACCACCACTAATTAGGCTGTCTAAGAAGCAAAATGTTTATCTGGGTAAGCTGGCCACAGTTATACACAGTCTGGTAACCTCCCAGCTTGACTACTTTAATGTGTTCTACATAGGACTACACTTGAAAATGGTTCAGAAACTGCAGCTAGTGCAGAATGCTGCTGCCAGAGTACTCAGTGGCATTTCAGTGTGCACTCATATAAACACCTATTCTGTGGCATCTGCATTGGCTGTCTATATGTTACCAGGCCCAATTTAAAGCATTGAAGTTTATGTATAAAACTCAGAGACTTGGGTCCTGGGTATATATCTGAGTATCTCTACCCTTCCCAGGGTTTAAGGCTGGCTGAAGGGGTATTTCTTGTCCCATCAGCAAAAGTTGCGTGTTTTGTGGCATCTCAGCTGTCACAGTGGGATTTTCTTCTCCTAGAATCACAGGTGACTGATTCAGAACAAGCTTCAGGAGAGTCCCAGGGGCCAGACAGAGAGGCCTAGAGGCCACATCCCGCCCCCAGACAGGAGGGAACTCAACCTATAGTACATTGTGCATACTCTAACAGTGTCTTCACTATCAAAGGCCCCTCAGTAGTCAAAATATAGGCTGGAATCTCTCACAACTGCAGGAGGCTCACACTTTCCATCCTAGTGTTGATGGAGCCCTCAAAAAAAGAAAAGAGGATCTAATTTACAAGCTCAATACATGTGGAAATGCTCTGGACTTCTAGGGCCATTTATTCGCTGGAGCGCAATGAGATCAATTCACATCTGAAAAAAGAGGAAAGGGAGAGAGAAACAGCCTCTGAGTTAATAGGCTGTAAAGGACAAAAGTTGAAAATTAAATGTTATGGCTTAAGCAGTTCAACATCCAGCTCCTCCATTAGGGAAATAAAGCAAAACTCCTCACAGAGGAAAGGAAGACAATCTCTCCTCTAATAGTGCAGAGTTTTCTCTGCAACATGAATTTGAGCTATAGTGCTTGATGTTGTGTGGCGATAAAGAGGAAGCAGCAAGAGCCATCAGGAAGGAGGGCGTAAATGTGGTGCTAAAGAGAGAGGAGGAAATCTTGGTGTCCACACACTGGCTCATTAGAACTGGCTGTCTTTTAACTGCTTTTCAAAAAACACCACCAAGCTTGGAAGAACCTCCTTATTTAATTCCAGGAGCAATTAAGGAAAGGGAAACACAGGCCGGGCAACTGCAGGCTGCTCATTACATCTGCTGTGCCAAAGGGGGCAGATTTGAAATGTGAAGATCAGATAATTTATAAATGTAATTTTGGATATCAAGGACAAGAAGGGAGCTGAAACAAGATTAATGGAGGGAGCATCTTCTGCACAGCACTATTTTCGATACTTTAACAGGCCAGTGTTGAAAGGTGGCGCCTCGTGGATCAACTTCTCGTAAAAGCGGTTTTTATTTAGGCATAAGGCAAGGCTTTTAAAATATATTCCACAAAACACTTTGATTTAGTAGTCACACACATTAACATCCTCCAGCAAGACTTTGCTGCTCAGGAACCTGTGGCAGTTTTATTTGTTGATGTTATTTATATATGGCAAAGCCGGTGTAGCAGAAGCCTCCGATTCATTTGGAAACTTGAACTCTCTCAGCAATATAACGTACAAGGCAGCAAGGAAAAGGGATATCTGAGAGCAAGAGGCTTCCACTCTCAGTCCTTATCTCAAAAGCCCATTATGTGGTAAAGGGCTCAACCTTGGCTCTCATTTCACACTGCGAATGCTACATAAGCAGAGGTGTCGCATACATAGTAAGCGGAAGAGGCAAGTCTCAGATCCTGCCCATAACAGATGTGCTGAAATGTATGACCTGGGCTTCCTATAGAGAGGGGCAAGCGCTCTCTGCAAGGGTACTTGAGAAGGAATTCTAAAGTCCACCTAGACATTACTTCTCCAGGGCCAACCAGCTGGTAAGGACACACAGAGCACAGATTCACAGAAAATAACTGCATGCAGCCAATTTCAAAGGAAAGAAGTACCAAGCAGTTTAGGACTCAGTGGTGATGGTGATGACAGAGACAGTAAATGCTGTCATGGGCTAATAATTGGGAGTGGGTTGGAGTTATTTACAAGACTGAGGGGAGTGAGGAAACAGACCCTAGTCCAGGGCATCTGATCCTATTTGCAGGCAGGGCCAATCAATCAATGGAAACTGTCAGCAAGTCCTGCTTTACAAGAAACAACCAGGAGAGCACTTGAAGACTCCCAACAGTTCTTTTGTAGCTATGTGTTTATTTGTCGTTGCCCCCACCTAATGTCACATATAACATCAGGTGTGGGGCAGGTGATTGTCGCGTGGGGAAAACAGCCCCATGGACCAAATAAGGATCCTTGCCGGGCCTAATATCTCCCATGGGCTGGAAGTTTCCTGAGCCTCCCCTAGACTCATGAGATTTAAAACATCTCGCCTAGTTAGCACTTCATCAGAACATCTGCAAACCAGTGGCTTCAAAGCCAAGGCGCTCCGTCACCTGATTACTGATCAGAAGAGCAACACCATATTAAAAATGTATTTTCTCCATCACTACTAGGCTTGTTTCTCTGAATATCCCTCCCCCCCCCAAAAAAAACCAGTACTGCTCTTTTCTTTAGAGTGCTAGAATTTGACTCAATTTCCAGAAAAGTAGGACACTAAGCAGATGTGTCAAGCATCTGGTATCCTTGTTGGGGTCTGGATGACATTGCCAAATAATTTATTGTCTAAGCTTTTACTTGTAAAAATAAGGATAAAGCTGCTCTGTGGGGGAAAACTATATAGGCATCAAGGCCATGACTCAGCTGCAGGGAGGATACTCTAGGGCACTGTTTGAGTTCCTCCGTCTGCAAGGACCATTGAGTGTACTAGAGGACATAAGTCTGCAAAATACACAGCTTCCCATCCACAGAACTGAATGGGGCAGTTTGCATGCATAGTGGAATACAACGCAGGACTCCTGAACGGCGGCGAATCTTTTCCCGAGCCTCCAAATGAACAGCTTGAAACTGCAGTTCATTTCACCTCTATAATAATTGCCTCTAAATGAGAAGACATCATTTTAAATGGGACCATTCACTATTTCACTAGCACTATTTTTTAGCAGACAGAGTGGCTCAAAGACAGAATTGAAATCTGTGATACAGAAAAGGATAGGCAAATGAGAAAAAGATTCAAAGGCAGCTTCAAGAAACAGAGGAAGGAGGGTGAGCTAGAAAAGAAGGAAAATGATGGTTACTCTGTCTTAAGGAGGGGATTTGTTTGGATGTGAAATGTCAGTAATAATTTGAATTATAATTCTATGCTATTTTATTTCACTTTTTTTTTTTTGCTTCCTAGGGTCTCTGTTACAATATTTTCATCTGCATTATCTTCAGATTCAAAGCTTCTTTCACAGTTGAGCAATGTCATTCCTAAGTATCTTAAAATTTGCATTTTACAAGCACATAGTGTACTTGGACTGCCAAAATGCTTCTGAAAAGGTACTTCACCAAAGGAGTCTGGGTAAGCTAGCGGCCATGGAATAAGATGAGAGGTTCTCTTGTGGGTCGGGAATTGGTTAAGTAGCAGGGAGCTGATCCACAGAATCGACATTCTGCTTCAGATGTACACCCAAGATTCTACAACAGGACATATATAATTTTAATACATTTTCTTCTTTGCACTGTACTTTTGTTCCATTTCTGCTTTCTGCACCATATTGAACAACAGAATGGTTCCCTTTTCATCTCTCTCAATCGAGTTTGAATAATTTATAATGGTCTGTACATCTAGCATTTTCCTAGTGGCAGTCCTGGTTCACAAAGCAGCTTCTCCATTTTCTCCTTTCCTGGAATTCCAGTTCCTTCTCTTCTTTATTAAGAAATCTCTTAGATGGCAGCGCTCCCAGGCAGTAAGCTTATATCCTTGATTCGTGCCCCACTGTCACACACTGATTGGCCATGTCAACAATGCTGGCACACGTATGGACAAGTTTATCTCTCTCTCTCTCTCTCTCTCTCTCTCTCTCTCTCTCTCTCACACACACACACACACACACACACACCATTTAGACTACACAGAAAATGACAATGGGGGGGACCCACATTTCTTCATCCAAATTAATATGACTATTCAATGTATCATTTCCAAAATTGCAGATGTGTTCAACTGATTACTTTCTTTATAACTGGTTTTATTTTATTCTGGTTTAAAATGCAGGTTGAAACACTTATGCCATAGTAGTGCACCTCTACAATGGCAGAACTCTGATCATCCCCACCACCAGAGGTTCTCTGCTGCCCCATCTCAACTGCGTCCAGCAGCATGCATCAAATATATGAGGGAACCATATTATTCACAAATTTATAACATGACAGTTCCATGACAAGCCATTGCTTTTCATTTTTGACCTGGCAACATGAGAACCATTCATTATTATTTTATAAACCTTATAGGAGTCACATTCCCTCCCAAGAATCTTAGACACTAAACAATTTTTTCTCAAATGCTTTTTGAATAATAATAATAATAATAATAATAATAATAATAATAATAATTTATACCCTGTCCATCTGGCTGGGCTTCCCCAGCCACTCTGGGTGGCTTCCAACAAAATATTAAAATACAGTACTCCATCAAACATTAAAAGCTTCCCTAAACAGGGCTGCCTTCAGATGTCTTCTAAAAGTCTGATAGTTGTTTTTCTCTTTGACATCTGGTGGGAGGGCGTTCCACAGGGAGGGCGCCACTACCGAGAAGGCCCTCTGCCTGGTTCCCTGTAACTTGGCTTCTCACAGTGAGGCAACTGCCAGAAGTCCCTCGGCGCTGGACCTCAGTGTCCGGGTAGAACGATGGGGGTGGAGACGCTCCTTCAGGTATACTGGACCGAGGCCATTTAGGGCTTTAAAGGTCCAGCACCAACACTTAATTGTGCTTGGAAACGTACTGGGAGGTGTTTTTGTACCCTATTCCAGACTATTGCGATTTCATAGACTGTAAAAAAAATTAAAGATATCACAACTCCATAAATTCTCCATTATTTTAATTCTTTAGCCCCTTTAGTTTGTCCAGGGTATGGGTCTGAACACATACCTCCCATATTCAAAGGTGCATTCATTTTCTCCCCCAAGATATATCCTCCACAACTTTTCAGTCCCTGTATTATAAAACAGGAGGCTATTAAAAGAACAGGGTTTGCAGACATGGCAGCTTCAGGCACACATGCACCTTCCCAGACACCCACAGTGTCCTTTCCTAGCCCTTCTCCCTGCTGAAATTAGACTTGAATTCTATAAGCAGCCAAAAGAATAGATTGCGGTCTCCGTGTTATGTTGTGTTCACAACAGTTTCTCTGGTTTGCAAATGTGCCCCACGGCCCAAAAAGTATGGTGATCCCTAGAAGAACAAGACCTTTCCAGCTTCTGGAAATCTTATAACTGCATGGGCTATTCTACAGTAGTCAATCCAGCATGAATCATCCTACAGCCTACTTAAAAGTCTAGATACACAGTGACTTCAATGCTATGCGCCAGCTCCATTCACCCAATTTAAATTTTACAGACTAGGGTTTGGGGAAGAGGGATGGGGGCTATACTATGTTTATGGGAAAAGTAGTTTTTGCACAAATGACAGAGGATATTTGCAATAGTTCTTGGCACCTAAAACAATTTATCCCTAACCTATTATCAAATTCACCTCAAGTCTTGGAGTTGAAGCAGTCACTATTGTTGCAGACATTTTTGCTGGCGGTGTGTGACAAACGTAGTCTAGAAGATGGCATTTCAAGAATTACTTTCTAAACTAAAGGGAACAGTGCAGGAAGAGACAAATTCATCTCTTTTGAGAAAATTAATTTGAAACCTTCTGTAGCCCACATTCATCTTAATAGACAGTCATACAGCAGATTCTCAAACAGCCTACTCTAAAATGTTAAGCTATCAAATACAAGGATGTGTGTGTGTGTGTGTGTGTGTGTGTGTGTGTGTGTTTTAATGAGCCTATACCAAGGAGAGGGGATTGAATGCATCTGGAAGAATTCAATTCCTCAACTCTCCACAGACCACTGTCCTATGAAGTCAGGTGTCTGGAAATTTACACCACGTTTGCAAAAGAAGAATAGAGTGCACATTAAAGTATGCTCTCAATTCTTCCTTTGCACCCCCTGATTGAATTTGGCTCCTTTTTTTCTGTTGCCATGCAGGGCGGCAGAAAAAGGCACCACATTCTGAAAGTGATGAATTTTGCTTTTAAAAGTAGAATAGGCGACACATTCAAGATGGTGTTTCTGAGCCTTCCTTTGCATTGCAGCTTGAATTCCCATCCCTACCCCACCGCAGTCTAACGCTATATGACAGCAGGAACAGGAAAGTTTCACCCAAAACAGCCTGCAAGGCCAACTGCTGAGACTTAGCAGGCCTAATTGGGCCCACAGACAGGGGTGGTGCATCCCATTTCACCACCTGAGGCAAAACAGGAACTGACGCCCTGCTGCCGCCACCAGGCTTTCGCCCGTTGCCGAAGTTGCATGGTAGCGAGCAGCAGGTTCCAGCAAGATCTCACCAGAAATCAGTGCCGATGCCAGCCCTACTTCTCCACAGATGGTGTGACAGGCTAGTCTTTCATGGGAGCACAGGGCTTCCACTACCCAAGGCAGCTGCTTCATCCCTCCTCACTGGTGGACCAGCCCTGCCCAAAGGACAGAGAGTTCCCACCACTAATCTATATCATCGGTTTTCAACCAGCACAAACCATAAGTGAGGCACACCCTCATCTAGTGTGCGATCTAGAGAACAGAAAACAAGACAGGTGTATATGGTGAAAATCTACAAGTGGGTCCTTGTTGACCATTGGAGTGGCTCCTGAGTCTAGAAGGTTAAAGATACTTCATCTGGACCAAAGGCAAGATCTCCTTAAGCAACATCAGGGTTAGGATGCGACTTCTTCCTTTCTCCCCCGAAACAGCTTTTGACAAAATGCATAGCGCCCCTTTCCAACTGGCCTATTTAAATGCAGATGTCTTTTGGAATCTCTTTTGCACTCCCACTCCTTCCCTTATAGGCACACCTCTCTTGTTAGCCTTCCAGACATACCCATTAACTTCCCTTTTGTATTGTTGATGACTTGGCATGCCACCTCTTAAAGCACTTCATTAGCATGTAAATGGAAACCTTGCCTTAACAGGAGGCACTAGCATGCAAAATACTATATGATTTAATGGAAAGTAAAACTTTGGTGTTTTTGTTTTGTTTTTGTTTTTTTTAAAAAACGGCCCTATATTCTTATAAAGGAAACTTGTCTAAATGACAAAAAGGGTGGTGGTTTTTCCACATATTCTATGGGGCCTAGCCCAATGAGATGTTCCTCAGCATAAATCCAGCTGTAAAAAAAGAGAACCACACAAGACTCTAATTTGTGTCCAGTGTGTAGGTGATTCTCTAAAGCAGGCTTCCTCAAACTCGGCCCTCCATATGTTTTTGGCCTACAACTCCCATGATCCCAAGCTAGCAGGACCAGTGGTCAGGGATGATGGGAATTGTAGTCTCAAAACATCTGGAGGGCCGAGTTAGAGGAAGCCTGCTCTAAAGAAACTCACCAAGTTTATACTGCAGATCAATTTTCATTAGCTGGCGACATTCATTGGACAAGAAGTGGTTGAGCCTTTAGTGTCATTGGCCCAGTGCAGTACAATATTCTGCCAACAGAGATTCAGCAGATGCCTTCTGTTTCAACTTTTAAACACCTGCTGAAAACTTCTATTCTGCCAGCCTTATGGAGGCAATTAAGAAGACATCTTTACATAGTAGTTAGCTGACTTCTGCTTTTAACTTTTTTATATGCTTTTATGGATGATTGTTGTAAACCACTCTGATTTTTTTTATAAATAGCGGTGTATACATATTTATATAACCAAAGGAGTAAAGACATATCTGGTCTGAGCTATTTTCTATGCATTGAAGTACATTGGAAGTCTGTATAAACTCCCTCTTGTTGTTGTTGTTTAGTCGTTTAGTCATGTCCGACTCTTCGTGACCCCATGGACCAAAGCACGCCAGGCACTCCTGTCTTCCACTGCCTCCCGCAGTTTGGTCAAACTCATGCTGGTAGCTTCGAGAACACTATCCAACCATCTCGTCCTCTGTCGTCCCCTTCTCCTTGTGCCCTCAATCTTTCCCAGCATCAGGGTCTTTTCCAGGGAGTCTTCTCTTCTCATGAGGTGGCTCCCTCTTACCACATTGAAACTGTACCAGCTTGACGACAGGCAGGATTATTATACCTACATAGTGCCCACTACAGGCCTCTAACAGAACAATCCAACATGTCACCTCAGAAGTAAGTAGCTCAAAAGAACTTAATCCCAGGTAAGAGAATATAGTATTGCAGCCAAAGTGTGCTTCACAATTTAGGGCCATGCTGATTTTGAAAATGACAATTTCTGGCCTCTATAAAGTGTTGGCGAGTTGTAAGGAATGAAGTGTAAGTGTTCTCTCACACAAATGAAGGAGCAAAGTGATGCAAGCATGCCCTGTGTACCACACCAACAAGCATTTCTTATAGTTGCAAGAGGTCTGTCACTCCACATTTCCACAAGACCTCAATTTCTTGCTCGTTCTACCAAAGGTTCTGAACTGCAGCCACAATGATTGATGTTTAGCTTTGAACTTCTGCAGGGAGATGTCACGACTGCTTGTGATTAACTTGGCTAAAGGGGAAGGAAACAGAATGCCCAACCCTCCAACCCTGGGGGGTCTGTAGCGATATTCATAAAAACCAGGCAGAAGTGATGAGATGCCAAGAATTTGCATTTCTTAATGCAGAATTCCTGTCCTCGTTCACTTTGCGGGGCCCTAAGGCTCTGCATCAATAAATATAGATAGACTTTCCAATAAAGGGAACAAGACAGAAATACAAGCACACACTGAGTTGCCTGGAATACTGAATACCCTCTCAACCTGCGAAGCATGGCAACAACAAGAGTATCAGAGTATATGGAGGAAGCAATTCATGATGGCCTTCCTCAGCTGTCCTAAGTCCATAGGTCCAGTGTTACTTCCTTGACCTTCCTGCAATGGCAAATAATCTACACGTTCGATTTTACGCAGCCATCATTGTTTCCAAACCCTCTAGATTCAGAGAACCTATTCTTCTGCAATGTTTTCCCACAAGACATCACTTTCTTTCCCTTTCCTTCACAGTAAGAGGACTGCTAACATGGTGGCAATTGTTCCAAACTGCTGCTAACATATTCACTGAGAAGAGATGGTGTTAAATAGTCTGTAACATCCCATTTTACTTGCACATCTGCATTAACCTTTAAGGCTGCTATTAAAAGAGTGCCAAATCTCCTCTGTGCTAAATAAAAACAGCAATGTGTAGGTTAAACACATTGCTTCATCCTCCCAGCCTGCGATCTGGAGGTGTTTTATTCAGCAGTATCTGCATTCCCCCCCCCCCCCCCCATTTAACAAGCAGCCCTCACTTTGAAACTCACACATACTTTTCTCAGTCTTGCTATGTGCATCAAAGTGCAAAAGAAGAGGAAGCAAATCCACAGCCTGTCACTTTTGTCTCGGGTTCAAGTTTGAATTCTGTTTGTTAATTCACTCTCGGGACAAAGGCCAGCTTGGTTGGTGCAGAATGGGATATAAGAACTGCCGCCTGTCTTGATGGATTTGATGGAAAGGCAGGGCTGTAATGAGAATGGAAGAGAATCGGGAAAATACAGTACTCTGTCACTCTGAACTAGAATGGTGTCATAGCATGGCTGAGGATTTAAGTGCACTTTAACACTGATAAGAGAGGCAACATTTTGTTTCTCCAGCAACCGTAAGTCAAGCCTCTTCCACACAAGAATTCTCTTTCATTTTTATCAGAATTTAGATGTCACGTGGATAAATTATAGACATTCTTACAAAAAAGCATGCTGTGAACACCTTAACCAGGTGTCAGTCAGCAATGATGATGATGAAAATGGAAGTTGCTCCACATCTAACACCCATAACATGATTGGCAACTGTCACCGAGGGATGAATGATGGAATCTCAGTACAGGGAACTCTTGCACTCACAAATGCTCACTGATGGGCATGATGCCTGACAGACATGGAAACCTTTCCACTAGTCGGGCTTTTTATGCCACTGCCAAATCAACAGAAACCTACCGAGAAAAAATTGTCAGGAGGACCGGTGGGTGGCAAAACCCTGAAGCTATCTGTCTGCAATTTGCTAGGATTAATCCCCTCATAAGGACCAGTTCCTGCCAACCTAGCAGTTCGAAAGCATGTAAAGTGCAAGTACCGCTCCAGCGGGAAGGTAAATGGCGTTTCCGTGCGCTGCTCTGGTTTTGCCAGAAGCGTCTTAGTCATGCTGGCCACATGACCCAGAAAAACTGTCTGTGGACAAACGTCGGCTCCCTCGGCCAGTAAAGCGAGATGAGCGCCACAACCCCAGAGTCGTTCACAACTGGACTTAACTGTCAGGGGTCCTTTATCTTTAAGGAGCTACAAATTGTCTCCAAAGCTCATGCCCATGTGCAATAAAAAAAAAAAACCTAAAAAGTTATGTCCATGTTAATTTTAAAACATTTTAAACCGTGTGAAAACCTCTGGTGCTACCTGTCTGCAATGTAGCATAACTAATCTCCTATTGGGGTGCTACAGAGTCTCCAGTTTCATGCACCTATGTAAAAAACGAAACAAAAAAAAATGATATGGCTATTATATATATATATATATATATATATATATATATATGGCTAGCACATAAATCCTTGGCCTTGGAACAACTTCTTATATGCAGTTTGGCAGGGTTAATCCTCCATGCAGAAGCTAGCATGTCCCAATGTGAACAAACAAGAAAAGTTATGGCCATTTCGGTTTCCAAATGCAAGTCAATAGGATTCCTGAATATTTGTATTTTTCAGATAGCAATTTGGATCCCCACTGCCTACACTGACTGGTAGCCCCCTCTCTGGGGTTCCAAGTCAAGGATCTTCCCCAGCCCTTCTGGGGAGGGATCGAACCAGGGACCTTCTGCAGGCAACCCACATGCTCTGCTCCTGAGCTACATCCCTTCCTCAAAGGCTGTCGAACATATTACATACATGATGGAAAAATCAGGTGCTAAGGATGCAGGTTGAAGGATAAAGAGATGGTACTTCTAGAGGGAACTGGGAGCAACTCATCAAGCTACAGCAGATCAACAGGAGCCCAAGAAACAAAGGCTAGCAGCAACTCCCTCAGTACACAGATTTTGTTAGGTCCATTAGGGCAAATGAGCTGCCGCCCCACCAACCTCAGCCTGTCTTCACCTTCACTTACTTGCAACTAGTGCAGGACATGACAGTGCCTGTTGGGTCCCTCCTGCTTAGTCTCAGTGTTGTTCTTGTACAACTAAGCAGGGAGGAGGATGGGGACAGAACTAGACTTAGTTGTTTATGCCTATTATTGGCTCTGGCACCAACTTCTGTTGGGCTCCTTGCCTTTTGCCCTACCAGTCCCAATGGACACCAGCTGCCACTAAATCAGACCTATGACGTCTCTTTCCGGAGATGAACTCTGGTAATATGACACCCTGAGCAAAGCCAACATTTGGCACCCCCCAAAATCAATCTTCTCCGTTATGGGTCTTCTCAATTTTGCACCCTCTTAGCTCGGCGCCCTAGGCGGGGGAAGTGCCCACACTGCTCTAATCCTTCCCTACACATTACATATAGAATTCAGAATCAGAACTATGCAGCAAAGTCTCAGAAATGTGGACCCCGCAACAGATGTAACGCCATTAACTTTTAAGTTTAAAATACCTTCTCTGTTTCAGTTACCTGCTTGATATAAATTACATGAAACAGTAAGAGAAGGCTTTGCTGATTACTGCATTCATGAAGTTTAAACAGTTGAAATCCCTGACATTCTCAAGCCCAGGAGAGACATTCTTGCAGGGGGACTGAAAAAGTTATTTACTTTAATAATAAAAAACAACAACCATCCCTTCTGAGTTCCTTATGCAATGAGCCTATGAATATTAATGTTTTCTTATTTTCTCACCTTTGCGATGTGGTAATGAAATACCTCCAGGTTGCAAGTGATGCAAATTAATTACTTGTGTTTGATTAGCTAGTTCCAAAGAAAGATGGGGGGAGGGGGAGAGAAAAAAGGAGGAGTGTGAAACCAATATAGTTCAAATACTTTTCAAAAAATAAGAACACCCAGTTATAGTTGAATTAACATGAAAGAAAATTAGGCAGCGACCTATGAATATGAAGAGATGCCAAAGTTTTCAGAGCAAACTACAAGTGCCATGTGGAATGAATCATAGTATAGAGTTGGAAAGGACCCCAAGGGTAATATAGTCCAACCCCCTGCAATGTAGGAATCTCAACTAAAGCATCCATAACAGGTGGCTATCCAACCTCTGCTTAAAAACCTCCAAAGAAGGAAAGTCCATCACCTCCCAAAGGAGTCTGTTCCACTGTCAAACAGCTCTTACTGTCAGAAAGTTCTTCCTGGTGTTTAGTCAGAATCTCCTTTCTTTTAACTTGAAGCCATTGGTTTGAGTCGTGCCCTCCATATCAGGAGAAAACAAGCTTGCTCCATCTTCCATGTGACAGCCCTTGGTATTTGAAGATGGCCATCCTCTTTTCTAGGGCCAACCGTTCCTCATAAGGCTTGGTTTCCAGAACCTTGATCATATTGGTTGCCCTCCACTGCACACAATCCAGCTTGTCAATATCCTTCTTAAATTGTGGTGCCTAGAACTTGACACAGTATTCTAGGTGTAGTCTGACCAAGACAGAATACTGTAGTACTATTACTTCCCTTGACCTGGATACTATACAGCCTAGAACAGCATTAGCTTTTTTTGCTGCTGCATCACACTGTTCACTCATGTTAAGCTTGTGGTCTACTAAGACACCTAGATCCTTTTCACATGTACAGTGATACCTCTACTTATGGACACGATCTGTTCTGGGGTGCCGTTTGCACCCCAAAAAGTCTGTAAGTAGAGAGTCGCTCATGCAAAGTGTGCAGAACGCTCCTGTGCATGGCGAAACCCGGAAGTATACACTTCTGGGTTTGCTGCATTCACAACCCAAAAATCTGCAACATGAACCCAACGCAACTAGAGGTATGACTGTACAACTGGTAAGCCAAGTATCCCCCATCTTATATGTGCACAGCTGGCTTTTCCTGCCTAAGTATAGAACCTTCCATTTACATAGAAATTCATTTTGTTCGTTTGGGCCCAGTACTCCAATCTGTTTAAGGTTGTCTTGAATCCATTCAGTTTGCCTATTTAGAAGATATGTGTTCCCTCTCCTTATGTCAATCAAGCATGGAAATGACTGCGAAGCCCTCTAAACATGAAGAACGTGCCAAATGCAAGCAAATATATCCCTTCTCCAGCCAAATCAGCAGCCCGCTCTTTGCTTAACACTCTTTCTTGTTAGCTCTTTGGAAGCTTTCCATTCATTGCTAAGGCACAGGAGTGCAAATAAATGGAAATACAGGTCTATTCCCTCTCTAGACCAGCTCATTCTCACTGGATAGCATCTGGATGGGGTATTGCGCCACAACCAGTGGAACGGGGTAGAACACAAAAAATAGTTTCCTTTTTGCTGGGGATATTTTCAGTCATCTGTGAAATCCTAATCTTCCAAGTGCTTCATTAAACAGTTCTAAAGCATTAGCAACTTACTAACTTTGCCACACTTAATAAGCACACATTCTGAAACTGGGACTAATTACACAAATAAAAGCCCAGTAATGTAAGGAAGAAAATCCGCATAGTCAACCAACCACAAGATAATGAAGAGTAATTTTCCTGGAACCACAGACATCGCTAAAGGAAAAGGATGCTTTAAATTAAGAGCATAAGAAGTTGCCATTGTGTTATCTAGCTCATTATTTCCTGCACTAGCAATGGTCTTCCAAGGTTTTAGACAGGACCACTTTCCCAGTCCTACCTAGTGACCGCCTGCATCCACGACGTATTTGCCACCATTGAGTTACAGAGTTCCCCTAGTTTACTTCCTCTAAAGGATGAACAGTATCAATTTATACATTGATGGGTTGGGTTTTGCCATTGGTTTGCCCTGTGAATGTGGTAGGCTATTGAAGTGCAGTTAGGACAGTACTGGATGTGAAGGCCCCTGTTTCCGAACTTAGACATGAAAACTCAATGGTCAGCCTTGAACCAGTCAGAATGTCTTGGCCTAATCTACCTCAAGGGATTGTTGCGGGAATAAAATGAGCTAATGATAAGTATGCCACCTCAGGTAGCTTCGGGGAGAGATGGTGTGCTAATGTATAAATGAATAATGGGCATAGAAGCTTATACTGCTCATCCAGCATCAACATGTGACCTGCATAAGATCGGCCCAGCCTCCCAAAAAAACAGTTTTGTTCTGGGTGAGATTGCAGCACCCAAAATGGCTGCCGTCCTCTCACATGAAAAAAAAATGAGATGTCCCACTTTTCCCAGGATCGTTGAGGGGTATGCACTATATGCAGCGATGCAGCAGCATCCTATATGAGTGCTATTTATTTATTTATTTAATAAAATTTATACATCTGATTGTAAAAAAATAAACAAAAAACACCTCAAAGTGGTTTACAAAAATATATATAATCCAGGGCTACTGCTCTAGTGGGAAGCCTATGTAACCTTGCTGGGGTAGGGCAGAATGAGAAATAAAAAGGAGAGCCCATGGCCTGTATGGAAAAACAACATTTGGAACCAGCCTCTAATTGCAGAAATGAATCGCTGATGGGCAATTGTGATTTATTTTTCACAGTTTAGCAGAAGAATCAGGCTCTGTGCTAATTAGGCTCCTGAACAAGTGAAAGAAACGTAAGATTCTACATGTGAACAAGAATTACATTTTCTTTTTCTCTCTCTCTCTCTCACCCCAGCCTAGAATATTAAATCGAAGAGATTATTCCATTGATATTTTGTACCCCCATTCTCCTCCTCCTCCCGCCCCACCCTTGTCGAAACTCACCATGCTGCTATAAATGAATTCATTAATTTTTAATCTCAAACACTTTCAATTAATTCAGGATGTGAAAGGTTAGATTTGAAATAAGGTGCAACACAAAGGGGATGTCAGGCACCCTGATGGGAGCCAGATTGGCTCTGATCTTACACATTCTGAGTGAGATGTTGTTGTTCAGTTTTAGATGAAGGGGCTCATTATCTCCAAGATAATTGCCCAGATGCCATATCAGTGAGGTCACACTAAACAAAGCTGTGGTTTCTGAACCAGTCTTTAGCTAATCAACAGTTAACAGTGGCAGCAGTGACTTTAGGAAAATGTCTCGTGACTCACGAAACCAAGATCTCTGCCCTAGCAAGCCAAGAATAGCCATTTCTTTGCTCTCCTTTTGCTTCTCAAGGTTTGAAAACAGATCATGGGGCAGGTGGATTCAGACACCTCTTGGGGTGGGCACTACCGTAATTTGCACAAACAACCTGAAGTCAGATGAAGTGGTTTTATGAGCTTAGATGATGTATTTGAAGCTTTTTTGTGCACCGAATGCACCAAGATTAGCATGTCTATGACCTACAATACCTGGGAAAACATGTCAAACTTTTGCTAGGCCACACACTGGGGATGTCGGGGAAGAGGGAAGAGACTGTGGGACAGGGGTGCTAATGTGAATAAAACGTTGTGGGGACCCAGCGTGTTAATATATTTTCATTTGCTTGAATCTTATGTTGCTTTGTTCCATTTTAATAGAGATCTGCACCTGCTTTTTCATTTGCTCCTACCTCCACTCAGCTTTGGGGTTGAGTACTACATTTCAATATATTCACCGTCAAATATATGGCTTTCTGCCTCTTGGAGCTGCTATCCCATATGCACCCAGTATATTCAACAGGGCTCCCTTCTGAGTAGACATGGATAGGATTGCACTGTAAATAACTCACAGATAAGATTTGGCAGGGACAGTAACCCAATGTCTTTCTACCTTTGCAGATTCAGTGATGGAAATATTAAGAAACTAAGACCCTGTGGGCAGCAGTATACTTCCCTCTTCCTGTCAAGCTTCGAGAAAAAGCCAAATTCGAGGAAGAAGCCTGAAGTAAAATAACTGCAGAGAAATGCTCTCCTCTCCATCCTGACTCTACAGAAAGGAACAGGCAAGTCCTTTCATTTTGAAGGCCAAAGCTGAACTCTGGTGAATGTCAGTTCAAATTAAACCCTGGGGCTGCAAGCCACAATGGATGGACCCACAATGTTCCCCATGATATATAGAGCTCTTCTGCAATATAAAAATTGGGAGATGATAAAAAGGCAATTGCAAAATCTCATCTCACATTGCAATTCATACTGACACAACAGGCCTATTTGCTACTTCCGAATCATTTGCGCCAAGTACTTTCTCTCAAGATCGTTATACCCAACAAATATCAATTTCAGCTAGTTGATCTAGTTAACTTTAATCTGGTAAGTGGTCAACACCAACTTGCTCCACAAAGAAAATTATCAAGATCATAGATTGCAATCCATAAGCCACTCGACACTGAATATAGGGAGTTAGTACTTTGGGGTATATCAAGGGTTCAAGATTAAGAGATTTATAAATGCTTTTGTTCCAGATCCTTGGGGGGGGGGGATTACTTCTCTTGAGACAGCAGCCGAAAGACACTTACTAGCAGGGCCAGCCTGTCTATGAGGCAGGGTGAAGTTGCCACTTGGGCAGCGGAAGCCCCAAGACAGTGGCCCTGTAGACGCCCTGTCCTCCCTGCTGCCTCTGTTGCAGGCACCACGCAGGATTTTGGCAACATCTCACTGGTACCCGCTGCCACAGCTTCACAACCCAAGGAAAGGAGGTGGCAGCAGTGGGGTAGCGGCAGGGCAAGATGGCATGTTCCCGTTTTGCCTCAGGCTGTGAAATGGGATGTGCTGCATCTGCTTACTATGGAGAAAGCCTCAATGAAGCAGTGGAACACTAACAGAATTGTGCTTCATGCAGGGGTGGGGCCATAGCTTAGTGGTTGGAGCATCTGCCATGCATTCGGAAGGTCCCAGGTTCAATCCAGTTAGGGCTGAGACTTGGAGCCTGAAATCCTGGTGAGCTGGTGCCAGTCAATACCGAGCTGGGTGGATCAATGGTCGGACTGAGTATAAGGTAGCTTCCTAATCATGGATTCCTGCAATATTCTCTTTTAGACCACCTTTTCTGCAAGGAATTTTGTGCATGCTTTGAAACCCAAGACTCCTGCCACTTGCTGGTTTTTGAATTGCAGCACACTTTTTTGCGGGGGAAGGATGATGCTGAAAATGCCACTTTCGCCTGCTGGTTCAGTATTGTGGAACATTTTGCTTGTTTCTTGGAAGAGAAAGAGAGACCCCCGCTAACAGTTTGCATCTTTGGGTTAGCTGTGAGTACAGGCAATGAGCAAGCTTGTCATTGGCACATCTAGTCATTCAGAGAAAGTAGAGTTGGCACCCCAGGTTACTGTCATGGCTTTGACTATGCTACTATTCTTGTTGTTGATGCTGTTCATTAACATAGATGCTGCTGTTCAAGCATATCTCAGGTGTTAGGACATATCCAGATATCCAAGGGGACAGCTAACCAAACTGGGGTCCCAGGTTGTTCTGGCTAGAACTCAATTTATAACACTGAACTTAGCTCTGGGTATTTATCCAAAGGAAGACACAAAATTATTGGTGCATTTCAGCCTCCAAATTTTCCCTAGCCCAGATGTTATGTCACCCCACATAAATCCCATGATTTAAAGTGCCCTGACATGTATCAAAACAGCAATACTGCATGAAGTCTACCCCAGTACCCAAGACCAGGCTTCCTCAATCTCGGCCCTCCAGATGTTTTAAGACTACAATTCCCATCATCCCTGACCACTGGTCCTGCCAGCTAGGGATCATGGGAGTTGTAGGCCAAAAACAGCTGGAGGGCCGAGGTTGAGGAAGCCTGCCCAAGACAAAGCACTTACGAGAAAATAAATTCTGTGGCAGGAAGTCTACAAGAAGCAATGTATACCTCTTGGAATTGCAGCCTGCAAATTCCATCACACACACACATCCAAAACAGCACAGAGGTGTTCACATAAAAAGCCATTCATATGTAAAAGAGAGTGGGATCACACCTAGTGGCCACCCCCTTACCCATCCATGAATTCAGCATTCAGGAGAAGGGGCTATTTGCACATTCTGACATAGCATAAAAAACAAAATGAGGACTAGCATAAATTCTAATTTCAATATGCAGAATCAGTACATTTTTTTCATCTGCTCCAACAACTTCATGTCACTATAGAATCTGCCCAGAAATTGCAAACTTATAGGAAAAGGCTTCATTAGCATCCCAAATAAGGGAATGTCTTTTCTGGAAAAAGAACCCACCACGATAGTATCCATTCATCGTGCAGTAACCTGTCCTGCACAAATTTAAAAATCAAAAAGTTGCTTGTTCTTTGAGTTTGAGATGTAGCAGAAAAAGCATCCTATATTATATTATTGATGGGCTGAATTGTGGTGGCCTATGGCTCTGAGCAATAAAGATTCAGTTCAGTAATTATAGATCAAAACCACTCTCCTCCAGAGTGTAAAACGAAAGACTATATAGGGCACTATCTAGGGCTTAGTGTTTGTGTACACTTGAATATAAGCGTCCAGGAAGCAAAATGTTCAGCTCCAAGACAGATCAGGGTAAGACAGACTGGGGGACAGGGGGGCTGAATCCAGAAGATCATCTATTCTGCAAACCCACAGCAACATACTTTGAATGAGGCATCCCCCTAAGAGGAACTGTCAAATGACATTATGGTGGACCTACTATAAAGAAGCTTTAATAGCAAACAGATAGCTGCTTTTGAAGACAGTATAGCAAGGTTATACATACCAAAAGCATTTGCAACAATTAATTCACCATTGTGTAGCATAGTCCAGCAAAGCCATATCACTTGGTTTGCTGAATTCATAGGGTCGTTGCAAGTATCATGCCATGCAACAAAGGGAGAGGTTAAGATCTCCTTAGATCTATTGAATCATGTTGATTTTATAGAATGGTCTCCATGTCTACCTGGATTCATAGAGCATAACCAAGTTCTGTTGAATTTGCCAAGCAAAATTAACTAATAAGGAATATAATTAATTGCCTATCTTTCCATTAAGTTCATTATCTGCCATGTAGCACAAGCATGGCTTTCTGTTGAGAAAACACAGCTTTAAAAATAGTATTTGCATTTTTACCATAACGCTCAAAATGTTTTAAACACTGAAGCAGCCTCCTCTGGAATAAAAAATGGCATTTGGGTTTTAAAAATGAGAATGTAATATCAAAGTGAGTCAAGCTTCAGGCTTTCCATGTTTTAATGTTATTATGTATGACATTATGCCACTATAATCTAATATTCTGTTATGGTGTCACAGCACAGAAGAATCACAGTAAAGTGATTACAGATCACCAGGGACGTGAGATGTAAAAGGCTTGCGCAGCACGAATAGCAGGAACATATATAGTCATTTCTCTTTCCCTATACATCAGATATTTGCTTGCAATGGGGGATAAGAGGTTCAAATGGAACAATGTTGCATGCCATTGACAGCTGTTGGAAATCAACCCAATATACTATGGCATTGCCTTTTTTCAGAAAACTAATACGATATAGGACCATTTGGCTAGAACTGGACAGGAGATGAATCGTGTACTCCTTCTCAACCTTGTCTCCTGCTTTGACTTGTGGCTGTGACTTGTTCATTGGTCCCGTTTAGTTGTCTGGTGGTTCCCCAGCTCCTGGTTCACCTCAGATGGTTTCCCTTGCTTGTCAATACTCAAGACAAAGGGGACAAACTGTTCAGGGGCAACAGAGCAGGTAACATGTGCTGAACTGGACAGAACCAGGTGGGGTCAGAAGTCTGCGCAGAGGTCTCAGAAAGATCCCCACATTCTTATTTTCTGAGGTAGGTGGGTGGGTGCCTTTCTATTGTAGTAGCTCCATACAAATAGCAGTTCTGGTTAGTCATCAACGACTTAAATGTTACAACCTATGCAAATATATCATGCTCACGTTAGATCACACAAGATACCATTTAGGCACAAGATTTTTAGAAAAACAAGAGAAAGGAAATATGCAATATGCCATCGCTGTTCCAACAATTGAAATTTGTTTTAAAAAGAGGTAGGAAACCTCAGGTGCAGGCGCCAAATGTGGCCTTCCCTCTGGCCCTCCAAGCTCTCCTCTGGCCACACCCCTCATCAGACTAGCTCTGTGCCTACTTTGGATATATTTGTATGGCTGGAATGTAAGCATACTTATCTCAACAGTTGGTTCTAGAGGTTGGAAGGGAGAATGTTAACAGAGTCAGGAAGTACACTGGGAGTGAAAAGGCGAAAGCACCAGAAACCTCTGCTTGCATAAACATTCTTGAAAGCAGGATTGTGTGCGACTGTCCCAATAGCATCACAAATGTGCAATAGAAAAGGTGTCTGGAGGAGCCTCTGATGTCATAGCACCTCACTTTTTGAATTGACTAGATTTTGGATGCATCTTTAAGAAACTCCTTACCCCTTTCAAAACAAAATTTGTGAATTTTGCAAGCCAAACGTACGGTAACTTCTTACAACCCCACTCCAAAATAAGAATATACAGTTACATTTTTGCCAGCTAACAGCCTATTAAGAACGCCACTGTATCACACCACCCAAGTTTTTACATCTCTGTGTGTAAGTCTGTGGGCAGATCCATACCATACATGAAAAGAACATTTAAAGCACACTCTTCCCCCAAAGAATCCTCAGAACTGTCGTTTCACAGAGCTACAATTCCCAGCCCCCTTAAGGAACTACAGTTCCCAGGAGACGCCATGTGTTTTAAATATGAACTGAATGTGTTTTCAATGTATGGTGTGGATCTGCCCTGTGTGCGTGCACATGGATGTGTGCGCACAAGCGGTGATGAAAGGCACCTCAGTCATTCTTCAATAAATCTAATCTGACCTCAATGCCATAGGAAGCTTCTGCCAAGGAAAAAAGGGGGAAATGGGGGCAGGGAGGCCTGTAAGGCAACTCCATTAAAACATCCCCATTGTCATCTTGCTTTCCTCACAGATGGGACAGAGGAGAAAGTTCCTGTCTTGTGGGTGGAGTGAACAGAAGGCTACACAGTCCAAATCACAGACTTTGCCACTCCCAGCCAGCCTGGAGCCAAGGAAAATAAGACTACCAGCTGGCACTAGCCCCTCATGCCTTAAAAGCCATCCCCACTAGCATGTTGAGAGGGCGTTCTTTAACATTAGAGGGAACGCTTCCAGAATGTATTTCTATTTAGGCTAATAGGCTGCAAGATTGCAGTACACAGCCCTGCTGTATTAGGGAGATTTATTTATAAATACCATTTGGGAGTGTATTCCATGTGCTTAAAAAAGCAGAAGCAATCGCCTATTCGCTGAGATAGGACTGAGCACACTCTACTGGCCAATGGTAAACACTACAGTTTCTTTCAACGTTGTCATTAGAACACTTCAAAAACAGTGTAAATGTAAAACCTATCATCTTCTTTTTAAAAAAAAAGAAAAGGAAAGGTTGTTTTTCTATGATTCTACCTGGAAGACACTATGGGGATGAAGACAGGAGGAAAATACAGATTTAGAGCTGCTCCAGCTGCCTACTCTGCACATGAAACCACCATATCAGGTTACATGGGGCTGTATCCCGGCTCACTTGGCTCACCAAACCCCCTGCCATTCCCCCCACCTTAAACTCCTAGAACTTCCCCTTCCCAACCCATGCAAACACTAAGCTCATTTCTCAACTTCTCAACTTCCCAACTCCATTTCTGAAGCCAACTTCTCTTTTATACTGCAGCTCTGCTTTGCCATTGTTTAAAATTGCCACTTGCCCCCCTCTCAGTGTCTCTCAATTCCCTCTTTACTCAAACTTCTGCCATTGTTTTAAACCACCACTTTCTCCCCCTCAGTGTCCCTGCCTTCACTCTCCCAGGCCACAGCCACTGCCGTTGTGCAGCCTGCCATCACGTTTGCTCTCCTACCCAGCCCTGACTTCATGCAAATCCAGGATTGTGATGCGGCTCTACAAATCCTCCAATACGGACTGCGTGATGACGTTCTTTCATTTTTATTGTATAGATATTTGTTAGATGGATAGGAAAGACAGTGACCAGATATAAAATCAGATGGAAGTGATGAAGCATAGAAAGCTCCACAGTAGAGACGCAATTCTTACACTGTACATGATATTGTTGCTTAGTTTCAAGCCAAATCCCAGAATGGCTGGCAAAGAATGACTGGACATTTCCAACAAGAATATATGTGCAATTTTCTAGAGAAGAGGCTGCACACCTCACGCTAATAGACACAGGAACCCTGGGAGTAGAAAGAAGTAAAGTAGTCGCTTCTCTGGCCTTGGTCTAAGGATCCAGGTAAGAGGTAACTGTGGCTGATCCCACAATTCTAGCAAGTATTCCTATATGAAGCACATGGTTTCAAGCACCTCTTGGTGACATTTACGCTCCACATTTTTAACTGTACCCTCAGAACTTCTGCCTTAAAAAACGGTGTGTGAAGAGTCCTTAAGACTTTGTATTCCTGTCTCTTCGTACTCTTAGGAGGCATGGTGATTAAATCAAAACACCACTGATGCCCTTGAAATCATGTCCAATAAACAAGATGATTAAAAGTGTACCTGCATGAATACAAATCAGTGGATTGAGTCATATTTTCAGCTGCCTGCCAACCCACAGCTGACCTATCTGTTGTATACTTGCTGATAGCTGCAGATTTCACACCACTAAGTTGGGCTACACAGTTTTGTCGACAAAGTTTCTGTGTTGCAGTCTGCACAGAGCTTGGACTGGTGTGCATGTTGAGCCCCTCACACCGTCAGTCTACTCATGATTCCAGAGGTACAATGGGATTCTCTGTCATTTCTCCTTGTCCCTGCTGGGATGGTGCAGAAGCAACAGATGGCACAGAAAGAGCTAAAAGAAACCAACCAGATTATGATTTAGCTCCTGTCTGATAGCATTTCTGGGTGATCTCCCCCACCCCGCTGGTTCAACAAATGAATTACTTTCTTCCTCTATTTGGTTTAGTCCCCATCTCTCTCTTCCGTCCCTCCC